>NW_024070201.1:45221726-45821726 GCF_014754425.2 Oryx dammah | reverse complement strand
GGCAGTTCCATACGCAGAGAATCTCTCCAAGACTTCCTAGCAGGGAGTGACTGGGAGGCCGAGGTGAGAGGAGGAGGCTGATTTCCTGCCCTGTGTGCCCTGTGTGTTCTGGTTGCCCAGCCTCTTTCTTCCTCTCTTGTCAGTGTTCCCACTTTGTTTCCTTAGTGTGATCATTGCAATTCTGGCCCTCTTTTCTCTCAAGATCTGTATAAAGACAAAGGCCTGAGGCCTGGAAAACAAGTGAGAAAAGTGTACATATTAGAAAGAACAGAAACCCCTACCAGAGGAAAGAGTCCCAGAACCACTGCCTCTTGGAGCCTGACACAGGGGAGGCATGCAGTAAATGCTGAATGGATGGTGAAAGCAGGACAGTATTCTGCTTAAATTACAGATCCAAGAGCCTGAATAGAGATAGTGATTTAATTCACTCATTCCTGATTTTAAAAAACTAAATCAAGAATTAAACATAAAATCACCAAACCAGTTAAGACTGTTTATCTGAAAAGCATTCAAATATCAATAACCTCAGATATGCAGATGATACCACTCTTATGTCAGAAAGTGAAGAACTAAAGAGCCTCTTGATGAAAGTGAAAGAGGAGAGTGAAAAAGTTGGCTTAAAACTCAACATTCAGAAAACTAAGATCATGGCAGCCGCTCTTATCAACTCAAGTGAAATAGATGGGGAAACAATGGAAACAGAGAAAATGTTATCTTCTTGGGCTCCAAAATCACTGCAGATGGTGACTGCAGCCATGAAATTAAAAGACACTTGCTCCTTGGGAGAAAAGTTATGACCAACCTAGACAGCTTATTGAAAAGCAGAGATATTATTTTGCCAACAAAGGTCCATCTAGTCAAAGCTAAGGTTTTTCCAGTAGTCATGTATGAATGTAAGATTTGGACCACAAAGAAAGCTCAGTGCCAAAGAACTGATGCTTTTGCACTGTGGTGTTGGAGAAGACTCTTGAGAGTCCCTTGGACTGCAAGATCAAACCAGTCAATCCTCAAGGAAATCAGTCCTGAATATTCATTGGAAGGACTGATGCTGAAGCTGAAACTCCAATACTTTGGCCACCTGATGCAAAGAACTGACTCATTGGAGAAGACCCTGATGCTGGGAAAGATTGAAGACGGGAGGAGGAGGGGACGACATAGGATGAGATGATTTGATGGTATCACTGACTCAATGGTCATGAGTTTGAGCAAGCTCAAACTTGCTTGTTGGTGATGGACAGGGAAGCCTGACGTGCTGCAGTCCATGGGGTCACAAAGAGTTGGACGTGACTGAGTGACTGAACTGAACTGAATGGATTCACCAGCACCACACTGAGGAGAGCTCCAGGAATATACTATTTAAAGTCCAGATCTAGACAAGGAATTTCATCATCAGTGTTTCTTTATATTGTTTAGAAAATTATAAAGATTTTTAAAAGATGTAAAATATAAATAAGAGCTTATATTAATTAAAGTTATCCCAGTGAAATTTTAGCAATGCATCTTCCTGCCAAAAAAAAATGGTAAATACCAAGGAGAATCTCCTAAATAATTAGCTTTGGAAAGCAGTAGTGTAAAATAGTTATGTTTTGTGAAATATTTTAGAAAGCAATAATGATCCGAAGGTTTTTAAAATAATAATAGCTAATTTGGAAAGATAAAGAGATAAAAGAGAAATATAAGGTAAAAAATTCTAAAACTACTTATGACACATGACAGAAATTTCCATTAAATTTCTGAATGGAAAGAATCAATGAGATAAAGATAATCAGTTCTTCCATATTACTCTGTATGTTTCAATTTAATACAACCAGTCATTTTTAATTGAAAAAATTATCCAAAATTATTAGTAAAACCGTACTCTAAAGTGAAAGTGAAGTCGCTCAGTCGTGCCTGACTCTTTGCGACCCCATGGACAGTAGCGGCACCAAGCTCCTCCAACCATGGGATTTTCCAGGCAAGAGTACTGGAGTGGGTTGCCATTTATCATTTGGTAAATATACTAATTCAATTAGTACTGGCATTAAAAATAGAGAAAATTGACTAGTCATGCAATGATCCTTGAATATATGTTTGAATTTAATATTTGACCAAAAAAAGCACATTGCAATAAATGGGAATGTTTATTTACTGAACAGTGCTGCAACAATGAGTTAGCTATCTGTTGCTCAGTCACTGTCAGGTCTGACTCTTTGTGACCCCATGGACTGCAGCATTCCAGGCTTCCCTGTCTTTCACCATCTCCCAGAGCTTGCTCAAACTCCTGTCCATTGAGTCAGTGGTGCCATCTGACTATCTCATCCTCTGTTGTCCCCTTCTTCTCCCTCCTTCAATCTTTCCCTATGTCAGGGTCTTTTCTAATGAGTCAGCTCTTCACATCAGGTGGCCAAAGTATTAGAGTTCAGCTTCAACCTCAGTCCTTCCAATGAATATTCAGGACTGATTTGCTTTATGGCCTAAAAGGACATTTTGGAAACTCAGCTTTCTTTATGGTCCAAATCTTACATTCATACATCACTACTGGAAAACCCATAGCTTTGACTAGATGGACCTTTGTCGACAATGTCTCTGCTTTTTAATATGCTGTCTAGGTTGGTCGTAACTTTTCTTCTAAGGAGCAAGCATCTTTTAATTTCATGGCTTCAGTTACCATCTGCAATAATTTTGTAACCCCAAAAAATAAAGTCTGTCACTGTTTCTACTGTTTCCCCATCTATTTGCCGTGAAGTGATGGAACCAGATGCCATGATTTTAGTTTTCTGAATGTTGAGTTTTAAGCGAACTTTTTCACTCTCCTCTTTCACTTTCATCAAGAGGCTCTTTAGTTCTTCTTTGCTTTCTGCCATAAGGATGGTGTCATCTGCATATCTGAAGTTATTGATATTTCTCCCGGCAATCTTGATTCCAGCTTGTGCTTCCTCCAGCCCAGTGTTTCTCATGATGTGCTCTGCATCATAATGCTGATGGGTTGTACATAAAGCCATATACATAAAGGATGGGCTATACATAAAGCCAAACTAGAAAATTACCTAAAGTATGTAAACGGGGGGAAAAGATCCTTTAAAATGTCAAAGTTAAAAAATAGTCAAAGTTCACAAGACAGTGATGAGAAAGGTAAACCAAAATTATAATATCAATTTTTACTTATTCTAATAAAAAAGATTTTTAAATTGAAATTTTTAATTATGGCATGGATGTGATGAAATAGACACTCATAAGCAAATTCTGGATGTGTAAAGTACTATTGTATATCTATGAAGCAACATTTCAGTGTCTGTCAAAAATATAAAAGCCGATATTGTCATAAAGGGGTAGAAAAACCTCTTTGAAAGACAGTTTAGCAATTTTTTTTTGGTCCATTTCACTCAGTAATGTGGAAATTATGGATAAACTTTCATATATGCTTAAATATATATGAACAGTAATTTTATTGGATCATGTTTTACCATAGGAAATACTGGGAAAAAAATGAATGTCTTTCTAAAGTTCTTATTAAGATATCAGACATTTACGTGGTACAAAATCATGCAACTTATCAATGGGGCATATCTATAACATGATATGGAGTGGTCTCTGAGACACGTTAAAAAAGAAAAGAAGAGGAAACAAAAAGAAGAGGATGACTAGTATGCTAACATTTGATTTTCTCTTTTATGGGAAAAAATATATAAAAACTATAGGTGGGAAAACTATCTCTAGAAAGATTCCCCCAAATCTGTTATTACTGGCCACCTCTGGTGAAAGAGAAGGGAATCGGGAGGCCCAAACACAGGAGTCTTACTTTCCATTGTTTTACTTTTTAATGTTATTTGATTTTTTTTTTTTTTACTATCTGCATGTGTAACACTAAGAATATCAAAATACTATTAAAAGTAAAATTTTAAGATGGCTATGCCCTTTCCCAGGTAGCTCAGTAGTAAAGAATCTGCCTACTAATGCAGGAACCACAGGAGACTAGGGTTCCATCCTTGGGTTGGGAAGGTCTCCTGGAGGAGGAAATGGCAACCCGCTCCAGCATTCTTGCCTGGAAAAACCTAGGGACAGAGGCGACAGTCCATGGGGTTGCAAAGAGTCAGACACGACTGAGTGACTGAGCACACACACATGATATGCCCTTTGTACATACCACCTTTGTATCATTTCTTAAATTCTACTCAAAGGAAATAATCTGAAAAGTAAAATACTGCTGTGTAATATATGAAAGAGCCAAATATAGAAATACAGAAATTGAGATTTCACATGGCTTTTAATACTTAAATTCATGGTTCATTTATTCATCCATGCAATAAATTTTTACTGCCTATTTTATGTCTTAGAGCATACTACTAAGAGACAAAGGCAAGATACAAAATTATTTTATAGGATATAAATTTCTTAAATATAAAGCAAAAAATGGGGGTAAAACAAATATTAATATTTGTTACCTGTTACATAACAGATAACTGGTTACTATTGATATATTTGGCCATGTAGACATACAAGTAGTGATGACAAATAGGTATTCAAATATTTCTGTTTAGAATTAACTTGGGCTTTCTTTATTGCTCTTCTGTGGAATATTTCCCAGAGCCAAAAAAAAAAAAGTTGAGGGTCATTCATGAATAAAAGAAACTGTGTCATTGATGGCAGTCCCTGATCAGGACTGGAATGGGTGAATTTAACTCAGATGACCATTATATCTACTACTACAGGCAGGAATCCCTCAGAAGAAATGGAGTAGCCATCATGGTCAACAAAAGAGTCTGAAATGCAGTACTTGGATGAAGTCTCAAAAACGACAGAATGATCTCTGTTCATCTCCAAGGCAAATCATTCAATATCACAGTTATCCAATTCTATGCCCCAACCAGTAACGCTGAAAAGCAAGTTGAACGGTTTTATGAAGACCTACAAGACATACCAAGGGAACATTTCATGCAAAGATGGGCTCGATAAAGGACAGAAATGGTATGGACCTAACAGAAGCAGAAGATATTAAGAAGAGGTGGCAAGAATACATGGAAGAACTGTACAAAAATGATCTTCAAAAAAAAAAAGATCTTCGTGGCCAAGATAATCATGATGATGTGATCACTAATCTAGAGCCAGACATCTTGGAATGTGAAGTCAAGTGGACCTTAGAAAGCATCACTACAAACAAAGCTAGTGGAGGCGATGGAATTCCAGTTGAGCTGTTTCAAATCCTGAAAGATGATGCTGTGAAAGTGCTGCACTCAATATGCCAGCAAATTTGGAAAACTCAGCAGTGGCCACAGGACTGGAAAAGGTCAGTTTTTATTCCAATCCCAAAGAAAGGCAATGCCAAAGAATGCTCAAACTACTGCACAATTGCACTCATCTCACATGCTAAAATTCTCCAAGCCAGGCTTCAGCAATACATGAACCATGAAATCCCTGATGTTCAAGCTGGTTTTAGAAAAGGCAGAGGAACCAGAGATCAAATTGCCAAGATCCTCTGGATCATCGAAAAAGCAAGAGAGTTCCAGAAAAACATCGATTTCTGCTTTATTGACTATGCCAAAGCCTTTGAGTGCATGGATCACAATAAACTGTGGAAAATTCTGAAAGAGATGGGAATACCAGACCACCTAACCTGCCTCTTGAGAAATCTGTATGCAGGTCAAGAAGCAAGAGTTAGAACTGGACATGGAACAACAGACTCGTTCCAAATAGGAAAAGGAGTACGTCAAGGCTATATATTGTCACCCTGCTTATTTAACTTCTATGCAGAGTACATCATGAGAAATGCTGGACTGGAAGAAACACAAGCTGGAATCAAGATTGCTGGGAGAAATATCAATAACCTCAGGTATGCAGATGACACCACCCTTATGACATAAAGTGAAGAGGAACTAAAAAGCCTCTTGATGAAAGTGAAAGAGGGAAGTGAAAAAGTTGGCTTAAAGCTAAACATTCAGAAAACGAAGATCATGGCATGTGGTCCCATCACTTCATGGGAAATAGATGGGGAAACAGTGGAAACAGTGTCAGACTTTACTTCTTGGGGCTCCAAAATCACTACAGATGGTGACTGCAGCCATGAAATTAAAAGATGCTTACTCCTTGGAGAAAAGTTATGACCAACCTAGATAGTATATTCAAAAGTAGAGACATTACTTTGCCGACTAAGGTCCATCTAGTCAAGGCTATGGTTTTTCCTGTGGTCATGTATGGATGTGAGAGTTGGACTGTGAAGAAGGCTGAGTGTCGAAGAATTGATGCTTTTGAACTGTGGTGTTGGAGAAGACTCTTGAGAGTCCCTTGGAGTGCAAAGAGATCCAACCAGTCCACTCTGAAGGAGATCAGCCCTGGGATTTCTTTGGAAGGAATGATGCTAAAGCTGAAACTCCAGTACTTTGGCCACCTCATGTGAAGAGTTGACTCATTGGAAAAGACTCTGATGCTGGGAGGGATTGGGGGCAGGAGGAGAAGAGGACAACCGAGGATGAGATGGCTGGATGGCATCACCGACCTGATGCACATGAGTCTGAGTGAACTCCGGGAGATGGTGATGGACAAAGAGGCCTGGGGTCCTGCGATTCATGGGGTTGCAAAGAGTCGGACACGACTGAGCCAATGAACTGAACTGAACTGATCAGGACCCTCTGCTGAACTTTTGAATGCAAACTCTTTCTTATTTCAGTTTATGGAGAGCCACCAAGAATAGCATCACTGACTCATTGGACCTGAGTTTGAGCAAGCTCCAGGAGATGGTGAAGGACAGGGAAACTGGCATACTGCAGTTCATGGGTTTGCAAAGAGTCAGATATGACTGAGTGACTGAACAACAACCAAGAATAGGGCACCTATCCCATAGATATTTCTACCAGTGTTACCAACAGTGTCAGCCTCCAGATTTCCCAGTTCATCTTGATGGGGCCCCCAAGCATTCATGATTGGCAGCACTGGCTCTCCCTGCCCCTGGCTATGCTCTACTTTTTAGTCCTTGGTACCAATCTCCTCATCACAATCACCATCCAACATGAGCTCTCACTGCATGAGCCCATGTACCTTTTTCTGGGCATATTGACAGCTGTGGACATTAGCCTGGCTACCAGCATCATGCCTAAGATTTTGGCTATCTTCTGGTTTGATGCCAAGGCCATTCACCTCCCTAAGTGTTTTGCTCAGATCTGTGCCATCAGATCATTTCTGCTTCATTTGCATGGAATTTACTATCTTCCTCTGCATTGCAGTGGACAGATACATACCAGCTCTCACCCCCTTCAATACCTCTCCATAGTCACTAAAAAATTTTTGGTCAAAGCCACAGGGTTCATGGCGCTCAGGAAGAGCCTGTTGACCATCCCAGTGCCTATACTGGCTGTCCAGAGACATTACTATTCCATGAATGAAACTGACCACTGCCTATGCTCTAACTTGGGGGTTGCCAGCCTGGCTTGTGATGACATCATTGTGAAAAAATTTTACCGACTGATCTTAGCATGGGTCCTGACAGGGAGTGACATGGCTCTGGTTTTTTCTTCCTGTACTTTAATCCTTGATTCTGTGCTGAGACTGATATCACCGAAGTAATGTCAAAAGCTCTGAGCACCTGTAGCGCCCACATCATCCTCATCCTCTTCTTCTACACAGATGTCATTGTGCTATCTGACATACACCTTGCAGATAAAAAGCTTCCTATTATCCCTGTACTCAGTGTGCTACACAACATCATCCCTCTGCACTCAAGCCCGTGATCTATGCACTTAGGACGCATGAGCTCAGACTGAGCATCCAGAGGCTGCTTGGGTTGCATGAAAATGAGTCAACCATTTAACTCCAGCTTTACTGCATTTTATTTTTTTAATTTTATTTTTGTCACACCAGGTCTTTGTTGCTTCACACAGGCTTTCTCTAGTTGCTGTGACAGGAGGCTATTCTTCATTGCCCTGCATGGGCTTCTCATTGCCATGGCTTCTGTTGCTGTGGAGCACCAGCTCCAGGTGTATGGTCTTCAGTAGTTGGGGCCCACGGGCTCATTAGCTGTGGCGTGTGGGCCCTACAGCTTGAGCTTAGAAGTTACAGCATAGGGGCTTAGTTGTTGCACTACCAAGGAAGTGCAACTCCAGTTTTAGAATGCTATTAAGGTATTAGGTAAGGACAGAAATTTTAGCTCTCAACAGACCTGGGTTGTAATCTGCCTTTATCTCTTACTAGGAAAAAAATGGGCAGTAAAATCATGAACACTGTCAGTCTCACTAATCAAAATACACATAGGAAAGTTACAATAAAATTTCCTATTAATGTAAAATAAGAATAGAAAAAAATGTAATGTCCCTGACAACTGATGCCACCCTGAGATTGATACTCTTTTTTAATTTATTTTTAATTGGAAGATAATTGTTTTACAACATGAGTCAGCCAGAAGTATACATATGTCCCTTTGCTCTTGAGCCTCCCTCCCTCCTCCCACCCCATCCCACCCTTGTAAGTTGTCACAGAGCACCTGGTTGAGTCCCCTATGTTATACATCAACTCCCCACTAGCTATCTATTTTACCCGTGGTAATATATACGTTTCAGTGCTCTCTCTCAATTCGTCCCTCGCCTCCTTCCCCTGCTATGTCCACATGCTGTCCTCTATGTCTGTGTAAGACTGATACTCCTGTACAGTGAATAAGACCGTAGATTGATAAAAATGTACCAAAATGAAATTTGACAAAAATCTATCACATGTTCATAAAGGTTCAAATTTGTTTATTCATAACTCTATTTTTAGAAAAATATCTAAAATATATATTTTAGAAGAAATAGTTTAAATGTAAGCAAAAATTTATTCATGAGAAGTTCATTGTAACATAGAACGTTGTTCATAGAAAATGGAGTCTTTAAAAACGTTTATATATTGCCAGAATCATAAAATATATGACCTTAGTTTAAAAAAAAAAAGTTTATATAAATTTACTTGAACTGTTAGATATTTGTGTTTTTCCTATGTAATTTTCATAACGAGAAAAATTTTAAGTATATGTTTATTAAGAAGGGACAGAGAAAAGTTTTGTACCAGAAAACCTCAATAGCATCAAAAATAAGAATTATTTTTAATTAATGGATAATAAGTGTTAAGTACTTCTTATAGACCAGAAAACTGAGACATACATATTAGATATTACATTTGTGTATACATATATATCATTTGATTTAATACAATGACCCTATGAGGCTGGTACAATATTATTCTCAATTTACAGCTAAGGGAACTGGGGCACTGGGAGTAGGGATATAGAACTTGCTTCTGCCAGTAGTTTTCAAGTGTGAGAGCTGGGATTCAAGGGATTGGAAGTTTGATTGCATAACCTTCGCACTGTTCTCCCTCTTAGTCTTGCTGTGTTCCAGAATTTCTGCATGATTTTGAGCAACTTATGAAACCTCACAATGCTTCGGTTCTTTAACTTAAAAGTCATAAGAATCAGAAGTTTTAGCTCTCAATAGACCCGGGTTGTAATCTGCCTTTGTCTCTTACCAGGAAAAAAATGCTAGAAATCACAGCATGCTGTGACAATCAGACAATCAAGGGATAATAAAGAAAATGCTTTGAGATATGATACACACATGGAGAAAAAAATGGTCAAATTGTGTAGCAAAATTTTCTTCCTAGGAAAGGAAAACAATGGCCCCAGAAATGCCTTAGAAAAGGTAGCTCCAAATAACCAATTATTTAAATCTAATTTTATTTTTTGAACATCTAACAAAAATGCACACTTTCACATTCAAGAACTCTGATCCTTGATCATTTTGTATGCTCTCTGTGTTTAGTACAGAACTCCGTACAAGTGTGTGTGTGTACTCACTCAGTTGTGTCCAACTCTTTGCGACCCCATGGACCCACAGCCCACCAGGCTCCTCTGTCCATGAGATTTTCCCAGAAAGAATACTAGAATGGTTGCCATTTCCTCTGCTAAATTATTAATAAAGACTTTATCCATGATGCAGTGATTCAGAGAAGCATAACACAGTCTGCTGAATCATTTGTATCAAAGAAAATACCCTAGACCACGGTCTGGAAAAAGACCTCAGGAAGTATGCATGTGAGTCCACCTTGGAAAACAGCCTCTTGGAAGACAGCACTGGGCCTGAAACAGTCAGAAACTGTGAGCTCAGCCCACCAGGGAAGTAGCTGCTGGGCAGCACAGCAGACCTGCAGGCAGTCAGCCCACCATCTGAGACAGGCCATCCTAAGAGTTACGCCTAGAAACCTACCCAAGAACAAAGGCTACGAACTTCCTCCAAAAGGAATTCCTGCTTCACTCTTGTTGGACAGTGGCCACTGATTCAGATCGAAAGCAATTCTACACAATGTGAGTCTATGTGTAGCAGCCCAGATTGCAAACCATTGCCAACAACTGCTGTGGTGATGTGTCTCTCAACTCTTTTAAAAATACATGAACATCCAATATGCAACCTAGAGTCTCGGCAAAATTTCTGACACAACAGAAAGATCAGAGCAGTTAATTATGCTCTCTGCACTCTGCACCATGAATATAAAAAGGTGTGCCTTCTGTTTAATCTTCATGAACTGTGTCTGAAGTTCAAGAATGTAATAAACATTCCTCTGTCATGTTTAGTACATTTACTCATTTGTTTTGCTTTATATAAATTTAATACTGTCACACTACTTTATTTTTAATTGCTTATTTATCTTTTCTCATGCATTTATTTTCATATCCAGTTGATATTTTAATTTGGGCCTGTCTTTTCAAAACAGCATTAGTTGCATCTTTATTATTTAACCTATTTTGAGAGACTTACCATTTAAGTAGGGAGATTCAACCTAGCCACATTTATTATAATTCTATATTCGTGGTTGTCATCGTTTATTTTCATTATGTTTTCTTGTTTTGTTTTTTTTTTTTCACTTCTGACTTTTGCTGAATTGATCCATTTCATGAGTGAAAATCGCTCAGTCATGTCCAACTCTGGCAACCCCATGGACTCTACAATCCATGGAATTCTCCAGGTCAGAATACTGGAGAAAGTAGCCTTTCCCTTCTCCAGGGGATCTTCCCAACCCAGGGATCGAACACAGGTCTCCCGCATTGCAGGGGGATTCTTTACCATCTGAGCCACAAGGGAAGCCCAAGAATACTGGAGTGGGTAGCCTATCCCTTCTCCAGTGGATCTTCCCAACCCAGGAATCAAACCATGGTCTCCTGCATGGCAGGCAGATTCTATACCAACTGAGCTATCAGGGAGGATCTCCCTATACATCCATTTCTTTGACTTAGAAGTTTTATCAAATATATCTGTTTGACTGGCTACTGTATTCATAACTTTAGGGACATTTTCAACTTTATATTTTTGTATTATTCCAAATTATATAGTAGTGATTCAGTATTTTATTTTTCTAATACTAAGCTCAAGATAAGAATGTGAAGCATTTTTCTGTTCCTTTTATTCCCTATCAAGCTTCTCACTGGGTATGACATGCAAAGATGACTGTAAAGTCTCCATCCCTCAGACTCTTTTGGAATGTAACCAGGAAATTCCCCATTAAGAAGGTGAATCTCATTACTGCCCACCACCTTGAATCTGAGCTGGCCTTAGTGATTCACTTACGGCTAATAGACTGTGACAGAAGCCCTGGCCAGGAAAACACATCCAGCATCCGCCTGCGCCTCTTGTAATGTTTGGTCCCTGGATGATGCTCCCACTAAAAATCCTGCCATCATGCAAAAAGAAGTCTAAACCACATGACAAGGCCATGGGTAGGTGTTCCAGTCAGCAACCTCAGCTGAGCCCAGCTTTGAAATTGTGTCAGTCCAGGAGCCAAGCCTGTTGAGTGATTCCAACCCTGGGAATTTGATCACCCCCAGCTATTTGAGGCTCCTGAGCTGAGGTTTCAGATACATAGGGTAGAAAGAAAACCTCTCCACTGCACTGTTTTTGAATTCCTGACCCACAGAATCTGTGAGAGTGATAAAATAGGTATTGTTTTATACTCTGTGCTTCTACAAAGCATAGATAACTAGAACACTGAATTTTGCTGAAATCATTTGGAATTTTAGTCTCAAGTCATTGTTGATGATTAATGTAAAACATATCTCTTCTATATCAAAAGTATTTTAGAGCTTTTAGTATAGCTCAGAATTACATTAAGAGAATTTATTTTTGTTTCACTGTGAAGCTTTACCAAAGTCACTGTTTACAATTTTTTGTATACATTTCCCCAATGTATCATTCTCTGTCCAATAAAGAGAGGGAAGCCGTATAACCTAACAGGAAATATTAAATAAAAAATAATTATCAACTATAACAAAGAATTGGAAAATCAAGGGATTGCTTAGTAAGTAGAGAGAACTCTAAAGATTATATAAATAGCAGATATAGGAGCAGCCACTGCCACTAGAGGTGAGATGGATTCTCCAGAGGAAGAGCTCCACTGGGCTGAGATCCAGTCCTTGTTGGAGAGGGTACAGGATGGCACACTGAATGGGAAAGTTGCTGTGACGTTGTGCCAGCAGAACTTGCTGGAAATCCAACTTGCAGGGTGCCAGAGAAAACTGTTCACAAGAAGTTACGTTACCAGAGGCATTCTGCTACAAAACCATAACAGGGAGCTTCTAGGAGGGGCTGCTGGCCACCACGTGCTGCATAAGCTGTACTGGAGAAGTTGATTAGGCTCAGCAAAGCCTGCGGGCACTTAATCATACAAAGATGACTGAATCTCAGTAGGAGAGCTCTGTGGCATTTTAACTAACCTGGGCTCCATCTCTCCCTCTGTGACTCAGTGAAATTCCTGAAAAGAGCAGCCTGTGCTCCCTGTGTGGGCTCGTGGTCCTGGAGGGAGTAGAGCAGACCTTGTTCTCAAAGAATTGTTGTCATTTTTTAACCCTACTGGTGGCTCCCTGAAAGACAGAAACAATGTGTCTTTGTTTCACTTAACTGTCCCCAAATAAAGTAGAGGTTATAAAGATATAGTAGCGGTTACTTGAGGGCATTTGGCAAAAAATATTTAAACGCAAATGTGTTAGCCTCTGTGATTTGGAAAGGAATGACAGTCAAAGCAAACAATGGACACACCAAATGCTTGGGAGGAAAGGCTGAGGAGTGAGATGTCTTGGCAAATAACAGCTTTGAAAAGCTCCCACATATTCCTGGGGAGCTAGAAGGCCATAAGCATTCCCAGGGCTAGGGGCATAATCAGAAAGACCAAGATAAAAGAGAGAAAAGACTCAAATTACAAAATTAAGTATGAACACGGGAACATGACTACCAAGCTCAAAAAAAGGAAAAAGATTATAAGAGAATACAAACTACCAAAACTGGCTCAACAAGATATCTAAAATATAAACAGACTTATAACAAGTAAAAAGGTTGACTCAGCAATCAAAAAGCTTCCAACAAGAAAAGCCCAACCCCAGACGGCTTCACTGATGAACTCTCTCAAATGTTTAAAGAAGAATTAACACAGAGCCTTCCTAAATTATTCCAAAAAATAAAGGAAAATAGAATACTTTGCGGGCTCCCCAGGCAGCGCTAGTGGTCAAGAACTCACCTGCCAATGCAGGAGATGTAAGAGACTAGGTTTCAATCCCTGGGTTGAGAAGATCCCCCAGAGGAAGTCATGGCAGCCCACTGCAGCATTCTTGCCTGGAGAATCCCATGGGCAGAAGAACCTGGTGGGCTACAGTCCATGGGGTCTCAAAGAGTCAGACACGACTGAAGTGACTTAGCATAGCACAGCACACACAGAATACTTCTAAACTCATTCTATGAGACCAGAATTACCATCATCATACTTTTAAATTCCTTAAGGCTTCTCCCATATGCCTCTTCTCAATATTTATTCACACATTTGACAAACATTTATCAAACATCTACTAAGTGTCGGAAACTAATCTAAGTGAGGGGTTGAGAGCAGTGAACAAAAACGGCAAAAAGCATTCTCTCGGGGAGCTTATATTTTACTATGAGAAAAAGAAAAGAAAAACAAACAAATGACTTACAATATGCATGTCATGAGATGCTATGTGGCATGGAGATAAATTTAAAGCAGAGAATTATATAGAGTTGGAGTTGCTAATTTAGATAGAATGATCAGAGAATACATCTCTCATTTAAAGAGAATTTTATCTGAATACAAACTCAGTATCACTCTTTTATTCCAATTTAATTAACAGTAAAAGTACAAGATGGTGCTGTAGAAGGATGTTCACTCATCTGCAAGAACTCCAAAATTACAACTTGCTGCTGAACAGCCATCATGATCACCACCATAAAAAGATACCCCACATCCAAGGGCAAAGGAGAAGCCCCAGTAAGATGGTAGGAAGGGCAAAATTACATTTAGAATCAAACCCCATACCTGCCAGAGATGCTTGGAGGGCTCAAACAAAACCTTGTGTGCACCCGGAGAACACATCGAGACTATCAGTCCTGCCTTTGAATGTTTGAGTGTCTCCTGGGGAAGTATGGGTCAGCAGTGGCCTACCACAGGGGCAAGGGCTATGGATGCAGGGGACCTGGGAATGCCATAAGCTCTCTTGCAGGAGGTTGCCATTAACCCACCATAGAATGACCAGAAATTACACAGGGCTGGGGAAACAGACTCTTGGAGGGCACAGACAAAACCTTCTGGGCACCATGACCCAGGAGAAAGGAGCAGTGACGCCACAAAGACTGACCCAGACTTGCCCGTGAGTGTCCAAGAGTCTCTGGCGGACACGTGGGTCGGCAGTGGCCCGCTGCAGGGCCGGGGGCACTGAGTGAGGCAGTGCGTGCACAGGACCTTTTGAAGGAGGTCGCCATTATCTTCATTCAGTTCAGTTCAGTTCAGTTGCTCAGTCGTGTCCGACTCTTTGTGACCCCATGAATCGCAGCACGCCAGGCCTCCCTGTCCATCACCATCTCCCGGAGTCCACTCAGACTCATGTCCATCGAGTCCGTGATGCCATCCAGCCATCTCATCCTCTGTCGTCCCCTTCTCCTCCTGCCCCCAATCCCTCCCACCATCAGAGTCTTTTCCAATGAGTCAACTCTTCACATGAGGTGGCCAAAGTACTGAAGCTTCAGCTTCAGCATCATTCCTTCCAAAGAAATCCCAGGGCTGATCTCCTTCAGAATGGACTGGTTGGATCGATTGCAGTCCAAGGGACTCTCAAGAGTCTTCTCCAACACCACAGTTAAACACATCAATTTTTTAGCGCTCAGCCTTCTTCATAGTCCAACTCTCACATCCATACATGACCACAGGAAAAACCATAGCCTTGACTAGATGGACCTTAGTCGGCAAAGTAATGTCTCTACTTTTGAATATACTATCTAGGTTGGTCATAACTTTTCTTCCAAGGAGTAAGCGTCTTTTCATTTCATGGCTGCAGTCACCATCTGTAGTGATTTTGGAGCCCAAAAAAATAAAGTCTGACACTGTTTCTACTGTTTCCCCATCTATTACCCATGAAGTGATGGGACCGGATGCCATGATCTTCATTTTCTGAATGTTGAGCTTTAAGCCAATTTTTTCACTCTTCTCTTTCACTTTCATCAAGAGGCTTTTTAGCTCCTCTTCACTTTCTGCCATAAGGGTGGTGTCATCTGCATACCTGAAGTTATTGATATTTCTTCTGACAATCTTGATTCCAGCTTGTGTTTCTTCCAGTCCAGCGTTTCTCATGATGTACTCTGCATAGAAGTTCAATAGGCAGGGTGACAATATACAGCCTTGACGTACTCCTTTTCCTATTTGGAACCAGTCTGTTGTTCCATGTCCAGTTCTAACTGTTGCTTCCTGACCTGCATACAGATTTCTCAAGAGGCAGGTTTGATGGTCTGGTATTCCCATCTCTTTCAGAATTTTCCACAGGTTATTATGATCCACACAGTCAAAGGCTTTGGCATAGTCAATACAGCAAAAATAGATGTTTTTCTGAAACTCTCTTGCTTTTTCGATGATCCAGTGGATGTTGGCAATTTGATCTCTGGTTCCTCTGCCTTTACTAAAACCAGCTTGAACATCAGGAAGTTCACGGTTCACGTATTCCTGAAGTCTGGCTTGGAGAATTTTGAGCATTACTTTACTAGCATGTGAGATGAGTGCAATTGTGCAGTAGTTTGAGCATTCTTTGGCATTGCCTTTCTTTGGAATTGGAATGAAAACTGACCTTTTCCAGTCCTGTGGCCACTGCTGGCATATTGAGTGCAGCACTTTCACAGCATCATCTTTCAGGATTTGAAATAGCTCCACTGGAATTCCATCACCTCCACTAGCTTTGTTTGTAGTGATGCTTTCTAAGGCCCACTTGACTTCACATTCCAAGATGTCTGGCTCTAGATTAGTGATCACAGCATCATGATTATCTGGGTCGTGAAGATCTTTTTTGTATAGTTCTTCCATGTATTCTTGCCACCTCTTCTTAATATCCTCTGCTTCTGTTAGGTCCATACCATTTCTGTCCTTTATCGAGCCCATCTTTGCATGAAATGTTCCCTTGGTATCTCTAATTTTCTTGAAGAGATCTCTAGTCTTCCCCATTCTGTTGTTTTCCTCTATTTCTTTGCATTGATCACTGAAGAAGGCTTTCTTATCTCTTCTTGCTATTCTTTGGAACTCTGCATTCAGATGCTTATATCGTTCCTTTTCTCGTTTGCTTTTTGCCTCTCTTCTTTTCACAGCTATTTGTAAGGGCTCCCCAGACAGTCATTTTGCTTTTTTGCATTTCTTTTCCATGGGGATGGTCTTGATCCCTGTCTCCTGTACAATGTCATGAACCTCATTCCATAGTTCATCAGGCACTCTATCTATCAGATCTAGGCCCTTAAATCTATTTCTCACTTCCACTGTATAATCATAAGGGATTTGATTTAAGTCATACCTGAATGGTCTAGCGGTTTTGTCTACTTTCTTCAATTTAGTTCTGAATTTGGTAATAAGGAGTTCATGATCTGAGTCACAGTCAGCTCCTGGTCTTGTTTTTGTTGTTTGTATAGAGCTTCTCCATCTTTGGCTGCAAAGAATATAATCAATCTGATTTCGGTATTGACCATCTGGTGATGTCCATGTGTAGAGTCTTCTCTTGTGTTGTTGGAAGAGGGTGTTTGCTATGACCAGTGCATTTTCTTGGCAAAACTCTATTAGTCTCTGCCCTGCTTCATTCCACATTCCAAGGCCAAATTTGCCTGTTACTCCAGGTGTTTCTTGACTTCCTACTTTTGCATTCCAGTCCCCTATAATGAAAAGGACATCTTTTTTGGGTGTTAGTTCTAAAAGGTCTCGTAGGTCTTCATAAACCCGTTCAACTTCAGTTTCTTCAGCATTACTGGTTGGGGCATAGACTTGGACAACGGTGATATTGAATGGTTTGCCTTGGAGATGAACAGAGATCATTCTGTTGTTTTTGAGATTGCATCCAAGTACTGCATTTCGGACTGTTTTGTTGACCATGATGGCTACTCCATTTCTTCTGAGGGATTCCCAGTAGTAGATATAATGGTCATCTGAGTTAAATCCACCATAAATTGGTCTCGGGTGAAACAACAGGGAGGGAACCCAGCCCCATCCATCAACAGAAAATTGGATTAAAGATTTAATCCCATTCTGATGGGTCACATGACCCCATCCATCAGAACAAGATCCAGTTTCCCCTTCTGTCAGTCTCTGGCATAAGAAAGCTTCCATAAGCCTCCTATCCTTATCCACCAGAGGGCAGACAACAAAATCACAACCACAGAAAACTAATCAAACTGATCACATGGACCACAGCCTTGTCTAACTCAATGAAACTATGAGCCATGCCATGTTCAGTTCAGTTCAGTCGCTCAGTTGTGTCCGACTCTTTGCGACCCCATGAAGCGCAGCATGCCAGGCCTCCCTGTCCATCACCAACTCCCAGAATTCACTCAGACTCATGTCCATCGAGTCAATAATGCCATCCAGCCATCTCATCCTCTGCCGTCCCCTTCTCCTCCTGCCCCCAATCCCTCCTAGCAACAGAGTCTTTTCCAATGAGTCAACCCTTCTCATGAGGTGGCCAAAGTACTGGAGTTTCAGCTTTAGCTCATTCCTTCCAAAGAAATCCCAGGGCTGATCTCCTTCAGAATGGATTGGTTGGATCTCCTTGCAGTCCAAGGGACTCTCAAGAATCTTCTCCAACACCACAGTTCAAAAGCATCAATTCTTCGGTGCTCAGCCTTCTTCACAGTCCAACTCTCACATCCATACATGACTACTGGAAAAACCATAGCCTTGACTAGACGGACCTTAGTCGGCAAAGTAATGTCTCTGCTTTTGAATATGCTATCTAAGTTGGCCATAACTTTTCTTCCAAGGAGTAAGCGTCTTTTAATTTCATGGCTGTAGTCACCATCTGTAGTGATTTTGGAGCCCCCAAAAATAAAGTCTGACACTGTTTCCACTGTTTCCCCATCTATTTCCCATGAAGTGATGGGACCAGATGCCATGATCTTTGTTTTTTGAATGTCAGCTTTAAGCCATGTAGGGCCACCCAAGACAGACAGGTCATGGTGGAGAGTTCTAACAAAAGGTGGTCCACTGGAAAAGGGAATGGCAAACCACTTCAGTATTCTTGTCTTGGGAGCCCCATGAACAGTATGAAAAGGCAAAAAGATAGGACACTGAAAGATGAACTCCCCAGGTCAGTAGGTGCCCAATATGCTACTGGAGAACAGTGGAGAAATAACTCCATAAAGAATGAAGAGACAGAGCCAAAGCAAAAACAGCACCCAGCTGTGGATGTGACTGGTGTTGGAAGTTAACTCTGATGCTGTAAAGAACAATATTGTATAAGAACTTGGAATGTTAGGTCCATGAATTAAGGCAAATTGGATTTGGACATTTTAGGAATCAGTGGACTAAACTGGAATGGATGAATTTAACTCAGATGACCATTATAGCTACTACTGTGGACAAAAATCCCTTAGAAGAAATGGAGTAGCCCTCATAGTCAACAAGAGTCTGAAATGCAGTACTTGGATGCAATCTCAAGAATGACAGAATGATCTCTGTTCGTCTCCAAGGCAAACCATTCAATAACACGGTAATCCAAGTCTATGCCCCAACCAGTAACACTGAAGAAGCTGATCTTAAGTGGTTCTGTGAAAACCTATAAGACCTTCTAGAACTAACACCCAACAAAGATGTCCTTTTCATTAGAGGGGACTGGAATGCAAAAGTAGGAAGTCAAGAGATACCTGGAGTAACAGGCAAATTTGGCCTTGGAGTACAAAATGAAGCAGGGCAAAGGCTAATAGAGTTTTGCCAAGAGAACGCACTGGTCATAGCAAACACCCTCTTCCAAAGCACAAGAGAAGACTCTACACATGGACATCACCAGACGGTCAATACCAACATCAGATTGATTACATTCTTTGCAACCGAAGATGGAGAAGTTTCATACAGTCAGCAAAAACAAGACCAGGAGCTGACTGTGGTACAGATCATGAACTTATTGCCAAATTCAGACTTAAATTGAAGAAAGTAGGGAAAACTACTAGACCATCACGTATGATGTAAATCAAATCCCTTACGATTATACAGTGGAAGTGACAAATTGATTCAAGTGATTAGATCTGATAGAGTGTCTGAAGAACTATGGACAAAGGTTCGTTACATTGTACAGGAGGCAGTGATCAAGACCATCCACAAGAAAAAGAAATGCAAAAAGGCAAAATGGTTGCCTGAGGAGGGCTTACAAATAGCTGAGAAAAGAAGAGAAGCTAAAGGCAAAGGAAAAAAGGAAAGATATACCCATTTGAATGCAGAATTCCAAAGCATAGCAAGGAGAGATAAGAAAGCCTTCCTCAGTGATCAATGCAAAGAAATAGAGGAAAACAATAGAATGGGAAAGACAAGAGATATCTTCAAGAAAATTAGAGGTACCAAGGGAATACTTCATATAAAGATGGGCATATTAAAGGACAGAAATCATATGGACCTAACAGAAGCAGAAGATATTAAGAAGAGGTGGCGAGAATACACAGAAAAACCTTACAAAAAAGATCTTCATGACCCAGATAACCACAATGGTGTGATCACTCACCTAGAGCCAGACATCTTGAAATGTGGAATCAACTGGGCCTTGTGAAGCATCACTATGAACAAAGCTAGTGGAGGAGATGGAATTCCAACTGAGCTATTTCAAATCTTAAAAGATGATGCTGTGAAAGTGATTTACTCAATATACCAGCAAATTTGGAAAACTCAGCAGTGGCTACAAGACTAGAAAAGGTCAGTTTTCATTCCAATCTCAAAGAAAGGCAATGCCAAAGAATGTTCAAACTACCACACAATTGCAGTCTTTTCACACAGTGGCAAAGTAATGCTCAAAATTCTCCAAGCTAGGCTTCAACAGTACATGAACCGTGAACTTCCAGATGTTCAAGGGGGATTTAGAAAAGGCAGAGGAAACAGAGATCAAATTGCCAAATCTGTTGAACTATCAAAAAAGCAAGAGAATTCCAGAAAAATATCTACTTCTGCTTTATTGACTATGCCAAAGCCTTTGACTGTGTGGATCACAACAAACTGTGGAAAATTCTTCAAGAGATGGGAATACCAGACCACCTTACCTGCCTCCTGATTAATCTGTATGCAGGACAAGAGACAACAGTTAGAACTGGACATGGACTAACAGACTGATTCCAAATCAGGAAAGGAGTATGTCAAGGCTGTATATTGTCACCCTGCTTATTTAACTTATATGCAGAATACATCATGCAAAATGCCAGGCTGGATAAAGCACAAACTGGAATAAAGATTGCCAGAAGAAACATCAATAACCTCAGATACACAGATGACAAGATGCTTATGGCAGAAAGTGAAGAAGAGCTAAAGAGGCTCTTGATGAAAGTGAAAGAGAAGAGTGAAAATTTTGGCTTAAAACTCAACATTCAGAAAACTAAGATCATGGCATCTGGTCCCATCACATCATGGCAAACAATGGAAAACAAGGAGAGACTTTATTTTGGGGGGCTCCAAAATCACTGCAGATGATGACTGCAGTCATGAAATTAAAAGATGCTTGCTCCTTGGAAGAGAAGCTATAACAAATCTAGATAGCATATTTAAAAGCAGAGACATTACTTTGCCAACAAAGGTCCATCTAGTCAAAGGTATGGTTTTTCCAATAGTCATGTATGGATGTAAGAGTTGGACCAAAAAGAAAGCTGAGCATCAAAGAATTGATGCTTTTGAACTGTGGTGTGGAGAAGACTTTTGAGAGTCCCTTGGATTGCAAGGAGATCAAACCAGTCTATCCTAAAGGAAATCAGCCCTGAATATTTTTGGAAGGACTGATGCTGTAGCTGAAACTCCAATACTTTGGCCACCTGATGCGAAGAACTGACTCATTTGAAAAGATCTTGATGCTAGGAAAGACTGAAGATGGGAGGAAAAGGGGACGACAGAGGATGAGATGGTTGGATGGTATCACCCCTTGATGGAGAGGAGTTTGAGTAAATTCCGGGAGCTGGTGACAGACAGGGAAGCCTGGCGTGGCGTGGTGCAGTCCGTGGGGTTGCAAAGAGTCTGACATGGCTGAGAGACTGAACTGAACTGAGCTGAAATGTACAATGTCTTGAAGGACAATAAAGGCAAGTGGACCCAATAGGAGGAACTTATCAATTCAGAAAAATAAAGAAGTTTCAGGTAACATTCAGTTCTAAAAATTGTGCCATATTTTTGGCAATTGAGGTCATTAATAAGAGCAATTTCTATGTGATATTGAAAAATTAAATTGCAGTGAGATGAGATGCATATAGGATGTGAGGATAAGGCAGTGACACAAAGGGGTTACTCACGTTTTGTGAAGCAGGAAATGGGGGGCGGGGGAAATCTGTGGAAAGGGCATGGAGTAAAGATACATTTTGATATGGGGAGACTTCAAACTTTCTTTAATAAAGAGCACTATTCATCACACAAGGGTGAAGTAATCCCTCAGGATCCTGAGCTGAAAAGTTGTCCATCTGGTGGACTGCCCTGGGACTAGAGTTGAAACTACTCACAGACATTAAGTGGCTAACCCCTAAGAGCCCTTGGGTTCTATTCCTACCACAATGTAAAAAAATATATATCCTGAAGGATGCTTGAAATACAGTAGGGAGAGCCTAGAAAGCAGCACACCAGGATTAGATATCTCAGGGATCAAATTTATACAAAAACTCCAAACTCTAGGCGTGACCAGTGAGGACAGGAATCTGTTCTGAATAACAAAAGGCCAAACACAAGCAACTGAAGCAAGGAGAGCAGGAGCATCTACAGAAGGCATTGCAGCCTGAGAAGCTCTCCAGAGCTCCTTCTGAAATAGTGAGCAAACCAATGAATGTATGACCTGCATTCTGGGTAAGGGGATGGATGCATCCTGTGTTCTCATAATTCTGTCCTGATCTCTGATTTTGATTATATAATTTATCTATGGCCTCCATAGTTAGCTCTTACTGTTTGATTTTTCACGTTTAGTTCCTTCCTTCTCTCAGGCTCTCCACATTTTTAGGGACGATGGTCCATAATTTAGGAAACAGGAGAGAAACGACACTGAGTTCTAAAATTGTCAGTGAATAAATGATAAACAGAGGGATCTAAAATAAAAATTCTATATTCAAGATTCTCAGAACAAAAAGTAACTTCAAAGAAAAGACTATTACATCCAAAAAAAAACAAAGACATATAACTTTTAAAGTCACATTCAAGCTGAATTCCTATTAAAATCTGACCAAAAAAACTGAAGAAGTTTTCCATCATACTTATTTTACATTAATAATGAATTTTCAACCATTTCTTTGAGATATGAAGCAAAAATTAAGATAAATTAATATCCATAAAAAGAGAAAATAACAAGGTATGCAATCAACTTTTTGCTTTATCTAGAACATCAGAAAAAGAATATCAGTGTTAAGAATTGACAACAGTTTAGAAAAATGGCTAATACACAGACAAAAATAAAAATAACTTCAACATATAATAAGTCCAAAATATACTTTATCTGCAATCATTAATTGGTGGATGTAATACAGACACTCATAAAATGTTTTAAAGATGGCACAAGTTTAGCACAATGGATGAATGAAAAAGGAAATTAAAGAGAACAATATAATTACACCAAAAAAAATAAAGTCAATGAATTTCCATCAGTGATAAATAAACATTGGAATACATAATACAAAAAGTCATATTCATTTAAAACATCCCAAAATACTATTTGTCATAATAAGAATGGTACAGAAGAACAAAAAAAAAAAAAACTTTTTTGATTGGGTCTGAGATAGTGTCACCTTTTATTCAGTTCTTCTTTGTGGGTAATTGTGAAAGAGTAAAGGAACGGGACTCATTGACAAGGACTCCAGACAAGATATCTAAGGCCATCAGGCCATTATCCTTCCTCTGATCACCTTAATTAGCATATCTTTCACATCGTTGTTTCTCAAAGTGTACATCAGTGGATTCAGCATGGGTGTTACTGTCCCATACAACATTGCAATGATATTATCCTCATCTTGGGAAGATTGAGAGTGTGGGCACATATACATTAAGATTTAACAAGTGCAGACAAAATTAATACTTATGAATGAGAAAACTTGATAGCATAAGGATGTGAACTTTTTGTCAAAATTAATCTACAAATTTAACATAATTCCAACTAAAACTACTATTTTAGAACTCAACATGGGAATTCTAAGGTTAATCTGGAAAATAAACACATGAAAAAGATTTTGAAATTAAAGAGAATAAGTAATAAGAGAATATAGTTCTATTGTATATTAAATATATTATAAAACTAAAACTTTTAATTCAGTTTCATACTGGCACAAAATTAACCATAAAAAATAGAAATAGTTGATTGCCCAGGTAAAATTTATGCATATAAAAGTTTATTATGTGACACAGAAGGCATAATAATCACTTAAAGAGAAATATAGAAGACATTTCTAATAATTATTAGAAATTGACTTATTTACATACTTCTCATTAACAGTAAAATTAACTCCATGTACATAAGTTAAGACACAGAACCAGAAAGTCAACCATTAAAAGATGGAAAGTCATAAGAGGTGAATTGGTCAAAATTTTGAGTAAAGAATAATTTCTTGTAATTGTTTCCTGTTTGTAAAACGGAATGCTTTGAGAATTTTATGAAAGCTACATGGCCCCTTCCCCCATAATAATGCAAATATAGACAAAATTTTTTTCATATGAATTTGGGAAATTTACAGTTTCAGATAGATACTTTCCATAAATTTTTGGTGAAAGAGTTCTAATTAAGCTCAAACACATAGAAAAAAAAAAAGAAAATAATATAAGTATCAAAATAAAATACATACATATACACGTAAAGCCAAACAAAAGCTAGTGAAAATGTTATTTAAAAATATGAAAACTTTTAGTGGCCATTGATAATTTGTAAAATTTATAAACTTTTTAAAACTTAAAATATTTTAAAGATTTCTCAAATTAGGAAATTTATATGTACTATATTAAGAAAAAGCACAGAATAAAGGATTCTACTTATGTTAAACTTCATCTGTATAAAAAGATTGCAAAGAAAAATGCTGAAAATTAAATGTTGTTAACTGTTAAACATCATTACCTTTGTTGAGATTTTGATTTATAGTTACTTGCATTTAAAGTTACTTTTTAGCTTTTTTGTTTTCTAAAAGTGAAACTGTATTATTTTTGTTCATCAGTTTCATAGGAAATATACATTTATTATAATCTATAAATGGCATGGTCATTCATTCTTCACATAGATGGTGAAGGATAGAGCCTTGATCTTACTCTTAATGCCATCAAGTGAAGCAGACAGAGATGTGGAAAGGAAATATTGACACCTAAATATTTGACAAGGTAAGGTAGTATTCACAGATAAAGGTAGCAAAAAGAATCTAAGATATTAATGGATTCCAAAAGCTTAATGTCCATGTACAATTTTTGGTGCAAACACTTGAGTATATTATACAACAATTCAAGAATGAACAAAATCAAGAATGTCAGAACAAGGAAGTTCAAGTATTAAAGGACCAATAACAAGACATGAAATTACTTAAACAAAAAAGTCTAAATGTGTGCAGTAAATGCCTTCCATATTTCCTACCAATACCACACAAAAATCTGGAAGTAGGTGGAAGTTTTTTGGTAATTTTCTCTCTTTATATATTTTATTAATAAAATTGATGATTTAAAAATATTCCTTTAACAGACTCACAGATATAGAAAACAGACTAGGGGTTACCACTGGTGGAGTGGGGGGCCATTGTAGGGATTTGGGGAAGTGAGAGGTACAAACCACTGTGTGTAAGATAAGCTCAAGGATGTATGGTACAATATGGGGAATACAGCCAATATTTTGTAGTAACTGTAAGTGGAAAGTAACCTTTTTAAATTGTATTAAAAATAAAATTTTAAATTAATAAAATTTTTAAATAAAAATATTGCTTTAAGTATATCTTTAACATTAGTTTCATAATCAAAACAAGAACAAATGGTATTCCTAAAAGGTATTGAACTTTTGGATATGATTTGATGAAAAGGGTGCTGAAATTAAATGCAAAAGGTTAAAATTTTGCTGAAGCTTTATCACTTATTAGTGTTTTCAATATATGATTCTTATCTAGACTAATCATTTAAGTGCTGTATCCTCTATGTATGTGTGAATAGCAACAGCTGTTTGATGAAGATTAAATGAGATGGGTTTTGTCAGAAACAATTTGTCAGCTTCAGGTGCTGTTTAGAGAAAAGCAAGGTTCTCATTGTGGCTTATTCTCTTTCTTAAGATCTCCAAGAATAGGGAAAACACTTCTGCCCTAAACTTTACCATCTGAAAATTTGGATTCTTTACATATGCATATGTGTTCTGGTTTGTGTTCATAACCCCCACATATTAAAAATAACTACTCAAAATTTCAAGAAAACAAAGCCATAAATCTTCACTTTTATTCTGCTAAAAGTTTTATCTTAGAATCTGTTTTGGCTCTTCCATTGTTCTTATCTGAACTTTTTCCAAGGGTCTCAAGCAAGTTGAGACATGTTATGCTAAAAAGAACTGAGTCGTTGGTGAATCTTATATCCCTCTACATGAATTTTGACCCTCAACTGGGCTAACTGCAGCCTATTCTTGTTTTCCCTTAATTCACAGATAAATGTTGAGAAGAAGACATCCCATGACATGGATGACACCCTAAGTATAACAAATGGCTCAAGGTTTCAAGTGACTGAATTTGTCCTAATGGGGTTTCCAGGCATTCACAGCTGGCAACACTGGCTCTCCCTGCCCCTGGCTCTAGTCTACCTCTTAGCTCTTGGTGCCAATCTCCTCATCTTGATCACCATCCATCATGAGTCTACCTTACACCAGCCCATGTATTACCTCCTTGGTATCTTGGCTGTGGTGGACATTGGCCTGGCTACTACCATCATGCCCAAAATCCTGGCCATTTTCTGGTTTAATGCCAAGACCATCAGTCTCTCTGAGTGCTTTGCTCAGATGTATGCCATCAACTTTTTCATGTGCATGGAGTCAGGCATCTTCCTCTGCATGGCTGTGGATAGGTATGTAGCCATTTGCTATCCCCTTCAGTACTCTTCCATAGTCACTGAGACTTTCGTGATCAAAGTCACACTGTCCATGATGCTCAGGAATGGCCTACTGATCATCCCAGTGCCTGTGCTTGCTGCCCAGAGACACTACTGCTCCAGGAATGAGATTGACCACTGCCTATGCTCTAACTTGGGGGTCACCAGTCTGGCCTGTGATGACATCACTATTAATAGATTTTACCATTTGGCCTTGGCCTGGTTTATGGTTGGGAGTGACATGGGTCTGGTCTTTGCTTCCTACATGTTGATTATTCGCTCAGTGCTGAGGTTGAACTCTGCTGATGCAACATCTAAGGCCCTGAGTACCTGCAGCTCTCATCTCATCCTCATCCTCTTTTTCTACACCGCTATTATTGTAGTATCTGTCACTCATCTGGCAGGAAGAAAGTTTCCCATCATCCCTGTTCTTCTCAATGTGCTGCATAGTGTCATCCCCCCAGCCCTTAACCCTATGGTGTATGCCCTTAGGACCCAGGAGCTGAGAGTGGTCTTCCAAAGGTTGTTTGGTCTGGGTGAGAATATGTCTAGGAAGTGAGCCAGCTTCAAATAGCAGAAAGTTGTCATTGGTATTGAAAGTACACAGCTTTGGAGCCCAGTTGTTCTGGGACAAAATTTTAATATCACAATTAGTAGGATCATCAATTCAAATTAATTCACCTGTTTTGCATAGTACATACTATGTGCAAGGCACTGTTCTAGACATTTCACAAATATTAACTCATTTAATTCCCAGAACAACCTTGTGAAGCAAGACCCATTGTTATTTACACATTTTGCAGATGAGGCAAGAAAGTTGAGAAACTTTCCTAAGGTCAAATAAGAAGGAAGTTGTAGAGTGAGGTTGGAACCCAAGCAAAACTTAGGCTATGAATATTCAAGGAATTGATCATCTTACTTTGACAGAGTGAGTTAAACAGAAAGGCTTTATTGTATCTATGAACAAGGCTTATCTATGAACCATCTGCTTTCAGCTGTTTTTTCACAGTGATCCCATACACCCAGAGCAGAAGTATTGCAGCTGATAAAAAGTCGTGTACAAATGCATGGGTCAAACTGCCTGTTTCTCTTTCCACATGGTGCTTGGACTAAGTCCCTGAGATCCTTTAACATTTCAGGGAGGGAAAAATAAATCCCCAAAGAACTACTGGAATTTCTTCTAATCTTACCATCCAAGAGATTGGATTTCCATTCTACCAACAGGCTGATAAGGATAATTCAGACAAAGCCTCCCAGGTAGAATAAGGGTAGAGAGAGAATGGAAAACTAACAAATTAGTAAAAGCTATGTGGCTAAGATCTGAGTGTCAAAGAAAACTCAGACAGATTTCTTTTCTGTTCCAACATATAAAAAGAACTTAAGTTGCCACTCCCATCCTTATATCAAGATGAACCTGAACAAACTAAAAATCAACTGTTTTTCTGGACCCATCAGAGAACTGAAGTCACAGAACTAACCAACAACCTGGAATCAGAGAAATACCCCCCACTCCAGGTAGGATATGTCTCTAATAAAGTCTTTTCCCCTGGAGAGGAGGCCTCTAACATGGAGCATGCTCTGTGCTTATTTCACAGTCCATTCTTGGATCTTCACTATACGAATCTGCAGGAACTGCTGGATTTAAAGTGTGGAGCCTCCCTAAGACTACAGCGCCAAGTGTTTCTCGTTTTCATGCTGGTCCACACACATCCTCCAGGATTTGTCTCAGTTACCTTTGAAGTTTCCTACCGGTTTATGGCTCTAGTAGCTTCTGCTCCTATTAGCCAGATTCTCTGTATTCTCTGTCTTTACCTGTCCCCCCAAATTTGGGGGTAGAAGTTACCCTGCAATGTCAATTCTCTGATGAGTCCAAGAAAAGTCACTGAATTTCCTTTTTTTTTTCCAGCTTTTGTTGTTGTTGTTGTTGTAAGGATAGGAGTAATGATAAAAAGCTCTTTACAGGTCAGAAGTTCTCGTATTGGATTATAACTAAAGTACAAAATAAATATCCATGACTCCATTCTGATATAAATAAATGATCCAATAAATAAATATGTAAGGGAGAACAGACAAATCTCTTAAGCAGAAAAATTCTAAATAATATATGTAGATACACTCAGAAGGCAATGGCACCCCACTCCAGTACTCTTCCCTGGAAAATCCCATGGACGGAGGTGCCTGGTGGGCTGCAGTCCACGGAGTCGCCAAGAGTCGGACACGACTGAGTAAATTCACTTTCACTTTTCACTTTCATGCATTGGAGAAGGAAATGGCAACCCACTCCAGTGTTCTTGCCTGGAGAATCCCAGGGACGGGGGAGCCTGGTGGGCTGCCATCTATGGGGTTGCACAGAGTCGGACACGGCTGAAGCGACTTAGCAGCAGTAGCAGTAGATACACCATCTTCAAGTAGGTGAAGTATAATTCCTTATTTCTTAAGTGCATAGTGATATCTTCCCGGAAGTCTGTCTTGGCTGCAAGTAGAAAAAGGAAAATACAACAAAAACATGTATTTGAATGCCTAAATTTTATAGATTTGTATACCCTCTTCTTCAATATGCTGTCAGTTAGCTGAATGTTAACAATTTCTTGCATCAAACTGACCTTCCCCAACTGCAGATTCCCTGCAGATATGGACCTTTAAAAATGGGGTTACCACATGGTTGAGAGCCATAGAGACACATGGTTTAGAGACTAGGAGAGAGAAAAGGACTGAGCTCTAGTCAACATTTTTTTTCATTAACCACTCAGATTAAGACACTTAAGAGTGTCCTCCAACTCTGGAGAGTGAGTGAAGAGTAAACAGAAGTGTTGTGGCAAAGGACTGGCCAGCACATGGCACGGAACATCAAGAAGGAGAGAGATGTGCCTCCTTAACTTTAGGTAACAAACTATTAGGGTTTTGTTTGGCTGTATATGAGACAATAGATAACAGTGGCCAACCAAACTGGAGCTTATTTTTCTCATCACACACACATACACACCACAGTCAGGTAGTTCAGAATTATTAAAGCAGCATTGTTGTAGCATGCTGGGAAATGTTGAAGGCAAAAAGAGAAGGGGACGGCAGAGGAAGAGATAGGTTAGATAGCATCACCAACTCAATGAACATGATTTTGAGCAAACTCCAGGAGATAGTGAGGGACAGATAAGCCTGGAGTGCTGCAGTCCATGAAGTTGCAAAGTGTCAGATATGACTTAGCGACTGAACAACAGCAACAATTGTGACATGAAGAAATCAGGCTCTTGCAACTTTCTGCTCTGTCATTCTAAATTATAGATACCTTACTCCACATTCATCCCCACATTCCAGAAAAGAAGGAAGTTATTTTAAACGGAGTCTTGACAGAATTTTACTCATACCTGGTTGGCCAGAAATGAGTCTGATGTTCAGATCTGATTGCAAGAAAGACTCAAAAGTTAAGTCTTTTACATTCCCAGCCTCTGTGATGGTGGAATGTTATAGAAAGTTGGGTTTGAATACGTTCTGAATGTACTAACTTCTGAAAACAGAAAATATACATCACATTCTTTCCATGCAATATTTTCAGAAATACATAATTTGCCATGAAGAAGGTCTCAAAGATTCCAGAGTAAATAAGTTCCAAAGATCTCTGAATCTACATGACAAATTCAGCATTCACGGCAGCCTCCTCCTTCCACTCTAAAACTTAGTAATACTGACAAGATAGTCAATACTAAGTCGATCTATAACACGACATAAAACAAATGCAGAGCCATTTTAAAAAGAGAAAATGTAAAGAAACTCCAAAAGAAGAAAGACTTCTATAACAGAATTATCGGAAAGAATGGAAGCCCAAAAGGTGCACGGAAAAGGACTGCTACAAACATAATACTGATTCAGATTCAGAAATATCTAATTCTAAAAGAGTGCGGAGGCGGGCAGCATGAGAAAATCAACTTGCTGATTAATGGGTAGCAGAGTAGGAGCAGGTAGGCAGGACAGCCTTTTGCACATACACTGTTAGACCAAGAAGTGAGCCAAAAGTCAGACAAGAGGGGTAAGTGTTCCAGAATAGTCGTGACTGGGTCAGAAAATAGGACGGCGACCCAAATGGATGCAAATATTCATGCCCCATGAGACATGGAAAAGAAGCTTAACCGTAAATCTACCCCTGGCACACCCCATATCTCCCCAACAACAGGTTGCATTAAACAAATACAGCAGCATTCTGAGATTGCCAACTAGAAAGAAAAACTATTAACCAATGACCAAGATGGCTTGGTCTAACTTTAGACAGATTTCTTCCCTGTTAGCATCTAGCCTCCCTATTCTTAGGACATTTGCTTGAGAAAACTGGTAAATTCTTTCTCTACCCTTTTGCCATATAAATAAACCTTCTGTCAATCTTCTCTCAGTTTTACAACCTAGAAGTAAATGTCTTTCTCAAGACCTGGGAACTTTCTCCTAAAATATAAACATCGAAGGAGATAGCACCCTATCTCTCATCCTCTATGGAACCTAACTTCCAAGAGCAGCAATTAGCAAGCACAGATGGCCTAATCACAGACAAAAGCCTTTGCAATCTCAGGAATAACTCCACATGCTTGACAAACCCTACTGATCAACCTCTCCCTAAAGTCCTCTAGTACTTTTCCACTAGCTCAGCCCAGGGCTGAAACCCATTTCTCCTGACACCTACCCCAGCCCAACTCCACCTTCTGTTTTAGTAGAACTGAGTATCTAGACCTGGTCTGTGTTGTCTCCCCCACTGCTGGCAATAGTATCAAATAAAATCAACTTCCATTTGCTCATCCTGTTCAGTGCAATTTTTGTTTACTACCAAATACAAAATTTTTGAGGAAAATCAACATGAAAGAGTGACATAAATGTTTACAAACATAACTCAAAAAAGATAAAATAAATTCAACAACATCAACCCAAAAAAGAAACTCCTCTAGAGGTGACCTTCTCTATGCCAGCTCTCTACTTCAGCAATCCAGTCACTCAACCCTTCACAGCTAGAGGTGGTGACGTGTGCTGTTTACTTACGAGCCCTAGATAACTGCATTTAGGATCACAGGGTCTTGTACTGACCACATCCTTATACATAGTCCCTTTGTAAGCAATTTGAGAAATAGTACAAAATTTTTGAGCCTCCCTGATAGCTCAGTTAGTAAAGAATCCACCTGTGATGTAGGAGACCCTGGTTAGATTCCTGGATCAGGAAGATCCACTGCAGAGGGGGTAGGTTACCCAGTCCAGTATTCTTGGGCTTCCCTGTGGCTCAGCTGGTAAAGAATCCTCCTGCAGTGTGGGAGACCTGGGTTCGATTTCTGCATTGGGATGATCCTCTGGAGAAGGGAAAGGCTACCCACGCCAGTATCCTAGCCTGGAGAATTCCATGGACTATATAGTCCATGGGGTCTCAAAGAGTCAGACACGACTGCATGACTTTCACTTGTAAGTAATTTGAGAAACAGTAAAGTTTTGCCAAGAATGTGGAGAAAAGGGGCTACCTGTATACTGTTGGCGGAAATGAAAGTTTGTGCAGCCATTATGGAAAACAGTATGGGTTTCCTCAAAAAATTAAAAATAGAACAAATGTATCATCCAACAAGTCCACTCTTAGTATTTATCCGAAGAAGAATAAAAATACTAATTTGAAAAGAAACCTGTACCCCCACGTGCACTGCAGCTTAGAAGATAATAGGCAGATCCTGAGGATAGAGAAATGAGACTGGAAAGTACCACGGAAAGACCTAGGGATAAATATGTAGAACAGAGTTGTTTTAAGTTGACAGTCATTTACTGAGGTCCATGATATGGGAGAGAGGAAGTCTGTTGACAGAGGAGAAAGTGATTACATACACTCAGTTCTGCTGTGTCACTTGGTTTGATCATACAAATATGTCCCAAAACCAATGATATGTTTTGAAACAATTTGAGCATAGTTGAATTTCACATTTGCCCTTGGGCAATTTTGTACACTAGTAACACGGGTTGAATGGAGAAAGCTGCATCAAGCTGAAAACAAACTACGTTAGAAGTACACAAAACACACACACTCAGCACACGCTCCAAATATCTACCAGCTACCTCCATTCACTTCACAGCTTTCCGTTTGATTTCGGATAGTTATTTCTACCACTTCAAAATAACTCACAAGCTGCAATCTGTTTACCTACTTCCACAGACTCCATGTCTTTTTCAAAGTATTGTATTCTTTGTAGTATTTGTATTGTTCTTAATCATTTAACATGTGTAAAACTCTGGTACTGTTTATATTTTTTCTCTCTCTTTTGTTTACATGCCATTGACAAAGCTTTTGCATACTGTGCTCCTACCTCCATTCTTCCATAAATCCTGTGGATTTCATGTGGGATTTGCATAGCATGGTGATTTTTAAGATTTTATAATGTAACGTGTCACATTATAACAAAACTGACTTTACTTGCTAGAATGAGTGGGGAGAAACCCAACTGTGGATAGAAGGGAGAACACATCTTTTTTTTTTTTCCAGCCATACAGGACCTTAGGATCAAACCTGTGCCCCTTGAGGTGGACGCTCAGAGCCCTAACTTCTGGACAGCCAGGAAATTCCTGAGAACACAGCTTATACCTACAATTCACCCTGGCAGAACTGTTCATCTGGTGGTACTGCCTCCCAAGATTAGGTTTGAAAGGGATGGTTCACAGATGACCAAGATAAACCCCCAAAGTCACCAAGGGTCCCCCTTGCTGGAGTAAAACAATAACCTGACTCAAGCAGGGAGCCAGGGAGGGTCAGTGCAAGATCAGGTCATTTCACAGCTGTGATGTAGACCCCAAACCCCAGGAGTGGTAGGGCGGGGGATAGATTTGCGCTGAGCCACAAACATCTAAACAGAGGCAGCAGCAGCCATGGGCGGAAGCAGCCCTGAAGGACGCACCAACCTGATGACAGCTTCACGGCACTTCACGGCGCCTCTGCAGTAGTAAGGAAACCAGCCAATACCAAGACACTGGGAGGGGAATCAGGGAGGCAGCCCACCCCGCTAGGATTCTGTCCTGGACTATACTCTGGCTCACTATCCTTGGATTTCTCAACTTGCCTGTCTTTATCTTTCATTAGTCTCTTCACTTGTGCAAGGGTTAATAGCAGTATCTGGAACAAGGCCAAGGAGATGAGGCCAAGCTCTAACAGTCCTTGTTGAAAATGGTGAGGCCATCCAGCCAGAGGACTATGCAAAGAAAAACTTCTCAGCTATCACAGGGTCAGGCACAACTAGAGAGCCTGTGCACAATGAAAAATCCTAAGAACTGATGCAGCCAAATAAATAAATGTTTTTTTAATAATATAAATGAAAATAAATACAAGAGGTAGTTCCTGCCTAAGTAGAACTATACATATTGTTTTCAATGAGAAGAATTTATATTTAAAAGTTGCACATATGGAATATAACTGAAATGCCCATTAGTTGATGAATGGATAAACAAAACAAGGCATATCCATATATTGAAATATTATTCAACAACAAAAAAGAATGAAGTACTGACACTATGTTACATGATACAACACTTATGAACCTTAAAAACACTATACTACTGTTTATAATAGCCAGGACATGGAAGCAACCTAGATGTCCATCAGCAGATGAATGGACAAGAAAGCTGTGGTACATATACACAATGGAGTATTACTCAGCCATTAAAAAAAATACATTTGAATCCATTCTAATGAGGTGAATGAAACTGGAGCCAATTATACAGAGTGAAGTAAGCCAGAAAGAAAAACACCAATATAGTATACTAACACATATATATGGAATTTAGAAAGATGGTAATGATAACCCTGTATGCAAGATAGCAAGAGACTCAGATGTATAGAACAGAATTTTGGACTCTGTGGGAGAAGGAGAGGGTGGGATGATTTGGGAGAATGGCATTGAAACATGTATACTATCATGTAAGAAACAAATCGCCAGTCTATGTTCGATACAGGATACAGGATGCTGGGAGCTGGTGCACTGGGATGACCCAGAGAGATGATATGGGGAGAGAGGTGGGAGGGGGGTTCAGGATTGGGAATTCATGTACACCCATGGCAGATTCATGTCAATGTATGGCAAAACCAATACAGTATTGTAAAGTAAAATAAAAAATTAAAAAAAAACCACTATGCTAATTAAAAGAGCCAGACATAAAAGGTCATATATTGTATAATTCCATATATATGAAATGTGCTTAATAGACAAAGCCATAGAGACAGACAGCAGACTAGTGTCTGTTGGTGGCTGAGATGCTGAGGGAATGATGGTAATTGCGAATGGGTAATAGATTCCTTTTTGTGAAGATAAAAGTGTTCTGGAATTAGATAGTGGGTGATAATTGCACAACTGTGAATATACTAAAAACTATTGAACTGTATGCTTTAAAGGGTAAATTTATAGCACATGAATTAAGCAATTATTTTTTTAAATGTTGCCAAATGCTTGTCTAACAGTGAAAGCAGCAGATTTTCATTCAGCGTAGTAAAAAAAACGATTGTGTATGGCAAGAATGTAACAAATTCTTCTGTGGCTTGACAAAGGCTGACCTCCCTCACCATATATGGAGCCAATTTGTATTGAAAACACAAAGCTTCCTGGAAGAAAGGTAATGAGACCACCTACCCCAAAATATCTTCATTTTGTAGTTTAATATAATATAACCTTCCCTGATGAGTGGATGAAGATGATCTCAACAGAGTCTAGACCTCTCTGCATCTTTTTGTCATGAATTTTTTTTAATTGAAGTATAGTTGATTTACAATATTTGTTTCAAGTGTTTTGCCACACAGATAAAAAACAGATGACAAATGGAGGGGGTTAGTTCCCATACTTCTCATGGTTTCATATCCTTCAGTTCAATTCAGTTCAGTCGCTCAGTCTTGTCCGACGCTTTGCAACCCCATGAACCACAGCACACCAGGCCTCCCCGTCCATTACCAACTCCCGGAGTTTACCCAAACTCATGTCCATTGAGTCGGTGATACCATCCAACCATCTCATCCTCTGTCGTCCCCTTCTCCTCCTGCCCCCAATCCCTCCCAGCATCAAAGTCTTTTCCAGTGAGTCAACTCTTAACATGAGGTGGCCAAAGTACTGGAGTGTCAGCTTTAGCATCATTCCTTCCAAAGAAAACCCAGGGCTGATCTCCTTCAGAATGGACTGGTTGGACCTCCTTGCAGTCCAAGGGACTCTCAAGAGTCTTCTCCAACACCACATTTCAAAAGCATCAATTCTTCAGTGCTCAGCTTTCTTTATAGTCACATCCATACATGACCACTGGGGAAAAACCATATCCTTGACTAGACTTCATATCCTTACCCTTCTTAGTTTCTTAGTCTTTCTTCAATCTGGTAAGATAGTAAGCTCCAATTTTGCTTGCTATTGGAGTAAACTCCAATTTTACTTACAACCTCTGTTCTATCTTGGTTAACTGCAATGCAAAACACAGAACAGTGTCTTTGCAATTTATCTAACCTCCCTTTTTTTTCTCTCGTTTGTACACTGGGAACAACCCTATTACCATATGTAACTGGGATGTTGATGAAATTGAAAGAGAATAGAAGAAAATGTACATTGAATGTGCATCCTTCCAGGCTTCTCTGTCCATGAGGTTTTCCATGCAAGAATACTGGAGTGGGTAGCCATTCCTTCTCCAGGGGATCTTCTCCACCCAGGGATCGAACCTGGGTCTCCTGAATTATAGGCAGATTCTTTACCAACTGAGCTACCAGGGAAGCACGTACAGTCCATAAAGGAGTAATATTTTAAATTTTTGCAATAAAATTCAAATCTTGGGCAAATAATTCCAAGTGCCTTTGGTGGGGGGGGGGGTTTCTAAATGAATTTTTCTCTCTCCAGCGAACCTGTGTAAAAGTCAGTGTCTAGCACAGAACTCTGAACTCCAGCACTGCCTAATAAATTCTATGTGAATGACTCACAGGACAATAGATTTAGTGTCTTTCTTGATATATACATTAAAAAAAAATTCTGGACTATGTACTAAGGACAGGCTTCATGAGGCTTGTGGATTAATTCACACACCAGCTCCTTGGAAGACAGATTCTCCACTGCTGTGGAGCAGTGGTAGGAACCATTAGGTGACCACTCAGAATATGTAGTTTAATGTAGAGCAGGACATGAAAGCAGAAAACCTCAAGTAATCAGCCCTTAAACCAGGATGGGTAGACTTGAGAGCTGTGTTTAAAGATAATTGTGTAAAGAGAAGTTGAACTCTTTTCCAACAAGTCATGCTGACTCTTCCACCAATGGTCAGCAATTTCAGACTCCAAAGTGTAGGAGGAGAAGAGAAGTAATCACTGACGAGGCTTCCAGATTAACCCAATTGCTTTCATGTATCCATCTGGAGGGGGCATAAGAATAACTGTAATACTCTATATAGAGTACTTGGCAGTTTAAGAATTGCCCCAAACACAATCTCATTTATCTTCATTAAATCCTGTTAAGTTAAATCTGCTTTTCATTATTCAAAAATTATGAAATTCAGTGACTATATTAGTAAGCATACAACTTCAAATTTCTAGTTATTTGACACAATAAAACATTACTTGCCATTCACACAGAAAAGGAAAAAATGATAATATTGTCAGTTGAATGACTACTGATACCTATCCTCCAAGTGTTTTTTTCCAGGCTTCAGTTCAGTTCAGTCGCTCAGTCATGTCTGACTCTTTGCGACCCCATGAATCGCAGCACGCCAGGCCTCCCTGTTCATCACCAACTCCCGAAGTTCACTCAAACTCACATCCATTAAGTCAGTGACGCCATCCAGCCCTCTCATCCTCTGTCGTCCCCTTCTCCTCCTGCCCCCAATCCCTCCCAGCATCAAAGTCTTTTCCAATGAGTCAACTCTTAACATGAGGTGGCCAAAGTACTGGAGTGTCAGCTTTAGCATCATTCCTTCCAAAGAAAACCCAGGGCTGATCTCCTTCGGAATGGACTGGTTGGACCTCCTTGCAGTCCAAGGGACTCTCAAGAGTCTTCTCCAACACCACAGTTCAAAAGCATCAATTCTTCGGTGCTAAGCTTTCTTCACGGTCCAACTCTCACGTCCGTACATGACTACTGGAAAAACCATAGCCTTGACTAGACAGACTTTTGTTAGCAAATTAATGTCTCTGCTTTTGAATATGTTATCTAGGTTGGTCATAATTTCCTTCCAAGGAGTAAGCGTCTTTTAATTTCATGGCTGCAGTCACCATCTGCAGTGATTTTGGAGCCCAGAAAAATAAAGTCTGACACTGTTTTCACTGTTTCCCCATCCATTTCCCATGAAATGATGGGATCAGATGCTATGATTTTCGTTTTCTGAATGTTGAGCTTTAAGCCAACTTTTCACTCTCCTCTTTCACTTTCATCAAGAGGCTTTTTAGTTCCTCTTCACTTTCTGCCATAAGGGTGGTGTCATCTGCATACCTGAGGTTATTGATATTTCTTCCGGCAATCTTGATTCCAGCTTGTGCTCCTTCCAGCCCAGCATTTCTCATGATGTACTCTGCATAGAAGTTAAATAAGCAGGGTGACAATATATAGCCTTGACGTACTCCTTTTCCTACTTGGAACCAGTCTGTTGTTCCATGTCCAGTTCTAACTGTTGCTTTAATTGACACATAACATGTGTAAGTTTAAGATGTACTAATATGCTGACTTGATACTCTCGTATATTTCAAAATGATCACCACCATAGTACCTCTAACACATCTACCCCATCATATGATTATCATTTTGTGTATGTGATAAGAATATTTAAGATCTACTCTCTAAGCAATTCTCAAGTGTATTATACAGCATTATTAGCTATAATTATCATATTGTACATTAGATCCCCAGAACTTAATTGTCTTAAGACTGGGAGTTTGTACACTTCAACCAACATTTTTCCATCTCTCCCACTTCCTAGACACTGGTAATCACAATTCCATTGTTTCTGTGAGTTTGGTTTATTTAGATTCCACATGTAAGCTTTATAGTACGTGTCTTTGTGTCTGACTTCTTTCACTCTGAAGTGAAGTGAAGTGAAGTGAAGTGAAGTGAAGTGAAGTCGCTCAGTCGCGTCCAACTCTTTGTGACCCGTGGACTGTAGCCCACCAAGCTCCTCCGTCCATGGGATTCTCCAGGCAAGAATACTGGAGTGGGTTGCCATTTCCTTCTCCAGGGGATCTTCCTGACCCTGGGATTGAACCCAGGTCTCCCACATTGCAGGCAAACGCTTTAACCTCTGCACCACCAGGGAAGCCCTCTTTCACTCTAATGCTTCATATTTCATATTTATTTATATCTATTCATTCTGTGGTCAATGGACATTTAAGTTGTTTCCACATCTTGGCTATGGTAAGCAGTGCTGCAATGAACATGAGGCTGCATGTATCCTTTCAAATCATGTTTTTCTGTAGATATATGCGTAGGAGTCAGATTACAGGGTTGTATGGTAGCTGTATTCTTAGTTTTTAAAGGAACCTCCATACCCCAACAGTATAATTTTTAAAACACTCTTTTATATTCATTATATAATTTTATTTGTAAAATAAACTTCTGGTTATGATGGCAGTGGTGTTGGAGGTGATGATGTTCTTGGAAAGTAAGCAGGAGGTAGAGGAGCCTCTGGAAACACTGGAAACCTCATATACATGAAATCCAAAACATCTTCCTCAGGCAACAAACTTCAAGTTAAAACTATAGCTAACATTGAGAGTCCACTAAATGATAAGCAATGTACCATGTTGTTTACAATTTAATTTAAGTTAACAGATTTAATTAAGCCTTAGAGCCTAGGTACAACATTTCATTTTATAGGTTAGGACTAAATTTCCAAAAAGTGAGACTCGACCCATGGTCAAAAAATCAAGAAATAAGGGAGCCAAGATTTAAATCCAGATGCATTTTTATTCCAGAGCTCGTGTGCATTCTTCTGCAACACACTATAGCATCTAAATTTGGGAACTTGGTAAGTTCTCTTTTTTCCTGTTGCTTTGAAAACTGTAAAGGAGCCATGAGCTTTCTCAAGACTTCCCCACAACAGATAGCATGTAAGCCCCACTGTCCCTGATTTTCTTGGTCTTTGCTCCATAGATAATGGGATTAAGCACACTCTTTTATATTCATTTTATAATTTTATTTGTAAAATAAACTTGTGGTTATGATGGCAGTGGTGTTGGAGGTGATGATGTTCTTGGAAGGTAAGCAGGAGGAAGAGGAGCCTCTGGAAACACTGTAAATCTCATATACATGAAATCTAAAACATCTTCTTCAGGCAACAAACTTCAAGTTAAAACTGTAGCTAACATTGAGAGTCCACTAAATGATAAGCAGTGTATCATGTTGTTTACAATTTAATTTAAGCTAATTTAAGTTAACAGATTTAATTTAAGGCTTAGAGCCTAGGTACAACGTTTCATTTTATAGGTTAAGACTAAATTTCCAAAAAGTGAGACTCTACCTATGGTCAAAAATCAGAAAGTAAGGGAGCCAGGATTTAAATCCAGATGCATTTTTATTCCAGAGCCCATGTGCATTCTTCTGCAACACACTATAGCATCTAAATTTGGGAACTTGGTAAGTTCTCTTTTTTCCTGTTGCTTTGAAAACTGTAAAGGAGCCATGAGCTTTCTCAAGACTTTCCCACAACAGATAGCATGTAAGCCCCACTGTCCCTGATTTTCTTGGTCTTTGCTCCATAGATGATGGGATTAAGCATGGGGGGAATTAATACATAAAGACTTGCCAGAAGGATATTGATATTGGTGGGGTGGGGGGGGTGGATATTCTTTCCAAAGTGATAGGTCAGGAAAGTGAAAAAGGATGGAATGAAAAAGAGGAAAATAAATCCACTGTGGGAACTGAAAGTATTGACAGCCTTGTGCCAGGCATCCTGGGAAGGAAGTCTAAACATGGCTTGGAGGATCAAAGTGTAGGAAACACCAATGAGTGCAACATCTACCAAAACTGATGCCATTAGCACTGAGAAACCATACCCGATGTTGACGGTGATGCCAGCACAGGCCAGTTTGGCTACCCCAATGAGTTCACAGTATGAGTGGAGGATGACATTGGTTCAACAGTATGGCAGTCTCTTCAGCAAGAATATGATAAGGAAAATGGCCCCAGGGTTCTGTCCCCAGATTGCCAGGGTCATTTTTATGATTGCTGTAAGACTTGAGATGAGATGGTTGGATGACATCACTGACTCGATGGAAATGAGTTTGAGCAAGCTCTGGGAGTTGGTGATGGACAGGGAAGCCTGACGTGCTGCAGTCCATGGGGTCACAAAGAGTCAGACACGACTGAGCAACTGAACTGAACTGAGGAGTTAAGATGGCTGTGTACCTCAAAGGAGTACATACAAATGGCCATGTAACAGTCAAATGCCATGGCCAGAAGGATTCTTGACTCAGTTACAATGGCAAAGTGGATGAAAAACATCTGAGTGATGCAGGCATCAAAGGCAATCTCCCCAGCATGGAACCAGAAGATAGCAAGAGCCTTGGGCAAAGTGGTGGTGGACAGCAGGATGTCAGTGCCAGCCAGCATCGATAGGAAGACATACATATGTTCATGGAGAGTGCATTCATTGAGGATGACAAGGATGAGGGCCCCACTTCCCAAGACTGCAGTGATGTACATCAGGCAGAAGGGGCTGGAGAGCCAGGTGTGGTAGTTCTCCAGTCCCCATATGCCAAGTAGGACAAACACAGTGAGGTGGAAGGTGGTAAGGTTAGTACCAAACATGCCTGCTTTTGGAGTCTCTCCATGAAGACCACAGAAATTAGGAGTCATTGAGCAGAAGTAGCCGTAAGTTTCACTAAAGTTGAATGTCAGATAATGAAATCAATCACTAATGCCTTGACTTAGCATATATAATGTTAGGCTTCCACTTCCTAGCCTAGCACCGCAAACATAAATATAGACATAGGTTCCTGATCACAACTCAGCAATGTCTAGAATATAGACATAACTTACCATTCTCACTTACATGCTTCTACTCAAGCTTTGGCCATCCTTCACCCATTCTGTTGTGATAGTTTCATAAGTAGTCTAGTCTCCTCCTCTCCTAGCTTCCTAACCTCAACCTCTCCACAGCCATCAGCTGTACTGCAGCCTGGGTGGTATGCTCAAAACAAAACAAAAAATCTTTCTATGTTTCCTATTATAACCCTTACATAATTATATACATATACATATACATATGTGAATGTGAATGTGAAGTCACTCAGTCATGTCCGACTCTTTGCAACCCCATGGACTGTAGCCTACCAGGCTCCTCTGTCCCTGGGATTTTCCAGGCAATAGTACTGGAGTGGATTGCCATTTCCTCCTCCAAAGGATCTTCCCAACCCAGGGATCAAACCTAGGTCTCCCGCATTGTAGACAGACCCTTTACTGTCTGAGCCACCAGGGAAGTCACATATACATATACATATATATATATATGAAAGTGAAAGTGAAATTCACTTAGTTGTGTATGACTCTTTGTAACCCCATGGACTATACAGCCCATGGAATTCTCCAGGACAGAATACTAGAGACTAGAGTGGGTAGCCATTCCCTTCTCCAGGGGATCTTTCCAATGCAGACATTGAACTCAGGTCTCCCACATTGCAGGTGGATTCTTTACCAACTGAGCCACCAGGCGGGGAGGGGGAAATATATATATATATATATAATCTTCTTCATGACTCACTCAGTAGTGAGAGAGAACTTGATGGCATAGTGATCAAGCTTGCTTCTCCTTACAGATGTTTTTCTGAGGCTGCCTCCAGAGCCTCAGTGTTTTGGGTCATCAGAAAATGGGTGATGTCTGGATCTTGTGTGTGTGTGTGTGTGTGTGTGTGTGTGTGTGTGTAGCTGTGGACTCCTTTCAGTACTGCTTTCTTGGCCTTCAAAGCCTTTGCTTTGGCTTCAGTTTTGGGAGGGGCAGAGGCTTCCTTCTTCGCCTTTGGCTCCATTTTTGTGAAAAGCTATATGATTAGCATGCAAAGGCTTCCACAATCCCACTGTTACTCTCTTCTCTAGCTTCAGTCCTCTTTAGGCACTCTGCTGCTGCTGCTAAGTCACGTCAGTCGTGTCCGACTCTGTGCGACCCCATAGACGGCAGCCCACCAGGCTCCCCCATCCCTGGGATTCTCCAGGCAAGAACACTGGAGTGGGTTGCCATTTCCTTCTCCAATGCATGAAAGTGAAAAGTGAAGTGAAGTCACGTCCGACTCTTCAAGACCTCATGGACTGCAGCCCGCCAGGCTCCTCCGTCCACGGGAGTCTCCAGGCAAGAGTACCGGAGTGGGTCCCCAGTGCCTTCTAGCACAGCTGAATTAGACCATAATCCATTCTCCACACAAAATCTGAGTTTTCCAATCTTTATAGCTTTTCTCAAGCAAAGCTTAAATATTTATCATCTGGAAAGCCTTCCTCAAGTTCAAATTCTGATTTTTTTCCCCAACTTTCTGATTATTAACAAAGAGCAGGTTTTTCACATCTCAAAAATGTAGCCTTATCTGTGAAATGAACTATTCATTCTTATTTTGCAAGGATTAAATTAAATACTTTCAGTAAACTGCCTAATATTGTGCCTGGCATAGAAAAACTAAACCCTAGTTACTGTTATTGAGTGAATGAGTACTGCTTAATAAAAAGACTGCTTAAAAAGAAATGCCTATATTTGGAATTTAAAAAGTGATAAAGTTGGGACTTCCTGGTGGTCAAATGGTTAAGACTCCACCCTTCCACTGCAGGGGGAACATGTTCTATCCCTGGTCAGGGAACTAAGATCTTGCACACAGAAGAAGCCAAAGGGAGTAGAGGGAATATGACAAAGTAGCATTTTAACTTAGTAAAGAAAGGAAGACCTACTCAATTAATGGTATTGGGCTGTTGGGCTACGTTATTGTTGTTAAGGAAATAAAATCAGTTCCCATCTCAGTAAAAAATAGAAATTCCAAATAAATTAAAGATGCACTTGTTTTAAAAACTACAAAAATGTTAAGAATTAAAATTAAGATCTTAAGAGAAAAATTAAAAGAAAATGTTTGGGGGGTTGGAAAGCTCTTCCTGAGATAATAAAATCGTATTTCATAAGCAGAACAGTTGAACAATTTAATTATGTAAAAATGTAGTCAAGCATAAATAAAAATCCTAGGGAAAAAAGTTACAAAGCATGTAATATACTAAAAGTTAACATGTTTAAATACCAAAGTGCTAGTCGTTCAGTTGTGTCCAACTCTTTGTGAACCCATGAACTGAAGTCTGCCAGGACCCTCTGTCCATGGGATTTTCAAGGCATGAATTCTGGAGTGGGTTGCCACTTCCTTCTCCAGGTGATCTTCCTGACCCAGAGATCAAACCCAGATCTCCTACATTGGAGGCATATTCTTTACCATCTGAGCCACCAGGGAAGCCCATGAATACTAAAATTTGGCATAAATGAATAAGAAAAAACAGGAAATATGCAAAGAATAAAATAGGCAATTCACACTACAAGAAAAGCAAATGGCCAGTGTATATATATGAACAAATGTTCAAAGGTAAAGAAATGAAAATCAGTATCATATTAAAATTCAATAGTTTTATATCAATTGGAAAACATAAAAATAAATGATCAGACCCCAGTGCTGGTGATACCACATGAAAACCTATAGATATATCTATAAGAATATTAATTGCTACACTGTGGCAATAGTAAAAAAAAACATTTTACAACTTCCACATTCATCAATAGGACAATAAATAAATAATGGTACACTTGTTACAGTGAAATGTCTTGTTTCCACTTTTTGAAAAGGAGTAGAATTGATGCTTTCAAATTGTGGTGCTAAAGAAGATTCTTGAGAATCCCTTGGACTACAAGGAGATCAAACCAGTCAATCCTAAACAAAATTAATCCTGAATATTCATTGGAAAGACTGATGCTGAAGCTGAAGGTCCAGTACTTTGGCAAACTGATGCAAAGAGCCAACTCATTAATTAAAAAAAAAAAACAAAAAACCCTGATGCTGAAAAAGATAGAGGGCAGAAGGAGAAGGGGGCAACAGAGGATGAGATATTTAGATAGCATCACAGACTCAATGGACATGAGTTTGTACAAACTTCAGGAGATAGTGAAGGACAGGGAAGCCTGGCATGCTGCAGTCCACGGGATCACAAATAGAGTCATACATAACTTAGTGACTGAACAACAAAAATTAACCATGCATATAGTTAAGTGAAAAAGCAAACTGAAGATTAAAATGCATAAGATTTTTTTATTGTGTTTATTAATAAGACACTTTACACTATAATTAAGATAAAATCAAACCCCAATTTGGCTTGAGCAAGAACAAAGGGAAATGTCTGTTCCTGAAATTGAAAAGTATGTTTCTAGTATCAGATTTATAAAGATTCAAGACATCATCCAGGGTTCCATTTCTTTATGACTCTCTGCTCTGCCCTCCAGATGTTGACTCTCCTAGGGCCAGGATTAAGGTGAGGTTCAGTACAAGTAAGGTGCACTGAGCCACACCGGAACCCAAGACAAAAGGAAAAAACGGGAGCCGCTATGTAGAGCTGACCTTCGAACAATGCAGGCATTAGGTGCACTAACCTACCAAATAGTAGAAAATCTGTATGTAACTTTACAGTGGACCCTCCCTATTGGAGAAGGAAATGGCAAATGGAGGCACTTACCTTGGGTGCAAAATTTAAAAGGGTAGCCAAAAATCAGTAAGCTAGATAAATACTTTAATACATCTTTTTTAATTTTTATTTTAGTACATTAAATTTACTTATGAAAACATTCTAAAAATGTACAATTTTTCCTTTATAACACGTCTAATAAAATATAAAAACACCCAAAAGAGACTACTTGACACTTACAATTCAAAATCAAATTAGCAGAACATTAAATATTCACAAAACTATATCATTAAAAATATTTATAAAGTTACATACAATTTTGTAGAATTGACGTAAAGTGAAAAGTGAAAGTGAAAGTCACTCATTAGTATATGACCCTTCTGTGACCCCATGGACTGCAGCCTGCCAGGCTCCTCTGTCAATGGAATTCCCCAGGCAAGAATACTGGAGTGGGTCTTCCTGACCCAGGGATTAAACCCAGGTCTCCCTCATTGCAGGCAGATTCTCTACTGTCTGAGCTTCCAGAGAAGCCCTGGGAAGTCCTCAAGTTACTTGAAATTTCGTAGAATGGCATAAAAGAATGGCTCAAAAATGGGAGAATTTTCCTTCATTCCTAAAAAGGAACTATGACCAATAGAAGCTGTGAAGATTCTCAAGCACATGAGGTTTTCAGTTTTAGTACCAAGCCTGTCTTTGTGCATCTAAGAACTTTACCCTGAGAGGGGCTTCTTACAACACCAGGATGGACTGGGCGGTGTTCTCCTCCCTCCAATAATTGTGTAGAAACATTGACATTTGGCCTCAGCCTGCACAGTATAAAGTTTGCAAGTGTTGATTAAAGATAAGCACTTTGATTCAGAATCTCACGACTTTTCTATAGTTAAGCAATTCAGAACCCATGGCTTTAATTTTTTTTTAATCAAAATTATATGAACTATTACAATGAACAAAATATCATAATTTTAAATAAAGATCAGACTGATAATGCTGTACTGAACCACACTGGAACCCAAGACAAAAGAAAAATGGGAGTCCCTACATAGAGTTGACCTTTGAACAATGCAAGCATTAGATGCACCAATCTACCAAATAGTAGAAAATCTGTATGTAACTTTACAGTGGACCCTCGCTATTGGAGAAGGAAAGGGTAACCTGCTCCAGTATTCTTGCCTGGAGAATCCCATGGGCAGAGGAGCTTGAGGGGCTATAGTCCATTGGGTCGCAACATCCGTGGATTCAACCAACCATGGATGGTTTTGTATTGTAGTATTTACTGTTGAAAAAAAATCTGCATATGAGTGGATCTGTACAGTACAAACCTGTGCTTTTCAGGACCACCTGTACATGTTTTCTGTGGTTTTAATGGTTAAATGTTTCCATAATTTTATTTTGAAAAATATTATTTGAGTTGCTTCTATTGTGGGCTTCCCTGGTGGCTGAGATGGTAAAGAGTCTGCCTGTAATGCAGGAGACCCAGGTTCAAACCCTGAGTTGGGATGATCCCCTGGAGAAGGGAATGGATACCCACTCCAGTATTCTTGTCTGGAGAACTCCAGGGACAGAGGAGTCAGGTAGGCTACAGTTAAAAGCAGTAAAACTGTAACATTCTAGTTTTCATATAAATATTTCAACTTACACTAAGTTGTGAGTTTTACTATACTTGCTTTTCAATGTTCCCCTATTTTTTATACCTCTGTAATATTCGGGGGGTGGGGGCAGTGGTGGAATTAGCTGTAGTCCCAGCACCATGTAGCAAAAATGTCTGCAGCAGTTCAATATGTCAAGATATACACACTTCTGAATAGTGTATATTTATACTAATTTATACAGAGGGCCTGAGAAGACAGTGTCTGGATCAACAGTTTATTGGATTTTATTCCAGGAAAACCTAAAAATCCCATGAGACAAATATTTATTCCCTTCTCAGAAACTTACCCCAGTTTCATGCATGCTTCCCCAACACATGAAAGGAGATGCCAGATGCAGACTGTGGAGTGAAATAGGACAGTATTTATACCTCAGCTGCAGGAATCCCTTAGGCAAGGAAAGAATTTCTACTCTCCTAAGTCTTCAGGGAGCATCTCATTTAATTGGCCAAAGCAGATCCCCTTAGGACTAGTCTCCAGAGGTCGCTGACCAGAGAGGGTGGGTAATCAATTCCTAGCTACAGCAGTCTGTCCAAACTTCACCTGCTAACAATTCCATTTCTCTGGCTAACATACAGACACAGAATGGACTAGTGGACACTAATTGCTGCTAGTCAGTACACAGAATGTTAAAGCCCTGCCTATATTACTGAGCCTCAGTGAACATAGAAACCTGTGGGTATATAGAAGAAATAGTAGGTCAGGAGGAGCTAAGCAGTATGTGTGTGTGTGTGTCCAAATGATTCTCAGTCAAAAAATTAGATACTACTTAACAATGAAAGGTCCAAAGGTCAATGAACTCACCAACATTTTAAATTAATCAATCCATTAATATACACATTAACCTCTATGCCAGATTCAAGAACCATAATAATGAATGAGACAAATTCTCCTCACAGAACTCAAGTTCTCGTGGTTTCATAGAGTGATTACTAATGAGCTGAAACCATAAATACCATTGCTGTGAGACCCAGAGAACAAGATGATCACCTCTGAGTTGGGGGAGATTGGCAAAGACTTCAAAGAGGAGTTGACATTAGGGCTCTACCATCTGCCAGCTGTGCGATCTTGATTATTTATCCTAGCTGAGCTTTTGGTGCCCCATGTATAAAACAGAGGTAGCAACAGTACTATCTCATGAGGTTGTCTGAGGATTAAATGATTTAATGCAGCAGAGCACTTAACATGGTTCCTAGCATACAATGATCTCCTACTAAACATTAGCTTTGTTATAATTATTATTATCATTAATATCACTATATTATGTATTAATGTACTACTACATGGTGATGTGTTTTGAGGTAATGATAGAAAAGTAAATCAGGGCTAGATTACTCTGCAGTCCTATGACTTCCAAATTGTGGCTGATCGAACACTAGGTTACTTTACCAGTGTAAATTGATGTGCTAACAAGAAGTTATATAAACATGGATACAAATATCTATGGTCACAAATGTGTGGGAAAGGCTGAAAACTCTAGCCCTCTCTTGGATAGCCATGTGCCTGACTCACGGTATCAGCATTTTTCATGCTTATTTGACTATGGAACTTTTCTATGAAACATCCATTATGATACCTATTATTTCTACAGAATATTCTGTGGAAAACACGTCTGTAAGTAATGAAGACTGATTGAAAATACTTGACGTACAGTAGTATGATTGGCCATGCTTTTTAGAATGCTTAACTTTGGGTCAATTCATAGTTTGGGTTACAGTGTAAAAGATTAAAAACATTGAAATCAATTTAAAAACTAATGCAATATCTGATGTGAAAGATGATGGGGATATAAGTAATGGATAGAAACAGTGTTAAAAAGAAACCTAACAATACCTTAGTGATAGCCTTAGTGAACTATTTCTCAGATACTTATTACTATGAGCTAAAAAATAAGTGCTGTATATATGGTTTATTTCATTTAATCTTCTCAACAACCCCACAAGTTTCTCTTTCTACTCTCATTTTACAGACTTAAAAACTGGGAACTAAAAAACATTGAATAAATTTCACAAGTTCACACAGCTGGAAAATGATGGGGACAGGACTGGAATCAGGATACAACTCCAAAAACTTCCCTGATATCTATTTAGTAGTAGAATCAATATCAGTAACAACCAATTCTTGGGGAGCAGGCTAGAGAGGAAGAAGTTGAGTAACTCCCCAGGGTTTCCAGCTCAATGAAGTTGATACATTTATCATAATCTAGCTTCTAAGAAAAGGAACAATAAGAAAAGCTACCATGAGTGGTAGTTCTATATCCTGGAGATGATACCCAGTTGATAGGTGGATTTTTATGTATCTGAAACTCAAATGAGAATTCTAGGAAGGAGAGAGAGATGGGGGACCCATTAGCACAGTCTGTGGTTGAGGAAATGAGTATTTCAGAAAATGCCTTTTCTGAAAAAGCATGAAAGAATTAGAGTCAAGATCGGTAACTTCAAGAAACTACTCCAGTTTTGCCAACCTGGCCAGGAACAATACGCTATAATTCCTAATATTGAGGTTAGTCAGAAGCCAAGTATAAGAGAATATCAAGAGTACCCTGTTTCCTCCACCCTTGTTATTCCCTGGTCTCTGAGATATGGCAAAGGTGTGACAAGTAAGAAGAACTGTGCTGTGTCAGCAGCTTATTTGTCTCTAAGACGCCAAACTACCTTTGTAAGGAGACGGTTTACCAATCACTGGGTCTGTGGACTAATTTAGCTGATCATTCAGTGCATAATAGAGATGGACTTCTTAATTTTGAGGAGGTAAATGTGCTGTCATCCATCTTTCAAACATTTATTATGTTCCAGGCATTTTGTGAAGTACTGAGCATACAAATATGAATGACACACACTCTTCTGATTTCAAAGAGTTTACAGTCAATTAGTGGTACAAATAAAAGTCCATAATAACTCAGTACATACATTTTGGGATCTGCACGAGATTCAATAGACGTACAGAGATAGGAGGCTTGGAGTGTCTGAAAAACCCAAGAGGAAGATGAAGAAAAAGGAAGAGAGAGAGGAAGGGAAGGAAAAGCTCCCTCAGTCCAGGAAATCTCTGTGCTTCACACCTAGTTTCCTTGGTAAAGCTGGGAGTGAGGAGTCAAAGCAAGCCATTGGCCCAGAGAGGAAGCGGAGCACCAAGCCATAATATCAAAGAACCGGTGGACTACCCCGTCCCGGATCTGCTTAGTCTTTACACCATAGACAATGGGGTTGAGCATTGGGGGCACCACCACATAGAGATTGGCTAACAGGATATGGACATGTCGAGGTATGTTACGTCCAAAGCGGTGGGTCAATAATGTAAAGAAGGAGGGGACATAAAACATGAGGATGACACAGAGGTGGGACCCACAGGTGCTGAGGGCCTTGTGCCGAGCATCCTGGGAGGGCAAACGAAACACCGCTCGGAGGATCAGTGAGTATGACACCGTGATGAGGATCACGTCCAAGATGACCATGACAATGGGCACTGAGAAGCCGTACCAGATGTTAATGGTGATGTCAGCACAGGCCAAGCGGGCCACTCCAATATGCTCACAGTAGGAGTGCGGGATCATATTGGTCCTGCAGAAAGGCAGTCGATGCAGCAAGAAGATCACCGGGAAGATGCTGCAGAAACTTCGGGTAACAATGGCCACAGCAATTCTTCCCACCACAGGCCATGTTAGCATTGTCTTATAATGCAGGGGGATACAGATGGCCACAAACCGGTCAAAGGCCATGGCTAATAGGATGGCTGACTCCCCCACAAACATCATGTGGACAAAGAAAACTTGGGTGACACAGGCATCAAAGGCAATCTCATGAGCATGGAGCCAAAAGATGGCTAGGGCCTTGGGGACAGTAGTGGTGGACAGCAGGATGTCCGTGATGGCTAGCATGCAGAGGAAGAAGTACATGGGCTCATGAAGGTTACGCTCAGTGATGATGACCGCTATCAGGATACCGTTGCCCAGAACTGCAGTGATATACATGAGGCCGAAGGGTATTGACAGCCAAACATGATAAGCCTCCAACCCAGGGATGCCCAGTAGGACAAAAACTGCAGGGTGGAAGATGGTGAAGTTGGTGTGAGTCATGATGTACTTTAGGATCACCTCTATAATGACGGAAGCGGATGAGTGTGCTGAAAGACATAGGAACAGAAAGCACTTCTGAGTACATCAGAGATCACAAAAAATAGCATTGGTTTCTGAACCATGGGACTCTGCAGGGGAATGTTCTCCTAGACAATGCTCAGTTGGGTGTAGAAATGACTTCTGACCCTTGGTGCTTGATTTGCAGGGAGACCTTCTGTGGTGATCACTTTTCAAGAATCAATAGAGGCTTCACCCTGCATCCAGCCACTCTGCTTCCAAACTTTGGTCACATCCTACCTTTCTGACCTCATTCTACCATTTCCACCCAAGCAGCATTTGCCCTCTTACCTGTGTTGTACCTTTTTCTTCCCACAAGATTTTGTTCCTTCTGTGTTAACCTGAATTTCCCTTCCCTTTCATCTCTGCTTACTCAAATTTTAACCTTAAAATACTTTCTTAAAACATATCACTTTGTAATGGCCCATGTTCATAACAATACATTTCCTTCCTGAACACCTATTAGCTAAACTATATTTAACTTGATTATATTTAATCACATTAAAATTATCTGGCTATTACTTTGAACATTTCACATGAAATTTGCCTAATATCCTGGCACTCATGGAAATGGAGCCGCAAATGGCAATCCAGAAGGAGTCTGAAAAATATATTCCTTCATTCTGACCCAAATTAAAACTTTCCCTAAAGGCTGTGAGAGCAGAGCAGTTGGTGAAATTGAGAGGGGTTCATATTCATTGCTTGCTCTTCCCCAAAATGATTCCATAAAAGTTGTGTTTAAATCTCCTTATCCTTAAGAGCGCCCAAGGAAAAGTATCCTGAGTACAGGAAATCAATACACACCTCTCTGGCTCCGCTAATGTAGCCCTCCTTTTCATCCCACTAGTTCTTTCACTCTCAAAAAATTCAGATTTCCCTTTGGTTAAGAAAATTTAGGCGAAGGGCTTTCTTTGCCTTCACTCCTCCCACCACTCAGGTAAGATTTATTTCCTTCTGAAGCTGTGGACTGTCAGCTCTTAGGATTAGGGAAGGAATGAGTGATTTAAAATCTGGAAGGGAATATGAAGGAAAGCGATCATAGAGAGAATAAGGGAAGAATCGGGGATATGGTATACTATTAATAGATGGACCTACTGATAATGGCATTCAGATGGTCCCAGGGAGGAGGGCAGCTGAAGGAATGAAAGCCCCAGTTTATGAGCCCATCCACTGCCTCTATGCAGATGCACTTGCTCAGAGCATAGTGGGCTGTGGAGAGGATGCAATGGGACTCCAGCTGGGCACAGGGAAGGGACCAGGGCCAGGCTCAAGCAAGTAAGGGCCTCAGAGGAGTTAATCATTTGACATCCTTCCAGCCCAGTATATTTTAGATACTCATTTGACTTCTATTCAGAGGAGAGGCTTAGCTTTCCGGGGATAAGCACAGAGATGAAGGGCCACTGGTAGCATTGCTCTGCCTGTATTCTAAAGCATCAGCCCCAAATTTATATAAACAAAAGCCCCACCAGAAAGGCTGAAGAGGGAGGGAATATATATATATATATATTTAGTCATTTATTCATGTTGTCATATAGCAGAAATTAACACATTATAAAGCAATTATCCTTCAATTTTAAAAAAATAAAAGTAAAAAAGCCCCACTAGAAAACAAATTCATTTTCCTTAGAAGGAAATTTACTGAAAATTTTTCTCAACACTTCTCCCAACCCTACTAGTTGTTAACATACACCTTCTCAATAAACGATACCTGATATAAGACCTCATAACAACCTGGGCTCTCTGCCTATAACTCTAATAATGTCTTATGACCTCAGTAGTGAGACACCAAATTCAAGACTGGAAGAGGGACTGTGAGGCCTGGTTGGCTCTTTATGAGGTTCTGGAAAAGGCATCTGCCTGTGTGAAGAAGGACTTTTCATTTCATTCAGTGCCTTCCCAGGGCTCCGTCTCATCTCTGCTGAGGGTTCTAAGCAGGAGAGTTTTAGACATTTAGGAAAGAGTCAGAGATCACAGGCACAGGCACACATCAAAGTCTCACAGTGAGAACCTGCCCAAGCCCTGAAAGAGTATCCAGATGCAGATGAGCAAGAAAAAAGAACAGCAGAGATGAGGCAAGGAGCCACGGTGAGTGGGAGAGAATATGATACATACGTGAGGACCCTGACTTCTGCAGCCAACTTCTGGGTTAATTTCCCAGTTCTTCCCTAACTAACTTGATGATCTTAGGCAAGCCACTTTACTTCTGCATGTTTCCATTTTCTCATTTGCAAGATGTGGATAACAATGAACTTTATGAGGTGAAAAGTGAAAGTTTTAGTCACTCACTCATATCCAACGCTTTGCAATCCCATGGACTGTAGCTTGCCAGCCTCTTCTCTCCATGGAATTCTCCAGGCAAGAGTACTGGAGTGGGTAGCCATTCCCTTCTCCAGGGGATCTTGCTGACCCAGGGATCAAAACTGAGTCTGCTGCATTGCAGGCCAATTCTTTACCATCTGAGCCACCAGGGAAGCCCTTATGAGGTAATTAAGAGGATTAAATGAGTTAATTCATATAAAGTGCTCAGAATAGTAGATCATTATTATTTATAAACCTGTCTGGCCATCATCCTATTGTTTTATTTTCACTAAGCAAAACACAGTAATGAATATTCAGCAATATTAAGTCATCTAAATATAACCAAAGGAAGTTTCTTTTCTAGGGACAAAGAAGAGGGAAAGGGATGAGAGAAGTGTCCAAGGAGAGAAAAAAGAAAACCTATCTCTCAGATAGTGTCTCAGAACCAAGACCTGGGGGACTTCCCTGGCAGTCCAGTAGTTAAGACTCCACACTTCTGCTGCAGGGGATGAGGGTTCACTCTCTAGCCAGTGAAGTTCCACATGCTCCTCAGTTCAGCAAAAAAAAATAAGATCTGAGGGCTGGAATGGTACACCAAGAAAGTCCACAGTGATGGACTAAATTGTGTCAGAACTGCCTGCTAGGCTTCCCTCAAGTACTTTGAAAAATATATATCTGTCAAAGCAAAAACAGAGATTATTATTTACAGAATCCCCAGGGATATGGCAGAGTGACGGGCATCAGAGCTTCAGCTCCAGGACCAAGTAGCACTAGGAGTGGGAATCATAGGGAAGATTTAGTCCAGGCAGGAGAAGTGAAGCCACTTCTTCCCTGCAGCCCGTGACCAGACTCTGCTCTCTCTCTTTCTTCCTAGTGTCTTCTTTCCTTCCTGTGAGTCCCACCCAACTCTATTTTTTGGTTATGCCTACTCTCTCCCTCTAAGGGTTATATAAAAGCCTTTCATGTCTTTATGCATCTTTATTTTAGAAGATTCTTCTAACTCTCATAACAACATATTAAAATGCACCCACAAACCACATCAGATATAACTGCTAGATAAGTGTATAGGAGTTGAGTCAATTACTTTTTGCCTAGTTGTATTATCTAGACATTTATTTAAACAAGTATTAATTTTATTTTGCCATTTTTCTGGGGCATGTGTTTCAGATCTCACATGCTTTTCACCGCTCTCAGGTTCTTTAAAGTGCACAAGGTCTAAACACTGAAGCCATGTCTCTAACAGATAGAATAGCCTTCTCCCTTCTACTCTAGATTATAAGGCTGGCCTCCATGTGCAGGACAGTAGATGGAAGCATAGTTGGGGGATGTGTCACAAGAAATTTGTTTCTAATAATACATAAAGCACCAAATGGCTCACCCTTTTCATAAATTAGAGCAAATTCAGATTTATACCTCTAATAGCCTCACTCTTCTTACTCAAGTGCACTGAAAGCTGACATGTAAAATGCTTCATAATCTAAAGCCAGTGTTATTTATGCTGCAGAGGCACTGATATGCCCTTAATTCACTAACATATCTTTAATAGAGATTCATGTTTTTTTAATAAATAAACATCTCAAGAAAAATGTCCCACTACCCCATTTGTTTCACTCCTCATAAGCATTTTGAGGATTTTGTCAGCGTTTAAGTAATCATATGGTGGTGTATCATATGTAAATATTGCAATAGTCTTACGACGTGATAGCAAAAACAAGGAAGACCCCAGTTCCAAGACACAACCTCTTCTCCCAATTTCTGTATCCATTCTGCAGAATGTAGGATGGCAGAATGAATGAGGATTTTTCTGCTTTATACACATCTGACACCCAGATTACACAATAAAGTTTCCTTAAGAGTCCTCTTTACTTTGGGATTTGGGAGTTCATAGTACTAAGCACAGCAACTGGTTTAGTGGAACTTAGGAAACATTTGAACAAACGGACCATGGAATTAGTCAGTTAACCTTTCACCAGTCACTTTGGTTGTTTTTCCAAGGTGGTGCTCAAAATCTGAGCCATTTTCATGAACAGCCCCACTTATATCCCCTGTCCTGGTACAATCTGATTCTGACTGCTCTATGAACTGCCTTCAAAACTTTCAAGTCTCTCTTCTCCCATATTCTTCTGGTGCTTTTCCTGGCCACTTTCTGCATTCACATTCCTAACCAGTGCCACCTCCTTGTCCCACTGACATCTCCCCCAGCACTGCCTACCCTGAGCTCTGCCATGCTGTAGTCTCTCTCTCATCCTTTATCTCACTGACCTCTTTTCTCCTACACACCCATCTCCTCTCTCCCAATTCATTTGTGTCCTTTACCGATACTCCTAAATATGCACATAAACATACTCTCCTGCCAATCCCTCCCCCTACCACTCTCAATGAAACTCACCTACAATATCACAGTATCTGGTGAAGAATTGAGAAAGTAGCAGAGAACAACTGAAAACCTTGCTTGCCCTGAGAGAAGAGGAATGAGATGAAAAGAGAAAGTTGGAGCTTGGCCATGTTAGCATGAGGGGTGTCACTAGTCTTGCTCTGTACAGGGTGCCTATATTTAGAGACTGGAGACACCACATGCTTCTTTCTTCTGGTGGCAGGTGTTAGAGTCACCCCTGGGATCAGTTCTCCTTCAGTCAACGAAGCAAAGGAAAAATGAAAACCCTTCCTCTCATGCCAAGAGGGAGCAATAATTCTAGAGATAATTATTAGCTCCAAAGTACATACAAAGTATTTGAAGACACAGCTTAAGAGCAGTGACCGAAATCCCAGCAATAAAAATAACAGCTAATGACTGTTGAGCCCTTACTAAATCCCTGCCAAATATGGTGTTAGGGTTTAATATAAATTATTGCATTTAATTCTCAGAACAACCCACTGAGATAAAGCATGATTCTTATATCTACCTGGTAGATAAGAAAACAGAGGCTTGGAGAGACTAAGTATCTGATAAGAAGAGAAGAAAAAAGCTCACTCGGGTGAACATTTCAAAGTATTCAGACTCAGTCTAGAACTATTGATTAAGGGAGCCAAGAGGTAGAACTTTGGAGCCAACCTGAAGGGTCAATCACTTAAGAACAAAAGAGACAGAATAAATGAAACTTTGATTAAAATTTTTACACCATCAAAGGCAAATTTTACTTTGTGTGAGCACTTAACTAAAGTACTCTAACACTGTTGGGAGCAGAGTAACTCTTCCCAGCTATCTTGTAAATTTTGGAGCAAATATGTTGCTAGGAACCCTATAAGGAAAAGAAAAAAAAAAAAAAACGCAAACCCATGCTTCAGGTTTTTATCCAAGTGAAATAAAAACATAAATTCACAAAGCCTCATACAAAAAAGCTATGCTCATAGAAGCTTTACTCATAGTAACCCAAAACTGGAAACAATCCAGATGTTTATCAAAAGAAGACTGGATAAGCAAATTGTGATATATTCATATAATGGCACACAATTCAGCAATTGAAATGAAAAAACCACTAAAACAGATGGAAAAAGATATTCCAAGCAAATGAAAATCAGAAGAAAACTGGAATAGCTATACTTATATCAGACAAAATAGACTTTAAAATAAAGACTGTTACAAGAAACAAAGAAGGACACTACATAATGAAAAAGGGTTAATTTCAAGAAGATATAACAATTATATATGCATCCAACATAGGAGCACCTTAATATATAAGGCAAATTCTAACAGTCATAAAAAGAGAAATTGACAGAAATACAATAATAGTGGGAGACTTTAAAACCCCACTTTCAGCAACGGACAGATCATCCAGACAAAAGATCAATAAGGAAACATAGGTCTTCAATGGCACATTAGACCAGATATACTTAATTGATATTTGTACAGCATTCCATCCAAAAGCAGCAGAACACACATTCTTCTCAAGTGCACATGCAATATTCTCCAGGATTGATCCCATGCTGAACCAAAAAGCAAGTCTCAGTAAACTTAAGACAATTGAAACCGTGTCAAACATCTTTTCTGACCACAACACCATGAGATTAGAAATCAACTACAAGAAAAAAAAAAAACTAAAAAATGCAGACATGTAGAGATTAAACAATATGCTACCTAACAACCAATGGGTCATTGAAGAAATCAAACTGGAAATTGAAAAATATCCCTTCTGAGAGAAGAGGAATGTGAAGAAAAGAGAAAGCTGGAGCTTGACCATGTTGGCATGAGGGGTGTCACTAGTCCTGCTCTGAAAAGGGTGTTTATATTTAGAGACTGGAGACACCACGTGCTTCCTTCTTCTGGAGGCAGATGTTAGAGGCATCCTAACTCTAACATTTTCTTCACAGAGACAAATAATAATGAAAGCACATCAATCTAAAACCTATGGGATGTGGCAAAAGCAATTTTAAGAGGGAAGTTTATAGCAATACAATCTTACAGCAGGAAGTAAGAGAAATCACAAATAAACACCCTATGTTTACACCTAAGCTTACACCTAAGGCAGCTAGAAACAGACGAACAAACAAAGCCCAAAGTTAGTAGAAGGAAAGAAATCATAAATACCAGAGCAGAAATAGATGAAATAGAATAAATAAAACAATAGAAAAGATCAATGCAACTAAAAACTGGTTCTTTGAAAAGATAAACAAAATTGATAAAAACGTTAGCCAGAGTCATCAAGAAAAATAAAGGGGAGGGAGGGCTCAAATCAACATGGTTAGAAATGAAAAAGAAGTTACAATGGACACCACAGAAATACAAAGAATCATAGGAGACTATTACAAGCAACGATGGGCTTCCCAGGCAGCACAGTGGTACAGAATCTGCCTGACAGTGCAGGAGCTGCAACAGATGCGAGTTCAATCCTTGCATCAGAAAGATCCCCTGGAGTAGGAAATGGCAACCCGCTCCAGTAATCTTGCCTGTAAAATTCTATGGACAGAGGAGCCTGGAGGGCTACAGTCCATGGGGTTGCAAAGAGTCAGACACCACTGAGAAACTAAGCATGCACGCCTACCCATGTGTGCAAATATATGCCAATAAAATGGAAGAAATGGACAAATTCTTAGAAAGATACACTCTTACAAGACTGAACCCAGAAAAAATAGAAAACATGAGCAGACTAATCACAAGTACTGAAATCAAAACTGTGATTTAAAAACTCCCAACAAATAAAAGTCCAGGACCAGATAGCTTCGCAGGCAAATTCTCTCAAACGTTTAGAGAAGAATTAACACCTATTCTTCTGAAACTATCCCCGAAAATTGCAAAGAAATGAATACCCCCAAACTCTTTCTATGAGGTCACCATCACTCTGATACCAAAATCAGACAAAGATATCACCAAAAAGTTCCAGACCAGTTATCACTGATAAACATAGACACAAAAATCCTCAACAAAATAGTAGCAATCCAAATCCAACAGAATTAAAAGGATCATGTACCATTATCAAGTGGAATCTAACCCAGAGATGCAAGAATTTTTCAATATCCACAAATCAGTCAGTGTGATATACCACATCAACAAATTGAACAGTAAAAACCATGTGATAATCTCAATAGATGCAGAAAAACTTTTGACAAAATTCAACACCCATTTATGATTTTAAAAAAATACTTTCTAGAAAATGGGCATAGAGGGAATGTACCTCAACATAATAAAGTCCATATGTGACAAAGCAGCAGTCAACATCATATTTAATGATGAAAAGCTGAAAGCATTTCCTCTTAGATCTACAAACAGTAAACACTAGAGAGGGTATGAAGAAAAGGAAACCCTCCTACACTGTTGGTGGGAATGTAAATTGGTACAGCCTTTATAGAGAAGAGTATGAGTATTCCTTTAGGAACTAAATATAGAGCTACGATGTGTGTATGCCAAGTCACTTCAGTCGTGTCCAACTCTGTATGACCCTATGGGCCACAGCCTGCCAGGCTCCTCTGTCCACGGGATTCTCCAGGCAAGAATACTGGAGTGGGTTGCCAGGCCCTCCTCCACGGGATCTTCCTGACCAAAGGGTCAAACTTGCATCCGTATGTCTCTTGCATTGACAGGGAGGGTCTTTATCACTAGTGCCACCTGGGAAGCCCAGAGCTACCATACAATCCAGCAATCTCAATCCTGGGCATATATCCAGAGGAAAACTTGGTTTGAAAGGATACATGCATCCCAGTGCTCATTGCAGCACTGTTTAAAATAGCCACGATATAAAAAAATAAATAAATAAATAAAATAAAATAAAATAGCCACGATATGGAAGATATCTTTTCCAAGACATCAATTCCAAGATATGGAATTTAAATATCCACTCACAGATGAATGGATAAAGAAGATGTGGTACACATATACGATAGAATGTTGTTATTGTTGTTGTTTACTTGCTAAGTTATGTCTGACTCTTTTGCAACCCCATGGACTATAGCCCACTGGGCTCCTCTGTCCATAGGATTTCCCAGGCAAGAATACTGGAGTGGGTTGCCATTTCAAAACTTCTCCAGGGGATCTTCCTGACCCAGCGATCAAACCTGCATTTCCTTCATTGGCAGGTGGATTCTTTACTATTGAGCCACCAGGAGAGCCCACAGCAGATGACTCAGCCATTAAGAAGAATGAAATAATGCCATTTGCAGCAACATGGATAGACCTGGAGAGAGTCATATGAAGTGAAGTAAGTCAGACAGAGAAAGGCAAATGTTGTATGATATCGTTTATATTTGGAATCTAAAAAACGACACAAATGAACTTATTTAAAACACAAAAACAGACTCACAGACTTAGAGAACAAATTTATGGTTACCATGGGGGAAGAATCAGGGGAGGGATTGCGAGTTTGGAATTGACATGTACACCCTGCTTTATTTAAAACAGATAACCAACCAGGACCTACTGTTTAGCACAGGAAATGCTGCCCAATATTCAGGAATAACCTAGATGAGAAAAGATTTTGAAAAAGAACACATACACGTCTTGGTATAACTGGATCACTTGCTGCACACCTAAAACCAGCACAAAATTGTTAATCAGCTATGCTCCAGGGTAAATTTTTTTGAAAACTGCTGAAACATACAACACAGGTTAAACTCAGGGTCATTATGTTGCACGGAAGAGACCAGATACAAAAGGCTATATATTGCATGATTCCATTTTCATGAGGTTCCACATAGATAAAAACCAGCCCATTGTGATAAAAATCAGAATAATGATCGCCTCTAGGGTAGGAGGCTCCAGTACTTTGGCCACCTCATGCGAAGAGTTGACTCATTGGAAAAGACTCTGATGCTGGGAGGGATTGGGGGCAGGAGGAGAAGGGGACGACCGAGGATGAGATGGCTGGATGGCATCACCGACTCAATGGACGTGAGTTTGGGTGAATTCCGGGAGTTGGTGATGGACAGGGAGGCCTGGCGGGCTGCGATTCATAGGGTTGCAAAAAGTCGGACATGACTGAGCGACTGAACTGAAATGAAATGAACTGAGGGTAGGAGAAACCAGAAGGCACTTCCTCTGATAAAAACATTCTATATATTGAGGGAAGTGTGGGTTACATGGGTGTCTACATATGTTAAAAGAAAGATTTTTTTGGAGCATCAAGAGGGAATAAAGAATAATGAAAAAACAGGAATGTGTGTAAATGTTTCTTCCCATGAGTTTTTTATATCACATGCAATGATTAAAACAAAAGTGATTACACCATCTGACACTCAAGACAATAATACTTTAAAATAGGAAGAGTAAAGGGACCTAAATGGAATGAAGGTTTTACCACTAAAAATGGCAAAATGTTGTTGCCAGTGGACTATGAATTATTGTCCACTATAATTTTTAATAGAGCAACCACAAAGAAAACTATACAAAGCCATATACTCAAAAAGTAAATCATGAAAAAATCCTAAAAATGTTCAAGCAATCCACAGAAAGGCAAGAAAACAGAAGCAGAGGACTGAGACAGAGAAACAAACAGAAAGCAAATAATAAAATATCAGACTTAAGTCCCATCTCATTAATAACTACCTGAACTGTAAATGGTCTAAACACACAAGCTAAAAAACAGAGATCAGCAAAGTGGACTAACCAAAAGAAAACCAAATTATATTCTGTTTACAAGAAATTCACTTCATTTTCAATGACATAGTTGGTTGAAAATAAAAGGAAAAAATATACATATTATGCAAACATTCATAAAAAAAAAAAACTGGAGTGGCTTATATTAATAGCAGATAAAGTAGACTACAACGAGTTTCCCAGGTGGCTCAGTGGTAAAGACTCTGGCCGCCATTACAGGGGATGCAGGAGGCGATGGTTCAATCCCTAGGCCAGGAACATACCCTGGAGCAGGAAATAGCAACACACTCCAGTATTATTGCCTGGAAAATTCCATGGACAGAGGAGCCTGGCAGGCTGGAGTCCAAGGGGTCGCAAAGAGTCAGATGCAACTGAGCAATTGAGCACACATGCACGCACAACGCAAAAATATTGCTAGTGACAAAATGACGTATTACATAACAATACAAGTATCAGTTAGCCGGGAAAATATAATGATCCTAAGTATGTACACACCAAACAATAGAGCCTCAAAACACATTAAGCACAAACTGAGAAATGGAAAGAAAAATGGACAAATCTCTAACAACCCCCTCAGTATGGAAGTTCTTCTGTCTCTACAACTGATAAAACTACTAGACAGATTATGAACAAGGATGTAGGAGAACTGACCAACACAAATAAGATCTGACCGACATATGTAGAAGACCACCCAACAAGAGATCAAACTTTCTTTTAATCAAGCATCCATGAAAAATTACCAAGATAACCATTATTATGAACCATAAAACAAAACTTAGCAAATTTTTTCCAGTTTTTGGAGAAATAATCAACATACGCAACACTAAAGCACATTGCATAAGGCAAACAGCCTGATGATTTGATTTACATACATTGTGAAATGATTATCAAATAGGTTTGAGTGACATATATCTTCTCATACAGATACAATAAAAAGAAAAAAAGGGGGGGAATTTCTCCTTGTGATTAGAACTCATAGAATTTACTCTCAACTTTCATATCTATCATACAGTTGTATTACCTGTGGTCCTCGTGTTTTACATTTTATCCCCAGGACTAACTTATATCTAAAAATTTGTAACTTTTGACCACCTTCCTCCAATTTCTCCCCGCCCCCCACCTCCACCTCAGGTAACCAAACGTCTGATCTCTTTTCCTATGAGTTTGGGGGATATTTTCTTTCTCCTTTTGGTTGCTATTTTTTCTTTAGATTCCACATATAAGTGAGATCATATAGTCTTTGTCTTTCTCTGAGTTATTTCACTTAGCATGATGACAGAAAGTGAAGAGGAATTAAAAAGCCTCTTGATGAAAGTGAAAGAGGAGAGTGAAAAAGTTGGCTTAAAGCTCACCATTCAGAAAATGAAGATCATGGCATCTGGTCCCATCACTTCATGGGAAATAGATGGGGAAACAGTGGAAACAGTGTCAGACTTTATTTTTGGGGGCTCCAAAATCACTGCAGATGGTGACTGCAGCCATGAAATCAAAAGATGCTTACTCCTTGGAAGAAAAGTTATGACCAACCTAGACAGCATATTCAAAAGCAGAGACATTACTTTGCTTACTAAGGTCCGTCTAGTCAAAGCTATGGTTTTTCCTGTGGTCATGTATGGATGTGAGAGTTCGACTGTGAAGAAGGCTGAGCACCAAAGAATTGATGCTTTTGAACTGTGGTGTTGGAGAAGACTCTTGAGAGTCCCTTGGACTGCAAGGAGATCCAACCAGTCCATCCTAAAGGAGATCAGCCCTGGGATTTCTTTGGAAGGAATGATGCTGAAGCTGAAGCTCCAGTACTTTGGCCACCTCGTGTAGAGAGCTGACTCATTGGAAAAGACTCTGATGCTGGGAGGGATCGGGGGCAGGAGGAGAAGGGGACGACCGAGGATGAGATGGCTGGATGGCATCACGGACTCGATGGACGTGAGTCTGAGTGAACTCCGGGAGTTGGTGATGGACAGGGAGGCCTGGCATGCTGCGATTCATGGGGTCGCAAAGAGTCAGACATGACTGAGCGACTGAACTGAACTGAATCCCTTCAAAGCCATCCATGTTACCACAAATGGTAGGATTTCCTCATTTTTATGGCTGAATAATATTCCAGTGTGTGTGTATCTGACAACTTTATCCATCATTCATCAACAGGCATTTAAGTTATTTCCTTGTGTTGGCTACTGTAAATAATGCTGCAGTGAACATGGGGGTATATATATATATACCAGTCTGTTGTTCCACGTCCAGTTCTACCTGTTGCTTCCTGACCTGCATACACATTTCTCAGGAGGCAGGTCAGGTGGTCTGGTATGCCCATCTCTTGAAGAATTTCCCACAGTTTGTTGTGACCCACACAGTCAAAAGCTTTGGCATATTCAATAAAACAGAAGTAGATCTTTTTCTGGAAGTCTCTTGCTTTGTCAATGATCCAACAGATGTTGGCAATTTGATCTCTGGTGCCTCTGCCTTTTCTAAATCCAGCTTGAACATCTAGAAGTTCATTGTTCACATACTGTTGAAGCCTAGCTTGGAGAATTTTGAACATTACTTTGCTAACTTTTGAGATGAGTGCAACTGTGTGGTAGTTTGAATATTCTTTGGCATTGCCTTTCTTTGGAACTGGAATGAAAACTGATCTTTTCCAGTCCTGTGGCCACTGCTGAGTATTCCAAATTTGCTGACATATTGAATAAAGCATTTTCACAACATCATCTTTTAAGATTTGAAATAGCTCAACTGGAATTCCATCACCTTCACCAGCTTTGTTCATAGTGATGCTTCCTAAGGCCCACTTGACTTCACATTCCAGGATGTCTGGCTCTAGGTGAGTGATCACACCATTGTGGTTACCTGGGTCATGAAGATCTTTTCTGTATAGTTCTGTGTATTCTTGCCACCTTTTCTTTTTATCTTCTGCTTGTTAGGTCCATGCCATTTCTATCCTTTCTTGTGTCCATCTTTGCATGAAATGTTTCCTTTGGTATCTCTAATTTTCTTGAAGAGATTTCTAGTCTTTCCCATTCTTCTGTTTTCCTCTATTTCTTTGCATTGATCATCAAGGAAAGCTTTCTTATCTCTCCTTGCTATTCTTTGGAACTCTGCATTCCAATGGGTCTCTCTTTCCTTTTCTCCTTTGCCTTTAGCTTCTCTTCTTTTCTCAGCTGTTTGTAAGGCCTCCTCAGACAACCACTTTGCCTTTTTGCATCTCTTTTTCTTGGGGATGGCCTCCTGTACAATGCCCCAAATCTCCATCCATAGTTCTTCAGGCACTCTGTCTATCAGATCTAATCCCTTGAATCTATTTGTCACTTCCACAGTATAATCATGAGGGATTTAATTTAGGTCATACCTGTATGTGTGTATGTATGTATTATTTAGGTCATACATGTATGTATGTGTGTGATTTGGGTCATACATGTATGTATATGTGTGTGTGTGATTTAGGTCATACCTATATGTATGTATGTATGTATGATTTAGATCATACCTGTATGTATGTATGTATGTATGATTCACATTGTTGGACAGCAGAAACACAACATTGTAAACAAATTATACTACAATTAAAAAATAAAGAAAATGTCAATGTATGGCAAAACCAATACAATATTGTAAAGTAATTAGCCTCCAATTAAAATAAATAAATTTATATTTTAAAAGTTTTAATGAAAAATAATAACAGTATGATATTGGCAGAAAAGTAGACAAATAGATCAATGGAACAGAATTGAGAGCCTAGGAATAAACCCAAGTATATACAGTCAACTAATATTTGACAAGGAAGCTAAGAATACTCAGTGGAGAAAAAATAGCTTCCCCCTACCTAGCTATTTTACACATGGTAGTGTATGTATGCCTATACTACTCTCTCAATTCTTCCCACCCTCTCTTTGCCCAGTGTATCCACTGTTTCAGTAACTATATAGTTTTATGATCTTCTTTCTCAGGATGTCTTTGGTTATTCAAGGTCTTTGTGGTTCCTTATAAATTTTAAGAGGTTTTTTTCTACTAAAAATATGCTATAGGAATCTTGATAGAGATTGCATTGAATCTATAGATGACTTTTGGTGGTAATGACATTTTAATAAACTTAATTCTTCCAATCCATGAACACATTTCCCATTTATCTGTCTTGTTCAATTTCTTTCATCAATGTCTTATATCAATAGCTTTTAGAATAGAGATATTTCATCTTCTTAGTCAAATTTTTTCCCTATTTTATTGTTTTTGATGCTATTGTAAATGAGACCAATTTCTTTTATTTCTTTTTCATAAAATTTGTCATTAGTATAAAATGCTATTGATTTTTGGAAGTTAATTTTGTATCCTGCAAGTTTATTCAATTCATTGATCAGTTCTAACAGCTTTTTGATTGTTTTCAGGATTTTCTATATGTAAAAATCATGTTATCTAAAAATAGAGACCATTTTGCTTCTTCCTTTCCACTTCAGATACCTTTTATTTCTTTTTCTTGCCTTCTTGTTGTGGCCAGGACTTCTAGCACTATGTTGAAAATGGGTGCTGAGAGTGGCTGACAGTGGTGAAACTGTCTTGTTTTGATTTTAGAGGACAAGTTTTCAACCTTTCACCACTGAGTACAGTGAAAAGTTGATATGAGCTTGTCATATATGGCCTTTTTATGAGATATATTCCTTCTATGCCTAATTTTTTATGAGTTTTTATCATAAGAGGATGCTGAATTTTGTCATGCTTTTTCTGCATCTATTGAGATGGTCATGTGATTTTTCATTTTATTAACATGATGTATCACATTGCTTCATGTTTATGCTGAATCACCCTTGAATCCCAGGGAAAATCCTATACTTGATCCCGGTTTATGATCCTTTTAATGTATTGTTGAATTTGTTGCTAATATTCTATTGAGGATTTTTGCATTTATGTTCAATTGACCTGTAATTCTCTTTTTGTTCCTGTGATATCTTTGTCTGGTTTTGATATCAGAGTGGTGTTTGCCTCATAGAATGAGTTAAGAAGCCTTCCTTATCCTGCAAGATTTTGGAATAGTTTAAATTTGATTTGCTGTAATTTATTGAGAATGTTTGCATTCATATTTATCAGGGATACTGGCCTATACTTTTCTTTTCTAGTAGCGTCCTTTTCTGATTTTGTTATCAGAATGCTGGTCTTATGAAATGAGTTTGGGAGTTGTCCCTCCTCTTAAACTTTTTTGAAAGAGTTTAAGAAAGCATGGGTTAATTCTTATTTAAAATATTTGGCAAAAATTTACTAGTGAAACCATCCGGTCCTGGACTTTTCTTCATTGGTAGAATTTTGATTACTGATTCAATCTCCTTACTAGTAACTGATCTATTCAGATTTTCTATTTTTTCCTGATCCAGTCTTGAATTATAAGTTATGCTTCTAAGAATGTTCCCATTTCTTCTAGGTTGTTCAGTTTGTTGGTAGAGTTCATTCACAGTAGCCTCTCATAATTCTTAGAATTTCTGTGGTATCCATGCTAATGTCTCCTTTCTATTTATAATTTTATTGATTTGATCTCTTGTTTCCCTTGGTGAGTCTAGCTAAGGGTTTATTAATTTATCTTTTCAAAGAACTAACTTTGGTTAATATTTTCTATTTTCCTGTTCATGTCTTTCTGCTCTAATCTTTTCTTTCTTCTGGTAACTTAGGGCTCAATTTGTTCTTTTTCCAGTTCCTGAAGGGGGAGAGTTTAAATGGAATCTTTCTTGCTTTTTAATGTAGGCATTTATTGCTGATACTCCCTAGAACCACTTTGGCTCATCCCACAAGTTCCGCTCCATCCTAACCGTTTAACGTATGTAAAACACCACTACCATTTGGTACCACTAGGGTCACATTCTTTCTCAGATGTTTTACTGATGAAGATTTTAATGTTATGTCCCTACTCCTATTTTTTTCCACAGTCCCTGTGATTTTGTTATTTTATCTTACATACTGTGGTGATTGTTAGAATATGTCTCATCATAGCAGAAAGAATTTTACTCAGTGGACTTGTGGATGGTGAATCTTTTTCATTTCCATGGATACTGAAGCCTTCGGAAACTGTAGGCACCACTGTTAGTCAGCAGATGCTGTCTGGGTGGCCATTTGGGGCCAGCAGTTTTGTCCCACAATTAAGAGCAATAAATATTTATTTATTGACAATAACTACCAGATATTATGATAAGTGGTGGTTATATTGAGGCTAATAAGCAGCACCCCTCTAACTCTTTCAGTCTAGTAGAGGAAAGAGAGACAAATAATTACAATAGAGGGGAACTGATGCTATTAAAGAATAAAGAAAGCTCTCTTTCATCATTGTCCCCATCTCTGCCTCTTTACACTACTTCCTGAGTTACCCAGGCTATCAGACGCAGAACAAGGAAGAGTTAATATGGCTCAGGTGGGAGGGGTAAGGGCCCTGAGGGAAGCAGGTAGAACAGTCACATAAAGGGCCCCACAGATAGCAGTCAAGGAGAAGAGAAGCTGCAAACAAATGGTGCTTAGGACCTTCCCTCAGTCAAGTCTTCTGGGGCTTTTTTCCTCCTTCATTTATCCATCCAACCTTTATTAAGTTTCTGCTGTGGGCTGGGTTCTGGGAGAAACTGGTTCTACTCACCCTACTCCTCCAACACCAGAGATACTTCTTCCTCCTCTGGCTGCTAGTCTGTGTTGAGTGCTATTTCTTCCTCCTCTGTCACCTGCTCTGCCTCTGGCACCCCAGGAATGAGACTCAGTTCTGGAATGTGACCCCCCCTTCTGGAATGTGAAGAAGGAAAGGAGACGAGAAGTTCCTTTCTTTGCTGCCATCTCTCTTTCTCCGTTGCTTCCCACGTCAATTCTCCGTTGCTTGCCCAGCGTCAACTCTCTAGCCTGTGTTCATTACTTCAGCATGGAGTGAAGAAAAACAGAAGAACCCCACACCCCAAAAGCCCACCAGATTTTCTCCTATCATATCAGCCTCCCTACTTTGCTCCAGGCCCCTTCTGCCTCCTCCTCCTGTTTCTCCCTTTCTCTCTGCTCTTTTCCTTTCTTCCTGGAGAGCTGGTGCCCAGAATGTTAAAGCTGGGCAACACATAAGATCATTGTGCCCACTCCTGCTGTAGAGCTGAGGAAGCTGGGCCCAGGAGTTCTGCCTAAAATATAGTCAGGAACAGGACCAGCCTGAGGCCTGATTGCCACCCAGCACTGGCTTTCTCTCCCTCTGCAGAGACTGAGACATCTCAGCTCCACTCTCAGCTGGGCCCCAACTGGACGGCTCCAGCTATTCTAGCACTGCAGCAGTGACACCCCTACTTCACTTCCACTGTCCCCCTTTGCTCCCCCAATGCTCATGGACTTTCAGGCAAAAGGATTCTTCCACCCTAGGTAGGGTTGTGACCCTGGTTATCCAAGGTTATATCCATATAACCCCAGTCAAAGGTTATACCACGGCCTCTCAGCCCTGCACGACTCCTACACGTATATGGATGGATCTGTGCCACTGTGACACCCCCAAAATTTCTCCCTTTGTCCTTTACCCATCATGAGTCATGCTTCCATGAGCCCAAAAGCTCTGACCCCACAGGATGACAGAAGCTCCACAGCCCAACTCTACTTTCTCACGCCCAACCTTCTTCATACTGACTGGCATCCCAGGGCTAGCGGGTGTGCAGGGCTGGCTGACACTGGTCTTTGGGCCCATGTATCTGCTTTCCCTGCTGGGCAATGGAGCACTGCCGGCAGTGGTGCAGACAGACTCCACCCTGCATCAGCCCATGTTTCTGCTCCTGGCCACTCTGGCAGCCACAGATCTGAGCTTAGCCACATCTACAGCTCCAGGGCTGCTAGCTGTGCTGTGGCTCGGGCCCCGGCCCGTGCCATACGCTGCCCGCCTGGTCCAGATGTTCTTTGTTCACGCACTGACAGCTGTGGAATCCGGTGCACTGTTGGCCATGGCCTGTGGCCGTGCTGTGGCAGTAGGGCGTCCATTGCACTACCCCATCCTAGTCACCGAAGCCCGCGTGGGGTATGCAGCCCTGGCCATTGTCGTGCCTCTCCCTCTGCTGGTTGCACGATTTGAGCACTTCCGAGCCCAGACCACACCCCACGTCTACTGTGCACGCGTGGCAGCGGTGGGGCTGGTGGGGGCGACACACGCGCCAACAACTTGCACGGGCTGGTGCTTTCGCGGGCTGTGTCAGGGATAGATATTCTAGGCATCACAGGCTCCTACGGGCTCATCGCCCACGCTGTGCTGCAGCTGCCTACCCGGGAAGCCCGTGCCGAGGCCTTTGGTACATGCAGTTCCCACATCTGTGTCATTCTAGCCTTCTATGTGCCTGGTCTCTTCTCCTACCTCACACACCGCTTTGGTCGTCACACCGTCCCCAAGCCTGTGCACATCCTTCTCTCTAACATCTATTTGCTGCTGCCACCTGCCCTTAACCCTCTCATCTATGGGGCCCGCACGAAGCAGATCAGGGACCGGCTCCTAGAAATCTTCACATTCAAGAAAAGCCAGTTCTAATGGGCAATGAAAACAAGGGAGCCTGAGGGTGGGAGAGAGGGGACATTCAGAGGAGTCTGGGGTCTGGAGGTGTGGTGTCATCTTTGTCCCATGGTCTGCGTATGACTGTGACAACCACTCAACAGGTATTTGCTGTGAAGTCTCGGTATACCAGTGGCATCTGTAGACTGGTCTAGCCATGCATCCTGCTTGGGAGGAGATAGGAGATGGGCAACCATGTTGCCATGCAGAAGAGATAAGAAAAGGTGCCAGGGAATAATCCTGGGATCACAATACACATGATTTAACTTAAAACCACCCTCCTCTTTCTCCTGCAACTCTACTCCATCATTTTAACCTAAGTCTGCCCACATTCCCACACCAAAGCTTCTCTACAGATCCTGGACCCAGGGGTCTGGAAAGAGTGACACAGCCTCTGAAAGCAAGCACTTGGGCACCTGTCTGGGATTATAGCCCTCCCTCTATTCCTGGAGCCTGATTCTGTTTTCAGTCTATCCTTCAGGAAGGAGTTAAGCAGGCTTATTCCCCACTTTCTGATAATTGGGATAAGGTGCCCTGGATTCCCAAATTTTTCCAAGACCCTGATCCTGAAGACATTCTCAGTTCAGAGAACCTCCTTGGTCTCTATATGTAAACCACTATTCCCCCTACCCTCACTGCTCTGCCAAAGTCTCAGATATTGATGACTAGAACTTCTCACCCTGGGCCTATAGCATCAAGGGTCAGGGCTTCAGCTGAAATTTTGATAGCCCAGAAAAATCACTGTAACCACTTCACCTGTTTGCCAGAGATCATTATCTTCTCTTACCAACATGCCCTTTTGTGCATCCTCAAACAAGAATATAGAATTCTCAAATAAAATTCTCATCAGCACCCCCATCTGTCCTGGCCAGCATCATGAGAAGCACACGATGTTGGTGCAATATGATGAAATAGGAATATTTCACACTGCTGTGGCTGCCAAGAACAGAGATATTAAACAGGAAGTGTTGTGGTGTTGCCTAACATGGGATTCACTTTCTATTAAAAAAAACTCCAAACTGCAAGGACCTTGCACAGAAAGATCTCTGAGGCCAGCATTAAGTCTGGGTGCGTGGTCAGTCATGTGTCCAGTCGTGTTCAACTCTGCAACCCCAGGCACTCTAGCCCATCAGGCTCTTCTGTCCATGGGCTTTCCCAGGCAAGAACACTGGAGTGGATTACCATTTCCTCCCCCAGGGGATCTTCCCTACCCATCTCCTGCACTGCAGGAGGCTTCTTTTACTGCTGAGCCACCAGGGAAGCCTGGCATTAAGTCTAGAATGAGTATATTCTCACATAAAAGGTAGGGAGACAGTTACGCAGTCAGAGAAAGCTGCAGGCTGCACAGCCAGACCTAAGCTCTCCCGGAAAATTAACAGTGGGTACTGGAGTTAATCACGAAGACCTGAACCAGGAGCAATCAGACCACTTGGCACAGGCAGCTGGACCGAGCACCATTGGATGCCACACGGGGGGCTGCAGATCTGAAGAAAAGCAAGGGATGCCATCTCCAGGTCCTCATCAAGTAACTACAGAGACAGCCCAGAAGCTGTGTGATTTTCAGAGTGTTGTCACACTGAAGCCAAGTGGACAAGGAGCAAATCCAGTTTTTCTCAGCCCAAGTGTGGACTCAGTCTTTCTCAAGACTAACCTTTTTCATGAAGTGCTGAGGTAAAAAACCATCCAGGCAATGATTTTGCAGATAACATTGATAAAATTCTAACCCTAATGGGTCATTGGTCTTTTAAGATGTACACATCTTTCTCTTAGTGAAACCTCCTCAAAAAATATATATTGACAAAATAATGAGAGATGTGAACAAACATGTATGCAGTAAGATATTTATTACAACATTATTATAAAGAAATATAAAGAAATGTGTGACAGTCCTGTGTCACACACACACACGCGCACACGTGCACACACACACACACGTACACACACACCTTCCCCCTCTGGTACATGAAAAGGGAAATCATATGCAGCCAATGTTCAAAAGCAATGAATCCCATTCCCCACCCACCACAGGAAGCCTCTCTTCTAAGGCACCTTCGCTCTGTGGTTGTGCACAACTCCCAAGGCAGCGGAGTCCAAAGCCGTACATTGTCCACTGTAAGTCAAAAAGTCCACCCCCTTGGACATTTGTATTTTGTTTTGAATTGAGATTGCATACATACCTACCATGTGGTGTGTTTAGAAGGCTTTTCTGGCACGCTTACTCCTCCACAACAACCTGAGAACAATTATAAGCTCATAATCCCTTATCTATAGTTCCAAAATAAAAAAATCTCTGAAGAAACAATAGTTTGTTCATAACTTTGACCCAAAATCTGGCCTGACCCGTCACGATCATATTTATAATATTTATCTCACTTAGTGTGAATATTCATATATTTAGCTACAGAAACATTGATAGATTTGATTACAGTAGGGCACTGCCCTGAATCTCACTGGGGTATTCCTTTACGTATCACAAAGGCACTATATTCTCTTTCTAAAATCTGAATCATCCTGAATTCCAAAACATACCCATCCCAAAATATTTCAAATAAGGGATTAGGGACCTGTAGGATTATCCCTGTAGCCCAAGAGAAGTGAAGAGACCTGTTAGGACTCTTTGTCACTCTAAAGTCTTTGCTACCAACACCATGCTATACTACCCTAGAAGTTCTTGCAGAAAGCAGCACTGTTCTCTGGTAACAGCCCCCACCTGTTTGTTCCCCTCGTGCTCTCCACTCTGGTCACTCCTTAAATACGCTGATGAGCTATGCCCCTTTCCCAAGGAAGACCACAGAAGGTGCTACAGTGGTGGAGAAACCTATCAACAGGATATGGCCCAAACAGCCCAGTCCTTGGGCTCATCAACTCCACCCAGAACTCAGCTGTCATCTCTTTTCCTTCAACTATTTTCAGTCTCAGATTCTATGTGCCAAAAGGAAAGACAGATTTACTTAGGGTAGGGCAATAAGGGATTAGGGAGTCTGGAGAATCATGGTAATCAGACAGCAAGAGAGAGAAGACAGAGGTGTAGGACTCTGGCCAAGGAGTTGAACTGTATCCAAGTTCCTCTCTGAGCCCCCGCTATGAACAGAATCTGAAAAGAGAGCCTCATCTGATTTCACCAACAGCACATCATCCCTGCACCTGCTTCATCCACCTGCTTCTCAATCTGGATTCCCCCCTCAGGAGACAGATGTGTATTACTTCCTGCCTCTGTCTCCCAGCAGCTCTCACTGTCTCTGTCCCTCTGCATCTGTCTCCTTGTACTGATGGCCAGCTTTCCCCCAAGCATCTTGTCCTTGTCTGCTCTCTACCTCTGTCCACCTCACTCAGAATTCCTTTCTAAGAGAAAAGAGGTGCCAACTATACGAGGTGACCTCTCCTCATCAGCCATAACTAAAAATGTGCCAAAGGGGCATCAGAAGGAAGTGACTTGGTTTCACGTAACAAGAAACTTGGGATTTCTGGTTTGGTCTACTGCACCTCTTTTCTCATCCTACCCATTTCCTTTTCTCCACACCACGTTGTACTTCAACCTGCACACAGCTCTCCCAACACTCTCAGGTGAGCAGAAGGAACATGTTGATCTCTCCCTTCACCAAAAAAGAACTACTGGTCAATGGTTAAAGCTGGAGTCAGGCAGGTGTGGATTTGAATCTCAGATTCTCCAATAACTCACTGTATGCCTTGCACTGAATTTATTTAACCTCTCTGAGTCTGTTAATTCACCCATAAAATGGAAATGACACTATCTACTTCAAGGATACTAAAAGGATTCACTAAGATAATTTATTTGAAGTGTCTGGAATAGTCTCTAACACAATTTAACAAAGATTTGAATACTAATTCTTCTCCTGGACCATGGTGCATGCTCAGTCAAAACTTTGCTCAAAGACCTGATATCCTAGCTCTGTCTAGGGTAGTCACTGTGGCCAGTCACTGCTCCTCTAGGAAACTTTTCCTGGCAATACTCTCTCCCACCATGGTAGGACCCTTCCCAGTGCCCCATACTCATATCACCTCAGCCAGCTCAGACAATGGCCAACTTTGTGGGGTAACCCTACATGCTGGGGAGGGATAGGGGAGGATGCACCCCACATGCCAGGGGTCTTCGTAGGCACACAAGAGTGGAGTGGGAAAGTAGCTACTATAAAGACTCTCTAGAGTGGTTCTTCTCCAGGGGAAAAAAAAACACTCTTCTTCAGCAAAACACCAGGTTGAGATTTTGGGGCAGAGACACAAGTGAAAACCAAAGATTAGGGCCATAAAGAACATCCACCAGATACAAAGCAGCCTAGGAAAGGGAACAGAGGATGAAGAAAATTTTTCTTAAATTTACCTGGGAAATTCTGGCTTCCTGAAAATTCTCTCCAGTTACTAAGGCAACACTACCCCAATTCAATTCTTATCCTCCACTCTGTCACTGCTCAGCTTGGCACCCTCCTACACACATCTGGTTTTTATTGCAATTGTAACCCACTCATTAATAATGGGTTTCAACCTAGGCTGCACATTAGACTTGCCTGGGAGCTTTTAGAATTCCTGATGCCCAGGCATATTCCTGACCAATTCAATCAAAATCCTTGGGCATAGGATCCAGGTACTAGTAATTTCTAAAGCTTTCGGTTAGTTCCAAAGTACAGCCAAGGTTCAGAACCACTGCTTTGTTCTCAGTTTAAGTCCTGATCTGTGCTTCTCCCATGTCTTTCAAGACCCCAATCCAACCTCACAAAGAAGTCATTTGCAACTGACAACAGAGCATTGCAAATTGCTTTAAGGAAGAAAGACTTGATCCTGTTTCCTTAAAGAATTCAGACCAAGAACTACACACACACACATAAACACATCCTAATGGATACCTGAATCTTCCTCCCCAACTGAAGCAGGAGAATGAACGGGTCGACTAAAAAGTGTGCACTCAGGTTGTGGGTACAGTGAGTGGGGTTATGAAAGTGACTGCCCTCGCCCCACCCAAGGCCCCAGCACCCAGCAGCACCTCTATGACCTCATGCTGCTGTAGGTCAGAGTCTGGCACCTGGGGCCTCACCTCCCTGGGCAGCTTGGGGTTCCTGCAGCAGCCACTGCCCTGCCTAACCCCTCCCACACCCCATCATGTTGGTTGGTACCCCCCACCTGCTGACACTGGATGAAGCTGATGCCACCTGGACTCTCATCAAAGATAAGGTAGGAAAAGAGGGCAAAAATAGTAAGAAAGCTTCCTTGAAAGACAATGGATGGGGAGCTATGAGAGTAGGAAGAAGTGTTATGTTGGGGACACACTCAGAAGGTCAGGAAGGCTTCCTGGAGTGAGTAACATTCTAGCTCTACAAGTAGAAGTTATTCACAGGGAGGGAAGAGGAATACCTGGCACATAAAGAGTGTGTAAGAAACACCTAAATGGGGGGAAGGAGGGCGGGAGTGAGTGAACAGTGTACTAACTAAAGGTAGAATATGGGCAAAAGCCAAGAAAGGGAAAAGAAAAACGTGTACTAGTGAACTGCAAATAGTCCTCTGGAACAGAGTTCAAAGAAGTAGTATGAAAATGAGGAAGAAGAGGTACGGGGGCTAATGGTGAAAGGCCTTTTACATTTTCTAAAGAACCTGAACTTTACCTTTGACCTCTTCACAGATATTCCCTCCAGTTTAACTTCCACAGAATGAGAAACTTGGGTTTTAAGCCAAAATATACAGATTTTCAGAAGCAGGCAGATTTCGGCTCTATCTGAGTTGCTGGTGTCCAAAAAGCCACACCAAATTTAGATGGCCACTAATTTCTGAGATTAGAGAATTTAGGGATCAATTCTGGTCATGTTATATGAATTAAAGTGAATTTGAAACATTTGCAGAAGGCAACTCACCAAGTTTTAAACAATCATCTTGAAGTCCCCAGTAAACTCAAAGCAGCCTTTAATGGCATGTAACTCCCATTTGAAATGGAGTACTTGCTCACCACAGAGGTCAGCTTCCTAGGCAGAAAGAGAAGAGTCAAGGTCCTCCCAAGAATGAGAGCAACTAGTCTCAGCAATGGGAAAGGATGGTCCTGATCAATTGGGGTGAAGTAAATGAGCTCTTTAACTATCAGAAAGCTACACCTCCTCTGAGAATCAGAAAAACTCCCTGTCCTATTTAAATGGAAAATTTTCAGGAAAGTCAGGGTAGAGACATACAGGAAAAATCACTGGTGATAATGTGACAAATTCAAGGAGTAGGACACATTGGAGTGACCTGGTTTCCTCTCTCCAGAACTGCTGAGTTAGAGGGCACTCATAGGACATCTCATTAAACAGGATGTGGCTCAAGGGCTCCTTACTCAGAATTCAAACCACCAAGGTACCTCCAGGAAGATAATCTTCCACCATCACTTTCACAGGCTGCCCCTGGAAGAGGCTAAATTTGCAGGAGTCTAAGTCCTCAGAACTTCCACCCAGAAGTGCAGTGGAAGCAAGCAGTGGTCTCAAATGGTGACTCTGCCAAGAACACACTCACCCTAGCACAGAGCTGAGCACTTTAGGATAACACTGGGGCCCTCAGGGTAAAAATAAGGGCCTAATAAATTTTCATGGCAAAAACCAAGCACAAAAAGGCCAAGACAAGAAGGACTAAACCAAGAGGAACTGTGATCCGTAAAAGCCTATTGGAACTAGTATTACAAACATGAGGCCTCCAGGCCACACAAGAACTATCCTTCAGCTCAGGCAGAAGGTGTATACTAAGGGGTTATAGACATAGTATAATAACCATGGACTTCCAAAACTATTTGTGTATCCACTCTTGGTTAATAACAGCACGCATCTAACCAATCACCTAAGAATAATCGTTGAGGATGCCTTTTCCCTCACCCCTTAAGTGACCAAGTCCTACTAATTCTATAACATAAGTATCTTCCCCCAGGGTTTTACTTCAGGGCCTTACCATGTCTTGCCTGGAATTTTACAATGCTCTTTTCTCTATTTTCTCTATTTTATGCCTTCTTAGACAAAATTAACTTTCTAAAATGCCTGCTTGAATCGTGCCCCTCCTAACCAGAGCTCTTCAAGTGGCTTTCCACTGTCCTCAGGATAAAATTCCCATCAGTTAGCACACACATAAGGCCTTGAATAATTAAGCTCCTGTATCCTTGTCCCTCTCCATACCCTACACTTAATATGAAATTATATGTTCCTGACTATGCCCCTCTTAGTTTGTAAGTTCAAGTTTTTTCACTGGCTGTTCCCTCTGCCTGGACTGACCATTCTCTTAGCTTACTAATTCCCTCAAAGCTAAAGTATTACCACCTAGAAACTATCTTTGATCCTCTTCAATCAAAGACAAAGGCTGTTAAGTCATCTGCTCTGCAGTTTGCTCTCTGAGTTGTTTTAGGACAAGGACAAAGTCTCTTGCATCTAGCAGAGTCTGGCACACAGCAGACATTCAGGCTTTGCTATAGGGAAGAACTGGGAGACAAGCAAGAAGCACCACACTCTGAGCGCATTGTGGAGTATAAAGAACACTGACAGAGGGAGGGTCCATCTAGAGCAGACTATCAGGTTAACCAACTCCTAACCTGGCCCCTAACTTAGTCCCTGACCTATCTACTGACTGCCCACAGGTTATCGAGGAGCGCTTTGGGCCCAATGCAGTGGCAGTACCTTTTCTGTCTGATGCAGCGTGCTATGACCTACTGGGTGTTTTAGTGAAACAGTCCCGCCCAGCCCACAGCCGCCTGGCTCTGCCAGGTCGGCAGGGCCGGCGGGCACTACAACCAGTGGGGCTGCTACCAAACCTCCTGGAACAGGCAGGCTCTGAGGGTGCCTTCGCCCACTGCACTCGAGAATACTCACCAAACAGCCGAGCAGAGATAACCTATGAAGAAATGCGACTGCTGGATGGGCAGCCCTGCCGGATCCGCTTACACATGGGGGGTCTACGCAAGAAGATGGCCTTCCTGCTGCTGCCACCAGGGCAGGTAAGCCTACAGCAGTCTCTTCCCTGGCTCCGAAGCACCCACAGCATCTACATCATCTATCAGGTCTTCTCCTGTTCCTGGCTACAGCTGGGGCTGCTGCCGACAGCCCATGAGCCCCAGCTGCTCCGGTTACAACGGTCACTGCCTATTGCCTTCTCCTGCCTCAAGTTTTCACTGCAACCCAAGGGAGTGCTGGGACCACAGAAGCCCCTGATCAAAGACCCACTGCCCCAAGGGGCCAGCTGGGCCAGACCCAACCTCAGCATCATGCCACCTCCGGCCCCTACATCAGCCTCTGAGGATATCCCCGAAGCTGCTGATGTGCCCCCACCTGTCCCAGCCCCACCTACGCCACCTCCCCAGGAAGGGCCAGAGGGCAGACCAACCAGATTCTCCTACAAGGGCCGAAACCCCTTCCGAAGGGGGCCCCAGATGCTGTCAGGTACTGCTAGAGGAAATGAAGATGAGAGGGCTGGGATACGGTGGAGGGAAAGTGCATGGGGAGTATAGCCCAGGAATGTGTGGGCCACACATTAACTCCACACTGTACCCTGGTCAAGGGGATGGAGTAAGGGAGCCAGGGGAGGGTGAGACGGAAGCATGGTCCTGGTGAGGGGGTGGGTACAGCACAGAAGACCAGAGGGAGGGATCAGGGAGGCAGAAAGACCAGGGCACGAGTCAAGTTGTGACTATCCCCAACCCTGGCAGAGAACTGGCTCTTCAGCCCCCGCAGCCCCCCACCAGGAGCCCAGGGTGGGGGCCCCGGGGACCCCGACCGGCACTCCATGTCCCTGCCCCTGCTGCAGGGTCTATCCTCGGAGTTCGACAGCGACGAATGAAGCTGAGGCGAAAGATGCAGGGGGCGAGGCCCCCAAGATCTGACATAGGGGTACTGGTCCCCAATAAACATCAACTGCTGCTCCCCCAAACATCCTGGGCCCATGCTGCTTCTTCCTGTGGGGGTCTGGAGGAGAAGTCCCAGCTTTTTTCCCTAGGCTTCCTGCCCCTCACCCTCTAAAGGCCTAAGAAGTACCTTGAAACCTTGGCATCATGTCCTCACCAGAGAGAACACACCCTGACCACTTCCCCATCTATTTACAACTTTCTTGGGGCCCCAGCCCCACAGATAAAGGGTGGAAAAGAAAAATGAGCACAGAATAGAGATTTCCCTTTTATACATATTGCAACAAGTTCTCCAGAAAACATTCATCAGAAATAAATTAAAAAGTCCTCTTGCCACTGCCTCCAAACATAAAAAGGAGCCTACACCCTGGCCCCAGCCCAGGCCACTCAAGGCCCTGATTGTCCATGGAAGAAAGTTAAGGATTGAGGGGCCCGAAGCCTGAGACAGGAGGGCCAGACCCCTCCTCGGAAGTATCCAACAAGAAAGGCGAGGTGACAGCATGTGCCTGGGAGATGGCAGCCAACTCCTTGAGAAACTCAGGGAAAATGACTGCACAGTAGACAGCATTCTTGACTCGCAGAGCCTCACCTTGGCGCTCAGGGGCCCCACTCCGGGCGGGTAGGACCGGCGTAGAGGCCCCAGGGGAGCCCCCACCTAGGCCAAGTCCTGTGCCACCGTCTCTCCCAGGCTGGAGAACCATCTGTGCCGCCTGCCGAGCCCTGGTTGGACTGTGTGCATGCCGCAGGAGTAGCTCCCCCAAGGACGGCCTCCGGCTCTTCACTGGGAACAAACAGGAGTGTCGGGAAGGTGCTGAAGTCAGGCAGAATCCCTTGGCCTGGGAGAGGAGAGTTCCCCACCTCACCCTACCCCCACCTCCCAGGTTCATGAACTTCTCAACTAGGACTCTTAACACCTAAGTGCTGCCTGCTCAGCCTCCTTCCCTCTATCCAGCCATCCCACCAGTCAACCATCATGCTTAGTCAACCCTTCAGACACTTCACTCCCAGACAGGACCTCTCCCTTCTCCAGGTCCCTTTACCTTGAGGGGTTCTCTTACTGCTCCTCCCTTTCCAATCACTATTCTAGATCACTAAGCTCTTTCTCCCCCATCTATAACATGCCCTTACTTCCTGCTGCCCAGCACCCTCCTGTACTAGAGTCAGACACTCCCCCTTTCCCCCTGCCCATCTATGACACCTCAGCCACATCTTCTGCTCCTTCAATACCCACAGGGGCTATATATGCAATCAGAGTTCAGTGACTCTATCAGATCTGTCACACACCGCTGTCCCTCCAAGATCTACTCTCCTGTGCCACCACTTGGCCTTCCGCCAATTCCTTTCCTATAACCACCAAAGCTACCCTCCCACTGGTTGTGGCCAGAAAACTACATGTCAGTTCAAATGAACCACTGAAAATACTGCCTTCTCTCCTCTAATTTCCTGCCGACACTGTTGGCCCTGGATGTATTCTTGTCCCTGTCAAAGACCTAGGGCCTAGACTCTGGGGATCTAGTCTCCAGATCATATCATTCCCATCCTCTCCCTCTAATACTGGTGACAGAGATACACTGAACAGATACATTAAATGTGGCTTTTAGAGTCCATCATAAGCAGGTTCACACACTTCCTCCCACCTCTTCCAGAGACTCTTTGGCATCTACATCTATCTGCTCCCTCTGGAACCCTCCAGGCTCTTCTCATGCTTCTGTAGCCCCTTCTGCCTTATTTTGTTCTCCTTGATTGTTTTCATCCCTGGCCTAATCCCCCTATCCCCAACTCTCCTCTAATTTGGGCTCCACCAACTTTCCATTTTACTGCCCTATCACATTGCATTTCAATAACTTGTTCTCATGTCTTCTCCTCAAGCATTAATCTGTGAGTTTAAGGGCTTGTACTCTGTCTTATTTACCTCTATATCTCTGGACCCCTCCACAGTGAACATAGTACCAGAACTGTGGAAGCAAGATTACTTCCTGGCACTAGACCATTAGGAAATCATGCTAAAAAACTTCAACTGGGCCTTCACAGCTATATAATAACCCTCCTGGTACTCTTCCCAACCTACACACTTTCCTCTGAAAGCCCTCATCTCACCTCTTCTTTCTTGCTCAGCGTGTTATTCTGCTTCCTACTTTGATTAGCAAATAAAGGATGACTTCAATTCTCTAAAATTTCCTCTACATCTCAAAACTCCACTGGTACATATCATTTCCTCCTTTGAAAGGGGAAAAAAAATTTCCCTGGTACTCTGGATCCTACTTACTTCCACCACCTTTGGGACCTTGCTCCCTCAGTTATGACAATCCTCTAGTCCCCATCTAGATTATCAGCTTTTTGAAAGTAAAGATCTCATCTTGTACCTCCATGAGTCCCCTGTACCAAAGACATCACCACATGGCAAGCACTCAGATGTACTGTGTGCTAAGTCACTTCAATCACGTCCAACTCTTTGCAACTCTATGAACTGTAGCCCACCAGGCTCCTCTGTCCAAGGGATTCTCCAGGCAGGAATACTGGAGTAGATTGCCATACCTCCTTCAGGGGATCTTTCCGACCCACGGATCAAACTCGCATGTCTTATGCCCCCTGCATTGGTAGGCAGGTTCTCTACCACTAGCACCACCTGGGAAGCTCAAGCACTCAGATACTTGCTGATAAAAGATCTAAATTTAAAACATCATATATAACTCTTCCTTCTTCCTTATACCTCACAACTACTCACCAAACTCTGCCAATACTTCTTTCCCACTTCCACCTTATCAAATTCTTCCTATTTCTAGTGTTCTAATTCAAGCCTCACAGGTCACATCTGCATTATGGCAGACGCTTCCTGATTGTTCTTCTGACTCCATCTTCTCCTAACTCCAAGGCACCTAGCACATGAACTTACATACTTATCTCTCCACTCCCACATATAGAATCTCCAATTGGTATCTCACTGCCTAAAAGTTTACAACTTCCACCCATCCCAACTTCAACTCTGAGAACCTTCTGCTGTGACGAAATCTTCCCAGCCTTACTACCAACTGTTCCACCACCTTCCAAATTCCCTGCTCCAGCTAAACAGTTCATGCTATCTCCTGAACAAATAATAGGCATCCCACTCCTTTGCCATCCAAGTCCTACCCGTCTCTCAAGACCCGCGTCAAATGTCATATCCTTTACCAAGCTTTAACAATATTGCAACCTAAAAAAAAAAAAAAAAAAATCTCAACCTAGAAACTATTCTGTCCCCTTGCCCGTCCCCAGCTTCTAGAGTAGTTTTTGCTGGTACTGTTGATTTGGTTCTCAGTGGACATAACTATTTTTCCTCTGACCAGAAACTTGAAGACAAAATCAAGATTCTACTCTCTGCAACTCTCCAGTTCCCACCACAAGGTTTCAACCTTAATAAGAATTCAATTAACCTGAGCTAGTTAGTTGCCTAGGGAGGATGGGGAGGCGGTGGCAGAGTAGACCTCACCTAGGGAATCAGATCGGCGGGTAGCAGGTCCTGCTGCAGGGCCCTCGGTCCAGTCCAACTTGCCACGGGCAATGAGGTACTTCTTGGCTTTGGATAGCAGTGCTGGGAAGTCCTCCTGGGAGGCTGCAAAGCTCTCAATCTTATTCTTCACAGAGCCCAGCACCTATGAAGCACAACTTCATGACATTTCTGGGTGGCTGCAGACTGACACAGTCCTTTCTAGCCCCACCGGGCCTGCTCCCAGCACCCCCAGGGCCACTCCACCTGTGGGCCTGGCCCACTGTGGAGCCTGGACGCACCCATGCACGCATGCATCGCACACCTGCAGCAGGGACTTGACACTGGGCTGGAAGACCATGTTGGTGTTGAGCAGGAAAGAGCGGAGCAGGGGCTGGGGGTGACAGGCCAGCTGGGCCACCAGCCCCGTCAGCAGGAAGTTGACATAGACGGAGTTCTGCAGCATATTCTCGAGTTTGGCAAAGAGCACAGCCATGAAGGGGCCTGGGGAGGTGGGCACAAGGATACAAGGCCTGAACACAGTGCACATCACACACATTCCTCCCCAAAACGAGATCCCCCACTAGGTGAAAGTTATTTGTATTTCAGACTCTGGGAATGTTTAAATATCCTATGAACACCTATTCTGGACAAGATAAAATGGCAGACACTACATGGACCCACAAGAGGGCCAGATGCCAGCTTTATACACATTCTAGCTGAAGAGCCAGACCACAGGCTCTGGAATTAGACAGACTTGATGAAATTTGAGTTCTACCGTTTACTAGTAAAATTACTAGATGAATCAAAACTCTCCAAGCACAGTTTCCTACTTGTTAAAATAAGAAAAACACCCACATCACAAGGTTATTAAGAGGATCAAAGAGAGACTGATACACAGCATTTAGGTCAAAATCTAGCAAATTTTAAGTATTCAATAATAACTATAAGCTATATGATATTTCTCAGTTTTTTAAAAAGCTTCACCCAAGAGAACAACTGAAGAAAGAACAAGTAAGTGATTAGAACCAAAAGAAGAAATCAAGTTACACACAAGACAGAGAATAACACTAGACCTTAAGTCAGAAATAAAGCCACAAGAAAGCATAATGAAGGCAAAGAAGGTGACTATATTGATCAACTTAAAAGGAGAGAAATCTTTGGAGAACCAAAGAAATAATCAGGTCTGTTCAAGAACTGGGAACGAAAATGGTTAAGATAGAATCTGCAGGAAAAAAGAGCAGGTTCAGGGCCAGAGAAAACTGATCCAGGACAGACTCTGGTGGAAAAGAGACTAGCAGAAGGGATTAGAATGACCTTCTAGAAGAATTGGCCTCAACTGAGCCAGATCACCCACACTAGTGCAGTAGAACCATCACAGTCTGTCTGGTCAGGGATTTGTAGGGGAAAGGGACTGTGCCTATGCCCTAGGAATTAAGCCAGGAGAACAATGAAGGGCAAAAGACACTGAATCCTGAAAAAGATCCTAGAACAGTCTTCACTCCACACACATATGACTAGCCTTAGCTCTAAATCAACTCTTGGTTTAGCAAGGTCCTAAGATACCCCTTATCATCTCCAGGGGACTTTTTTGCAAGACAAAAAGCTCAGATGAATTTATGAAGAAGAAAAAAGACAGAGAGCTTCAGTTAACACTTCAAGAAAGTGGTAAAACCTGCACACCACCTTCTAGTGGCATAGAAAAGGAAAGAGCAAAGCAGAGGCTAAGTAAATGAATACACCTATTCTCTGTAGTCTGCAAGAGTTGTTATTACTCCAGAGCAAAAGGCCTGATGATGTACAAGCAGCATGGCAGTATACTCCGGGCCCAGTTCAAACATATACTGATTGTACTGATCAATGTACAATAACCTGACTACAAGCAACAAGAAGACATGTGGTGCCTTGGTCAACTATTATCTGCCCTGTGCCCAAGATAATAATCCTAAACTACCACAGGCTGAGTTCTCACAATATACCAGCATCATAGTAACTGATTTACATGCATCAAAGACATAGAAGGGACACTAACTCAAGGAATGTCTAGTCCAAATCACTACACAGCTTCCCAGAAGTGTCTCCCCAACAACCCCCAGGATGGTATGTAGAGGAGGGACAAGAGCCAGGTGCAGGCTGGGCTGGGTAAAGCAGGGTCAAACAAAAACAAAATGCAGTTAGCCCAGCAACTCAGGCCAGGTCTAACCCTTCTTTTGGAAGAAACCAAAAGAACTTAACTGAGGGGGTCAAGGCCAGCATTGTCATTTTCCCTGATAGCAGTGTGTCATTGATCTAATTTACCCAGACAGAGGTATTTCACTCTATCTGCTGCAATTCTTACCACTAACCATAAACCCTTAGAAAGGCTTACCAAGCAGTCAGGGCAAAGTACAAGGATAGGGAACAGGAACAACTTGAAACTGAGCCCTTCTCTAAAGAGGCTGGGAGAAAGGAGGCCAGGGCTGAAGAAGGAAACTACATCAGAGAGCTGACTGTGGGCCACAGAATTGCTGACAGGAGACCCACACCCAGACAGATACACTGGTGGGAACAGCATGGAACAGCATGATTCACAGGTGCCTCACAAACAGGACAGCACATGTCTTCCACATGGTTCAGATGTATCGCTGTGATTTACCAGGAAACACCAAACACAAAATATCCTGATCACACATCCCAGGAAACGGCCAGACTGAGAAAGAGCTGGAACATGCACATAGGACAGACATAAAAGGCTTAGACAAAAGTCAATACTCAAACCAGCACAAGCATGGAAGATGTACAGACAGACACAGAGACACAAGTATGACATGATATGTATCTGAAGGGGACCCAAGCAAAATGGAAGAGGAGCTAGGCAAGTACACAGGAATGACATGGCCAAGAAGTCTCAGAAACTAGCACAAACAGGTCGAGAACATGCAAAGAGTACACAAAGGAGAAGACCTAGGCTAAGTAGCTTACCAGTGAAGGGCTGGCTTGGCAGCTGGTTGAGAGTCCGCAAAGGGCTGCTGAGGAAGGGGCCAGGGGGCTCAGGGGAACAGGTGAAGCTCTCGTAGGCCTCCTCCTCCTCAAGAGGTAGTGAAGGCTCTAGAGGGGGCTCAGAGCCAGCACCTCCATTGCTCAATGCCACCTCCAGCTCCCGAAGCTCCTGCCCAAAGCCCTCTAGTCCTGCCATGCCCTCAGAGGTATCCTCCAGTGGTTCCCCAGCTCCCTCCTTTGGCACCCGACGAACCTTCTTGGCCCCCTCAGGCCATGGTCCTGGCAGCCCATTGAGCTGGGGAGGGGGCAGGTGGCCAAGGCTTTCCCGTGCACCCCCAGCCAGCCCCCCACTCCCCAGCTCTTCCTCCTCCCCTTCCCCTGCATTGTCCCTGCCCTCCTCAGGCAGTAGGCTGCGTTTCTTAGTCCGGGAGCCAACAGGACTGGGCTCAGGAGGGGGCCGCTCGCCATCATAGGGGGCAGACCAGGTACGGCAGGCTTGGACACAGCGGTCCACACCACGGCGCGCCTCACGCAGATACTCCAGGTAATTGTCTTCCAGCTCACCAGGCTCCTCCACAGGGCTGGGCCGGCGGCCAGGGCTGGAGGCTGGGGATGTAGCAAGCCCTGGTGAGCGAGGGGCTGGGGCTGGGGACTCGGAGCCACCCAGGCTCTGCTGTCGCAGGAAGAAGGCTAGACGAGACGGTGTGGAGGGCCGGGGTACCGTCACCACAGAAGAGGAGTCAACATTTGGGCTTCCAGGGCCTGCCAAGGGGAAAAAACATAAGAGGCATCAAAGAGACAGAGGTGCAGGAGGAGGGATGACACACCATGGGTAACTACAAGAGAAGGCAACAGAGCAGCAGAAATGTGACTGATTCGGACAGCTGACTCTCCACCACTCAAATTAAGCTTTTCCTCATTCAACACCCTCCCCCACCACCATCACCACGAAAACAACAGAAACAGAAGAGCATGACCAGAGTGAAGAAAAGGACAGCTCTGCTCAGAAGCTACACTTCTCTGGTAGAGTTAATGGTCCACTCTCCAACACCTCTCACCAACTTCCCTAAAGACGGAATGCCACTCACGGCCACCTCCCTCCTTCCACCCCGGCCCCGCCTTCTTCCTAGGCTCCCCCAGGACCCAGGCCATACCCGTTGTGTCCTCCCTTCTCCCTGCCTCTCTGCTAGGCCCACCTCGTGCCCACGAGGCATGCTCTGGACGAGGTGGGCTGGAGGCACGGTGCCGACAACAGCGTGGGATTAGGGAGAGAAACTTGTCTGCGGCTCGTCCATACAGGTCCACATCACGCACAGCCGGCTTCTGGCTCAGCATCACATGGTTACACGGGACAAGATACCTGGGAAAGACAGTAGAAAAGAAAGGATAGATCAGGAAGGAAGGAAGGACAGGGTTTGGGAGAACATCAGTGGAACTACATGGCTAAGCCAGGTTTCAAGAGGACACGCACAAGCAACCCCCATGCAACCCATCACCCGAGCAGTGCACAAGGCACCAACAGCCCTGAAGGTTCAGGATCAGCCGTCCCTCAGCCCTGCCCCGACAGCTACCTGAGAACCAGCTGCAGCAGGACATCCTCACAGCTGAGGTTCAGAAGGGTCCTGAAGAGACTCAAAGACACCATGCAGAGCTGGGGGGACGAGGAAGATAAGTCACTGTAAGAGCTCTCAGCCCTCCAAGATGTTTAACAAATGGGAACCGCCCCTACAACCTGAGGCCCAACCAACCACTCCTAAAACAACAATGGCACAGGGCCTGGCATGTAACAATCATTCAAATATTAAATAAATAATTACACTATCTTTGCGGTCAAGACTTCATTATTTATAGATAGGAACAAACCATGTGCCAGATTTAATGCATTTCTATAGACCACATACTTGTCATCAAACTCTGGCTATATATACCTGGCAACAGAGATTCTAACAACACTTAAATGGAAGGAATACCCATGAAGAGACCCCAGGAAATACTGGGACTGAGTGAATGTCTAACAGGAGACAACACAACATGATAACTATGTGAATGCCAGTCAGCAGACTGTAGCAGCGTAGTAACTGAATGCCTACCAGCAAGAAACCAGAGGGAACCTGGAAGAATCCCAGCTGGGAAGTGGGTGGGGCTGTGAACATGGAGTGTGAGTCACCTCTCCAATACCAGTGTCTCTCGGAGAAGGTGGGATAAAGAAAAGTTCAAGGGCAGCTGACAGGAAAAGGAAAAAATAGGTGGGTCCAGAACAAGGGAAATCTTTTGTTTTAGAAAAGCAATAAGAGTGGTTCACCTCCAGCTAGGCAAAGACAGCAGACACATGTAAGTTCTCCCTTCCTCTGCTGAATCCCCAAGTGCTGTCTCCATACTTCCCTTATGACAAGTATACCTTGAGCTCCTCAAAGACAAATACTGGGTATTAGTCTAGGGCACTACCTCCCCAGTCTAGGTGTTCATCATTTACCAAATGACTGAGGGGAAGTTAAAAGCCAGTCACGGTGGGAAAGAGATAAGATAGCAGTTCACATTTTAGTCAGCATGAATATTTACCCTAAATGACCATCTTAACTAGCACTCAGACTCATTAAAACATGAATTTTAATGAAAACACTCAGACTCATTAAAGATTGTGTGGTAGGTAGAAAAATGGCCCCTCAAAGATGTACACATCCTAATCTCCAGATCTTGTACCTTTTTACCTTACATGGCAAAAGGGACTTTGCAGGCAAGATTAACGTTATTAAGGAATTTAAATTGAGGAGAGTAGCCTGGATTATCCAGAGGGGCCCAATTAAATCACACGAGTCTTTAAAAGCAAAGAATATTTTCTAGTTGGGTCAAAAAGAGATTTGAACCGTGAGAGGGACTCCATCCACCACTGATGGTTTTGAAGGTGGAAGGAGTCATAAGTCAAGGATTTAGCTGGTCTCTAGAAGCTGGGAATGGTTCCCAGCTGACAGCCAGCAAGAAAATAGTAATCTCAGTCCTTTAACTACAATTAAGTAAATATGACCAAGGACTAAAATGATCAAGGAAATGGATTTTCTCCTGGGGCCTCCAGAAAAGACGCAGCCCCGCTGACATTTTGATTTTAGTAGGGGAAGGTCAGAACCAGATACATGACCTATAGAATGGTAAGGTAATAAATTTGTGTTGTTTTAAGCCATTATGTTTGTGATAGTTTGTTATGACAGCAATAGGAAATTAATACAGATACTCAGGTACTCAGACTAGCTAGCCAGCATTACTCACGTTAAGCCATGAAAGTCAGGCTATAGTGGTTACAAAGTCAGACCAATAGAATCAATCTTAAAAGGGCCAAACAGAGGAAAGGGAAAGCACCTGCATGTTTACCATGGGAATCCTGAAATCAGAATAGATTTGGTTCCTCCAAGAACAGAGAGCCAAGAATAAATACCCAAAGACCACGAAAGCCTCCTGAAACCAGAGGACCAAATGCAATACTAAGAGAAATATGTGCTGAAGACTAAAGACACTGAGGGAGAATCAAAGAAGTTAGGGTAAGATTAAGACAAAAACAAGATGGACAGAGCCCAACACAAGGAAAAAAAAAAAATATATATATATATATATCAACCCTAGGAAGGAAATCAACATTCTCAAAACATGAACAGGACATTCTATGAGACCAAATAGATTTAAGACAATGGTCGAACTTCAGCATAATTAAAAATAAAACTTTTTCAATATCTTTGTAAAATTAAAGCTTTGGCAACTATTTCCTACTGGTTTGTGCCAATAATTCTTAAGCTAAGGCATGTATCATACTTACACTTTGGAGTATTTATAAAAGTTCACATGCCTTGGGCCTACTTCCAAAGAATGTAACTCAGGAGACCGAAGGCAGAGCTTAGAATCTGTTGTTGTAGTTATTGTCATTTTCAAATTTTAGGCTGTACACTTGGTTCAGAAACTCTGGTCAAATCAGAGTCAGTATAAAAATCTCACACATACCCTAAACTTAGCTATTCAGGAGAATATCAAGTATACAAAACATAGCTATCCAGAAATCTTACCTACCTCAAACCCTACTATCAGGTATCTCAGTGAACTGGAACAACTTTCCAGAACCCTTAGTGATCCAAGAACTTCTATTTCCAACACAAAGACCCAGAGAACTTCAATTATTTATAATAAAAGAAGGAAATAAAAATGGTGATAGAGCCAAAATAAATGCCATAAAGTGCATGGCTAAACAAAAGCTTTATTTCCCCCAGAAGGACAGGAGGTCTTTACTACTTAGAAACAATTTACTCCTATTTTATATGTATTTCTATTGGTTAAAATCTAACCTCCTTACCATGGTCTACAAAGCCATGCACCCACCTCTCCCTCCTTTCTTCCCCATGCTCACTACACCTCCAATCACACTGGTCTTTTATCTCCTCAAATACATTTCATTTCCTCTCCCCTACTTGTGTCCTTTGCAAGCACTGCTCCCTCTGCCTAGACTGTTCTTCCGCTTGCTCTTTAGTAGGCTAGGTCCCTCATGACCTTTAGGTCTCAGTTCAATGTCATCTCCTCTGAGAGGTTTTTTGATTACCCTACTGGCTTAGATGGTAAAGAATCCACCTGCCAACACATTTTCACATTTTAATCCTGGGTTTGATCCCTGGGTCAGGAAGATCCCCTGGAAAAGGGAATGGTAACTCACTCCAGTATTCTTGCCTAGAAAATTTCAAGGAGAGAGGGGCTGGCAGGCTACAGTCCATGAGACTTGGATACAACTGAGTGACTATCACTTTCACTCTCTGTTTTCTAAGCAGCCTGTTTTTTATAAAAATGATCTCAACTTTCGATTATTTCAGTTATGTGTTTGCTTATCTACCTCCTCTATGAAGGAAGCTCCATGAAGTCAGCAACCACTGCTTACCATTATATCCTCAGTACCAGAGACCAGTATAGTGAACACAGTGAACATTCAATCAAAACCTTCAAGAGGAAGGAATGTTACTAAGTAGGTGGGCAGATGGGTGCCCCAAGTTACAGCAGTTCAGATACAGCAAATTCAAAAGGAAGAACAGATAAACACACTAGTTATAAAGCAGGCTCAAAGCCTGAAGAGGTGATCTCGAGTCACCCACAACAAGCCACAGAGCACTACACAGCTGAGAGAATCTCAGGTCAATGCCATATTACAAGTGCTGCACAATGGCAAAACCTATAGCCATGAGTAGCCAAAGTCATTCAGAAAATATAACTATCCTATGTAGATCCAGATATTACAAAAGCAGGGAAGCATGTTGAAAATGTCCCCAAAATAGTTAAAAGTTTAATACTAGAAAGAAAATGCCACCTAACTTTGAAGTGATTACTGGAGACAAAGGCCAAAGAAGGGCAGGAACACCCTCCCAGAACAAAGGTTGGAGAGAGGAGATGGCTCACCCAGGTAAGCCAGGACAGAGGTAGGAGCCATACCCGGGAGTTGCTGCCAATACGGGCAACAAGGGTGTCAAGGATGGTGTGCGTGTCATGCCGGTGTAACAGCAGGAATCGCAGGAAGGTACGGAGCAAGGCGGGCTCTGAAATACTCCGTAGGAAAAGTTCCAGATAGGCGGTACTGGCGATCATCTCCTCCACAGAGGTCTGAACGAAGGGAAGGTAAAGTTTGGAAATTTAGGGTTTCCCCACACATACACAAAGCCATTTTCCCTAAGTTCTAAGGAGGTACCAGGAGCAGACAGGGAAAAAGGGAGGAGTACCCTGCCCACTGCCACCCACACTGGTCTTGGCATTGAGGTAACCACTCCTCAGCCTAATCCCTTAATCTGCCTTGCCACCATGACTCTCACCTTGTGCAGGGCAGGGCCCATGACTGGCACCAGGAACCCATTATGGATATAATCAACCAGCTGCTTTTGCACCAGAGGATGAGCCACCTGTATGGGTACAAAAGAGAGGACAGAGCATTTTGAAGGGGGCTACTGTCAGAAAGGGAGCAAAATGTTAGCATATGTATATGCACCCTCCCCTCAAGCTGAAAGAAAATCAGAACTCCAGAGATTACACCTTCTCCCACCCCATTTCCCCAGAATGAGCAAGGGCCAGAGCTCCTGGGAACCCCAATCCCACCTGAATGACTGCATTGCAGAACTCTAGAGAACTCATGAAGAGCGCAAGGGCTGGCACTCCAAGCCAGTCCTCCCGTCGCAGGCAGTGCCAATCATCCCCTGGAACTTCAATCTTTCGGGGCAGTGACGAGTACAGGGCACTCAGCCCTGTGGCCAGCACCTGGGGGCCATCCCCAAGGACAGGTTACCAAAGACACAGACAATATAAAAAATGGAAACAGGGAACTATTAACCCAGAGTTTTTATGGGAGCAGGGATAAAAGCTATCACCAGAGCAGATATTTAGTTACCCAAGGTGCCAAGACATCACCTGGGAACTCTGGCCCATGAAAAGCCTTCATACTTGCCTTATCCCCATAAGCCCAAGTTTCATCCCCACCCCAATTCCAGGTGTTGCATTCAAACCCAGGGGGCTACCTGCTAAAGGAGAGGGCCCCGGTGCATAGCCCCTCCACACCTCCTAAGCAGGAAGGTGCCTACACCATACCCTACACCCATCCCAGGAGGTGCTGACCGGGCAGAAGTAAGAGTGATCTGCGATGTAGCGGCCCACAGTGGGACTTCCAGCTGATAGAGCCATGAGCAGGAGTAGGGCGTCGCGGGCCTGCTGGCCCAGGGTGCCCTCTCGATGGACAAAAGGGACAAGGCGAGAAAAGAGGAGAAGACGGGGAGCAGCTCCAGGTTCAGGAGGTGGCTGCAGGAAGAACTCGAGCAATGAAGGCTCCCGGGCCAGACACACGCACAGCTGGCTGAGAAGTAGCACCAGGCCTTCATCCAGTGCTGGACTACTGGGCACAGGGCGGCCACAGGCATCCAGCAAGATCAGTAGAGCCTCACGAACTGGACCATGCCGCAAGAGGGGCTGGCGAGCTTCGCTCACTAGCATCTCAAAGAGTTTCAGTTGCTCAGCCCGCCGTTCCTCAACCCCATCCCCAAGCTCATCCCATTGAAGCTGCCATGTCAACACACGGGTTAGCAGATCCTCACGCAGAGCAAACTCAAGCAGGGGCCCAGGAGCTGTGGGGACCAAGGGCACTGAGCGATCCTCTGCCAGGAGTGTCAGCATCTGGTAAGTATGGTTGCGCACGGCACTGAGATCATCAGCACCCCCAGGAGCTGCCCGAGGGCCTTGCCGTTCCAGGATTCGCACCACCTGGGGAATCAGGACAGATAAGAGAAGGAATCTAAGATATGGTGACTAGATGACAAGGTGAGAGAACACAGAAATTTAGAGGGACTCAGGCAGGTAGCAGACTGGGCCCTTTGGCATACAGTCTCCTACCTGGGACCAGTGATTCTTGAAGACCATGAGGCAAGTCTCAGGGTCAGCCATGACAGGGGTCTGCAGACTGGCCCCCTGTGGTACACGGTGCCCAGGGCCCCGGGAGGCCAGTCTGCTCAGCCAGTTCATCCTCTCCATGAGGCAGGCTGGGCAGGGCCAGCGGCCAGAGAGTCACACTCTGAGAACTTGCCAGCTGGAGGTTTTCTCCACTTGTGTCTCTAGTCTGCTTCATCCGGTCTGTAGGAGCCAACAGCTGTCCATGCAGCCAGAAGATGCACCAGGCTGGAATAGTGAGCCCAGAGGTCACTACCCAATCCAGACCTACGAATCTAATTCAAAGAGAAAGAACAGAGAGGTTAAAAGAAGTTTGCCTCTTTCTACCACCCACCAGGAAGAACTCAGAACCACCACTCCACTGAAAACCACACACACAATCAGCACTTTAAATTCAACACATGTAAAACAGAACTCATTCCAACACCAAACCTTACTTCCCCAGCCTTCTCCACCTTAATAATTGATAGCAATATTCACCTACTTGCTCAGGTCAAATACCTGGGCATCATCCTTCTTTCTTCTTGTTATTACCTCCAATATCCAGTTCATCAGCCTATAATCTATACCCTCCAAACATGCCTCACTATTGCAACAGCTTCCAATCTGGTCTTCATGCCTCGTCTTAGCCCTCTGAGAATCTATTCCCCACACAGCAACCAGAGTTTTAAAACATGAATTATACTACATCTCTCCTCTGCTGAAAACCTTTCAATGACTCCCTATCACAGTGGTAATAATCCAAGTCCTTTACCTTGGCCTCTAGGGCACTATCTAATGTAATCTGTATAACTTCCTACACGCCCCTTCTCACTCATACTTTACTCACAGGAGCCTTTCTAGCTCTTTCCTCTGTCTGGAATGCACTTTTCCTGATCTTCACATTGTTCACATCACTCAGTTCTTTCCAAATGCAATTTCCTCAAAGAGGACTTACTTAACAATTCTATCAAAACTGCATTTTCCCACCTTCACTCTCTAGCTTTCTAATCCCTCTTTCTTCTGCGCAACTTCTTTATTTTCTGAAAATATTTATTGGTCTATTCATTTATCTATCTTCCCTACTACAATGTAAGCTCACTGAAGACAAGGTTTCTCTGTTGCATCCCCAGTACCTAGAGATCAATAAATTTTTTGCTGAATGTATAGATGCTCAAGTGAATGAATGAATAAATGAATGAACGAACAAACAATGAACTATCAAGAAATCCAGTCTAGATCTGACTCTAGCCCTCTGGGACTTCTGAGGAAGAAACCTTTTTCTATTACAGGTCCCTCCCTAGAAGCCCACCCAATAGGAAATACACAAACAGATCTTTAACTTGCTGAATAATCTTAAGAGGTAAAAATTCAGAACCAATCAAAAAAGCAAAAGAATTTTAATTCTAGAAAAAAATACAAGGATACACTCCCATAAACACACATATACCCACTCCTGTCAGATGCATTCAACATTCACTCCTGGGGACGTGAGACAACACCCTCATTAGAGAGGGTGTTGTTCAGTCACTAAGTCGTGTCCGACTTTTTGTGACCCCATGGACTGCAACATGCCATGCTTCCCTGTTTTTCACTCTTTCTCAAAGTTTGCTCAAACTCAAGTCCACTGAGTTGGTGATGCCATCCAACTATCTCATCCTCTGCCACCACATCCATACAAGACTACTGGAAAAACCATAGCTTTGACAAGAAAGACCTTTGTTAGCAAAGTAATGTCTCTGTTTCTTAATATGCTGTCTAGGTTGGTCAGTTTTTCTTCCAAGTAGCAAGAATCTTTTAATTTTGTGACTGCAGTCACAGTCTGCAATGATTTTGGAGTCCAAGAACATAAAATCTGCCACTGCGTCCACTTTCTCACCATCTATTTTGCCATGAAGTGATGGGACTGGATGCCTTAATCTTAGTTTGTTGAGTGTTGAGTTTTAAGCCAGCTTTTTCACTCTCCTCTTTCACCCTTATCAAAAGGCTCTTTAGTTCCTCCTCAGTTCAATTTAGTTCAGTTCAGTCACTCAGTTATGTCCGACTCTTTGCGACCCCATGAATTGCAGCACGCCAGGCCTCCCTGTCCATCACCATCTCCCGGAGTTCACTCAGACTCACGTCCATCGAGTCGGTGATGCCATCCAGCCATCTCATCCTTGGTCGTCCCCTTCTCCTCCTGCCCCCAATCCCTTCCAGCATCAGAGTCCTTTCCAATGAGTCAACTCTTCGCATGAAGTGGCCAAAGTACTGGAGCTTCAGCTTTAGCATCAGTCCTTCCAAAGAAATCCCAGGGCTGATCTCCTTCAGAATGGACTGGTTGGATCTCCTTGCAGTCCAAGGGACTCTCAAGAGTCTTCTCCAACACCACAGTTCAAAAGCATCAATTCTTCGGCACTCTGCCTTCTTCATAGTCCAACTCTCACATCCATACATAACAGGAAAAACCATAGCCTTGACTAGACAGACCTTAGTCGGCAAAGTAATGTCTCTGCTCTTGAATATACTATCTAGGTTGGTCATAACTTTTCTTCCAAGGAGTAAGCGTCTTTTACTTTCATGGCTGCAGTCACCATCTGCAGTGATTTTGGAGCCCAAAAAAATAAAGTCTGACACTGTTTCTGTTTCCCCATCTATTTCCCATGAAGTGACGGGACCGGATGCCATGATCTTAGTTTTCTGAATGTTGAGCTTTAAGCCAACTTTTTCGCTCTCCTCTTTCACTTTCATCAAGAGGCTTTTTAGTTCCTCTTCACTTTCTGCCATAAGGGTGGTGTCATCTGCATATCTGAGGTTATTGATATTTCTCCCAGCAATCTTGATTCCAGCTTGTGTTTCTTCCAGTCCAGCGTTTCTCATGATGTACTCAGCATATAAGTTAAATAAGCAGCGTGACAATATACAGCCTTGACATACTCCTTTTCCTATTTGGAACCAGTCTGTTGTTCTATGTCCAGTTCTAACTGTTGCTTCCTGACCTGCATTTCTGCCATTAGAGTGGAATCATCTGCATATCTGAGGTTGTTGATATTCCAGGAGTCTTGATTCCAGCTTGTGATTCATCCAGCCCAGCATTTTGTATGATATACTCTGCATATATAAGTTAAATAAGCAGGGTAACAATATACAGTCTTGACATACTCCTTTCCCATTTTTGAACAAGGCCATTATTCCATGTCCAGTTCTAACTGTTGTCTCTTGTCCTGCATACAGAGTAATCAGGAGGCAGGTAAGGTGGTCTGGTATTCTCATCTCTTGAAGAATTTTCCAGTTTGTTGTGATCCACACTGTAAAAGGCTTCAGCATAGTCAATGAAGCAGAAGTAGACATTTTTCTGGAATTCCCTTGCTTTTTCTAAGATCCAACGGATGTTCACAATTTGATCTTTGGTTTCTCTGCCACATCTAAATCCAGCTTATACATCTGAAGTTTTCGGTTCACATGTACTGTTGAAGTCTAGCTTGAAGGATTTTGAGCATTACTTTGCTAGCATGTAAAATGTGTATAGTATATGGTAGTTTGAATTTGACATTGCCTCTCTTTGGGATTGGAATGAAAACTGACCTTTTCCAGTCCTGTGGCCACTGCCAAGTTTTTCAAATCTGCAGGCATAGTGAGTACAACACTTTAACAGCATCCTCTTTCAGGATTTTAAATACCTCAGCTGGAATTCCATCACTTCCACTAGCTTTGTTCGTAGTAACACTTCCTAAGGTCTACTTGACTGCACACTCCAGGATGTCTGGCTCTGGGTGAGGGACCATACCATTGTGGTAAACATCTGTTGGCCTCAGCCATGACTCACAGTTCCTTCTTCATCACATCTACCACCCTCTAAGCAGTAATGGCTCTCAACAATACCTCCCAAGTATAAAAACTTCAGAGGAAAAAAACCATCCACAACTTCCTCGTTATACTCAACAAGGCCTAAAGGAACCCAGAGACCTGCCAACAGACCCACACTTTGCCCTCCAGTTACATTAACCACCATCTCTTTCTACCCAGATACACAGTCTCTCACCACTATCTGCTCACAACTAAAAGGCAGCAACTCTGCTTGCTTAAGCAAACTTTCTTGAAAACAAAAGATAAGTCTTTTTTTTCCCAAAAGACACAATGGGAAGAGCCAGTCCTAAAGAGCAGGCAGGGCCCACTCATTGATTAATTTAGTGTACATCATACCAGTACTGGGGCACTGTGCTAAGGAAGCACTGGAAATACAAAGATGGATAAAAACAGTTGGGAGAGCATAAACAAAAACTTCAATAAATATTATAAAGAGGTATTTATAAAAATATCAGGGCACTAAAGAAAGAAACTAAATCTGCCTGGAAACTATAAGAGGATTCCAGAAAAGAGGTGATACCTGAAGTAAAACTTTAACAATGAGATACTGGTCACAAAGAGAGCAGGGGAAAAAGTCTTCTTCATATTAAAAACATTATGTACAAAAGTACAGCACTGTGAAAGAACATAGTAAATTTAAAGAACAGTTGCAAGTTTGGTGTGGCTTAAACACAGACTATTTAGAGAAGAAAGGACAATGTTAAGTTAAAAGGTAAACATGGGTGAAGGTTATAAATATCACTGAACATCATGCTGAGGAGTTTTATTTATGAACACCCTGGAATAAAGGAGCTTTTTAAACAAGAAAATGGTAAGATCAAATTTGCCTTTATGTCAGCTAGCAGTACAAGGTAGAGTAGAGAGAGACCAATGGCAGTAGACAATTTATAAGAATCTGTTTAATGGTCCATTTTAAAAAAGGAATGCATGAACTAAAGTCGTAAGAGCAGAATTAGAAAAGGTAAATCTGAGATTCACCTCTATGTCCCACAGCATGTCCCATGTGATAATGAAAGTGTTTACACCTGTAATAAAGAGACCATATCATTCATTCTTCTTTGAAATTCCAATGCCAACATAGTAACATAGTAAATTCAAAAACATTTGTGGAACAAGATGCTGAATTTAAAAATTATAATAGCTAGCACATATTGAGCACTTATATGTGCCAGTCTCCATTCTAAGCACTGCATGTTATTGCTCATTTAAGCCTAATAAAAACCATAAATGTATTATTATCTTCATTTTACACACAAAGAAATCAAAGCCTCAGTTCAGTTCAGTTCCGTCGCTGAGTCGTGTCCAACTCTTTGCAACCCCATGAATCGCAGCACACCAGGCCTTCCTGTCCATCACCAACTCCCGAAGTTCACTCAGACTCACATCCATCCAGTTGGTAAGTGGCAAGAATGGGATGCAAATGCAGATAATCAGCCTCCAGATTTAACTTAACCATGAAGTAGAAGTAATAAGATCTACCAAATGAATGGAGGATGACAGAAGACCCTAATATGAAGTATACGAGTCTGAGTAAAAGGTAATTCCACTAAAGACTAGGAACCTGCAACAAAGGAACTGTTTTAGAAGAGAATGGGTACAGTTTTGGACATGTTAAGTTTTTAGACACCAATAAGATATCCACGATGTCCAGAAAGCAAGAAGAAATTATACTCAAGCTCAAGAGTAAAATCACGACTAGAGCTATAAATCCAGGAGTCACCAGCTTATACGTAGTGGATGAAGCTAAGTAAGGGGATGGAATCATCCAAAAAGACCAGTAATCACAAAAGGAGCCAAGAGTGACATCCTGGGGAATCCCAGGATTTAAAAAAGCAAAGGAGGAGTCTTTAGAAAAGACTAGTGAAGGCAGCCAGAAATGGAAGGAGAAATCCCAGAAATAACCATAATCAAGAAATCAAGGAAAGGAAGTTTTGGGAAACTGGAGGTTGTCCATAGTGCACAGTCTACAGAGAGATGAAATAATGAAAACTAAAAATAGTCAGTTGATTTTAGCCAGTCAGATGAGGGGCCTCAAGGGCAGTTGTCAAGTGAGGAAAAGAAGTCTGAACAAAGTAACAGGTTGTGGATAAATCAGAAGGTGATAACTGACCAAAAAAACAAGTATAGTACTAGTCTGAGAAAAAGAAGTACACCACTCTCTCTGAGAAAGGAAGAAAACAGTAAAAGATAAAGGATGGGTGCCACTTCAGGTAAATCTGAAAATGAAAAGAGGAAAGCTAGTATCTAATACCACCCCCTACCCAACTACTCTTCCCTCCCTCGCTCACCCAAGAGAGTCAGGGTGAGGGAGAGAGCAGAGGGGAGAAAACGGGAGTGCCACAGAATGGATACTCAGTCTTCCCCACACGGTTTCCTATAAACCATCAAACACAACCACACTGACTGTGGACCACCAGCATGGATGCACTAGAAAAAGTACTTACGCGTCTGTCCTAGTATTTAGGATCCCAAGTAGTCATGGGCTGGAGAAGGCAAAACCAGCAAGTGTGATTCTTGGGAAGAAATAGCCCCTGTTCCTAGACCTGTCACTTGTCACATTCTTAGCCCTGGGATACTGCATCATCCTTTGTCAGTTCCCTTAAACTCTGCCCATGCCTTTGTATATATTTACAAGCTGTTTGTTAGTCTTTGGAATTAGGTTCTGGAAGCTGGAGGCAGTTTAGTTTGGGACACGTTAAAACCTTACTTTGCTAAGACTGGTTGCTTGGCCCTTCTTCAGCTCCCCTGGGGATTCGGTGTGAGGTGATGAGGATGGAAGTGTCAGAGTAGGTTAGATCTCTCCTTTCTGTCAGGGATGACAGCCCATTTATCATTAAATTCTTTCCAAACCTAATTTGTGCCATCTGCTACCTTCAAGAACCCTGACTGATACAACAGTATTACTGGTTACAGAAAGTTTCCTCAGACATACCTCATCTGAGGTATGAAAACGAATAGAGGTCCTTAAGGTCCAGCAAGAATAACACAAAGTAGTAAATAAAGCATGAACTCTGGAGTCCCTCAAACAAAGGTTTGAATCTCAACCATTTTCCCACTGCATGACCTTAAATAAATCACACATCAGAGCCTGTTTCCTCATCTACAAATTCCGGATAAAATATATACTGTTACTGTCTTAAGATTTAAATAAGATAACCTATGTAGAAATCCAGGTGCTCTATAAATGACATTTTCCTTCCCACTTCCATCTCCTGATCCTGTCTGACCAAGGTGCCCTCATCTCTGACAGAAAGGAGAGATCTAACCTACTCTGACACTTCCATCCTCACCACTTCACACTGAATCCCCAGGGGAGCTGAAGAAGGGCCAAGCAACCAGTCTTAGCAAAGTAAGATTTTAACGTGTCCAAAACTAAACTGCCTCCAGCTTCCAGAACCTAATTCCAAAGACTAACAAACAGCTTCTACCTTGTGATGTACCTGGGGCACCACGTCTGTTCCACTGCTTGACTAACATAGAGCACTACTCACAGACGCAAGGGGAACTGGTCTCCAGGACTTTCCCTCCCAACTCCACCCCCATTTATTTTCAAAGACCTCAAAGAGAAGAACCACACTTAAATCAGTGTCTCAGAACTCAAAAGCTAACACTTAACCTGGACCCTCTTCACCTACTTCAAAAGCCTAACAGAAAGACAAGTTCAGTGTTCCTGTCACCTATATAAGACTCCCTCACTCTCTGTTAATCCTGAAAAGTTCAGAACAAGACAAAGAAGAGAATGCAATCACCACCCTATGACTGTGCCCTTTCCTCCCATAGCAAAGTCTACAGAAAAGGAGACCTCTCTTCCCAAATTCACCTACAAGCTCAGTCACAGGGAAAAAAGGAGCTGATCTTTCAGACCTCCCAAATGGCCAGAGCCAAGCACTCACCATAAGGCCCCAAATTCAGACTTACAGGCACACTCAGCAAGGGTGTCCACCAACAGCAGGAACAAGGCAGGAAGTGGCTCAGCCTCACTTATGAACCTTTGCCCTGGGTGAGGCAAAGAGAGGGAGAGAGCTGGGGGCAGGGATACACCTGTAACACCTACAGCTAACAGAGGGAGACCAAACAACCTTCTAAGAACAGGTCAGTGAAGTTCTAAGGCTTCTCATCCCCTTACAAAGGTTCTTCCTAGGCTCTGCCTCTTATTGACCTAAGAGGCAGCCATGTGCTGTTACCCTAGATGCTTAAAGTGGGAAGATCTGATTAAAACCTCATAGGAATACAAAAGGAAAAAACAAACAAACCCCACCTCATAAGAGCCTGCAATCTAGAGCTCAGATTACACATATCCTCTCTGCTTGTCTATCGCTCAGCCTGTACCCATAAAACAAATGGGATATCAGTGTATGGTCCCAGCTCACTCCTCCTCTCCCCAGTACCACCTCTGCTTCTTGCAGGCATCTCCCCACCTGACTCCAGCAGAGCCCTCATAACTCACAATGTGAACTCCATCACATGTTGACTCCCCTTACCAAAGTAAATCCCATGTTGCACATGGCTTTCTCCACCCTCTTGTGAGAGAGGGTGACAAAGAAGGCAAAGAGGAGGTGCAACTGAACCAGATCCTAATGGATGAGGAAAGTTCACTGGGCAGAGAAGAAAAGGCATTCGTAGAAGAGAAAGGAGAAATTATAAAGATTTCAAGGCTCAGAAAAGTCCCATGTTTGCTAGGGAGCTGTGAACAATTTATTCAAGCTAGAACAGAGAGTCGAGAGTGGCAGGAGAGGAGGCTAGACATGAGTCGAGGCCAAATGATGCCATATTAAGGAATTTGGATGTTATCCTACAGAAGACAAAGAGCCAAAATTTTTAAGTGTAAGAGCGCCATGATTAAATTTGTATTTTTAGAAAGATCACTCCAGGGACGGATTAGAAAAGAGCAAGTCTGATATATATACTACTACGTATAAAATAGATAACTAATGAGAATCTACTCTATGGCACAGGGAACTCTCCTTACTGCTCTATGGTGACCTAAATGGAAAGGAAATTCAAAAAGAGGGGATTTATGTATGGCTGATTCATTTTGCTGTACAGGAAAAAGTGACACAGCCATGTAAAGCAACTATACTCCAGTAAAAAAATAAATTAAAAATAATAAAAATTAAATGACAAAAAAAAAAGGTCTGAAGGCAGGAGACTATCAGGGGGAAAAGTCCAGATAAGAGACAAGAAGGAAGTAAACTAAAGCCTTAACTGTGAAGCTATCACAGAAAAGACGAAGCAAATAGAATATAAAAGGAAATGTATTAAGATTTTAGTGATTGACTACATAGAGGGGGTGAAGGAGCAGAAAGATGGAAGATGACACTGAAGTCCTTGCCTGGACTGCTATATACCATATGGTACAAAAGAAGACAAAGCAAAGACAATGAGTCCTGTTTTGAACATGTTAACTATGATACCTGTGAAGATATACAGGAGATCACTGAGTAAGTATGACCCGAACATAGAAACTAAGACTAGATACAGAGAAGTAATCATCTAATTATGATACATTTTTACATTTCACATTCTCTCTCTAAATTGAAATTATCTTTCCATGTGTCCACCTCTCCCAATCAGATTAAAAATTCCCTGAGACTTCAGAAGACTACGTCTTATTTATTGACATCCTGTTATCTCATAAAATGTGAGCATCGTAAGGGCAGACTATATGCTGAAGTATCTGCTAAATGAATAAATGAATGAATTTGTCCTCCCAGCACTTAGCAGAGTGCTGGCACACAGCAGAGGTGGAATAAATGGCTACACACAGCACTCCAAACATGTGTCTATCTCTACATCATCATCCTCATCTATGTTTCATTTTCTCAGATCTATCACTCAGCTATATCTCATAAAGCAAAATCCATTACACTTAAAGCACTACAATTCAACAGAGATTCAGTATACCAAACAGTAAGCTTACCAACCTAGTGCTTTCTCCAGACAATCAAGAATGCACAGTCCCTAAGAACCCTCTGACATATGACTTGACTAACCTACCATTATCACAATGTGTACCTGGGTCAACTGTATGGACAACTGTTCCTGTTTTTGCCACATTATTAAACAAAACCTTCAAACCTGTCACCCTCAAAGTCTCTTTAACCTCTTTTGGAAACATAACAAGTGGAAACATACAAATCATTTAAAAAGTATATTTTGCCAGTATAATGTCCTCCATGTCATCACAACTCTTCTTATAAATCACATGCCTTTTATTCCACATCACCTTCACTCTATGTTACAAACTTTTTTCCACCCCAAGTCACTCTCATGAGACCAAATCTGGAGTCCAGACTTTGCTACTTTATCACTGTGATCTCTGGCTCCCCAGTTTGATTCTCCACCTATAAAATAAGAATTCCTGCCCTGACATACTTCACAGGGAAACTATATAATTCCAGCAAAACCTGAGATCACTATGCAATCCCTATCAGACAGTAATTCTGAGGAAGCATGTGCAGCATGCTTCCTCAACATAATACAGCAGCCACACCATCATCCCTCTAAGTTTCTGAATTTCATGACCCAGTAGAAATAGATTTTAAAGTTTTAAAAATAGGATCATTACTTTTTATTTTGACAAATAGATCAGTTTTTTTAAAACCCATCACTTACTGTCACCACTACTTCATCAGTGAGAGAGCACTTTAACACCAGAATAGGAATGATAATCTAAGAATAAGTTTATCTTTATGGAAAACTCATGTTCCATGTTTTCTTTCTCTCCTTCCACCTTGAATAGATGAAAACTTTACCATGGACTGGCACTGTTTTTGACCCAACGTTTAGGAATCACTGCCCTAAAACTCTTTCATTATATATATAAGTTTTACAGGGTTCCGTCTAGGTAAGATTGCCAAGGGTTCCATTACCATGAAAATCTCCTAGGTCTCAAGAGAGAAGCAATGAAAACATACCACAGAACGGTTGTTTCTAAGGCTCAGATTCTTGAATAGAATGAGGACTTGGGCTGCTCCTAATTCTCAGAGAATGGTCTGTTTAGGGAAGGTGAACCTCTTCCTGAGGTTGGGAAGGTATCTGCTCTGTGGCAGACTGTCAGTAAAGAGGGAATTTTAATAGTGTGGAAGTGGCAATTATCTGACTGCCAACCCAGGTTTCCAGAACATTCAAAATTTTCATGTGCATGTGGGTTGGCAGGGAACATGGGACCTGTAAAATGCTAATAAAGTGAACCAATTAACATGCCGGGAAGGGAGGAATGATTTCAAAGGGATAAGAGAAAAACTTCTGAGGGTGGTAGAAATGTTCAGTATCTTGAAAATGGTGATGGTTTCACAGATGTAAACATATGTCAGAACTCATCAAACGTACATTTTAAATATGTATAGTTTCTACATAAATTAGTTTTAATTTAACTGTAAGTCATCCTGTTTGGAAGTCTAAATACAGCGTTGTATGTAACAAGCCATATTATTTTCATGAAAGGAGAATTAGCAACTTTAAGCAGCTAGTCCGATACAGAAGGCAACCGTCAAAGCCCCACAGCTCAGCATAGATAAGGAGCAGTAGTGGAGTAAGGCTGCCCAGAATCAGGTGAAGAGGAAACAAACACAGGCAGTCATAGCCAAAAAAATCTCTGTGAGAGGGAACATCGCCAAGTCTTCAGTCCCAAGGAATAACTTGAGGAAATGAGGAATTCCAACGATGACTTTGTTAAAGTAAGTCTCAAAAATGATTTTCATTACCATCGTTACTATTGTCCATGACATCTTCATGTTTCGATCCTCCAAAATATGTAGAGCCTATGAAGCAGAAGAGCGAAGGGCACAACATTTCCACCCAAGCTATCCTACTCAACCTAAAACTATCGCTCTCACTGGGCAGGACACTCCATTCAGACCGACCTCTCATCTTTATCTAGGTCTCACAATCCTCCTTCCTCCCTCCATGCCCTGCCCTCAGCTCCCTCCTGATTCACCAGCTGTCGGCATGTTCCCGCCTTAGCCCTCTCTATTCTCCCTCCCAACACAGGCCTCAACCCCCCCTCACTCTGGTCCAGCCAGGGCTGTCCCTCACTCCTGCCCACAGGAGCCCCAGCTCCTCACTAACCCGTGTTCACAAGTCCCTTTCACTTGGCCCCTCAGAAAGCATCCCGGCCCTTCATACAACCCAGCTCCTTACTTGCCCACTCACCCGAGGCTCTAATCTTGCTCCCCTACCTTAGACACTCACACCCGGCCCCTCACCACATTCCAGCCCCTCACCCTGTACCCTCACAAGGAGGGCAGTCACCAAAGCCGGTGCCGTCATTCCCCAGTCCCTCATCCCCTCTCGCGCCTCTCCGGGCCCTCTGGCCCTTAGTTAGTGTTCACTCACAGAACCCCGACCCTGTCCAGGCCCGATCGCCACCGCGGTGCTAGGTGAGTTCAGGCCGCCATCGCTCCTCAGGCGCACCAGCCGCGCCCCGCCCCGCGCCACACGCAACTCGCGCCCCCGCGCACCACACGTAACCGCCCAGCGACGCACCGCTGGGCAGCGGCGTGCCAGCTCATTGGCTGGACCGGGCCAAAGCCAGAGCGTCGATGCTTGTTTCCTGGCAACGACCGAGCGCAGGGGCGGGGTCGCCGACGGCATTCCGAGCAAGGAATACCGCCTCTTCCCCCCAGGTTCCGCCCCCTCGCACTTGCAAACCCCGCCCTTCTGAAGGACTCCCGGGTGTCACAGGGGAAGACCTCTGGGGAGGAGGAGGCCCGCTGGGTGGGGGCGGAGCCTGAGGAGGAAAGGTCAAACCAGAGGGCAGAAGGCGGGACCTAAAGAGCGACGTGACTAAAAGAGGCAGGGAAAAGCCGGAGGGCGGGGCTTAGGACAGAGATCCGGATGAAAGAGTGACTAACGTGGTAGGGGCGGGGTCACAGGTCCTAAAGGAGCTTACAGAGGAAGAGGAGGCGTGGAGGGGGTGGAGCTAACACTGGGGGGTAGGTCTAAGGGGAGGAGTTAGCAGGTGAGCTAGACCTGGGGAAAAGCAGAGCCTTAGAGAAGGCAGACAGCGAGTGGTCTAGCTCATTTCTTGCACCACCTGCGGGAACGGCTTGGCTAGGACCCAGGCGATGACCGCCCTTCGTTGGCTCGCCAACACCTGCTGCCTTGTGATACCTTGAGCACTATCGTTTTCAGTCTCTCAAGGAACATGGAGTAAGCTCCTCCTTGTCAGGCAGAATTCCCGATCAATTATAACCAGTCTCTTCCCTTCAGGATCTCAGCCTTTATAGACAATTGCAACGTAGTGTAATTGCCATCAAGGAGCAGTACTCCTCACACACAAGTCATGAGTGTTTAGAGAATGAGGGGAAAGAAGAGCGAAGGGGCCTAGGAAAGCCGTCTAGGAGAAGATGATGTCTGAGCAGTCTTTAGAAACAAACAAGAGTAAAACTGAGAAATGAAAGTTTCAGATAAGGTCTGCAGTTTAGTTGCAAGTATTGCATCAATGTTAATTCCCTGGATTTGATCACTGTGCTCTAGTTAAGATGATAACAGGGGAGCACGAGTAAGGAGTTTACAAGGACTTTCTGTCCTATTTTTGCAACTTTTTTGTAAGCCTAAAATTAGTTCAAAAGAAAAAGTATTTAAAACGAAAAAGTAATGAAAGTTTCAGCAGAAAGGATCAGCACATAACACAAGGCAAGAAAAAATGGACAACATGTGGGAGGTACTCTGAAAACTATCATTAGTACAGCTTGTCTGGAGCCTAGGGAACATGCAGAAGAAACACTGTGAGATGAGGTCGAAGACATGGACAAAGCTTTGTAGACCATGTTAAGGAGTTTAGATTTTCATCCTTGGGATAATAGAGAACCATAAAAAATGTTATAATCAGATTGATAAGATCCAAATTGGAATAGTAAGGACGTAGAAAAAATGGATACGTGGTTATTAGGTCACCAGAGCTTGATGACTGGATGAATATGAGAGAAAGTAAGAGGAAAGATTAAAAACTGGAGTGATTTGCCATTTCCTCCTCCAGGGGATCTTTCCAACCCATGGATCCAATCCACGTCTCCTGCATTGGCAGGCAGATTCCTTACCACTGAGCCACCTGAGAAGCAAATACAAGCACAGGAAAAACTAAATGATAGGATTAAGAGTCAGGTTAGTGGTCACCCTTGGAGTAGCGCTGCCTAGAAGAGGGCAGAGTGGGGCTCTTGATGTGAGTGCCTGTTACATGACTGTGTTCACTCTATGGAATTCATCAAGCTGTGTACTTAGGAAATATGTACTTTTCTATATGTATGGTCTAGTTACTATGCACTGAGTGCATGATAAGTCACTTCAGTCATGTCTGACTCTTTGCAACACTATGGACTGTAGCCCGCCAGGCTCCTCTGTCCGTGGGATTCTACAGGCAAGAACACTGGGGTGGGTTGCCATGCCCTCCTCCAGGGGATCTTCCTGACCCAGGGATCAAACCCTCGTCTCCTGGGACTCCTGCACTGCAGGTGGATTCTTTGCCGCTGAGCCACCAGGAAAGTCCTCTGGTTACTATGCTGTATAACAAATCATCCCAAACTTAGTAGGGTAAAACAACAGTCATTTTATTATGCTCACAGATTCTGGGAATTTGAATAAGACAGGGCAGGAATGGCTTATCTCTGTTCCCTGATGCCTGGGACCTCATCTAGAAATTCAGACACCTGGGGGTGACTTGAGGCTGCTGACTGAAATCATCTGGAGGCTTCTTCACTCACATGTCTGATGCCTGAGACAACTGGGATAACTTGAAGGCTGAGCTCAGCTGGAACTGTCAAAGTACAGGCACATGACTGTTCTGCAGCTTGAGCTTCTCACAACATGGCAGCCAGGTTGTAAGAGGCAGCATCCTGAGAGAGCTTCTGGACAGTGAGTGTTCTAAGAAAACCAGAAGGAAGCTGCTTGGCCTTTTATGATCTAGTCTCAGAAGCCACACAACATCACTCCTGCTTTACTCTACTGACTGAAACAGTCACAAAGAAGGAGTATCAGAGAATTTTTGAACATTTTTTAAAACTGTCACAATACTATACAATTGTAATAGTAACAATAGTGGAGCTAAGTGTTTTGGCTGAAAGGCCAGTGATAGGGATCATAAGAGAAAGAGCAGATAGGGAAGATAATGAGCTCAGTTAAAAGACCAAATGGGCTACAGGTAACTGTGCAATATCTGAGTGGTGACATCCTGCGAACACTTAGTGGTATAGATTGGTCTGGAGCTCAAAGAGAGTTACTGGGAGTCATTAGATGGGAAAGGAGATCCTGCGGGTGACCCAGAGTGACCAAAGAGAGATGGGAGGATAGAAAGAGTCCATCAGAGTCCAGGAAAAGCTCACCAAAACAGGAGGGATAGGTAGAGGGGCTTATGAAAGAGACCAAGAAATAAACAGAAAACCAAGAAATTATAGTATCAATACAAGTCATGGGAAAAGCAGTTTTCAAGAAAATAAAATATACTGTTGTAGACTATAGATGTTTCTTCGAAGACACTCTCTGAAAACACTAAATCTAACCATATCACTTAACTGTGCAAAACATTTCATGCATTCTCCATTGCCTTTAGATAAGCTATTAGCTTTATAACATGGCTGACAAAGCGCTCCCTGAGCTGTCGTCTGTCAACCATTCAGCCTCATCTTCCAGCACTAGCCTCTCAGATTCGCTACAAAAACCAATTGATGTTCCCCTAGTCACCTATGCTTTTTGAAATCTCTGTGCCTTTCCGTGCTCTTTGCACTTTGCCTGTAGCACTCTTCACTCTTCCATCTCTACACTTAACTAACTCCTATTCATCCTACAGAACCCAGTTTCAACTGGAACCTTTCCTATGCACTGTAATAACTCTCTGTGTACCCACCTAATTCAGTACTCATCAGACTAACATATAGTTGCCTATCTACCCGCCACTTCCCCCTACTAGACTTCGAGTTTATGGAGGACAAGGAATGTGTTTCATTCATCTTTCATCTCCAATACTTTGCATAATTTTGATGTGACACATAGCAAGTGTTTTGATTATGACTTTTTGAGAAAGATGATATTAGTGAAAGGGACATCAAGTTGAGGGAGAATTTTCAGGATTTTTTTTAATTTTTTTCTGGTATGGGAGGTTTAAGCCTGTTCACAGAAAGAGAAAACTGAAAGAGGTTAAGGATTTAGAAAACACAGGAGATAACTGGTGAGATCAGGCACAAGAGGTAACAGGAGGGGGATGAGGACCAAAATGCCACAGGATGGCCCCCATCACACTCATGCAGCAGGAAGGATGTAGACAAGGGTGCAAGTAATGGAACCAGAGCTCACATTGATATGACAGGCATTCTCTGTCCCTGGAGACTAGGTCAGCACCTGATACCTGACACACCTGCCAGTACATGGATGTTAAAAGAATAAAAAATGAGGTTCAAGCTGGGAACTTGCACAAGGTAAAACAATGAATTCCTAAACCTACACAGGCAACCAAGTCTCCCCACTAGAAAGCCCTTATGTAGTTCAGCTTTGAGGAAGGTGGAGGGAGACAAGGTTTAGGCTTACCTCTGAGGCATACACCCCCACCATCTCCAAGGACCTCATTAGAGATGTTTAGTTGGGTAGGTGTAAACCCAGGCCCTAGGAGACAGGGTGGAGCACTGGAGCCACACGGCTTCCACCCTTTCAGTAGCGTCTGGCTCTGGTGGCGTTGCTAAGAGCTTCAGAAGCCAAAGAGGGAGGAATTGCAGCTGGAGACCAAGGGCAGCTTCTTCCGGACAGGCAGGCCCTAGCCCCCACTTCCTGAAACCACCTGCAGGCAGAGGCCCTGGATATCTCATCCCCAGGCAGCAGGCCACAGAACCATGAGCCAGGACAGCAAAGTGAAGACGACAGCGTCCAGCCCTCCTGTCCTGACCAAGGCCAGGTGAGAAATCCTGGTCCCCCATGTCTATCTGTCTGCCTCACCAGATGGAGCCTGATCCCTCCTTGCTGCCCCCGGTGGCAAGGGCAACAGCGAACCATGGATAAATGAAACCCGACTTCTCTTGCCCACAGGAAGCCTCTGCCAGTCCTGGACCCATCTGGGGATTACTATTACTGGTGGCTGAACACAATGGTCTTCCCAGTAATGTATAACCTCATCATCGTGGTGTGCAGGTTTGGCGCTATGGGAAGGGCCCTAAGCAGAGACCAGGGATAAAGGGTGGGGCCCAGGAAGAGGGTGGGCCCTTGCTCGAGGCTGTTGTGGGGGCAGCGCCAATGCAAGGGCCCAGGTTTAGTGCTCAGCCGCTTGGGGACAATACCTCACACACAGAGGGATCCCTTAAGCCAATCCCTTCTGTCCCTACCATGCAGAGCCTGTTTCCCTGACTTGCAGCACGGTTATCTGGTGGCCTGGTTAGTGCTAGACTACACGAGTGACCTGTTCTACCTGCTGGACATCGTGGTGCGCTTCCACACTGGTCAGTGAGTCTCAGGACTGACCTTCCTTACACGTTCCCTTCCTAAGGAAAGCCTCTTAGTAACAAGAAAGTGACCCCCTCCCTCATAGCTCTGTCACATGTCTCTGTGTTTACAATACCCCAGTCCTCACCCCAGAAACCCTGGAGCAGGGTTAGGCCCAACTCCACCCTGTCCCTGTAACTGTCTCCCTGTGCTGCCCTGGGCTCCCCACCCTCAACCTCAATACTGGAGCAGGAAGGTGCCCCGACTCCACCCCATACCTGACCCCACCCATGGCTGAGCCCCCTTCCCCCACCAGGATTCTTGGAACAGGGCATCCTGGTGGTGGACAAAGGTAGGATCTCGAGTCGCTACGTTCGCACCTGGAGCTTCTTCTTGGACCTGGTTTCCCTGTTGCCCACGGATGTTGCCTACGTGAGTCTGGGTCCACACACACCCACGCTGAGGCTAAACCGCTTTCTGCGAGTGCCCCGCCTTTTTGAGGCCTTTGACCGCATGGAGACCCGCACAGCTTACCCGAACGCCTTCCGCATCGCCAAGCTGATGCTTTACATTTTTGTGGTCATCCATTGGAACAGCTGCCTCTACTTTGCCCTGTCCCGGTACCTGGGCTTTGGGCGTGACATCTGGGTGTACCCCGACCCCGCGCAGCCTGGCTTTGAGCGGCTGCGGCGCCAGTACCTCTACAGCTTTTACTTCTCCACGCTGATCCTGACCACCGTGGGTGACACACCGCTGCCAGCCCGGGAGGAAGAGTACCTCTTCATGGTGGGCGACTTCCTGCTGGCCGTCATGGGTTTCGCCACCATCATGGGTAGCATGAGCTCTGTCATCTACAACATGAACACAGCAGATGCAGCCTTCTACCCAGACCACGCGCTGGTGAAGAAGTACATGAAGCTGCATCACGTCAACCGCCGGCTGGAGCGGAGAGTCATTGACTGGTGAGGATTCTGGGGTTCCAGACCAGGACAGGGAGAGGTGTGTAGGACAGACTCTGAGGAAGGTAACTGGGTTCTTACTGCCTGGTGGGTTAAGCAGGGCACTTAGGATGTGGGATTCATTGGAGGGTTCACTGGGTGGAACTTGGAAAAGGATGTCCTCCATTAACTGGGTATGGACTTAAGGAGACGGTTGGGTAGAGACTGACAGGGAGATGAACTCATACACAAGGAAAGCTAACCCAGAACCCAGGAAATGGGAACTGCCACCAGCTGGTAGGACTCAGAAGGCCCTGGAAGGCGTAAGAGGTAAGAGCAATACTCCTCAGGGGATGACTAATAACAAGATGGTTGACTATGTCATGGAGTCCATACTGTAGGGTAAACAAAGGAAAGTGTCACCAAGTTAGGGACATAGAACAGAAGCCCTCTAAAGAAGATGGGGCTTGGTGACTGAAGTAGATATTTTTAGTGGAATGGTACAAGACATCATGGAATGGTGGGTGGGTAAAGCCTGATGGGAATTAAGGGTCTATCCACTGTATAAAGGCTTCCAGGCCCTGGATGGGAGAGGAAAGGTCAAAATATGTCTGTGACCAGGAGATAGTGGACTAAAGATATTTATCAACCAACTGTCAAGTATTCCCATGACCCTTGCGAGACCTCAGTGTGGTTGGGTTCTTGGCTGAAGCTGAGCTGAGGACCCTGATGGAAAATGTAGAGGGAGGCATGTAAGGGGCCTGGTGAGGACTGCCACTACCATCCCCCCCAGGTACCAGCACCTGCAGATCAACAAGAAGATGACCAATGAGGTAGCCAGCTTACAGCACTTGCCCGAGCGGTTGCGGGCAGAAGTGGCCGTGTCTGTGCACCTGCCTACCCTGAGCCGGGTACAGATCTTCCAAAACTGTGAGGCCAGCCTGCTGGAGGAGCTGGTGCTGAAGCTGCAGCCCCAGACCTACTCGCCGGGTGAATATGTCTGCCGCAAAGGGGACATTGGCCGAGAGATGTACATCATCCGAGAGGGTCAGCTGGCCGTGGTGGCCGACGATGGTGTCACACAGTATGCTGTGCTTGGTGCAGGGCTCTACTTTGGGGAGATCAGCATCATCAACATCAAAGGTGGGCACCTCAGCATTTGTTCTGGAAACCGGGCTAGGGGAGGGGAAGGGGGACAGCAGAACCCTGGGCTGAGACCAGATGGTACTTCAGGGCCCACAGACTAAGGACAGCTGGCCCTTGCCTGAGTCACTAGAGGGCTCAAGAGAGAGGCAGGACACAGAGGGTCTCTTCCCTGAGAAGAGGCTAAGTCAACGTTGGGTCTTTGGAAGAGAGAATAGACTTGCTCTGTGAGTATTCACCCAAAGCACCAACAGATCAGTGGAAAGTGCCGAGATAATAACAGTTAGTAATAATAATGGCTAATACTCTCTACATGCTTACTACATGCCCTGTTCAAAGTTCTTCATGTGTACCAATTCATTTAATTCTCACAGCAGTTCTATAAAGTAGGTACTATTATTCACATTTTAAAGGTAAGGAAATTGGAGCACAGAGAGTTTGGAGAACTTGGCCAAGGTGACATGGGTGATAAGTACACACACTTGAAGTCAATATGAGAAACAACTTTCTCATAGCCAAATGGAAAGGAAGGTAGAAGGAATGAACTCCTGTTTACCACATCAACTCCAGTCCAGGCCAGGTACTGTACGCTGGCTCATTTATTCTTCTTATCAGTCTGTGAAGGAAGACAGCACAGGTAAAGACATCAAGGCCACAGGAGATGGGAAAAACTTGAAAGGGGTAAGCACGCTGTCACTAAGACTAGAATGTGCTCTCAGCCTGGGGATCCCATTCTCCAGTTATCTTAAAGGTCTCAAGCATGTCATCCAAGGACCCCCTCAAGCCCCATATCTGGTATGCAGTTGGCCACTATCTACCTGACTTTGGACAAATGACTTTCCTCTTTTAGGCCTCAATTTCCTCACCTACCCAAGAGGGGTGATATTCAAAACCCATAGAGTTATTTGTAAGAATTAAATGAGCTGTATGGGTGAGGCATCCAGTGCAGGGCCTGGCATGTGGCAAGAGTTCAACAAATGGTGGCTGCCTTGCCCTTTCTAAGGTCCTTCTAGCTCCAAGACTTTGCAGCATTCAGAACCTATCTTCCCACCAGCCACCCACCATTAGCTTTCTAAAATGCAAATGATACCATACAGTTCTCCTGCTAAAAATAGTTCAACAGCTTCTGTCCTTTAGCTAAGGTCTAGACTCCTTGCCACGGCTGCGGGCCTTGGCCTCACTCTCTCCATCTCTCACCGTCTCCTCACGCTGCACTCTGGCCTCTCTGTCCTGCCTGCTGTATTCTGTAACCACCCAACTCTTTCCTACCTCCAGTCCCTCTGCTCATGCTCCTCCCTCTACCTAGTTGCCCTCCCCTCCTCCCCTAGTTACCTCCCACTCAGTCTAGGCATCAGTTCCTCCAGGCTTCCCTGAATTCTCTGCCTTAAAGCTTGTCTGGGGCTCTTTGCCTGTCTTCCCACAGTACCAGATGCTCATCTACACTGCACTGACTGTGCTGTTAGGTAACTATTCCATCCATGTCTATTTCCTCTAGACTGAACTCTTGGAGGCAGGTCACTGATACCCACTCAGCACAGGGCCTAGTCCCCACCCAGTACATTACAGAATGAAAGAATTAATGAGGCAGAAAGAGAGGCTCAGAAGCACAAATGTGGAGGTGGGGGCCCTGGTTCAGATGGGAAATACCCCCTCACACCCACCCTGACTAACTGTCCTCCCACCTGTCTGCTCCTGGGCCACAGGGAACATGTCTGGGAATCGCCGTACAGCCAATATCAAGAGTCTAGGTTATTCAGACCTGTTCTGCCTGAGCAAGGAGGACCTGCGGGAAGTGCTGAGCGAGTACCCGCAGGCCCAGGCTGTTATGGAGGAAAAGGGCCGTGAGATCCTGCTCAAAATGAACAAGTTGGATGTAAATGCGGAGGCAGCCGAGATCGCCCTACAGGAAGCCACGGAGGCCCGGCTGAGAGGCTTGGACCAGCAACTTGATGATCTGCAAACCAAGTTCGCTCGACTCCTGGCTGAGCTGGAGTCCAGTGCACTCAAGATCGCCTATCGCATTGAGCGGCTGGAGTGGCAGACGCGGGAGTGGCCAATGCCTGAGGAACTCATGGAGGCTGATGACGAGGGCGAACCTAGGGAGGGAACGTCCAAAGATGGAGAGGGCAGAGCTGGCCAGGAGGGACCTCCAGGCCTAGAGTGACCCCATGTCTATCTCCAGGACTCCCACCCACCAAGTGAATCCAGAGTTGTAGGGAAATCTGCCTGCAGAAACTCTGCCATCCTGTCTGCTGGGTTACAGAGGTGGGCGTGAACTGGCTCTGTAGATGTACCACCCAGAGATGCAGGAGTGTAGCATACATTCAACCTCTGCTCACCGGAACTATACACAAGCACGCTCGCACACATGCACGCACACATACCTATTTGCACATATGCACACTGACCAGGAGACTGTGAAATCCATATAAAATGCTCTGGAGTTCCCCTTCTCAGAGCACACATCTTTCTCACCTACGTAAGTCTTATACTCACACCATATATGTACATTCAGTCACACACCTCATAAACACACATATACTGAGAGTCACACATCAATACACACAGATGCCCTCCGTGGATCTGGACACACTTGTGAACACACAAAAGCACATCTATAGCCCTCTTGTTCCAAGGTATCTTTTAAATGCTCCTCCACATGGGAGGTTCACAAGTGTACCCTGCAAACAGCAGTTCAATAAAGTATTTGCTTCCTCACTAAGCCTTTATGGGGTTGATGGAAAAAAAAACAAAGCCAATGTGAGCCAGCCAGGATAAATTCTGTCTGAATTCTGGGTTACAGGGGCAAGGGGCACAGGCTGTGTAGTAGCTAGTGGGCTGGCTTCAAAGAGATGGGAGGACTGATGAATGAAGAATCATTGTGCCACAGTAGAGCAAGCTTGTGTATCACACTGCTGTAAGTATGCACATGTTTTCATAGACACATTCACATATTCACCCTGACCATTGCATCTCACAGCAGGGTTTGTATCTTCAACCTCATAAGCTCTGAGGGGTTCGGTCTTGCTTAGTAAGCCAGAGTAAATACCTGCTCCTTTTTCCTTCCTTCAGTTCAGCCCTGGAACTTAGGACCAGGGATACCTTACCCTCAGAACTGATTCCAAGGGGAGAATAGTTTCCAGGACTGTAAACCTGGCCCTATCCTACCATGATGGTTCTCAGAGCTGGCCTTGGTCCTGGCAGAAATCCAGTCCTCCTTCTCTGTACAGCATTCCAAGATATAGGGTGGAGAATGGAGGCTCAGTGGAGCAAAGTGTCATGAGTGGGGACAACTGGAGATGAGTGTTTGGGGAGTTCTGGGGAAACTTTGACATACTTAGAATAAGGTCTGTAGGTTTGGGGCAGAAGAGGTGTTATGGGGTCTGTGGAGCAGAGTCAAATGTCATCTCTGAATGATATTCACCCTTGCCATAATTTTAGCTCCTCCAGGGCCTTGCCAGTCTTTTGGTGTGAGCTGTGCCAGGCAGTACTTTAAAATGTGCTTGGAATTTAATTTACCAACATTAAACTGATAAATTTATATTACATTGACTGAGTGATGACATGCTCAGAGATCAAGGCCACTGAAAGAAGATTGATTACTTACAGTCCCCAACAGGAAGAGGGCACACTATGCCATACAGGACCACATGGGGAAGCACCAGGGTTGCTCAGGAGGCAGAAAGGAGCAAGAAGAAAATATGGGTAAAAAGTTTTTATTTCTATAGTGGTAGCAAGTTTTTAGGTGAGGACATCTCCTATTAGGAAGCAAAACCCAATTTTGGGTTTTGTGGTTGAAAGGTTCGTAATATGACTTTTAAGCACCCACAAAAGTCAGACCACAAAACAAAAAAAAAATGTAATGACCACAGGGGAATTAAACAACATGGGTCATTAATTTTCTCATGATTGCAGGATTCTGAATCATCAGTTACAGAATATCAAGAATGATCATTATAAGTGGTACAAGAATGCAGGGTAGGGCCTCCAGGGCTCTGAGGGCAGGATGTGCTGATGTGTTGTCATGGAGACAGTCCCAGAGTTGCTGGTGTCCTCTACGCCGACCAACCCTTTGGTCACGATACAGGTGACATGGAGGGGCTCAGACACGAAGGACTTGAAACGAAACTTCTTCCAATAGCCACAGAAACTGAGGCTGAGGCTGGAGCCGAGGTGTCAGGAGAGAGTATGAGGGTCAGCACTTTTGATCATTCCAAAACCTGTGGTTATTTTGTGATATCCTCCTCACAAATTATGAGAACCATAGGCTGGCATGGGGTCTCTTGATTATTGCTGGGTCCTCAGAGCTAAAACTATGCCAGGTTTTAGGTACCTAAATATTTATTTGGCAAACAGAGATGAGAGTTGAAGCAGGCAAAGATCCAATTTTGGAGGAAGACGTGTCAATTTCTCAAGAGGAAAAGTTTTCCTGCCATCTCTGCCCTCCAGTCATGTTGAGCTAGAATGGGTAATGAAGGCCACTTTGGTGGTCTCTGATGGATTCAGGGTGCTAAAAATAAGCTTTTCATTTATAATGTACACACCTGTCCCAAGAGAAGGCTCTCCTAGAACAGGTGGCTTCTGCCACCCGGTAGAATTCTGAGCACAAGGAGGGTGATAACTGGCCATCTTGCCTATCCTAGAAGCAGGAACAAAATTCTGGAGTCAGCTGTGCATCTTGCTGTCTCTGCTTTTCCAGGATGGGAAGATGGTGGAGCCACCATACCACAAGACATTTTAAATAACCATGTTGAGGTCCTCTAGTTGTAGTCTAACACCGCTCCTGTGTGGGAAACAGCATTTTGACAATTTGGGAACAAGTTGGATAGAGTTGAGCCAGGATGGGCAGCAGGGAACACAATTTTAAGTTCCTGGAATCACAACAACAAAACAACAACAAAAAAATAATCTTTTAGTCCAAAGAGTATTATTTACTGTGTGTCAATTGCTAGGCTAAGCATTTATCTATGTGGCAGGAAACTTCACAGAGGTATTCATTTGGGTTTTGTTCATTTTATCCCTCCTCTTATCATAAAAAAGTACCTAAAGCTCTGTATCCCCTAGACTGAAAGCTTTTCAAATTGCAATGTCAAAATAGAAATGTTCAGAAACTCTCTGCCCTAGCTTTTGTTTATAAAAACAGGGCTCCCAAGAGGGAGGAGACATATGTATACTTATGACTGATTCATCTTGATATTTGGCAGAAACCAACAAAATTCTGTAAAGCAATCATTCTTCTATTAAAAATAAATAAATTTTAAAATAACAAAGCAGAACAATTATAACAATATACTATAATTAAAAAAAGAAAAAATACAGGGCTCCAAGGTTTTCACAAAAAGTTCACCTAAAGGGTGAATTGTGCCCAACTGTCTGTGAGGGCTTAGAGTTGAAGAAGCAAAAGCTTCTGTACTTCTGAGGAAGGCGATTCTCTAAGACTAAGGAAAGAAATGGGATTCTTGAACATTATATTAGTTTTCTTTTACTGAAGTAACATATTGCCACAGATTTAATAGCCTAAAACGGTACTCATTAATTATCTCACAATTCTGAGCCAGAAATCTGAGCACAGTGTGGCTCAACTGGGTCCTCTGGCTCAACTGGGCCTCCCAAAACCAAAATCAAGGTGTCAGTTGGGCTGGGCTGTTATCTGAAGTCTATGGGAAGAGTCTGCTTCCAAGATCATTCAGGTTATTTGAAGAATTCGGTGTCTTTTGGTCATGGAACTGAGATCTTTGTTTCCTTGACACATGGTCCCTTTATCTTCAGGCCACTAGAAGCATGTTAAGTCTTTCTCATTCTCCAACTCCTGTTTCTCTTATAAGACTGAGATAGACCTCTGCTTTTTCGGTTCATATGATTAGATTAGGCTCACCCAGATAATCCAAAATAATCTCCATATTTTAATTAAGGTCAGTAGGTTATTAAACTTAATTATATCTGTAAAGTCCCTTTTCGCCATAATCACAGAAATAACACCAGGGGGCAAAGATAATGGGAGCCAAAATTCTACCTATCATAGGGTTACTGGGAAGGAAAGCAGCCTGGACCACACTTTCAGCCAAGGCTTAGTAGGAACCCTAAGGATCAAATCTTTGGAAACTGCAGAAAGATCACTTTGCCCCAGGGTATACTGGAGTCTCAAAGCAGCATCCACTAGAGGGAGCACAGGCTTGAGTGAATGAGATGCATACCTGCGTTACCAACATGGTCTGACTGCCACAGAGCCTCCTGGTCTCCAGATACTCTGTCCAACATAAAACCCACAGATATGTTTATAAGACCCTAAATTTGGAGGACGAGAGAATGGAAAGAACGTCACAAAACACAGGGAGATTAAATCTTTCAGTAAGATAGGTGGTTAAACGTTTAGATGACAATTGTCTATTTTAGAATTTATACATAGTTATGAAACTAGTGGTAAAGAATCCACCTGCCAATGCAGGAGACTTGGGAGACATGAGTTTGATCCCTGGGTGGGGAAGATCCCTTGGAGGAGAAAATGGTAATGCACTCCAGTATTCTTGCCAGGAGAATCTCATGGACAGCAGAGCCTGGCAGGTTACAGTCCATCGGGTCATAAAGAGTCAAACATGACTGTCTGAGCACAAATGCAATAATTTGCAACAGTTATATGTAAATTATCTCATTTGTTTCTTATAGTAATATTAGGAAACTTACATTGCTTTATGTTAGTTTTTCCAAATAGGAAACTGAAGCCCACAGAGCAGCTAAAAAAATTACATAGGATTTTGTAAAGTTGGACTTACCCAGTGACTCAGCAGTAAAGAATCTGCCTGTAATGCAGGAGAATTGCAGGAGACAAAAGTTCAATCCCCGGATCAAGAAGATCCCCTGGAGAAGGAAATGGCAACTCACTCTAGTATTCTTGCCTGGGAAATCCCATGGATGGAGGAGCATGGCAGGCTACAGTCCACGGGTCACAAAAAGTCAGACACAACTTAGTGACTAAGCAACAGCAACAAAATTGTAAAGCTGTTTATGCCAGGTCCTGGGCTAAGTGCATTGTCTCAGCTAATCTTTATAACTAAGAAACATGCTATTATTTCCCCATTTTGAAATGAAGAAACAAAGTCTCTGGGAGATTAGGTAATTTGTCCAGTATCACAGGGCTCCTAAATCACATGGAATGAAACCTAGGTTTGTCTGTTTCTTCTAGGGAGTTAAGAAATGGAACTGCCTCAGCTTGAGGCCAAGGCCAGGCAAGCTCCTTCTTTTCTTGAGAATGACTATTGCAGGCCATAAAGGTGGTAACCAGGTATTAACCAGCGGAGAAGGAGCTAGTCATGGTGCAGAGCAGCGCCTGTGAATCACCAGCAAGCCAGTGTGCGGAAGTGTGATCTCAAGGCTATATACCTAGACAAGGGACCACCCACTGTTGTGGAGAAGAGCTGTTAGTTCCAGCTCTCTGCCCTCATGCATGCAGCTGTGGGAGGAGTTAGGGAGTCACCACCAGATTCCTTCAGGAGTTTCAAAACTGGGCCCTCCTGCTGAGAGCTCAGCTGCTTCTGGCTTAGCTCTTCCCACCCCACCTCCATCCCCACCTTTGTAGGACCCATTTCCCTCACTGGGTCACTAACCTCAGAACACTTTGACCTGGCTAAGATTTGAGATGTGCATTCCTCCTCAGTGTTCCCAATTAGCCATTTCCCCACAGGAGTTTCTTCAGCCCACCCTGCTTCACCTTTTTCTTGCTGAGGGTTTGACTGCTAATGGCAAAGACAGATGGAAATAAAGTAGCCAGCCTGGGAGGAAATCAGATTCACAGGGAGTCTGGCCATCCGATCCAGGGAAGATCTGGTGCAAACACTAGGAGCCAAGAGCAGGACAGGTGGGTGGATCCCAGCTTACGGGTGAAGCTAGGGTTTGACTGAGGCTTGGATCAGAGGTAGATGATCAAGCTGGGTTGAAACTTGGGTCAGGGCATAGCCCAAGTCAGCGCAGGTATTAGGCTGGCCTAAAAGCACAAAAAATAAGAGTTTGGGGTCAAAATGTTCTGAAAGCCAATCAGAGTCAGATGGCAGTTCTGAAATATCACTTAGTAGCTGGGGGACTCAGCCTCCTACAAAATTGAAAGAAATGCTTGGAGAATTAAAATGTAAATGAGATTATGAATGTAAACTATCGGTGCCTGACAGAAAGCAACTGCTTAACAATGAATAATAGCTAAGACCATTATTCTTACCTCTCTAGCAGGTAAGAGGGCTTCCCTAGTGGCTCAGAGGTTAAAGCGTCTACCTGCAATGCGGGAGATCCGGGTTCGATCCCTGGGTTGGGAGATCCCCTGGAGAAGGAAATGGTACCCCACTCCAGTATTCTTGCCTGGAGAATCCCATGGACGGAGGAGCCTCGTAGGCTCCAGTCCACGGGGTCGCAGAGTCGGACACGACTGAGCGACTTCACCTCACCTTAACAGGTAAGAACGGGAGCAGGCAATGGCAACCCACTCCGGTACTCTCATCTGGAAAATCCCATGGACGGAGGGAGCTTAGTGTATGCTCTGCTCCCCACAGCATAAGCCCCAGGCTCTAGAAGGCTGGTCTTTCCCTTGGTTTCTTTCCTCTGCCCAACATCCCTACATGCTCTGACTCTTGCCTGTCTGTCTTCTCAGCTCCATTGCCTCTTTGTTTAATCATGCCAAGAGAAGGACCTTCAATGTGGGCAGGGAGTGTGTGGGCAGGAGCTCAGCATAGAGGCATATCACAGAAATGCAGAGAAAAGAAGGCCTTGAAAGGTGAGGGGAGGAGGCAACCCACACAGTCACAGGGGAGAGACTTGGCTTCAGTCCATGGGGTCTCTAAGAGTCAGACTCGACTGAGTGACTTCACTTTCACTTTCACTTTTCACTTTCATGCATTGGAGAAGGAAATGGCAACCCACTCCAGTATTCTTGACTGGAGAATCCCAGGGACAGGGGAGCCTGGTAGGCTGCCGTCTATGGGGTCGCACAGAGTTGGCCACGACTGAAGCGACTTAGCGGCAGCAACAGGTAAGAATATGCCTTTGAGGGCCCTGGGGCTCATGGGTTGTGCGGCCTTCCTTGGCCTTGGGCCTAGGGGCTGTGCTGGCAATGCTAAATCTGGCCAGCAGAGGGCGAAGTGCTTTCTTTCTCTCCCCTCCCAGCTCCCTCCCAGCTCCCTCCCAGCTCCCTCCCAGCTCCCTCCCATCTCCCTCCCAGGCCTCAGGAGTGCTTTCCTTGCACAGCTGGGAGAATTACCCAAGGAGAAATGGAATCTTAAAATCTGGGTCTTGACTGATTTAAGAAAAACCTTATTGAAATTGTCTAGCGAAGACAGCAGTGGTGCGGCTGAGAGACATTACTGAAGAAGTTATGCTAAATCAGAGCCCAAGGTATGAATACTTGTTGAGGACAGCACATGGAATGGCTGGGGTCATTCAGGACTGCCCTCACCCAGTTTGAAAACTCTTGTGCTTTTCACCCAGAATGCATGGACCCTCTCTGTGTCTGGCACTGCCTTTCCATTTTCAGTACCTTGGCTTGTTGTCCTCAGCCTTGCCCTCCACCAGCAGGTCTCACAGGGCCCCAGAGGCACAAATGTATTCCTAGAAGCCTTCTCTCTGTTTAACCTCCTAGGTGAGCCTTCCTATGGCCCTTTTAGCCCTCAAGTAAGGCCCCGACCTGGGGTCTCCAGGCCCATGTAGCTTTCCTGTGAGAGCCCACATCTGAGGCCACATGTAACCTTCCAGTGGGAGCCAGTCCCCAGTGTATGCTCTGCTCCCCACAGCATAAGCCCCAGGCTCTGGAAGGCTGGTCTTTCCCTTGGTTTCTTTCCTCTGCCCAACATCCCTACATGCTCTGACTCTTGCCTGTCTGTCTTCTCAGCTCCATTGCCTCTTTGTTTAATCATGCCAAGAGAAGGACCTTCAATGTGGGCAGGGAGTGTGTGGGCAGGAGCTCAGCATAGAGGCATATCACAGAAATGCAGAGAAAAGAAGGCCTTGAAAGGTGAGGGGAGGAGGCAACCCACACAGTCACAGGGGAGAGACTAAGCCACTGGGCCAGCAGGCTCCCCGAGGAGTAAACGACTGGTTTCCCTCCTAGCTCTCCATCCCAGCTGCAGGTATGTCAGGGTCAGGGAGGCAGAGTCTGTTCATGACCACCGTGCGTGAACACTGGGCTCCCCAGGGAAAGGGTTGATGCTTTGTGGACCTTCAGGCTACCTGGAATAAGCCCTACCTTATCAAACAGGTTATTTGGCTGTGCATTCGACACTCTGTGCTTTTCTCTTTCATTTTCTCCCTTGCATATTTACTGATGTATTGCTTATTTAAACATTCCCCTCTTATCTCAACTGTGATATAGAATATTGAAAGAAGGATCATGTGCCCACCTTGGGCAGTAGCATGGGTGGCTCAAACTTCCCCAAGGCAAAGGTAAATTGTTCTAAGCCACAAGAGTCAAGCAAGGTGGACCAGCACCCCCTGCAAGGCACACACGTGCTTGCATGCACACTCACACACATGCACACACACACACACACACACACACACGGGCAGGCACCAAAAAACAGAAAACTAACAACCTTGACAGGACAAGGCCTGAGTCAGAAAGGCAGCTTCCCTGAGGACTGAACCTGGCCCTATTTAAGGGCCTCCTGCACTTACCTCCTTGATCTAGCTTTCTGACTTGTTCTGAAATAAGGGTCCAGGTCTCTGTCCTCTGTCTACTCATACTGACTTTGAAGTTCTCCTTCTGCTGTGATCTAATGTTTCCCTGTTTCCTGGCCCTCAGCAATCTCACGTTCTCTCCAAATGCTGGCTTAATCCCTGGCACAGATGGAATCTCCTGATTTTGAGAAATGAGGTTTGACTCCCCTTCGTGTTGCATTTTCATCTCTCCTCCTACTTCCTCCGCTCATGGTATGTCCCTCCTCCCCCATGAAAAAAAGTGAAAGCATCAGTCACTCAGTCATGTCCAACTCTTTGAGACCCCATAGACTGTAGCCCACCAGGCTCCTCTGCCCATGAAATTCTCCAGGCAAAAATATTGGAGTGGGTAACCATTTCCTTCTCCAGAGGATCTTTCCAACCCAGGGATCAAACCCAGGTCTCCTGCAATGCAGGCAGGTTCTTTACCACTGAACCACCAGATAACCCCACTAGTATCTATGACTTTTTCCTCTTTACAAACCATCTTCTTGAAACAATTTACACCCACAAACTCCTGATCTTCACCTCCCATTACCCATCTGCACTTGGTTAGAGGGGAGAAAATGAGCAAGGTACATAGGTGATGAACAATATGGAAGGCACCACAAAATTATAAGCAACTCAAGGTTCCTTAAGCATAAAAAAATAGAAAAGAAATGAGAGTAGTGTGGGGAGTGGTTTGAGAAACTGTCGGAGAAAAGGACAGATGGTAGACACTTGGAATACAGACAAGCAAAAGGGTGATTACAAGACATGTTAATTGTGGGACTACCGTGGTGGTCTAGTGGTTAAGAACCCATCTGCCAATGCAGGGGACACGAGTTGGATCCCAGGTCCAGGAAGTAAGATCCCACATGCAGCGAGGCAATTAAGCCCATGGGCCAGGACTACTGAGGTGGCACTCTAGAGCCTATGTGCCCCAACTGCTGAAGCCCACTCACCCTAGAACCTGTTCTCTGCCACAAGAGAAGCCATAGAGAGTAGACCCCACTTACCACAACTAGAGTAAGCCTGCGTGCAGCAACAAAGACCCAGCACAACCAAAAATAAAATAAATAAATTTTTAAAAGACATGTAATTGTGAGAATTACCATAATGAATAAGAGATACAGGTATTACTGAAGTCCATAAGTTAAGAGGCACCTAATCCAGATGTGTGGGGTTAAGAAACGCTTCCCAGAGGAGTTTCAGCTTCCGTAGCTCCTTTTCCAAGATTAGCAAACTCTCATATCCTCAATTTCTTTGAACACTCTCTAAATTGCCCTGTTAAATAAAGCAGTCACTGCATGACTGAAGGTGGCTTATCCACACCCACAGTCACCTGCAAGAAAGGGTAACAAGGAAGAGAGAATCCACTCCTTTCCTTTAAGAATTTGATCTGGAAGCTGTATTTAAGGCTTCCATCCACAACCTCTGTCCAGAATGTAGTCATAAAGCCACACTTAACTACAAAAATCTAGGAAACATAGTTATAATGTGGTTGCCATGACATTTTCATCTATATACTTGTAATCTGGTTGCCATGACATTTTCTTCTAAAATTATTCTTTTCTACTAGCTTTTTACAATTGAGTCTCTGCCGCTACTGCTAAGTCACTTCAGTTGTGTCTGACTCTGTGCGACCCCATAGACGGCAGCCCATCAGGCTCCCCCATCCCTGGGATTCTCCAGGCAAGAACACTGGAGTGGGTTGCCATTTCCTTCTCCAATGCATGAAAGTGAAAAGTGAAAGTGAAGTCACTCAGTTGTGTCCGACCCTCAGTGACCCCATGGACCACAGCTTTCCAGGCTCCTCCGTCCATGGGATTTTCCAGGCAAGAGTACTGGAGTGGGGTGCCATTGCCTTCTCTGAATTGAGTCTGTGCTTACATCAAAAGGTAGAACCCACCACACGTACACTGGGTTCCATACTTCGCTGCCTTTTCTCAAGAAGCTTGCATTAGTGTCTCTATTTCTCTCTGCCTCTGTTTCTGTCTCTGTCTTTCTCTCTCCTTCAGTCTTTTCTACACATTGCAGTAATTTGATCTGCCACTAAAAAAGTTCTAGTTCTTCCATCTTTAAAATCTTTAATTCCACACCCCCTCCAGTTACTACACTTTTTCTTTTCCTTAATAACTACTATTCAAAAAGACTTGTCTAAAGTCACTGCTCTACTTTCTTCCATCACATTCAGTGTTCAGTACATCGGATCCATCTTTTGTCTCTAGTGAAAAGTGAAAGTCGCTCAGTCATGTCTGACTCTTTGTGACCCCATGGCCAGAATACTGGAGAGGGTAACCTTTCCCTTTTCCAGGGGATCTTCCCAACCCAGGGATCAAACCCAGGTCTCCCACACTGCAAATTCTTTACCAACTGAGCCACAAGGGAAGCCCAGGAATATTGGAGTGGTTAGCCTATCCCTTCTCCAGGGGATCTTCCCAGGCCAGGAATCGAACCAGGGTCTCCTGAAGTGCAGGCAGATTCTATACAAACTGAGCTATCAGGGAAGCTCTAGGACCTCACCAAAATGGCTCTTTCTTTGGCCAAGGCTCTCCAGGTCCCTGAATTCTGAGTGCATTTCTCATCCTCGTTATCTTGGTCCAGAAGCAGCATTTGAATTCATTCAGTGTGTCTCTTTTTGTTTTTATGATGCCTTTCTCCCCTTGTTCTCCCATCACCCCTCTAAATGCTCCTTCTTGGGCTCTTTTGCAGGTTGATCTTTCTCTATCCAGCCTTCAAATAATGGTCTTTTCCAGACTTCTCATCTGGTCCTCAGTTCTCCTTATTCAACATACTCTCGCTAATTCTATGGTGTGCATTAATTCCTACAACCTATGTATTCAGCTTTTTACTGGAATTATTACCTATGTGTCTAATAGGCATCTGAAATTATACTTGTCCAAAGTGGACCAGATTCCCTGGTGGGAACTTCTGTCTGATTGCTATCACTTTCTCTATGAAGTCAGGGGCTGTGCTATTTCTTGTGAGCAAAAGTCAGTGTGTGGGTGTGTGTGTGGGTGTGTGTGTGTGTGTACAGGCACTCACCAGAGTTAGAGATGCAATAAGAGAATTTATGAATCAAGAAAATTTGAAAAAACAATTTGCAAAATAAGAAGACGGTGACCAGAGAAACAATAAAAATCCTACTCATTCTTGGAAGCAGCATACTAGAAGCACCTGAATTCTGATTTCCCAACTCCCTGGCTTTGAACTGTGGCTTTTTTTTTTTCACCTAGTAGCTTTGTGGCTTTGGGTAAGTTACCAAAACTCTTTCTCAGCCAGTTTTTTCATTTAAAATGATAATCGATAATGTTGTGCTCAAGTTTGTAGGTTTTTTGTGAGGATTAAAGACAATATGCTTGGAACAGTAGGTGATTATCAAAGTTTCACCAGAAATATTATTCATTTTAAATTTCATCCTTCTCTGTCACTTTCCACAAACAAATGGCCTCTAAATTCTGTCTCTCAATCAGCCTTGCAAGGCAGGAGACACGGGTTCGATCCCTGATCAGGGAACTGAAATTGTACATGTCCAGAGACCACTAAGCAGGCACACAGCAACCACTGAGTCTGCGCGCCACAGCTGCACTGAGCCTGCGCGCCACTGCTGGAAAGCCCCTGTGCCACAGCGAAAGATCCCGCCTGATGCCGCAAAGATGCAAGGATGCAGCCAAATAAATAAACATTTAATAAATAAATAAATTCTGTCCCTCTTCCTTCTAAGTATCTCTCAGAGCCATCTTCTCCACTACTTCCATGACTTTAGTTCAAACCACTGTCAATTCTTCCCTGAATTACTGTCATGGATTCCCAACTGATCCCACTCCTAAAGTTGCTCTCCACACCAGTTGCTACTGCAATCTTTCCAAGGTTTTCTAAATCTTAACAAATTTCCAGTGCCCTCACTTCTTCCTTGCATGGCTTGCAAGAGTCTGCATTTGCTATCTCCTGAGATGAGAGGTGTGTTACTTTCTAGGGCTACAGTAACAAATTATCATGAAATTGGTAGCTTAAAGACATCCATTTATTAGCTCACAGACAGTAAAGCTGGGTTCTTCGCTCAGAGTGGTTATCACCAGGCAGAACTCAGAGTGTCAGTCAGACTCAATTCTCTTCTGGAGGCTCTGGGGAAAAATCTGCTTTCAGGTTCATTCTTGTCATTAGCAGGATCCAATTTCTGTGGTTGTAGGACTGTGGCCACTATTTTCTTGCTGGCTGTCAGCCAGAGATGGCTCTCAACTAGAGGCCATTCTCAAGCACTTGTATGCCCTCCTCCATCCTCAAGCTAACTACAGCCACCCCCATTTCTTGCCTCATTGCCCCCTCCATTTTCAACCCAGCTACCCTCTATCAAATCTGTTCTTCACATCTCCTTGACTTCCTCTTCTGCTGCCAACCAGAGAAAACTTGTGGCTTTTGAAGGGATTCATATGATAAGGACAAACTGGATAATCTATCATAAGGTCAACTGATTAGCATTGTTAATTATATTCACAAAAATCCCTCTTGCCCGTGTACCATAATCTTAGGAGTAATGTCTTGTCACATTCACAAGTTCACCCACACCCAAAGGAAGGCGATCATACAAGAGTGACAGTCATTAGGAATCGTCTTGCAATTCTGCCCACCCAAGAAGGAAAGCAGGGAGAAACACCCCTGAGAAATGCTGAGATCCTGAGCTGAAATCAGAAGGATGAGTAGAAGTTAATTGGGTAAGGAAGGAAATCTTCCAGAGAGAATGTGCAGAAGACATGTAACTAAAAGACATATATCCGAAAACTGAACTAAAAGAAGGCCAGTGTCTTCAGTGGAGAGAACAAGAACCATAGTGATTTGAAACAAGGTAGTTAGAGAAGTCAGTAGTAGTCAGGCCATGCAGACTTCATCAGTTCAGTTCAGTTCAGTCACTCAGTAGTGTCCAATTCTTTGCGATCCCATGGACTGTAGCACGCCAGGCTTCCCTGTCCATCACCAACTCTCTTACTCAATCTCATATAAGGGAACTTATTCAATCTCATGTCCACTGAGTCAGTGATGTCATCCAACCATCTCATCCTCTATCATCCCCTTTTCCTCTCGCCTTCAATCTTTCCCAGCATCAAGGTCTTTTCAAACGATTCACTTCTTTGCAGCAGGTGGCCAAAGTATTGGAGTTTCAGCTTCAGCATCAGACATTCCAATGAATATTGAGAACTGATTTCTTTTAGGACTGGCTGGTTGGATCTCCTTGCAGTCCAAGACTTCATAGACTCTATTAAAATGCTTTCTCTATTCCCAGAGCAGAAGTCCAAAGAATGACATAATCAGATTTGTATTCCAAACATAGCACTCTGGTTAAAGGTGGAGGGTGGATATAAAAAGGCATCCATTAAAATATGTACAACTTAGGAAGCTGGGAGAGTAGTACAAGAAACAATGGGCAATGTGAGTGGAGATACAAGCATAATGATTCAGGGAATACTCAGTAGCTAAAATCAACAGCACCTTGTGATTGATTGAACATGGGTGAGAAGCTGTTATGTTCCCCCAGGAAGCAGGCTGTAAGACGGAGATTACTGTGGAGGATGTTTGCTAAGGAGTGCTCTCGGAGTCAACACCTGTGTAAGAAAGAGGATGAACGTGGGATCAGGGAAAGGGAGAAGCTGAGCAGCCCAACAAAGACCTCAGTCAACCCAGTCAACTCAGTCAGCGAGGAGCTGGGAACATATTTAAAAGTTGCCCTCTATCGGAGTGAGGGAAGCGAATCTTTATATCTTTCTGCTGATCAGTCATTGACTGTAGGATGCCTCAGAAAGGGAACCTGACCTTGAATGAGCTAGCTTTCTTCAGCTCAGGCAACTCTTGAAGGGACTGACAGTTAGTTGAGAGCTATCTTCCAGTGAAAAGGGAGACTAAATCCTTTTTTTTTTTTTTTTTTTTTGAGCAGAAATCTGGGCTTTTCATCACAACCTTCACCATAGGGGTGCAGGAGTAAGGCATTCAAGATGATCTGTAAATTTCTGATCTGTGCATCTTGATGGATGCACTTATGACCATATGTTGTCATCACAGGTTTACCTGTCATTTTCCCCTACTAGCTTGGGAAATTGGCACAGACTGTATCAGACAGCTAGTATACAGCCCTATACCTGGCACATTGCTGAATAAGTGAATGCCAGTCTATTTCTCCTATTTCCACCCCCCTCCCCACCACATTACCTTTGCTTCCCTGCCCCCACATCCTACCTTCATCCAATATGTGAAAAGTTCAGCAGGTTATCTGAGCCTTCACCTGTGCTGGAGCTGAACAAACAGCAAATCGGGCTGCTATGGTGGGGAAGGCAGGCAGTGCCAGGAGAAGGGGGGTTGGGTTGACGACATTCCCACTGACCTCAGGCTTAAATCCTTTTTCAATATCTTTAGCCTCTATAAACTCAGTGCTAGCTGGATCAGGTCCTCTTCAAAAGACTGACTGGATAAGTCTCTAACTTCCCCATAAACTCAGACCTCACCCTCAGTCTAATGCTCTCTTTGACTGATAACTCCCACCTCTGACAGCTACTGCTGTCAGGCCAGAGAATGAAATGCCCAGTTGGTTGAAGTTTCTTTGGAATGAAGAAGAATGACATCGAGCAGGGGGAAAACATTAGTGGAGGCAAGTCCTACCCAAGTAGCTGAGCCCACAGCAGTAATGCGCATGGCCCCTTCAGTTGTGTTCCCTGTGCACCCCAGTGCTCCCGTTCCAGCCCCCAACCCCCCCCCACCCGCCCCACCGTGGGAACCTGACACCCTACACCGGCTGCTACACCTGCGCTGAGAACAAACAGGGAGTTTCAGTGCGTCGGGTGAGGGTGGGCGCTGCCTGGAGACCACAGAGAAAGCCCGCCGCCTCCTCCCGGGTTAAGCCCGCGCTGGGCTGGGAACCGAACCATACCCCACCTTCACCCCACCTCACTCCTGTTTATCCCGGAGAGTTCTCGCCGCTACCCCGGCCGCCCCTCGATCCCCAAGTCACTCTTCCTCCAGGCAGCCCTTTTCCCCAGCGGGGCGGGAATGCTGCCCCATTCCCACCGTTGCCCGCTGGGGAAGGTTCCTTGGGCGCTTTGCGTGGAAGCCTGTGTGTTGGGCCTGATGTAGGAGGTGAGGGTGCGGGGAACAGATGCAGGGACTACCCCTGTCCCGAGGCGAAGAGCTGCAGGGAACGACCAGCGATGGTGTCACGGTCACTGCGGCATAGTAGAGTACCGTGGCGCTTCCCGCGGGCGAAGGCGTCTGCGCCGCAGCCGGTGATCCCAGCGTCTCGGTGGCCACCTCCTGGTTCCCCGACCCACCAGGAAAAGATGCTAAACCCCGCGGCAGCCGCGCCCTACCCTGTCCCTCTTAACGCTGCCTTCTTACCCAGCCTCCCTCCTCGCAACCTCTCCATCCACTACTAACCTCTCCCCAAACCTCGCCAACACACACAGATACACACGCTCCCGAGAATTCCCCGGAACCGGGACGCTGGTGAAGGGGACTGGGCGGGAAGGAAATCTCTAAGGGAAGAAGGGAGAAATCTAAGGGGTGGGGTGCGGACAGCCCCCCCGGGCGGGAGGCAGGACAGCCCCCGGGCGAGGGGCGGAGGGGCGCGGGTAAGTCAGGAGCTGGAAAGCGCGGCGGAGAGTCACCTGGCTGGACAGAGGCGGTCCCGAGCTTGGGAGGGAGGCGAGCAGAGGCGGGGCGCGCAGAGGAGGAGCGGAGGGACGGGGGCCAAGGTTGGGGGCGGGAACCAGGCGGGGCGCGAGCCTCAGCCGGAATCGCGGCGGGAGCCGGTGGAGCCGCAGCGGGAGCTCGCCCGGGCGAGCACTGGGAGGCGGCGGCTGAGCCGTGGCCATGGAGCTGCTAAAGCCAAACCGGAGCGTGCTGGGATCCGGACCCGGGCCGGGGGCTTCCCTGTGCCGCCCGGGGGGCCCCCTCCTCAACGGCAGCGGCACCGGCAACCTCAGCTGTGAGCCCCCACGCATCCGCGGAGCCGGGACACGAGGTGGGTGCCTCCCTCAGCCCCCTCCGCGAGCTCCTTCTCACTGCACCCCACAACACTCACGGAGGCCCCCATAGCCTCCTCAAACGCCCACACTATCCCTTCATAGTCCTCCCGCCGTCCCCAGACAGCTCCCCTGACACATCTGTCCTCCACAGCTCATAAAACTCCATCACAGCTTCACACTACCTGGGCACAGTGCCCTCACACCCTGGTCCCCTCGCCACCCCCAGAGCTCTTGGTCACCCCCAAAACGCATCACCTTCACCAACACACAGCCCACTGCTGGACAGAGACAGTGGGAAGGCAAGGACCTCCTCTGGCCAATCCCTTCCAAGTCTCTCCTTTCCTCTTGCAGTCAGTTCAGGCAGCCTCAATGGGAAAGGAAAGGAAGGAAGAAAGGCAAGACTGGGGGGATGAAGGGGGCTGGCTGCGGGCAGAGGCGGTCTGGAAGACCTGAATGGGAAGTTACAGTCAATTACAAACAATTACAGTCTCCTGTGTTGCCCACCCCAACCCCTTGCCTTCCCCAAGAGATCCCCTAACCTGAATTAGGCTGGATGTTGGGTTGGGGGCTGATCTCCATTGCCCTCTTCCTCAAATCTCCTTGCCTCCCAAGCTGGAGTTCTCAAGGCTCTATACCCTCTCTCTTTTGGTGTCTCCAAGTAATGTCTCTAGGTCCCTTCCAAGCCCCCTCTCCAACCTGCCTTTCCTTAGGTTTCACCCTTCTAGAGCCTGGCTGCCCCGTTCATCATCCCGCCCCCTTGTGCCACCTTTCCCTCCCACCCCCAGGCTGCTCTCACTCACCCAGTCCCTGAAATGACTTTCTCTCCTCCCTTCACTCAACATCTACATTTTCTTGATGACCCAGCTCCAGTCATATTTTTCCCTTCCCATACCTTTTCTTTCCTTAAGTGGTTACTAGACAGCTGCTACTATAGTCCCTAGGCTAGGTGCCAGGCACACAGGACTAAACTAGAGCTAGTCTGGACTCTCATCTTCAATGCAGGAAAGAGACAAAAACCAATGGGAGAAACCACAGTCAGCATTTAGAATTCCCATAAGAGGGACCAAATTGTGGGCACCCAAAGGAGATGAGATCTGAAAACTTCACAGAGGGAACCTTGAAGTTGGAGTTCAGGAGGCAGAAAAGTAATAAATGGGAGTCCAGGAGAGGGAACAGCATTAAGCAGAAGGAAATTATTCCTTCTAGAAGGGAAAGTGGGAATAAATTGTAATTGAAGGATTTATTTACCTCCATAAAATATCAAATGCTTTCTCAGCTCGCTGTTATACACTCTCATTCTTACACTTGGATACTTTCACTCAACAAATATTTATTGAATCAGAAATTGTGCTAGGCACTAGGGACAGGAGTAAAATAAAACTGACAGTTCTTATTTCAAGGAGCTCACAGTTCAGTCGGAGAGACAGACAAGTAAGCAGGGAATTGCCAGACAAAGAGGGAAGTGCCTTGAGAGGGATGTGGGAACACAGATGAGGAGCACCTCTAGCCTAGCTTAGCCTTGGGAATCAAATTTGGCCTTCTGAGGAGGTAAAGGGTAAATTGAAATAAAAATTAAAACGCTGAGGGACGTACTCTGTGACAACCTAGAGTTGGAGGCGGTGGGAGATGGGAGGGAAGTTCAAGAAAGAGGGGACATATTGTATACATGTGGCTGATTCATGTTGATGCATGGCAGAAAACAGCACAATACTGTGAAGCAATTATCCTCCAATGAAAAATTTAAGAAGAAAAAACCTGAGGGAAAGTCAGCCAGATGAAGGGGCACAAAAGGCAAAAATCATCTCAAGCAGAGGAACAGTATGTATAAACACCCAGAGTTTAAATCCATGGCACTTTCGTTCAGTGTATCACAGTTTCTGAGTGCCTGGAACATGTGCCATAAGAGAGGAATGATGAACACTCAGGATGAAGACCAGCCTAGAGAGATTCCAGAAAAATGTATGGAACTGTCTAAAGAGTATGGATTTTATCCTGAGGTCAATGGAAACTGCTGAATTGTGAAGTAGTGCTGCCAGAATTAGTTCTGTGTAAAGAGGGTGGATTGGAGGACAAGAGATGGGCAGAGGGGCATCCCTTTGAAGGCTATTATGTTACACTGGCCCTGGTGAAAGATGATACTGGCTTAGGGTGAGCTACTGGCAGTGGAGATGGAGAGAACTGGATGGATTGGAGAGATACTTCAGGAAGTGAAACCCACAGAACTTGATGATTTATTAGAAACGGAGAGGGAAGAAGAGGTCAAGGGGCGACATCTAGGTTTCTGGCCTAGACAACTGGATAGTTGTGCTGTATACTGAGGATAATAAGGAAGCAGAAACAGATTTGAAAGAGGAGATTATCCATTCAATTTGGAACCCACTGAGTTTAAATGCCAGTGAAATATTCAGGTGGAGTTGCCCAAGCTTGGATTCAAGCTGTTGAATCCAAGGATCTGGGAGGTACAAGCTGGAAATGAAGACTTGAAAGGTTTTTGTTTGTCTAGAGGAGGTAATGAAAGCCATGAAACTAGATTAAATCATACAAAGATTGTGTCAGATTTTTTAAAAAAAAGAGGTCCTGGGATAGGACCTTGAGGAAGACCAATTTTTAAAAGCCAAGCAGAAGAAGAGGAGTCCATGAAGGAGATCTAGATGAAACCATTAGAGAGACAAGAAGGCAAGGAAGAAAAAAAAAAAAGGAAAATTTCAAACAGGGTATCACATGCTGCCAATATGAGTCAGATAAGGTCAGAATAACATCCTTCGGATTCAATGGAAGAGATATCTTAGGAGGAACTGTGGGGTTAGGGTTAGGGTGTTATTACTGACTACGGTCGGTTGAAGTTTGGGCCATGGAGAAGGAGTTATGAGAAGTGAACCAAGGCATGCAGATAAAAACTTCTATATGTTTTGAAGAGAGAGAGAGAGACAAAGAAAAAACAGGATAGTTCTAGAAATAACATGAGGTTGAGGAAGTGTGTGTGTGTGTGTGTGTGTGTACATACACGTGCACATATAGTTTGTCTTTTGAATGTGTACGTGTTTCAGAGAAAAAACCATTTTTTAAATGTTGATGGGGAATGGGCCTAGAGAGAGGCAGGCTGAGTGCAGAAGACAGAGGGGCTAGCTGATAGAGGAAGGGACCTTGAGCAAGCAGAATGTGCAGTGACTCAGAGCCCAAGCCATCTAGATGCTGCTGCCCACACACACCTGTATGTGACACCCGCAGTCAGAGACTGTCAGCCACACTCACTCAGCTATTACCCCTACAGACACATCTCACCCAGGCTCACCCAGAGTTACCAGGAGAAACGTGGCTGTTACCCACATTATTCTGATATAATCCACATACACTTAAATGTTTCCAGTGTTCACTCAGAAACTGCACACAGAATGGACTTGTGGACACAGAGGAGAAGGAGAGGGTGGGACAAATTGCGAGAATAGCATTGAGATATATGCATTACCATTTGCAAAACAGATACTAGTGGGAGGCTACGGTATAGCACAGGGAGCTCAGCTCAGTGCTCTGTGATGACCTAGACAGGTGGAAGGAGGAGGGGTGGGAGGGAAGCTCCAGGGGGAGAGGACATGCATATACACACAGCTAATGCATGTTGTTGTACAGCAGAAACCAACAAAGCATTGTAAAGCAATTATACTGCAATTTACAAAATAAATAAAATGGGAAAAAAAGAAGGTACCCACAGAAAAACAGACGCCACCCACACTTACTTTAATATTGCCCATTGTCATTTCGATGTTACTCATCCATCAAATACACATGCTTTCATTTTTTTATTATCCACATATAATCAACTATTACTCATGCTTACTTAAGGAACCCATCTCCAGGTATTACCTATAAAGTCTACCTATATATAGATATATTACCTATATATCTATTACCTAGATATAACTCTTACATATTCAGATAATACCTGCAAAGACTCAAATACTACCTGTGGTCATTCAGACGCTGTTATTTTACTCAGTCAGATTAACATCCTAATCTGTTAACATCTCATATTTATACTCACTTAAATATTGCCCACATACACTTTCATATTTCTTCTGCTCAGTCATCTAGGACCACCATCAGCTGGATATTTCCCTCACTCACATACAGACCTCTGAATGTAACCCATGCTTCCTGTAGATGTTACCTACAAAACAAGGTGTTATCTGTAGACCCTCGCTTATTCAAATGTTACAACACTTCCTCAAATATTACCTAAACTTAAAAGTAACCCACACTCAATCAGGTGTTACCTATAGACACATAACTATTACCCTTCTCCAGATATTGCACACAGAAATATGTGTTAATCTCACCCACCCAGATATCATCTCTAATACTCAGGTATTCCCAAGGCTTACCCTGCTCCCATTCACAATCAGCTGGATGATATCCACGCTCACCACAGAAGCATGGGTACTACTTTGACATCCGGGTGATGGGTAACCAAATCCAACACACCAGTGAACGGCAGGATCTGAGGCATCATCAGCTTCACTGTTCTGTGGAATTATTTCGTAGAAAAGCCTGTTCTTGTCTTATGTGAAATCATCTGGATTTTTGTACCCACACTTCTCTGTCCTCATATGGACGGAACAAATGCAGATGCTCTAGACACCAGAAGCAGAACTGAACTGCTCCAGCCTTCCGAGTCCCCTGGTCTGACTTCTGATCTGCCCGCGTGGCACAGTGGTAAAGAAGCCACCTGCCAATGTAGAAGATGTAAGAGACTCGGGTTCAATCCCTGGGTCAGGAAGATCCTCTGGATGAGGGCGTGGCAACCCACTCCAGTGTTCTTGCGTGGAGAATCCCATGGACAGAGGAGCCTGGTGGCCTGCAGTCCTTAGGGTCACAAAGAGTCCCACATGACTGAGCGATTTAGCACACACTCATCCCCAGCAGAATGACACCCACAGGTAGACTGTCAAGGCACTGGTGGCTGTACCCCAGACGAATGAATGAGAAGTGTGCTTTTCACAACTTAGAGTGCCATCCAAACTTTAGGTGTGGTGATTGAATCAAGAACTAGTAGAAAGGGAACTCCTGGTGGTCCAATGGGTAGGACTCAATGCTGTCACTGCCGGGGCTCCACGGTGCAGCCAAAAAAAGAAAAATCTAGTTGCAGAGAAACATCCAGAGGACAGAGGAGGATGTGAGAGAGATGACAGGACTAGAGAGATAAGGGATGGGAGGAGAGGAGAGGAGAGGGGTGTAGAGGGGCAGTGGACTGAAAGGAGACACAAAAAAATGCAAGATAGACCACCTGTTCTGTATTCTTGGGTCCAAGGACCTCTCTGACAGAGATCCCCCCTCCCAAATGTTCTTTATTTCCCCCTATACACACACACATACACACACATACCTCAAATTGTCACACATAAGCAAACCTTCCATAAGCCTCCCCTGCAGAGAGGGAGCCCAGCTTCTAAATGAGACATAGACAGTTTGTGTATAATAGTAAAAGTAACACATCCCAAATCACAGCCTGTTATTGACCCCTTCCCCTGTACCACCTGAAAGATTCTCCAACATGGGTCTCCAAAGAAACAGAGGCAGTGAGGCAGCAAGGAGAGTGCATGCTGGAGCTTTAGAAGCACAGAGATGAAGGATGGATGAGGAGAAACAGAGCAGATGCATTTATATGGACAGTGACAGAGATCCAGTTAAGATTCATTAGCAAGCAGGTGTTAACACCTCCTGTGCAGGAAGCATTACGCCAAATGCTAGGGACATGCTGAAGAACAAGATGGGCATTGCCCCTGCCCTCAAGAGCTCATAGTCCAGTGGCAGAGGCAGAACATGACCATAATAATACGGTAAGAAATGCCAGGGTAGAGTATGGTAGTGGCACCGTGATGAATGGCAGAGAAGTGGGGGAGCGGCAGGAGGCAAAGCATTTTGGAAATGTAGAGACAGGATTCTGTTCTGATTCGGCTCCTTACTTGCTGTGTGCTCTGAGGAAGTAATGTCATTCCTGGACTCAGTGAGGGTACTGTACTGCTTAGTCGCTCAGTCGTGTCTGACTTTTTGCGACCCCATGGACTCTAGCCTGCCAGGTTCCTCTGAGCATGGGATTTTTCAGTCAAGAATACTGGAGTGGGTTGCCCTTTCCTTCTCCAGGGAATCTTCCCAACCCAGGAATCAAACCCGCATCTCCTGTGTCTCCTGCATTGCAGACATTTCAGTTAGGAGGTTTCTTGTAAATAGGACTTCCTTGAAGTCTACAACTTCTGGATAAGTATATAACTATTGATATGGGGGGAAAAACCAGTTTGATTTGGGAGTTAAGGTGAAAGTCAGCCAATGTACGGGGCTATGGAGGGTGATGCAGCTCTGGGCCCTTCCCTCCCCCAACCTGGTAGGCTCTGTCCTGCCCTCTTTCCTTCCCATCTCCAGTCTCCCTCACACTGAGGCCATGGGCACAGGTGACTGGGTCCAGTTTAATTCAATTCCGCTTTGTCTTGGTTGTGATATGGCAGCCCAGTGATGAATCGTTCCCCCCAACAGGCAGTGACACGAGTGAACGGGGTCAGCCCTTTGTCCCGCCCAGCAGTGCTACGTGTCCTTCCTGTGAGGCCCCAGAGCATTCTGTTATTCTTCAACCTCACTTCTTATCGCACTGTGTGACAGATATCTACTTATGCGTCTGAGTTTCCCTCTAGACTTCTAGATGTGAGCGCTCAGATGAGAGCTCTCGGGGCATTTGCCACATTCATCTCTTTGTCCCCAGTGCCTAGTACAAAGATAATCCTCTGCAAACGCTTGTGGAGTGAGAGGGAACGTTTATAGATAATTAAAATACAAGGCAGAAAGTAAAGGCCGTTCTAACAGGTGTGTGGGGAACATGCATGGGTCAGAGGAAGGGGAGATTAGCTCCAAATAAGGTGCCCAGAGAGGCCTAATAGAGGAGGGAGCAGTCAGTCCAAGTCTTAAAGACAATAGTAAGTAGGAGTTCACCAGATAACAGAAAACAAGTTTATTACTGAGAGTCCTTCCCTGGTGGCTCAGACAGTAAAGCGCCTGCCTATAATGCGGGAGACCCGGTTTCAATCCCTGGCTGGGGAAGATCCCCTGGAGAAGGAAATGGCAACCCACTCCAGTACTCTTGCCTGGAAAATCCCATGGACGGAGGAACCTGGTAGGCTACAGTCCATGGGGTCCCAAAGAGTCAGACACAATTGAGCGACTTCACTTTCACTTTCAGTGGGAGGAGGAGGGTATTAATAGTGGTAGGGGCGCAGCGAAAGAGCAGTTTAGGCTGAGAAACCAGTGTGAGCAAAGGAGAGTCATGAGTGCACCTGATGCCTCCCAGAAACTGAGTCATCTGGTGGCATTGCAGGGATGAGGTGAGAGGAGGAACAGGCCAGTTCTGGGAGAATCTTGATGACAAGCTGAAGACAGTTGAGAGTAGGTAAAGGGTCTTTTTGCTTGTTTGTTTAGTGATTATTGTTGTTTTTTTAAGACAATAAAGACACGATCAGACCTGTGTCTCAAAAGATAGCAGACAACAGGGTTGAACGCTACCATGAGTTCATCAAGTAGAATAGGCTGAGACGGGACCTTTGAATTTGGTAGTTAAAGCTTAGTAACCATGAAAAGAAGTGTAATGAACACTTATGAACAGTACTGGGGCAGAGGTCACTGGATTGTAATAGATTGAGGAGTGGATGAAAAGATGCAAATAATCTCTTCAAGAAGTTTGGTTGCAAAGAGAAGGAAGGATTTGGAGCAAAGCTTGAGAACAGACAGGGTTTCTTAAGGAAGGGTAGAGTTAGGCCACTTTAACTAGGCTTCTAGAGGTTAAAAGGATAACAGATTCAAGTTCACCATTTACTGAGTGGGTCCTGGGCCAGTGGGGGAGGGGGGAGGATTTGGGAAGCAGGGGATCTGACTGGGTAGTAGGGCTTGAAGAGTTGGGAATAAGTGAGACTGGACACCCCAGCTGAATGGGGGCCAGACCCCCTGCTGCCACCTCACCTCTTTCCTACCCAGAATTGGAGCTGGCCATTAGGGTCACCCTCTATGCTGTGATCTTTCTGATGAGTGTTGGAGGAAACGTGCTCATCATCGTGGTCCTGGGGCTGAGCCGCCGTCTGAGGACCGTCACCAATGCCTTCCTGCTCTCACTGGCAGTCAGCGACCTCCTGCTGGCTGTGGCTTGCATGCCCTTCACCCTCCTGCCCAATCTCATGGGCACATTTATCTTCGGCACAGTCGTCTGCAAGGCGGTTTCCTACTTCATGGGTAGGTAAACAATCGCCCTGCCTCCCTTGGCCCTCTCCTCTCCTGAAGTCCTTGCCGAATGTAGGGGTCTGTCTTCGTCTAGAGTGTGGAAGTCACACTGGGGAGTGTGTAGCGCAAGTTTCCTAGGTAACCCTTTCCTCTTCCTTCCTAGGGGTGTCTGTGAGCGTGTCCACGCTAAGCCTCGTGGCCATCGCCCTGGAGCGGTATAGCGCCATCTGCCGACCACTGCAGGCGCGCGTGTGGCAGACGCGCTCCCACGCGGCTCGTGTGATCGTAGCCACGTGGATGCTGTCCGGACTGCTCATGGTGCCCTACCCAGTGTACACTGCCGTGCAGCCAGCGGGGCCTCGTGTCTTGCAATGCATGCACCGGTGGCCCAGTGCGCGGGTTCGCCAAACCTGGTGAGGGTGCCTATTACCCATTCCTGAGAATTCCCTTCTCTTATCTCCATCACTCACAAGCATTACCCAGAATCTTGCTCCAGCAATTATCACGACCCACCACCCTGGGATCCCCATTCGGGGCTCCTCCCCAGTTGTCTAGCCCTTCCCAGCTGTACCTCTAATCCTACTTCTACCTCTGGGACGTGGTCACCAGCCCTAGAAACACAGTTCTTCAGTCTTCCTCCATCAGTGATTATAGCTGGGCAGGGACCCACTGACTGGTCTGCGCTCTGTCTCCAGGTCGGTACTGCTGCTCCTGCTCTTGTTTTTCGTGCCTGGGGTGGTTATGGCGGTGGCCTACGGGCTTATCTCCCGTGAGCTCTACTTAGGGCTTCGCTTTGACGGTGACAGTGACAGCGAGAGCCAGAGCCGGGTCGGAAGTCAGGGAGGGCTGCCCGGTGGCACAGGACAAGGTGTGTGAAATCCAGGAGGGGGCGGGACTTTGGGAAGGTGGTGGGGGGACATAAAGTGAGTGGGGCGGAAATGTGTGCGATTTGGAGGATTGTGCCTCCACATCTGACCGCCCACGGTCTTTGCTCAGGTCCTGCCCAAGCGAACGGACGTTGCCGGTCTGAGACTCGGCTGGCGGGTGAGGACGGCGACGGCTGTTATGTGCAGCTTCCGCGCTCCCGGCCTGCATTGGAGATGTCTGCGCTGACCGCGCCCACGCCTGGCCCAGGATCCGGCACCCGGCCTGCCCAGGCCAAGCTGCTGGCTAAGAAGCGCGTGGTGCGGATGTTACTGGTGATCGTTGTGCTTTTTTTCCTGTGTTGGTTGCCGGTGTACAGCGCCAACACGTGGCGCGCCTTCGACGGCCCCGGCGCACATCGTGCACTTTCGGGTGCGCCCATCTCCTTCATCCACTTGCTAAGCTACGCCTCTGCCTGTGTCAACCCCCTGGTCTACTGCTTCATGCACCGTCGCTTTCGCCAGGCCTGCCTTGACACCTGCACCCGCTGCTGTCCTCGGCCTCCGCGGGCTCGCCCCAGACCTCTGCCGGACGAGGACCCTCCCACCCCCTCCATCGCCTCACTGTCCAGGCTGAGCTATACCACCATCAGCACGCTGGGGCCTGGCTGAGGGGTGGAGCGGGAGCGGGGCTGAGGCAGGACAGACGGATTCCTACCAGCTCAGCCCCGTCCAAACACACAAGAGACCAGCTGACACGAGAGACTGACTAACCCCAATGGCCAGGAAAGGGTGGCTTACCTGACACTAAGAAAACAAACCAGACCTTCACACAGAAAAGGAGGCACTCAGTGAGGGACTAAGCCTGGCACACAGAGCCAGGGCACTGACCTTGGACAGACCCAGCGTCCCTAGCCGTGGACTGTCTCCACACTGTGGAAACCGACAGGGGCTGACCTGCCTCTCACGGGTACAGCAGGGGCATTGAATCTTTCAGGGCTCTGGAGCCTGGCACAGAAATGACTCCTGAGATGCTCCACTGTGCCCATAGTTTGACCTCACAGTGCCCTTCCCCAATCAGTGCTGCAAACACCAACCTGCCTAATCTCACACTCCCCGGGCCAACGAGCTGTTTTGCACTAAGAAGTCCCTTCATTCCTTTCCAGTTAAATAATCCCTCACCGGACTTTTTCAAGAAATAATAAATGACTTGGTTTCCCCCTCAATTTCCTTTTTGGACTTTTCTGGGGCACGTGAGGGGGCACGGGATTTGGGAGTCTTCTCTGTCGGGTCCCTCCCCCTGCTGCTCACTCTTGTGCATGACCCCCTGCCAAAAGCCCATGGTCTGAGTCTAGATGAGGCTGTGTGAATTCCCTCTAAGCGGTCAACCTGGACCCACCTCACACCACATTCGTGAAGCTGGGAATGAGGATGGGGTGGGATACGCATGACGCATCATCATTCCTAAGCACATTGTCCTAAAGTGGTCCCCTTGTTAGGGTACTGTGTTAATAGATGCTTATTAAAATTTTAATGAAAAAAGGAAGCACTGTATGTTAAGACTCAGTTTATTCACTGTGTATTTGTAATAATATGGGGTCAGAACATAACATATACAGAATTAAAGAGTTGGGCCTTTTAAATGCACTGTTACCTGTGGAAACACCTTTTACTGGCCAGCAACAAGGAGAGGTGCAGTGGGAAAGGAGGTAGGAGGCTGAACCTGAATGAAAGTCCCGGAAATCAGTCTCCCTGTTGACTCTAAGACTGATCCAGCCCCAGAGAGAGGCAGAGACAGCAAATCACCCCTCCACACGTACAGTGACAAACCAGGAAGAACAGATGATCTCACCGAGGGAACACAGAAATAGACAGAGGTGTGGTATGCTAGGAGAGGGCTCCTTGACACTTCATCTTGTAACAGGTAGAGAAACTGAGACCCAGCACAAGAAAGAAAGCAGCTCAAGATCATACAAGAAATTAAAGCAAGAGAGAAATAATCTTATTGAAGTAGACACTGAGCTGGAGGTGGAAGAGAAACCAGACCCTCTGGTGTCAGACCTAAACTTTGTGGGCCTGGAGCTTATAAAATTGGGTGTCCCTTTTTTAAGGAAAAAAAAATACGAAATTACAGCTACAAAATTGCTAGGACACCAACCAGGGCTTTGGAAGAGATCACTGCAAGTGAGGATCCCTGAGATGTAAGCTCCATTAGCTTCACAGCCAATAATACCTCTAAAATCCACCCACTAATGACATTGAACAAACACTGGATGAAGTGAAGGGCAGTGAGAAAGGAGAGTGGTCTGTTTACCAGTTCTGAGCTGCTCCTATCCATCCTCTCTGCAGGGCTCTCGGCTGCAAGAGGCAGGAGGAAGGAAGAAAAGGAGGGAGAAGGCGTTCCAAGCTGTCAACTAAGACAGTACTGGTTAAAAATAGAATCCCAGCTGGTTGGAGTTGTGGAAAGCAAGATATTGGGCCTTGCTCACTCATGCCAGCTTTTCCAGGGGGTGGGAGTAGGTTTGCCCACAGCCTTCACGGCACTCCCTGATCCTCATTTCCACCATCCTTTCTGAAGGAGATACAGCCTTGAAGAGGGTCCCCCACTGTCAGTCCCTCCAGCTTGGGCCCAGGTTCCTAATGTCCATCAGATGGTGATGGGGATACCAGTAAGGGAGGGCTGATACTCATAGCTCATGAGCTCATGGAGAGCCCATACTCCAAGCCTCTAAGCCTGGAATATGAGCTCAAGTATGGTGGTCCAGGGCTACCCTAGAACCTAGCACATAGACACAGCCTGAATAATGCCATTTCCCACACTGTGCAGTCTTTTCTTCTACAGAATACTTACACATCCGTCACCCTGTGCCCTATCCAGTTACCCGATGTGGAATTTGGGGTCCTTCCATCTATTTTCCATCTCTGGAAATCTGACAAAACATTTCAGGTCCAGATTTTAATATCACTGTCTCCGTGAAGCCCTGCTTGGTCATCCTCACAAAGCCTGTCTGCTCCTAGAGTACTTATTGCTCTCTCTCTTCTAGCATAGTTATTTATGTTCCAGCCTGATTTCCCATCCTGGGCAGGGAACAGCATGATGTCATGGGAAGATGACTGAGCCTGGGCCTAGAAGGTGGAGTGATGGATGGGGTAGGGGTGAAATCCAGTGCTTCTTGATTCTGTGTGACAGGAGTTTATATATACTAATTCATCTCATTCTCAAAACTCTTCTCCAGAACATTTCTCTTCATTTGACAGAAGAGGAAAGTGAAGCTGAGAAAGCTTAAGGGAGTTACATGAGGCCCTGCAGCTAGAAGGGAGACAGGAACTGAGCTCAGGTTGCCTCTAAAGCTTTGTTTCCTTCCATTATGCTGTTTTGCCTTCCTTCAAATCTTGAAGATCTGGGTACCAGTGGTCCTTCCTTTTAAAAGTTGTGTGATTTTGTGCAACTTATCTCAATGAATCTCAGGCTCACCTGTAAAATGCGAAGAATTACATTATCTTCTGCAATATTATGATTTATAAGAAATATATATTAATGTATATATCTAGTCAATCTTTGTCCTATTCCTGGCACAGAGCTCCTTGGAATTTTCTAAGTGTTGAGAGCCCATGATGCTGGGAGGGATTAGGGGCAGGAGGAGAAGGGGACGACAGAGGATGAGATGGCTGGATGGCATCACTGACTCGATGGATGTGAGTCTGAGTGAACTCTGGGAGTTGGTGATAGACAGGGAGGCCTGATGTGCTGCGATTCATGGGGTTGCAAAGAGTCGGACATGACTGAGTGACTGAACTGAACTGAACTGAACTGAGAGCCCATAATGTGTCTTTTAAATGTTAATGTAGTGACTTTTGGAAAATCCCTAGGTCACCTAAGGATGGAAGCTGGTTTGTCAGAGAAACTAACAGAAATCAACAAAGTAATCAGAGTCTGAGTCAATACAGGAGATGAAGGTTTGATCCCTGGGTTGAGAAGATCCCCTGGAGGAGGAAATGGCAACCCACTCCAGTATTCTTGTCTGGGAAATCCCATGGACAGAGGAACCTGGCAGGCTATAGTCCATGGTGTCACAAAGAGTTGAACATGACTTAGTTACTGTGCACGCACTCACAAAATTCAGACCCACTCCCTGACCCCCGAGGAAGGAAAAGCGTCTAGAGATTGAGATCAATCACTAAAAGCCAATGATTTAATCAACTGTGCCGATGTAAGAAGCTTCCATAAAATCTCAAAAGGACAGGGACTGACAGGTTGGGGAACACAGGGAGATTTGGGGAGAGTGTCTCATTGGCAGAGGAGCTCTGTGCCTCTTCTCATGTATCTTGCCCTATGCATCTCATCCATTGGCTGTTCCTGAGTCATATCCCTTTATAATAAACCAATATCTAGTAAGTAAAATGTTTCTCTGAGTTCTAGGAACTGCTCTAGCAAAGTAATGGAACCCAAGTCAAGGGTGGGGAAATCTCCAATCTATAACTAGCTGGCCAGAAGCACAAGTGATAAATTGGGTCTGGACAGGGGTGGGGCTTGAGGGGGTAGTCTTGTAGGATTGAGCTCTTAATCTGTGGGATCTGACACTATCTCCAGGTAGATAATATCTGAATTGGGTTGATTAAAGGACACCCAGTTGGTATGAGGGCATTGCTTGGTGGTGCAGTAAAGAAATGCACATTAGAGTTGGTATCAGAATCATAATCCACTTTGGTATTTTGAGAATTAAGAAAAGAATGCTCAAAAGTGCTTGTGGGGGAATTCCCTGGTGGTCCAGTGGTTAGGACTCGGTGCTTCCACTGATTTCACTGCCTGAGTTCAATCCTTGGTGGAGGAACCAAGATCCCAGTCAGTGCTTGTAATTGTAGAGATACATATCATAAGGAAGGTTACATTGAGATTGTTTCCAGATCAGGATGAAGGATTTGTACCTGGAAACACAGCCCTCTGCAGATAGAAAACCACCCCTAAATGAGGGGGACAGAACCCAGAATCCAAGAGGAGGATCAGAGTCTGCTAAGAGATGTTGTTAGGAAGTGGTGGAGTTAGAATCTGAACCCAGGTCTTCTTGACTCCAAAATCCATACTCTTTCACTATACATTCTGACTCTGACCTCCCAGAGGGGACATTCAGCCTGGGGAGATGGGAGAAATTGGAACCACTCAGGTCTTTTCTCAGGACTCCAAGTAGAAAAACAGGTAAGTCTATAGCTCTACAGATTTGGATCCTTCAGTTCAGTTCAGTTCAGTCGCTCAGTCATGTCCGACTCTTTGCAACCCCATGAATCGCAGCACGCCAGGCCTCCCGGTCCATCACCAACTCCTGGAGTTCACCCAAACTCATGTGCATCGAGTTGGTGATGCCATCCAGCCATCTTATCCTCTGTCATCCCCTTCTCCTCCTGCCCCCAATCCCTCCCAACATCAGGGTCTTTCGAATGAGTCAACTCTTCGCATGAGGTGGCCAAAGTATTGGAGTTTCAGCCTCAGCATCAGTCCTTCCAAAGAACTCCCAGGACTGATCTCCTTTAGGATGGACTGGTTGGATCTCCTTGCAGTCCAAGGGATTCTCAAAAGTCTTCTCCAACACCTTAATTCAAAAGCATCAATTCTTCAGTTCTCAGCTTTCTTTATAGTCCAACTCTCACATCTATACTTGACCACAGGAAAAACCATAGCCTTGAATAGACGGACCTTTGTTGGCAAAGTAATATCTCTGCTTTTGAATATGCTGTCTAGGTTGGTCATAACTTTCCTTCCAAGGAGTAAGCATCTTTTAATCTCATGGCTGCAATCACCATCTGCAGTGATTTTGGAGCCCCCCAAAATAAAGTCTGACACTGTTTCCACTGTTTCCCCATCTATTTCCCATGAAGTGATGGGACCAGATGCCATGATCTTAGTTTTCTGAATGTTGAGCATGAAGCCAACTTTTTCACTCTCCTCTTTCATTTTCATCAAGAGGCTTTTTTTGTTTTTGGATCCTTCAGAAGCCCCAGTTCTAGCATCTCCATGCCTGGAAGGAAGCCACCAAAGGGAGGCCAGTTCCACAAAAATTGAGGATGGCGGTTGTGCTGGAAATCTCATCCCCCTCAAACCTTCCAAGAAGGCAGGTTTCCAGCTAAGTCTCAGATATGGGGACAAACCAGAAAAGAGACAGTCTCACAGTGAACAGGCACAGAGGGCCTTGTGCCAGACAACTCTCACAGACAACTCAAGCCAGAGCCTTGGACAACCATACACTCTGGTTACTCAGGTCTGATTAGTGGAAAGCAAGGGGTGCTTTAAGGAAAAACTGTTCCTTCAAGTTATCTCTGAGAGAGGAGAGGTGGGAGGGAAGAAAAGCAAATGGAAAGGGTGGAGAAGAAAGCAGGCCCCATCTGAGGTCAAAGCTTTGGGCTGGGATATAATGCCTATAGGTGGGGCCGTGCTGGAAGTGGCAGCCCTTATTGCAGATTCTAACCGTGGTTCTCTGTCTGCTTCCTGTTCTCTGAATCTCATTTACTGTCCCCCAACCTTACGGGGCACTTGTTCAGTCAGATGCTTGGTCTGTTGCTAGCACCAGACATGAAGATTAACACCTCCCTTTTGGTACGGCTCAGTCTTTTGGAAACAATTCTAGCCCAGCCAGGTATCCACATCTTGAGAAAGGAAATAGTTAACCAAACAGGCACATTGTCTTAATCAGATTAGGCACTTTGTCTTAGTAAAACAGTCTGGGGCTCCAGAATACTCGCCTGACGGGTAAGTAGTAAGAGATAAGACATGCAAAGGCTCTTGAGGAAGTTACATTTATTTAAATGGTAAGGCTGGTTTGAGTAAATTTCCCAGGGTGAAACAAATGGGCTTCAAGCAATGAGGGAAAGGCAGAACACAGGACATTACCTGACAGGATACAAGATTCCATCTAAGTGTTAGGGAACAGGGCTAACACTGTACATGGGCAAGGAAAGGCAGGTGCAAAGACCCGACCTGGACAGGGACAGAGCGTTCCAGGTGGGACTCAATCTATAGGCGGGGGGTGGCTGGGGGGCGGATCTCTTTTTTGCCTTAAACCAGAGATAATCCCTTGATCCTTCTAAATTTAGGCATATGGGCTTCCCAGATGGCTCTGTGGTAAAGAATCCACCTGCCAATGCAGGAAAGGTGGGTTTGATCCCTGGGTCAAGAATAAGAAATGTCAAACCACTCCAATATTCTTGACTGGGAAATCCCATGGACAGAGGAGCCTGGCAGGCTACAGTCCATGGAGTCGCAAAGAGTCAGACATGACTGAGTGACTGAGCTCAAGCACACACGTACAATCCTCCAGGAAGTAACAAGCAGCAATTCAGGAAATTTAAAGGCCAGTCCCTGGGCTGCCTAGATGTGGGGATCTGTAGTTCATCCCAGAAAAGAGAAGAGTATAGGGTGGCTGAGGCAGGAAGCCTGGCTTTAAGTGCACCGAGAGAGGGAGAGGGCCCTCACATTGTCAGGGAACAGCTGCACCCACCAGCTTGAAATGGTGATGCAGGTCAAACCAGAATTAGGCAGCAAAAGTGGGGATCTGGCCAAAGGAGACCAATACGCAGCTCCAGGGTAAAGAGCTAACAACAGTTACCTGGTCTGAAATCCGATCTCACTGGAAGGATCTGGTACCCAGTATGCCCCAATGCCGTTAACTATGGAGTGACTAGCTCTGACTGGTTACTTTCTATTTCTGAGACTCACTTTCCCTCATCTGTTGGTATCCCTCACTTGGACATATTTCATGATTTGCTATGTAGTTGCGAAGGCTACGTGAGCTGGAGCAGCTGTCTCCCAAGGAAACACACAAGCTCAGGAAGATTATTAGACACCCTAGCATTGAGATCATGCTAGCAGCCACTGCCATAAGTAATCCAAAATAAAAATAATACTGAATCATAACATCATGTAATAAAGTCCAATAAACTGCCTTTCCCATGAGGAGTACTTTAGAGTCTTTTTTTTTTAATCTCAAACACTGATTTACTTATTTAATATTTTTATTAGTCATATATACACATAGTTCAAAGGGAATTCCTAGGTTGGTCAGTGGTAAAGAACCCACCTGCCAATGCAGGAGATTCAGGAGATGTGGCGTCAATCCCTGGGTGGAGAAGAGCCTCTGGAGGAGGAAATGGCAACCCAGTCCAGTATTCTTGCCAGAAAAATCCCATGGACAGAGGAGCCTGGTGGACCTTAGGCTATGGTGTCACAAAGAGTCAGACACGACTGAGGACACATACACATATAGTTTAAAGAATCATGTATTCTACAATATCAAGACAAACAGCAGTCCTCAGTCCTCTAACTTGATCATTTCCCCTCCTACAGAGGGAATTACTTTCAAATCTCTTATCCATTTTTTCCTAGTATTTATTACCATGTCTTTTAATAACAGTGCTAATATTACTTCCAGTTCTTCTCTTTGGCAGTATTATCTATTGGCCACTCTCCAAGGAAGATGAGGGTTTAACTCTCATTTCCACCAACCAGACGCACACACTCCTATATCCTCTTTTCACCCAATAAAATAATAAGATGTCACTGCTGTTGTTTAGTCACTAAGTTGTGTCCACCTCTGTGCGAGCCTAAGGACTATAGCCCACCAGGCTCCTCTGCAATTTTCCAGGCAAGAACACTGGAGTGGGTTGCCATTTCTTTCTCTAAAATAATAGCATAATTTTTGTTATTATGACATCCAGGCACCAAAGTGATCCCCAGTGATATTCACCTCCTTGTATTCCGACCCTTTGTAGTCCTGTTTCACTTCACAGGGCTGTGTACGTAACCAACAAAATATCAGAGTGTTTAATAGAGATGGGATCCCACTCTGCACTTGTACAACGTGGCCTAACTCACTTCACCTTAATCCATCCCTGTTGAATTTTGTCTTAAACATTTTGATGTTTTTGTTCATTGTGGATTTTTTTTGCATAAAGTTTAACATTTTTAATATTGCACAAAGTATTTTTAATGTTGATCATTAAATTTTTTGATGCTGTTTTAAATCTTTCACCCAAAACAAGAAAGCATCTTAGTCTTGGCCCTAACATATCCTAATAGCTTCTTAAGAAAGAATGCATGGAAAGTAAACTTTTGGAAAGTAATCTTTATGTCTGAAAGTGTTAGTTTCTCAGTCATGCCCAACTCTTTGCAACCCCCATGGACTGTAGCCTACCAGGCTCTTCTGTGTGTGGAATTCTTCAGGCAAGAATACAGGAGTGGGTAACCGTTCCCTTCTCCAGGGGATCTTCCTGGCCCAGGGATTGAACCCTGCTCTCCTGCATTGCAGCAGATTCTTTACCATCTGAGCCACCAGGGAAGTCTTTGTCTATATATGTGTAATTCACCCTCACACTGGACTCCTAGTTTGGCCAGATATAGAAGTCCAGGTTGGGAATTTTTTAACCTATATTTTGAAGATATTCTTTTGAAGACCAAAGTCATTTGACTTCTGATCCTTTGCTCTACAATAGTGGCTATCGATTTTGGAATTTGGAATTGTACAGGTCCATCCTGCTCACAGTAGGGCAGGATTTAGTTTAACAGTGGAGGACTGATAGCTGATTGGAAGTCTGAGCAGTGGATGGAGCTTGTCTTCTGGGAGCTTCTTTATAGGGTGATATGGTTAAGCTGTTTGTTGGAATCTCCAGATGTTAAGACCTTCAGTTCTCTCTTCATTGGCTGGTGAGATGTCCTAAAGAACTTCTCCAATTTCCTGGAGAAAATAAAGACCTGGTTTCCAGCATTTGGACAGCCAGTGGGAAAAGACTTTGGCATGGGGATAGTCTTGATGGGGCATTTACTTACTGTGCATATGGATACTTAAGATTGTTTTATGGTATCCCTGCCTTCAAGCGTGCCTGAAGGGACGCTTCTCAATTTTATCTTCTCAGACAGATCTCCTGTCTTCTGCCAATGAGAAGAACAGTAGAGAGTTAGCTAAGGGATCTAGAAATCTTTTTTTTTTCAATGGCTTTCAACCAATCTTTTTTTATTCCCTGCCCACTAAACTTCCAGAAATATCTTGAACCACCAATTCCTAGGCCTTTGGAGGGTTCTGCCATTTAATTGTGGCAGTTCTTTGGTTTCCCATAAGCCTTATGTCTGCTTACTTAGGTTAACTAAGTCATTAGACACCTATCCATCTATTTTACAGTTTCCAAAATTTTCTCATAATCTCTTTTTTCTCACCTTCTCTGAAGATTTATACCAAAAAAAAAAAAAATCCCTTTAAACCCAGTTAAGGGATCAGACAAACCTCAATATGGTGTCAGAGGAGGAACAGAGCATAAGAGATGGAGACACATTATACATAGATGAAGAAATCCAATTCCCTAACTTTCTCTCACTTTCAGGAAATCCTTTTTTTTAGACGGGTTTTCAAAGAGAGCAACCTTTTATGCCTTTATTCAAAATATGATCTTTCCCCGAAAGTGCCCTGCATGCCTGCATGCTCAGCCACTCAGTCCTGTCCAACTCTTTGCAACCCCATGGACTGTAGCCCACCAGGCTTCTTGGTCCATAAGATTCTCCAGGCAAGAATACTGCAATGGGCTGCCATTTCCTCCTCCAGGAGATCTTCAAAACCCAGGGATCAAACCTGAGTCTCCTGTACCTCCTGCATTTACCACTGAGCCACCTGGGAAGCCCAGGAAGTAGCCTAGATCTCTGCTGAGTTTTCTATTGAGTTATCCTGTCCTGTGGGCTGCTTTAGGAGGTCAATTTCAGCCTTTAAAGGACAAATGCTGCTAGTGCTTGTGCAAATACAATTTCAATTCAGTGAATTCCTTGAATAATCATTTTAATTACAGCAGTTATAATTTAACAATTACAAAAACAATTATTATAAAATCAGTTATTTTATAGAGAGTGCACAAACAAGAAGGACACTCCCTCCCATGAATGGGTATTGGGTTGAGCTTGTGTGGTCTTTGCCAGGTCTTGTTACCTCGCGGCAAGTCATCTCAAGGGCAGGTTCTGAGAGACCAACCCAAGCCAGTTCTGGAGGAGATGCAGACACGTGAGGCGTGCCCAAGGGAGGGGTGGTTCATGCGCCAGGCCCTGCTACACACGACACACAAAGCTTGAGGTTCAGGTTGATACCAACCTGTAAGTCACCTCGATACGGTGGGCCCCAGGAAAAATCGGGAAAATCGGATCTGCTTGCTTCTCGGGGCAGAGGCACCGCCCTCCCTTAGCCCCGCCCCTTAGGCCTCCTGCCCGCCGACGCACGCGGAGCCGGGGAGCTCCTGCCAGTTTTTAACCTGCAACCTGAACCACGCACAGGAAACGGCTAAGGCCGTTGAGAACCCGAGCCACGGACAAGAAACGTCTGAAGCCGTTGAGAACCTGACCCACGCACAGGAAACGGCTAAGGCAGAACGGCTGGGATGAGAGGAGGGAGAGAGGCTGGTGCGCAGAGGTGCCGCTGGCAGCAATGGGCTTTCGGGACAGGGAGGCCATGGAAAAGATGTACAAAGAAAAGCGGCTTGGTCAGAAGGAGGGAGAGCGGCTGGGGAGACTAATGAGAGGAGGAGGTAATGAAAAGAAGGGACCAGGATGAGAGGGAGGGGCTGCTTGAGAGAGTGATCAGTGGGGAGAGGAAATAGATGGGCAAGAAGAAGAAAGAAATAGAGAGTAGGAACTTATCTTGGGGACGAGAGAGACTTGAGAGGAGAGCCAGTGTGCTCACTTAGTCCAGCAAGAAGGGACCCTCACCATGGACAGGAAGAATGCCTGCTGTTGTGAAGCCCAGTAGTTGTCTGGGTAAGCCTTAATTCTAACATGTTTGGTGACTGGCTGGCCTCCCACCCAGCAGAAGTTGGAAGACACTGCTGTAACTGTTGGGCTGGGTTTTAACTGTTGTGATCTGACAAAATGCAAGTATTTAATAATCCTGCTTCATAGTCACATAATCCTTAATTAACCCTTTCTGAGTACTTTCTTTTGTTGTAATATGGTAATGTCTTGAGATGACTGCATTATCCCCATTTTACAGGCAAAGATGTTAAAACAGAAATGACTTGCTCAGAATCACAAATCAGCTAAATTATTCCGTAGAAAGAGATTAGTTGTGATATTATTGAAGCCAATATCTGCCAGTGTGGAATAAAATAACTAGAGTAGGATGTGACTTAGTGATAAGAGGTAACACAGAACTAGTGACCTGAAGCCACAAGAAGATGTCTCCAGATTCAAAACCCATCTTCTCCAGAAAGACCAATGCTCCTGACCCTGGGCCTCAGGCCTCCTGGTTCCTCTGCAGCATCTCTGAGTGTCCTCAGTGTGGGGCCTGCTATCAGGCATACCTTTACCCAGAGTAATAGTTTAGAAACTAGGGCCTGTCTCAGTCTTTTTAGTCTGCTGTAACAATGGCATAGACTGGGTGGCTCATACACAATAGAAATTTATTTTTTACAGTTCTGGAGGCTGAGAAGTCCAAGACCAAGGTGCTAGCAGGTTTGGCATCTGGTGAGAGCCTGACTCCTAGATGGCCATCTTTACGCTGTAACTTCACAAGGTGGAAGGAGCACTGGCGCTTCCTTGGGCTTCTTTTATAAGGGCATGAATCCCATTTATGAGGGTTCTGCTCAGATGATCTAATCAACCCAATAGTCCTCAAAACGTAATGTCATCACCTCGGGGGGTAGATTTCAGCATATGAATTTGGGGTAATACAGACATTTAGACCATAGCAGAACCAAAAAGGACTCCATGGTTAGGAGGTGTTGGATATGCTCAGGTGAAACTGTTGTTCCTTTGTTCTTCAGGAATTGGGCAGTGCTACAGCCTACTCTCTGGTCTTCTAGACTGGCTTACCTGCCCTCCCTTATTGTTTCAGAAGATGTTTAAATTTTCTTCTTATTGGTGTGCAGGATCCATATAACTTAGGTGTTCATCTAATCTATTGATGCTGAACCCAAGGGAAGACTCACGGACTTTGGAATGGTGAGTAGGAGCCAGCTACCAGAAGGTCTAGAGGAAGAACTTTCCAGGCATACAGGAGGGAAAGACTCCAGGAAAGTAATGACCTTTAGTGAGTTCAGGAAATAGAGGTCCCACAAGGCTGAGGAAAGTGGCATGAAATGAAGTTAGAGTGAAAGGCAGAGGTCCAACCACAATTGTAGGGGTGATTGGCAGGACTTGAAGGCTGGGAATAAAAATCTGGGCAGGGCTGGGCTATCCGAAGAGATAGAAATGTTTCCTTAGAGACCTCAATTTACTCCTGCAGAATAGCAGAGGAGTTAAAGCAATATAGTCCCGCCTAACTGAGCTTCCTACGTGAAGATGACATAGCATGAACGAGAGGAAACACAGACCAACAGTGTGCAACACAGAATGCCAGAGACCTAAGGACCCTCGAGAAGAGCCACACCAACCTCCCAACCCAGAAAATAAGTATTTGAGAGGATATTAAAACCGCAAAGTCTCTTAAGTGACTTCCATCTGAGGACTCTGCGGGGCGTCTACCACTAAGGATGAGGATACAGCTTCCCATTGTCCTCTTTGCAGAACAAATGGAAATCTTTTAAATTGTCACTGGTAGTACATAGAAGTTTATTACTCACTAGTTCAGGGCTTGTCAAACCCCCTCTCTATATATAAGGTTTTAACTGATTGTCTCATGGTGGGTAGGGTGGTAATGGAACCTTAAGTTTCCACTAAAGTGTAAAAAATACTGTAGTGTAACACCACCACAAAGTCCTAATGAGCTTCTACTCAACCCTGTTTTACTTGGGTGAAAATGATAATATAAAACTCTTAAATGATTATTTTTAAAGGGCTTATTTTTCAATTATTTAGATATCTGGGGTTATTTTGGAGTTATCCGATTATTGGGTTTCTGCATGTTGCCACCTTTCACCAAGCCACTACTGTCTCTCACCTGGATAGTTGTAATATCAGACTAATTTGTCTTTTTCACTTCATGTTTGAATCCTTGCAGGCTGCCCCTGAGTAATCTGAGTGAATCTCCTGCACACTAAATTAGGACTTCTTTTTCCTAGTAATGGAAAGCTAGGTTATTTGGATCAACCCTCTGGCTGAAAATAACTTGAAAGAGGAAAACTGAACAAAATATAAGAAACATTTTCTTAAGATCAATGAAGAGATGATAAAACAGTCAAAATCAAGCTAAAATGTGAAGATTTAAGAGGGGTAAGAGGGTATGGGAGCTTCTTTCACCATGAAGGTATGTATATTCCCTCAAATTGGAATGTTAGTGTCATGGGTCCCAGTATACAGAAATCAAAGCCAGGGGCTGGCAAAGTGGGGAGTCTAATGGAGACTCAGGTAAACAGGCTCTAAGGGATCCCTCTTAGTGTAGGAGAGGGGACCTATCTGACTTTAACCAAGAGCATATGGCAAAGTGAGAGAATGTCACTCTCATGGTACTTATGTTATAAAAGTCTGTCTTGTGAGTAGACAAATGGCAAGGAGCTTAGGGCAGCTTTGAGCAAGAAATTAAAGCCACATATTTAAGAAATCCTATGAATTGCAATAAAAAAGAACTAACACCTAAAGTCGTCATAATGAAATTATTTAAAAACCAAAGAAAAGGGCCAAAGCTTAAAACTGGTTAGAGAAAAGGGTAAATTATGTTTAAGAAAGGTACATTGTACATGGGAGACAATAAATATTTGCTAAATGAATAAACAATCTATTTGGGAGATTTTCTGCTTATTAGCTCTACGATCTGTGTCATTTGATCTCTTTGAAACTCAGTCTGCTCACCTCCAAAATGTAGATAATAAAACCTACTTTATAGGGGAAATCATCAGGGTTAATTTAATAATTCATTATACATAGAACACCTAATAATTCCTAGTATATACTAGATGTTCCTGTTCTGGGCTGATTTTCTCCCAAATTTGAATTTGGGGTCTGTTCTATGCAAATTTACTAATTCAGATCTCCAGTTCAGGCCTTCTTCAGTTCCAAATACCCATCTCGAAATACTTCTATATCTAAAACATATTTCCTTCCTTCCCTTTTAAAGGGCTGAAGAAAAACAAGTCCTATTGCAGTAACACCTGTTTGGCCACAGGATGAAAAAGGTAAATGAACAAACACCTAACTTAGGGAGCACCTGCTAATTCTCTGACCTAAATTATATTCTGTGGTATTTTCTGAATTTCTGTCATGATAACAATTACCTGGGGCAGTTTTTAGTAATATAATTTTGGGTTCTCTTTGCCTGGACAATATGATTTTTTTAGGTCTAAGGTAAAACCACAGAATCTGACTTTTTAACAAGCACCTAAGTGACTCTCACCTTCATAAAACAGTGGGAATAATGCCTAGGGAGTGAAGATTACAATATTGGCCAAGCCACTGATTAACAGGAGTGAACAAATACTTCCTGATATAGGAGAGAGAGAAGAACAAGAGGCTGGCTCTATGAAGGTGGATGCAACAGGGCCTGTGTCTGGACAGGTTCACCAATCTTCCAGAAGACATAGGGGTACACGAAATACCTTATGGCAGACAGACCCTACTCCAGTTGAATGGGCAAATTAAGGCCTTTGATTGTGGGGACCTAGGAAAGCTTTGTGAAGGAAGTACAATCTGAGTTAGACTACTCTCTAGGGTTTATCCAAATGACTATAAAAAGGAATTCCCGGGAAGAGAAATAATTTTAAGCAAAATTGGTTCTAGAAAGAGCAAGAAATAGCTCTAGAAAGAGCTATTTCTTCACCTTCAAGGGAATGCCTGTGCTCAAAGGGTTGAAGGTATAAAGGACTAGGTGGAACTGAGTGGACAGTTTAAAGATGCAAAAAACCAGGATGGGTTAGGAAACAGACTGGGTGAGAAGAGATTAGGAGCCCCTGAGACAGAGAAAGTCCAAGTTCCTTTCCTGCCTCAGGACCTCAATTCCCCACACCTTCAGGGGTCAGTTTCTGATTCCATAACTGACTGGAAGATCTGGAAACTTTGGTCCCCAAATGCCAGAACTCCCACTAATCTACCCCAATAATGTGTCGAGATCCTACGATTCCCTCCTGAGACTTGAAATTCTTCCCTGCCTGCCCTGAGCCCCGCCTGCCTATCCAGCATCATTTGTTCAAAAGTTCTGCTTGTTCTTGCCTCAGGACCATTTTCTTTTTCTCATCAGCAATTTCCTCTGCCCCAGAATATTTTTCTCCTCCTCTTCACTTAACTCATTTTATTTGTCAGGTCTCTGTTTATATAGTTCTCATTCAGACAAGCCTTTTCCTACTTAGTCTAAATTATCCTCCACCCTTTATCTCTAACACATGCTTAGAATTTTTCTTCATAGCACTTGTCAGTATTTCAGATTACATTCTTATTTGTGTTTGTGGCTCTCTCCCTTCACACAATAAACTCCATGAACCCCGTCTGTTTCCCTCACCACTCTTGGTACCTAACTCAGGGCAATCTTTCACCATTAATATTTGTTTACAAAAGAGGGGATTGTGACCTTAATAACTATTAGCCTGAGGCTTTGGCACGTCCCCTTTACTATAAGATCCTATGCATTCTCAAGATCCTAATGCCTTTCCTTCTCTTCCCCCAGAGCTTGTGCCTGGATTCATACTCTGATGTCAGTATTCAGTAGTTGTGGTCCACTGTTTACATTGTCTATGCTGTTTAAATCTCAGTTTCCCTTTCCTATAAAACTGAGATAATTTCTACTATGTAGAGTCACGAAGAGGATTATGGAAGAATCCATGTAAAACATCTCACAGAGTTACCTGAAAAATAGTGATTGATAATGGTTAGCTGCCATTGTTGTTGCTGCTAATAGCTAATCACCTCCAAGATTCAAGCCATGGGGTTTTTCCCATAAGAAAGTTCTGCTTTTATTAATATCTATAAAGAGATCTTATAAATAAAATTATATATATATATATATATATATATAAGATCTTATAAATTAACAAAACAGAAAAATGGATGAAGGTTATATATGTGCAAATTCACAAAAAATTCCAAAAATTTTAATACATGTTATCACAGTAGAAACAGAAGGAGAGAAAGGGACATAGTCTGGCTCTCAGATACTGCTCACACCTCCCCTCTTACAGTTTTTCCCCCTAGCATTGGAAAAGAAGGAAACGCAAGTGCCTCCTCCCTTGAAGGGATGGTGACGCCATGTCACCTTCTGCTTCTCCAGTTGACACAGCCTGGCATGATACCCCTGTGAGCACTGGCCACACCTCTGGTTCTTTACAGGGTGCCTTGTTCTCTGCCTCTTAGCATCCCCCTTAAAAATTCCCTCACCAGAACTGTATCTCTGGGGATTGCCAGGGACAACTCATGCATGCCCCCCATGAACTCTCCCGTGTGGCTCCTGCCAGCGTCGTCCCCCCACCCCAGAGCATTCCCACTGTCCAAGCACGCTGCTGTCAGCGGCTGCCAGGGTTTCACTTCCCAGGACACATGATGTTTTCCTCGAACTGTGAGGAGGATGCCCAACTCCCAACTCTGTGTCACATAGTTAAAAGATGAGTAGGAGATTCTGAAGTGGACTACTCTGAAGACGTTCAGTTGCTAAAAAATCTAAAAGGCCTCTCCTGGAAGTGGTCCCAGAGCATGACCTGGGGAGATTATTGGACTTAATCTTCCATTCTACCTTCATTCCATGATATCCTCTTTACTGTTTTTCAATTTATTCCCCTCTTAATGTATGATTCAGCAAGGTGAACATCCCCCAGGAGGTTGTTAGAAATGAAGAATCTCAGGCCCTTCTGAATCAGATCCTGCATTTTATAGCAAGACTCCCAAGTAATGACTATACACATTAAAGTTTAAGAAATTGTGATGAATGGGACACAATTTTTGAATTCTCTCACTTGACTTACTTAGATCCAAGTTCATTTTTAGCCCCCATAGGTCTGTTTCTTCCTTTTTACATGCCCTGTTACTAGCTAGAGATACTTAGCTAGTCAGCCCATGGGGTCTACCACAGTAGTTCTGTAGGGATTCCATGAGAGCAGACTCACATTTGTTCATTGTAGACTCCCTAATAATTAAAGAGAAATAACCCAACTCAGTATGATAGGTTATCACAGAGAGATAAAGGGTAGATTTTGAAGGAATGTTGAAGTCATCTGCCCCTATAACTCTGTAATACCCTCTGTTTTAAGATATTTCAATACATTACGGAGGCAGGGGAATGATTATGATGGACCAACTTTGTTAGCAAATGTACACATTCACTATGTAGAAATAAACAGCACAGATTACATTGAAATTGTACATGTAGATGATGATGTTGTTCAGTCACCAAGTCGTGTCTGACTCTTTGCAACCCAGTGAACTGCAGCATGCCAGGTTTCCCTGTCCCTCACCATCTCCCAGTGTTTGACCAGGTTCTTAGCCCTTGATTTGGTGATGCCATACAACTGTCTCATGCTCTGTCGTCCCCTTTTCCTCCTGTCCTCAATCTTTCCCAGCATCAGAGTCTTTTCCAATGAGTCAGCTCTTCGCATCAGGTGGCCAAAGTATTGGAACTTCATCGTCAGCACTTGCAATGAGCGTTCAGGGTTGATTTCCTCTAAGAGTGACTGGTTTTATCTCTTGCTATCCAAGGGATTCTCAAGATTCTTCTCCAGCACCACAGTTTGAGAGCATCAATTCTTCGGCCCTCTGCCGTCTTTCTGGTCCAGCTGTCACATCCATACGTGACTACTGGAAAGACTGCTTGACTATACAGACCTTTGATGGCAAAGTGATGTCTTTGCTTTTTATTTAACACACTGTCTAGTTTTGTCATAACCTTCCTGCCAAGAAGCAATCACCGTCTAATTTCATGGCTGCAGTCACCATCCACAGTGATTTTAGAGCCACTGCTCCCACCTTTTCCCCTTCTATTTGCCATGAAGTGACAGGACCAGATGCCATGATCCTAGTTTTTTTTAATAGTGAGTTTTAAGCCCGCTTTTTCATTCTCTTCTTTCACCCTCAACAAGAGACGCTTTAGTTCCTCTTCAGTTTCTGCCATTAAGGTGGTATCATCCACATATTTGAGGTTATTGATATTTCTTCTGGCAGTCTTGATTCCAGCTTGTAACTCATCTAGCCTGGCATTTCTCATGATATGCTCTGGGTATAAGTTAAGCAAGGTGACAATAAACTGCCTTGTCGTACTCCGTTCTCAAACTGGAACCAGTCAGTTGTTTCATACAAATTTCTAACCGTTGCTTCTTGACCCACATACAGGTTTCTCAGGCAAAAGGTAAAATGGTCTGGTATCCCCAACTCTTTAAGAGTTTTCTATAATTTGTTATGATCCACACCATCAAAGGCTTTGGTGTAGTCAGTGAAACAGAGGTAGATGTTTTTTCTGGAATTCCCTTGTTTTCCCTATGATCCAGCAAGCGTTGGCAACTCTGGTTCCTCTGCCTTTTCTAAACCCAGCTTGAACATCTGGAATTTCTTGGTTCACATAATGCTGAAGCCTAGCTTGAAGGATTTTGAGCATAACCTTTCTAGCATGGGAGATGAGTGCAATTGTCTAGTAGTCTGAACATTCTTTAGTACTGCACTTCTTGGGAATTGGGATGAAGATTGATTTTTTTCAGTCCTGTGGCCACGGGTGGGTTTTCCAAATTTGCTGACATTGAGTGCAGCACTTTAATAGCATCATCTTTTAGGATTTTAAATAGCTCTGCTGAAATTTCATCAGTTCCGCTCACTTTATTAGCATATGGATGATCCTTGAAGGTAATTCTTTCCTCATCCCATGATTTGTATCGAAGATCAGTTTGAGGACATTACTGCTCTCAGCAGGGGTTGAAAATGGCTCTAGGGTGTCCACCTGCCACTCCAAGGCGGAAGGTCTCTAAAATTCACCCAAAGTTTCTTTGGCACACTCCTTCAGATGGAAGTCCACGAAATATGTGGAACTGCCTTGTGAGTGAGGATTTTAGAATTTACTGCGACCTCCTCATGGTTTGATTTCTCTGTGGTTTTGAATGAGCCACCACTGATTCTTTTTTCCTGCTCTGATTTTTCTTTAAGCAGCCTTTAGCTCTAGAAGTTTCTGTTTGATGAATCCCATGGAATATTCAATATAAGAAGCCAGTGCTGGAAGACCCTTTAAAAAAGCATCCTATCCTGTTATTATTTTCCTGCTTGGCTGCTTATTTCTTTGTGGTTGACAGGTTTCTCAGAATCTGCAAGGTCTTTTATCCTGGGGATGGTTCTACAGGGGAAAGTCCTGTAGAACCATTTTAGGGGGATAGTGGTTGGCTTATCAGAAGCTGGGAAAGAGGCTGTCTTCTTTGGAGCAAACTTGTACAAACATTATGTGGAAAGGGTAGCGTCTGATAGGATGTGCTCTGAAAGCAACTTTAATTTTTTTCCTGCCCCCTCTGCTCAGAGGCTAATTTCTTCCTTGTCTGTGGATGAAATCTTAAGTGGGTCCCTGTAGCTCTTCCAGACACTCACAGAAAAATATTTAAGTCCCTCTGGTCAATTTTAGTCATAAAATAGCCTCATTTCAGTCATTGAAATGTCCAGTCCCATGTAACTCTGAACTTGATTTAAGGCAAATATTTCCCATTTCTCTGCTTCCCCAGCACTGATTCAGGCTGGAAGCATGAAGTGAGGAGAGGGAGGTAAGGGCCCACAGGGGCAGGGGAGGCACAACTGTCTTCTTTGTTTTCCCACCTAAGGCTGCTTCTCCTCCAAACCCACTCCCTCTAGGACTTGGGTCCAACAGGGCTTGGGGATGGAGGCGGGAGGAGTGAGAGGAGGAAAGGCCTTACTTTAGGGAAACTGTAACACTTAGTGGTGCCGGTGCCAGCCTAGGATTTTGATGGATATTCACTATGGACTCCTCTTACTAGGCAGTTTCATGCGGCCCTTGGAAATGGGTCTGCTGAAACACTGGACCTCCTGTGCTGGCCACCTGTTCCGCTGACTTCTGCATCTGATTTGAAATCTCTGTTGCCTAGTAGCAAGCCCACTTAGGTGGAGTCTCCTTGGAAACAACCCTCAGGTTCATTCTCTCCCTTCCCCCATTTGGTCCACTTGAAACAGGCACTTCTGCTCTGAGTTTACTGGTTACGCACTCTTCCTCATCCTAGCACCTGACTCCAGCCACAGCCATCCACCTTTAATCCTCCTGGGTATGGGTCAGACACCAGTTGTTTTGGTCCACTCAGTTTTAAGGGAACTGATTTTTCAAAGCCCTTTCTCGTGAGATTTGAGATAAAAAGGTGTGCAGCCTTGGGTAAGTGAAGGAGGTAGGAAGGAGAATGCTACAGGGCATCAACTGTTTTTTCCAGAATGTCTTGTCTTTTACCTCAAATCTTGAGGACTTGAGGGGTGAGTGTTTCTGTAAAGGGCACAAAGCTATCTAACCTCCTGTTGTCCAGTCACTTCACTTACGTCTGACTCTTTGCAACCCGATGGACTGCAGCATGCCAGACTTCCCTGTCATTCGCCATCTCCTGGAACTTGCTCAACCTCATGTCCATTGTGTCAGTGATGCCATCCAACCATTGCATCCTCTGTCCTCTCCAACTACCTCCTCCTTTGCCTGTCCATGAAAGTGGTCTCAAAACCCACTTTGAAGTAAGGGGACTTGCCCCCTACTCCTTTTTTCTTTGCTTTTGGGCCTCAGCTGCATCAGAAGCAGAGGAGAACCCATTTTAGCATGACGTCCTGTTTTCTAACTCCACTATGCACAAGGAAGTTGCATTTTAGAGCCCTCAGAGGAGAAAGCATCTCCTACCATTTTTTTGAGCACTATTTTAGATGTATAAGTGACAGACTACACCCTTCTTTCTTTTGGGGTTTTTTTTTCAGTTTTTTACAGAATATTTTTGGAAGGTGCTTTTTTCCCTATCTCTGTCTTTTTTTTTTAACAATTTAGAAATGAGATTAAGTGATTCACCATGACTGAGTCAAAAGAATTTTTACAGAGAAGCAGGGGAGGCCTGCTGTTTTTCTCTTGTTTAAAGTAGTTTAAGGCAACTGCTTTTAGATTTCTGGATGTTTTCTTTTTATATTGGAAACTGAAGTTAGGGAAGTTTTTTAAACAAGTTAAAGTGTGGTTTTTTTTTAAAAAAAAATTTAACCTGTAGTTTTTCACATCAGGGTTTTAGAAACATGAGAAGAAGGTTGTGTTTTTTGGGGGTTTTTTTTCCCACTGTATGTAGCCTGGGTGGTGATATTGCAAGTGGTGTATGGAGTGTCTCAACTGATTGAATACTATGGGATATTTGGGGTTGGAGAAGGGTTGGAAACATAATCTCAGAGCAGTAAGATGGAACCTTGAGAGTAACTGGATTACAGACAAGTCCAGTAGGACCATATCTTCATAGTTTTGGAAGGAGTGACATCTGCATTTCAACCTTAATGATAACCTTATGTAGGGAAAAAAACTTCAGTAGACCTATGTATTGTCTATGTACACTCTTCCCATTATCTGATTCTGACACTCTTGAAGCTGTCTTGCTCCTTGAATTTGTAGACAATAGCAATGCAAAACACCTCCCTAACCCCAAACCCCACCCCACGAAGAACTCAGTTTGGGTTCCGTTTGCACGTGCATTTTAATGTTCCTAATCCGTAAAGGTGCCTGTTCTTTGGGTTCTCATTATCCTTTTAATACATATTTATATGTGTATTAGAATCATACTTTTTCAATTTTGGAAATGGCCTTTTAACAGTTTTGGGGGTCCTCCATTAAAATGCATAATGCATTCATCTGACAGAGCCAGGTAAACCTCATTACCAAAGATGTGGTTACGCTCAGACACATCTCTTCTTGACTCTCAGAGGGGAATCCAAAGTGACAAGGCATCTTTGCTATTTTTCTGATTTAATTTTCCTCTCTACAAATTTTGTGTTTTGGTTTTGGTTCTCTTTATAGCCAATACTCATTAGTGGCAGCAGTGACAGAGAATTTGGTCTTTGACCGTTTGGTGATCTCTGTAAATGGAATAATGAGTTTTAGAGATCTATGCTCTGCTGGGTGAAAGATGATAGAGAATTTAGACTGTTAGTCATTTTTGTTTGCCTATTTTGAGCCCAAATCTATTGAGCCCATTGCCCTTTGAGAAGGAGAATGACTCCTTCATACCAGGATTGGTAAGATTTTACTCATGACCTGTGACTGAAATTTTAGAAAGCAAGCTATAAGCCCTCTTTATCTGTGTGTTGTAGTTTAGAAAAACCTTTATCCCTCATTCTGAAAGTATAATATTTTCACACTTGCTGAGGGCATTAATAAATTTGATTATAAAGTCTCATGTTAATTGAGTTCTTTTCAGATTGGCTGATAGAGATAAGTGAAAGTAAAAGTCACTCAATCGTGTCCAACCTCTTTGCGACCCCATGGACTATACAGTCCAAGAATTATCCAGGCCAGAATACTGGAGTGGGTTGCCTTTCCCTTCTCTAGGGTATCTTCCCAACCCAGGGATCGAACCCAGGTCTCCCACATTGCAGGCAGATTTTTTACCAGATGAGCCACCAGGGAAGACAGATAGAGATAAATAAGAGCTTAAATTAGGCAAATATTCCTTAAATTTTCAGAAAGTGGTGAAAATGAACTTCTAAATATTTAAATGTGTTGCACTAACAAAGCCCACTCAATAATATCTTTAAAATTCCAGTTTATGAATATAAGGAAATCTTTGGAAAATGAGTAGTTTAGCATTTGGGGTTTAAGAAAAACAGCTATATTTTCTCTAATTTATTGATGTTAAGTTTAATTCCTAACAGTATTCCACTTGTATATGTTTTTTCTAAACTTATACAGTTTATTAAGTCAGATTAGTTAGCATAACTCATAATGTTTGATTATGAAAAATGAAAATTTTGTTTCACTAATCAAATCGTTATTCTGAAAATCTTTTATTTCACAGTAATTATTCTGAAAATAACTTTTATTTTAACAGTAATTTTGTTTTGCAGTATGTCACCTTGAAGATAATTTCTAAGAGTTTTAGGTAGCTTAAAACCTTGAACTGATACTAAAATTAAGTAATGGGTAGTTACTGCATACCAAGGTCATTCTTAAGTAAGATAGAATACTGGACATTGATTACTAAGCATAATTTTAAGTTTAAATACTTTTGTGTCTTATATTTATATGCTATAGACAGGCTGTATCTTTGAGTCTGTTAATGCAGCCTCTGAGATCTAATGCCTGATTATCTGAGGTGGACCTGATATAATAATAATAGAAATAAAGTGCACAATCAATGTAATGTGCTTGAATCATCCCAAAGCCACCCCCCACCCCCCAGCCATGGAAAAATTTGTCTTATGTGAAACTGGTCCCTGGTGCCAAGAAGGTTGGGGACCACTGTAAATGAATATATTCATTTTTGCCACTTTGATAAGTTATACTGTAAGGGATATATGTGGCTATGGAAAGTTGTATTATATGTATCCATGAACCCCGCTGCTCTATTTAAAGGCTAAAATGTTGGTATGTGGGACTTTCCTGGTGGTCCAGTAGTTAAGACTCCATGCTTACACTGGAAGGGGCACAGGTTCAATTCCTGGTTGGAGAAATAAGATATCACATGTGATATAGTCAACAAATAAAATAAAAAGCTGGTATTTGACATAGTTCACAATTATCCACCTTATCCCTCCCCTTCAACCTCAGTTTTCTTTGAAATGGAAGTTTAATTTGGTTAAAACTTAAAATTTATGTTAGTGGTTGATACTATATTGAGAAGTAATAGAGAAATACAACTGCATATGTGCTCCTGTTTATCGAGGGAAAAAAAGAGTAGTGTTATCCTAAAACAATGGGTCTCAAGGGTTTATATGTATGATTTGTTTTGTCTCCGAAACCCCTTGGCACTGTTGAAATGTACTGAGGATGTTGGGGGGTTGCAGGGGGGTGGTTAGGGGTTGTGTCAGTAGTCATTGTCAGTAGTTACCATATTGGAAACGGAATTGAGAAATGTTGATAATTCTTATTTATTGAGTCATTTGAAAATAGCAGCAATAACTTTTTTGCATATTAATAACATCTTCATATTTTGAAATTCATTCTCACATTATAGATGCCCTGAGATGGGTCCTATGTCAGTTTGTTCCAAAATATAAAAGAACACAATAAAGGCAAAGCTTGTAAATAATCTACCAGTTTAACCAGTTTTAAGTGCACATTAAGGTATATTCACATTGTCATGCAACTGTCACCAGCATCCATCTCCAGAAATTTTTCAAATTCCCAAGCTGAAACTTCATACCTGTTAAATAATTAACTTCCTGTCCTCACCATCTCCCAACCCTTAGAAATCACTAAATTTTATTTGCCTTGGTTTATAACACCTGAGTCTGAAAAGTTATGAAATGTGTTAAAATTTCACCAAAGTTTGCTCATTTTTAATGGTCTTGTTTCCATGTTACTTCTCATTGCCTTCACCTCCAATATGGAAAGTTCTTTTTATCTATATACTTTGCCTAGATAGCAAAGCATTCTGTCTTACAATACATTAATTGTGTTATGTTCTTGATTATTTTAAAAAAGCAAAATTTCCTCACTTAGAAAAAAACTAAGATTCTTTACAATTGTGTTACATTTGTGCTTATCTTTAGATGTTTTATTGTCACCTTCAAATCATAATATTTGAAAAAAAACAGTAATTTCTGAGGTACCCATGATGCTATCTTAAGACTTTAAATCTCCTGACAACGTTTGACTTTTGCCTCCCTGAACCTATCTTTGATATTTCTAAGTGAGTCTCTCGAACCCCAAAAGATTTTTTCCTTAACTTATGAAAGAGGGATGTTGTTTCTAAATAATTAGGTTTTATTTATGTTGCTATTTATGAGTTTCATGGAAAGATTTGTCAGATCAGAAAAAATGCTTAGCCTTCCCCAGGTTAAATTTGTATAAGTAAAATTTTGTTGCTGTAACTATCTTGGGACTTGAATGATGTTGAGACTTGGTTGATATTTGTTTATCTTCATCCCAAGGATGCTTTGCTTGATGTTAGGCAACAGCAAAATAGTGTTACTAATCATAATTTTAGTTATTTAAAATGTTTACTTGGTTTAAATCTTTCTCCTTTAATGTGAAACCTGAGTCTTCTAAGCCAGTGGTTTTCATTTGGGATAAATATCAGACTTATCTATGTTGCCGTTTGTTTAGTTGCTAAGTTGTGTCTGACTCTTTGCGACCCCATGGATTGTAGCCTGCCAGGTTCCTCTGTCCGTGGAATTTCCCAGGCAAGAATACTGGAGTGGATTGCCATTTCCTTTTCCAGGCAATGAAGACTAATCTGTAGAGTTTTTTTAAAAATATAAATGTTTAGAACCTACTCTGAATCTCTTAACTTGATATTCTTGATATATTATTGGTATATTTTAGTGTATTATGTATATAATGAGTAGGGAATTTTGCATATCTCAAGAATTTTTCCTCTGTAACAAGTATGTTCATTCATTTTTATAAGTTGGTTGCAAAGTTCAATATCTTCTTTGAAAATAGCCTTAATCATTATGTACATAGACATTTTGTCATAGCTTTATGTGTTTATTTATTTGGATTAGCATTGTTTTGCATGACACAGAAACAACTAAATTTCCTTGTCAGTTACTTCTTGCTTGATATAAACTCTCTCCATCAATTACCATAGTCATTTTAAGTCTGGCATCTACAGATAGTTTTTGTATTACTTGTAAGCTCCCCTGAAGGCTCTGCAATCAGCTGCAGGGGCCAGATCACATCTTTGACAAAGACGCATGGTCCCCAGAGTCCAAGGAAAAGGACTGTACTAGTTACTTCAAACTACTGACACTTCAATGGATAATAGATCTTGGGTACAGGCTTCTGATGTCATCACTTAAACAACTTTAAGACTGTCCTGAAGAGAAAAGACCATGCTAATGGTCTAAATTAAGATCTACGGAACTCTTTTTAGTAAGAAGCAGATGGGTTCATGATACTGCTAACCCAAGACCCAGCAGGACAAGAAATGATTACATAGAATGGATGAACTAATGAGAGATGATTGTAGCTATTTGTTTGGAATATTGTTGATATTGTTTTAATGTTCTAATTTTCTGGATACATAAGATACATTTCTTATTAACTTATTTATAATCCATAACAATTTAGTAAAATTTGATTTCGTAAACTGAATGAAACATCTTGAGATGATGTTTTATTCTCCCTACTTGACTCCCCTTCCAAATTCAGAAACTTTTATTAAATAGTCTTGCTTTTAAATGATAACATAGTTATTTGCAAAGGTTCAGTAAGAATCTACCCTCCTTTTTACTAAATATAATTGGAAAAATGGTTATGTGACAGAGGCTTTTTCTGGAATGTTATATTTGAAAATGGCACTTATTTAGTTGGGTATGATAAGCCACTGTCTCTTTTCCCCAAAACTATTTTAAAATGTTATTGCATTCAAATGTTACCCCAAATTATGGAGTATGAACTAACCATTTACATTTTTTCTTTTGTAAAATGGCTCTCCGTACAAAATACCTTTTTAAAATAATATTGTCAATAGGTTTTCATTTCTGTTGCTTCAGACACAAAATTCAAAATCAGCAGTTTTCCATCTCTCGCTTCTTTTGAACTGCTCCAACTTTCTCCATGCTGCTTACATGGGAAACAAAATACTGTTATAAAAAATGCTTTACGTTTCAGTTGGTCTGTTAATTATGAAGATTAACTGTTCAAAGCAGTACTGTTATTTTGTCTCCTTCTTCAATATCCTTCATCATTGACCGAAAGACCTAAGTCCATTAGTTGGTGCTTTTCTGCATCTGAGTGGCTGCAATACAGCTGAACAGCTTTTCCAGTGTAAGATTCTCTGCCAGTTTATTTAGAAACTGTGTTATGTGAATAAAGTCTATCTGAAGGAAAATGTCTTCATATTACTGGAGGATTCTTACCCCACTTCCAAATAAAAATTCCTCCCCATCTCTGCAAAACACGTCCTGGACTGGACTGGCCAGATGAAGCAGAACAGTGATTTGTGATACCATGTGAAGATCTAATCTGTCGAGTGTATGTCTAGAGTGAGACCACAAGACTACTTAACATGAAGAAAAAGAGTAAGGAAACTGCCCTCAAAGAATACTTCCAATGTTCCAAAATATATCAACATCTGGCTGCAGTCCACACAGAAAAAGACCAACTGGAATGACTTACACATGAGATTTCCAATGAAAGCATCTACTGCTTCCAGACTGAGAATGAACACTACCACAATGAAGGACATCCCTCGGACATAACCGACATCAGGTCTGCAGTATGAATATCCTCCTGCTGCTAAGTCACTTCAGTCGTGTCCTACTGACTCTGTGTGACCCCATAGACGGCAGCCCACCAGGCTCCCCTGTCCCTGGGATTCTCCAGGCAAGAACACTGGAGTGGGTTGCCATTTCCTTCTCCAATGCATGGAAGTGAAAAGTGAAAGGGAAGTCGCTCAGTCGTGTCCGACTCTTCGTGACCCCATGGATCGTAGCCTACCAGGCTCCTCCGTCCGTGGGATTTTCCAGGCAAGAGTACTGGAGTGGGGTGCCATCACCTTCTCTGGAATATCCTCCTAAGATACTATATAAAACATCATGATATGGACCATCCACCTGAAAGAGGTAGAAGGATGGAAAGGCATACAATAATTGAGCTTAATTCCAGACCAGCATCTGGACCTTCAACAGATACACATTCTATATCCCAGAAAAGTATATATTTCGATAGAACTTGTTTCGCTGAAGCTTTCCCACCATCTCTTTCCTCTGGGGAGGAATATTGCATAAATTCAGGAGTGATATTCAGTTCACTTAATACCAGGAGACTCCAAGCTTTACCATGAACACTAGGGGGCAATCCCTGCTCCTTAATTCTCCAACCTTTCTCTTAACTATGAATTACTTCCCAGCCTGGCAGTATTTCACTGGTCCAAATTACCATTGCATTTGAAATACTTTTTCTTAAATCTTTTTTTTTAACATGCTGCTTTCTCAATTTAAGGCTCAGCTCAGAGGTCCCATGTTCTTTTCACTGAGGTTAAAGTTTCTTCCACAGATTTGGCAGGAAGAGTTTCTTGGAGTAGCCAAAGATTTCAATGGGACACAAAAGCAATCATCAGTCATATGATGGCCCATACTGGAGAATCAGGATGGAGGTAGCTTGAATTCAGGCTTCTTAGTCTTAAAAACTGAAGCAGTGATTTACAAGCCTCCCTGTTCATTCGTGCTTTGTTCCTGCTGAATGGCTTTTGGATTTTCTGAAGATTCTCTCTGGGAGGGACTTTATCGAATAATTTCCAACCAGGAGCCTCGTGGACAGCTGATCCGAGTGCCTGTTAATCCTATTTGGAAAAGGTTTCAGAGAATCAGGGGCAGATAGAGGGACTATTTGGAAGAAGAGTGAGAGAATCAAACCCCCTAACTCCCAGCTGCTTCAGGTCCGTGGTTTTTGGTGTCTGCAGCCACCAGGCAGCTCCTTTGCAGAAGACTGGCTGCTCATACTACCAGTGACCTTGTCACCAGGCCCCTCCAAGTGGGCACGACCCCAGGGACAAAGGAAGAAGATCTCAGGGAACTAAGATTGACTTCATGGCTGACAATTGCTGACTATTGCTGACAATGCTTTCCTGGTACCTCGCTTACAGGGTCCAGCTGGTAAGGAAGGTCACTTCCATGACAGGAGCCTAGAGATGTTTTGAAGACTTTGAGAAGAGAAGTCACCACAATATATCATAAGTCCTACAGATGAAACCTGGTGGATAGTTTCTTGGGTGTGGCGGCTTCCTAACCTCAGGACAGCAAGTAATAGAGGCTTTTAAAATTACAACCTGAGATTCCTTATGGAAACCTCCAGCAGAGTAAACTTAAAAGAAGGCCTTTGTGGTAGCATTCTTACTGTACCTCTGTAAATAATCAGGCCATATCTAATAAGGCCACATTCATTTTGTGATCAGGATTCTTTGAGATTCTTTTTGATCAAAAGTAGAGAGACTGTAGGGAAAAAATGTGCATAAATGGAAAAATAAGTGTTTATTCTAAAGCACACCTGAGTTGTCTGATTCTGATTCTGTAAACTGTAGATAAATGACAGCAATGCCAGATAATTCTTGTCTATTGACATGCAAACAAATTCTGTTTCTAGAGAGAAACAGTCAAAAAATCAGTTTTGGCTCTATTTGTACATTTCCATATTCCTGACTTTTAACTGTGTCTGTGCTTGGTAATCTCCTTTGACTTGGTTGTATCACTTTTGTTTTCTATGAATGAGTTAAATAAAATCTTCAACTCATTTTTATTCTTACATCTGTATAAGAGCCATGATTTTACCTGCATTTAAAAATGATCTTTTAGTGCCTACTTGGAATTAAATCACCCTTTAATGGTTGATAATGTATGCCCTGAGCTTTTGCTTCAGCCCCAGAGGGCCTTAGAGAGCAACTTTTCTTAATTTCCATTTTTGTGTATGTGTTTCCTATATTAGCAGTGCATGCATGCTCAGTCATTTCAGACATGTCCAACTTTTTGTGATCCCATGGACTGTAGCCCACCAGCCTCCTCTGTCCATGGAATTCTTCAGGCAAGAATACTGGAGTGGGTTGTCATGCCCCTCCTCCAGGGGATCTTCCCAACTCAGGGATTAAGTCCACATCTCTTACATCTCCTACACTGGCAGGCAGGTTCTTTACCACTAGCACCACCTGGGAGGTGAGGTGAGGTGAAGTCGCTCAGTCGTGTCCAACTCTTTGTGACCCCGTGGACTGTAACCTACTAGGCTTCTCTGTCCATGGGATTCTCCAGGCAAGAATACTGGACTAGATTGCCATTTCCTTCTCCAGGGGATCTTCCTGACCCAGGGATCGAACCCAGGTCTCCCGCATTGGAGGCAGACGGTTTAACCTCTGAGCCAGCAGGGAGAAGTTCATGCATATAATTTGCAAATATATACTGAGGTTGGAGGTCCAACTTTTTCCTCCCAGGATGTGCCATCAAGATTAGAAAATAGTAGGATACATCATGAAAACATCTTGCTACATCGTGTCCTCACCAATTTAGTTTTGGGATGGTTTGACCATTGTGTTCCTTTATCCCACAGTTCATCCAGAAGAAGCATGCCAACTTTCCTGATTATATTCCTGAGAATTTGTCCTTTGAAATTAGGGCCTTTATTTTGCTCAATTCTCTATTTCTGATACCTCGAAATGTGCTTGGAACATAGTAAACACTAAATATTTAATGAATTTTACTGTGGTTTAACTCAATATCCTATGTTTAACGATCATTCCTCCTCTGTACTGGCCTTTCTGGCTTAGATATTGGAAACCTCATAACACCGATGTAGATGAACATATTCACTTAAGAGTTACATGGAACTTTCCTTGAAACACAGGACCTCATAAATCTCATTAGTCCCATACCCTTTGATCAGAGCCATATTCAGTTCTCTTAGGGTAACCAACTTTCCCAACTTAACTGAAACTGAAGGTTTCCTGAGATGGAAGACATTAGGTATTAAAACAGAGACAATCCTGAGCAGATCAGAATGGGTTGGTCACCCCAGTTCCAGTGGGTACCTGCTAAAGACTGTTACTTTTTCTCTACAATAAGCTATACGTGAGCAGTAGCACATGAACATCAGCTTTCTATGGATTCTAGAAGATAGATTTGTTGATCGATTTTTGGTACTCTACACAGTAGTGCTTGGTCTTGTTCACAAAAGGACGTGAAGTGAAAGTCGCTCACTTGAAAAAGTCGTGTCCAACTCTTTGCCACCCCATGGACTATACAGTCCATGGAATTCTCCAGGCCAGAATACTGGAAATGGGTAGGGTAGCCCTTCCCTTCTCCAGGGGATCTTCCCAATCCAGGGATCAAACCCAGGTCTCCAGCATTGCAGGCGGATTCTTTACCAGCTGAGCCACAGGGGAAGCGCTCACAAGAGGATACTGACTTGTGAAGACGTGATGGTAACATACCCTCTCCCCAGACCATGAAATCAAGTGTGGGTTAGGTGCATATTTATAACCACCCTCCAACACAGTAGCAACCCAAGCCTCCAGAGGCAGTGGATAAATGATGTAGCCAAAAAAATACCCAAAGCTGGAGATATTCCTTCTTGGCAAGTTTTGTTCTTCTTTTTCGTAACTTGGCCACCCAAATGAGCCACATACAGGAAATCAGAGGCTGTCCACATGGTGAGATCTGACCGAAGGTCCCTGTTGTGCAGGGTTATGGCCTCCTACAGCCATAGCAGGGTGGGAGAGAACAACCACTGAACTCAGAGACCACTCTAGTTTTTTTGATCATGGCAAAACCATCCAGGAAGTGCCTGACAAGACCCTTGCCCTCCAGGCAGGCATGGCTAGTTAGATAACCCTTCAATTGTGAGCTAAATAGCACAATCTTTGTACAAAGAGCAGCAGCAATGAAGGGGGTGATAGAAGCAACTCTTTTTCTGGTGAGAAGTAAAGCTTATACAAAGCCATAAGGATGGACAGCAGAAAAACCACTGAAAGGAGTGTCTTATTTTATTTTCCTCATCTGCCCTGGTCTGTCTTGTTGAGAGCTGGCCAAGGACCCACATATGCTGACTCAGAGCCATGTTAAAAAATATGAGCAGTATCCCATTATTCACTAGAAACGCGTTGGCTTCTGGCAGCTTCTAAGAAAGTTAAAAAATCCAGAAAGTGGCTTATTAAGGTTTTGCCCTATATGCTTAACAGCTTCCCACCCTAGGTCACATGTTAGCCATCCCCCAACCCCTACCCTGGACAACTAAAGTCCAGGGTTTGGGTTCGTTACCTGATCAGAAAAACATTTTATTTATCCTCCATTCACCACCATTCATTCTAAGAGACCCTATAACATTGACAACACATCTGCAACAAGCTTTGAATGACTTTCATATTTTGATGTGCTGGGTAAGTTCAGGTGCCGTCTCCCCACCATGAGAACAATTGTTTGTTAGACCCTTCTCCAACCCACCAGAGCCACATGTAATATTCTGGATACATTTTACTTCAAGTTTTATTTTAGAGTTTCTGGGTACCCTTCTGATCATTTTGGGGAATGTTCAAAACAAAATTCAAGGAAATATTCAGTAGCCCCAATATGCTCCATAAGATTTTTCCAGCACATATTGCTTTCCCGAAATTGATCTACCTCCAGACAACCTTCACTGGGGTCCCAGGTACATTTCCCTATTTTCCTTTCTCAGAAGCTCTCTATGTTCCCTCCACTGGGTCCTGACTGAGTGGGACAATCCGGCACAATGGACAGTGACTTGGCTGCCTTGACAGGCTGTGCAGGTAGCCTTGACACAGTGACTATGGTTGTGGGAAGCATAACTCTCAAGTGGGAATGCTTCTGTCTTAAAATTCTGCTTGTTATTTTCAGGCAAACTGCTGACAAGCCTGGTCAGCATCCATTGACCTGAATACCCTTTTCTACATCATTAAGTCCCGTTTTAGCTTCCTGCTGTGACGATGACATGTAGCTTCACTAGATTCACAGTTTTTCTTTCCACGTTCTGTATCAACACACCTAAAGCACAATCAGAAAATAGTATCTAAAAATAATTGTTAAATGCCTATGAGAAATACTCATACATAAACATACTCTTGTACTTTTCTTTCTTGAACTAAATATCACATCTGACAAATAATCTTAAATAGTTTTGCTCACTTTTTATTTCACTCTGCTGGTGGCTCTGATATTGTTTGATCTCGGTGCCTTTATGTTAACACATCCAAGAACACTGTCACATTATAACAAAGGCACAAATAGATGTCCTGATAATGGGTGCTAGTATTTCTGTAAAAGAATAAAATTTCCCCCAAGTCCCTATGAAAATGCTTCCACACACACCTGTGTTGTTCCTTTGTTGTTGTTGTTGTTTTTCATATAATGTCTTTGGTGGGGCAAAGGGGTTACCCTATATTTACTTTGCAACTTTTTCCATCATCCACCATAGGCACAGACATATAGATTATAGAGTCTTCACAGCTGCCAGAGCTGGTTCTGTATTACTGGATGTCAGGTTGAGTAAGAGGTTCATTTTGACTTGATAGTAAAAACTGTCCAATTAATGCTTCAACACAGTCTCATATTGAGTGCTATGGAGAAAGAGCCATAAGGCAAGTTAATTACTAGCTAAGGAAAAAAAGTCTTCCTCTACCAAACAATTTATCTGAATTAAAATGTATCTCATTATAGTGTTTTTATGAATTCTAGGGGGCTTCCCTGGTGGCTCAGAGGTTAAGGCGTCTGCCTGCAATGCAGGAGACCTGGGTTTGATCCCTGGGTTGGGAAGATCCCCTGGAGAAGGAAATGGCAACCCACTCCAGTGTTCTTGCCTGGAGAATCCCATGGATGGTGAATTCTAGGCAATGCCTTCTCTCTGAGTCAGTAATAAACTTAGAGCTCCACCACTGTACACTTCATCATGTGCCAGGAGGATATTTTTCAGCCACTTCTTCATTGTAGCTAACTGAGTAAAGAACAGCCTACGTAAGGTTAACAGTAAGGATCAATCAACTGAGGTTTAGCAACCTCAGCACTATTGACATTTTGAACAAGTTATTAATAATTCTTTGGTTGAGGAGGCTGTCCTGTGCTTTGTTAGATGTTTGGCAGCATCACTGAGCTCTGTGTACTAGATGCCAGTCGTGATACTTAAAGATGTCTCCAGCCATTGCCAAATGTCCCCTGGGGGCAAAAATCACCTCCAGTTGAGAACCACTGGTCTAGAGAAAAGACTGTGATTTATCTAGTTTGGATAGAATGCTTTGGCCTGAGACTAGGGGCCAGGGATCAGGAAATTAGCACATAACTAGCTGGATCTCTATGGTTGCTTCTTTAAGGGGTGCTGGGAAATCCATCCACTAGGCATCCAGCACATTGCAGAGATTCCATCTAGAGTTTGGCTTCTGTGGCTTTGCTTTTTGGTTGACAAAGTTAAGCTTTTTTTTTTTTTTTTTTCACTTTTGTCTGTTGGTATTGAGATTTCTTGTTGTGTTTTGGAAGCATTCTTCTGTTTTCAGGTGTTTCTGCTAGCCTTGCAGTTTTAGTATTCTGCCGTCTTCCAATAAGCCTTACGGTGATTTTTGTTTAATCTAGATCAGTTCAGTTCAGTCGCTCAGTCGTGTCCGACTCTTCCCTACCCCATGGACACCAGGCCTCCTTGTCCATCACCAACTCCCAGAGTTTACTCAAACTCATGTCCATTGGGTCATCCAACCATCTCATCCTCTGTCGTCCCCTTCTCCTCCCACCTTCAATCTTTCCCAGCATCAGGGTCTTTTCAAATGAGTCAGCTCTTCGCATGAGGTGGCCAAAGTATTGGAGTTTCAGTTTCAGCATCCGTCCTTCCAATGAATATTCAGGACTGATTTCCTTTAGGATGGACTGGTTGGATCTCCTTGCAGTCCAAGGGACTCTCAAGAGTCTTCTCCCACACCACAGTTCAAAAGCATCAATTCTTCGGTGCTCAGCTTTCTTTATAGTCCAACTCTCACATCCATACATGACTACTGGAAAAACCATAGCTTTGACTAGACAGACCTTTGTTGGCAAAGTAATGTCTCTGCTTTTTAATCTAGGTCAGAATTCCATTTTTCCTATTCAGTTTCCTCTTATTAGTATAACCTGTCAACTTCCAGGCAAACACATCGGTCTTAATGTGTCTGTCCTCTTGGGGAAAAAAAAGAGAGTGAGACACAATGATCATAACCAAATACCCTCAGCTCACTTGCTTATATATCCTGGAAGTCTAGGGCCACATAAGTGGCTAAACAGCACAGACTTAGAGGAGCAACCCCCTTCCCCATCACTAGGTTTAGTGTATTTAACAGTTTGTCGAAAATCACTGACCATGAGTCTATTTTAAGTGTTCTGTTAAGTCCCCTAGACCACTGACCTGGAGATGAGATCAAGATCCCATTTCTTCCCTTGAGAGAAAAGTTGTACTGAGTATTGGTGGGACCGAAGAGAAACACTGTAACACGGTACCTTCCTTCCGAAATAAGAATAGTTGAAAGATCTGAGCTTCCATGGGTATGTGGGAGCAGTAAGATTCACTCTTAGGAAACCTTAGCTTGGTTGGAGCAAGAGCGAGGTTTAACTCTATAACAAAATATTGGAGCATTGGCAATGGATGGCAGGGTAGGAGAGAGCTTGAGGAGCAGAGGTTCCAGGAAAGTAAGCCGATGAAGCTGTATGGTGATAACAGTATGACAGCAGTCATCCCAGAGTTGTGTGTAATTAAGAACTTGTGTTGGGGGACTTCCCTGGTGGTCTGATGGCAGGACTCTGTGCTCCCAATGCAGGGGAACCTGGGTTCAATCCCTGGTCAGGGGACTAGATTCCATATGACCTGGTGCAGCCAAATAAACAAATATCTTTTAAAATAACCTAAAAGGGAAAGGAAATTGCTATTAAAAAAAAAAAAAGAACTTGTGTCTGTCAAAGTGCAGAAGCTGTATCTATTGGTGCTCAGTAGCAAATACATCATAGGAATCAGACTCCAACTAAGATGGAGGCATAGACATCTACCAACAAACAGGCAGTTATGAAAAGGGGATGATAACCCCTGTCTGTTTTGAATGGGCTTGTGGTAATCTATTTCCATCACTAACTGGTGATATAGGAGGAAGCAAGTGCTCAGGAGATGTCTTTATGGTTCAGCAAGGAAGCATCAGTCTCATGTCTCTGACCTAAAGCATGCTCTTGGAAAGAGTTTCTTGGCACAGGGTAAGAAGAGAGGGAAACTAAGCAAATAATTATGTACCAAGGCCCCAAGAGTTTTTCCCTGGAGGAGGGCATGGCAACCCACTCCAGTATTCTTGCCTGGAGAATCCCCATGGACAGAGACTAGCGGGCTACAGTTCATGGGGTCGCAAAGTCAGAAATGACTAAGCAACTAAGTACACAGCAAGTGTTTTTATGACTTCTAAGTGAACAAGTAGTATCGTGAAGGACCAAAAGATAAATTCAGTACACCCCTGCCCTCAAGGGACTTACAGTGCAGTGGGGAAGGGAATAATTACACACATAGACTATAGCAAATATACAAGAATGCTACCTTGGCTAAGAGGAAGAGGAGGTCATGAGTTTTGGGGAAAATCAAGATAGTGTTTTGACCTACCGAGTATATCAAATAGATTGAAGTAGGAACATTTAAGAGATGATTTCAGGGGCTCAAATCAGAGGCAATGGGACTGTAAATGTGGATAATAGCAATGAAATGGAAATAAGGGACTAGAATTATGAAATGTGGCATAACTAGCTTCTTCAAGATTTAACTAATATACATATGGGAGATTATTGAAAGGGAGGAGACAAACTGAGCATTGGGAATTGGGAATGGAAATACAGTTGACAGAAGTAAGGCAGGGGGCTTAGAAAATGAGGTGGAAGATGGCAAGTGTACTTTCTGAGATGCTGTTTATACACCGTATACAGAGGTTAGTGATTATATACAGTGTGGCCATCTTGTCTGATTTTTCCCCAGAGGAGACTTCTGTCTCTTCATTCTGTCTGTTCAGCCATATCCTTGGTTTGTAGATACTCTGTGCAACATAAGTATTTATGCCTTGAAAGCCAGTTCTTAGGATCCATGCCATCGTCACCCACCTCCCCAATGTCACTTCTTTATTTAGCTTTAGCTCCCTATGAGTAATTCGACGCTTGCAGTTTAATTCTCCTGTCTGTGCTGATGAGATGCAGAGGAGCCTGCCCAGCTGGAATGTAGGAGTGCTCCATTATTAAAGCTCTGTCAAGGGAGCAAGGACTGCCTGCAGACACTTGAGCTCTAACCAGAGATTGTCTATCTTTTTTTTCTCCCCCTTGGCTTCTCAGCACAGTCGGAAAATACCTTATTTGGATGCTGGAAAAATAAATTTACAGTCTCAAGACACCATTCCCTATAAATCAAATGAGGCACTCACTTAACTGAGTCTCTTCAACTCTTCTCTGAATTCTCCACATGTCAGCATAGAACTGTTTCAGTCTTCCTACCTCAACTTTACACTCATAAATTTCTTTCTCATTTCTGACAGGTTTTATTTATTTGCAACTTCATTGTATTGTTGTTTAACATTTTAAAATTTTACTTTTTTCTATTTGCCAAATACGTGCTCATTGCAAAAATTACTTGACTTAGTAACTAAGAAAAAAGGTTAAAGAAGAAAATATGGAACTATCCTCTCAATCACTATTAACATTTTAGCCTAGGCTTTTTCTTCTTATGCATATTTTAATTTTAAAACATAACTGGGTAGTGCAACTAAGATAAGATGCAGCCAAATAAATAAATAAATATTTTTAAAATAAATTTTAAAAAGAAAACATAGCTGGAATCCTACTGTGCTAAAATAGTATCATTTTCTGATATTTTAACCATTATATTTTGAGAATTTTCTAATGTAATTAAAATTATCTTGTCATTTTTGATACCTGCTTGAATTTTCTAGAATAATTGATAATAATAATTTTCTTGAATAATTCTAGATGTTATATTTTTCTTTGTGTAAATCTCCTATGCTGAGAGCTTAACTCCTTATAACAAAAATTTCCTGGGCTATATATATGCCTATAGTCACAAGAAAAAAAGGCCAATTTTTTGCTTGTTTTTCAGTGTTCAAAAGTCAATGTATTTTATACTTTTTGTTGCAATGGTAAATGGGACTGTTACCTTAAGTTCTCTTTCTGATCAGTTGTTATTACTGTATAAGAATGAAAGTGATTTCTGTGATTAATTTTGTATACTGCAAATTTACCAAATACATTGATTATCTCTAGCAGTTTTCTGGTGGCATCTTTAGGATTTTCTAAAAAATTACATGATTCTGAATTCAAGATTTTTGCTTATACTTCTGCTGTGAAATATATATACATTTTGATTAAGAAATATAAAATGTTATTTTGACATTTATATAAATATAAAAGTATATATGTATAAAAGTATTAATATATATGTTTAAAAGAAAGAGAAAGCTATTTTACCTATAGCCTACGGGCTTCTGAGTTTGGTAGAGTTTTCCCTTTCTTATCAACAAAATTAATACATATTTATAAATCCAAATAGTTGGAAAAGTATAGAATATAAAAAATATGTTTATGTTTTTCCATTCCACTATCAAAAAGTAAAATAGTTTTCTATGGCATACATGTTATACATTTTATGTACTTAAATTTTTTAATGGAATTACACAATTTGTATTATTCTGTATTTGCTCTACAACTTAACATTAATGACACCTTTCCACATAGTTGCATATTCCATAGTTAGATATTTTTTCTTCTTTTATTACATTAAGTAGAACTTTCAGAATAATACTGAATAATAACAATCATACTGGACTTCATTGTCTAGACACATGAAAGGCCTTTTACATTAATATGTTCGATATATATCACCTGTTTACTGGGCAGAAAGGAGGATGCTTTGGTTGTAGCGAACAATTTTTCACTCTTCGCAAATGTATTTTATGCCTGCCACAGTTTTCACTGTGACCTCTGTTGAGTCTGAGGAAAGGAATGTCATCCAGGAGTTGGAGGCAGGAGAGGGTATCCTGACCTTGAAATTGTGTGAGAACATTTCCAAAATGTGTTTGCTCTAAAAGATGCCTTCTAAGTAAATGTTTGAAATAGTTAATTGGGAACATGAAATTTCCATTCATAAATAGGAGAAACTCCTTTTTGAAACATTTCTTGAAGAGTATATTTTGACCAGAATGAATGTGTGAGTTATATGTGTGAGAAGTTGAGAAATTGTAAATTTTATCAGTTCTTCTTAAATGTGTGATTTGCCTCTGAAAACATTTTTTTACTATCAGCTTTGTGGATTCCAAAATGATCCATGGTTCTCAAGTATACTGAAGTAAGATGGACTCTATTCAGGGAAAGTAAAAATGCCATCAGCAGTTAAATCATGTCTAAAACCATGACTTTTTTGTCCAGAATAGTTTCTTCATGATTTTCTCTTTCAGGATAAGTATGATATTGATAGACTGACACAAGCAACAAATCAGAGAGAAAAATAAAGATACTTAAAACAACATATACCCAAATAATTACTGAGAAGTTTCTCCCACACATAAATTCCACAGAGACAAGGATGAATGAGGTCTTTTCAGCTAGTTAAAACTTCTTTGCACTTCCATTGCAAGGGACAAGGATTTGACCCCTGGTTATGGGACTAATATCCCATTTGAGGCATACAGCCAGAAATAAAAAACAAACAAAAATTCTACCTAGAAACTGCTGCTTCAGAATCAGGAACCAGAGGGAATCTATTGCAACTCCTATTTCAGTAAAATTCCGATATGAGTTTTCTTGAATTAATTTGTACGATTTCTAAGTTTTCAGTATTCTCAGTGATTTGTTTTAAATCTAAAAATATAGTAGTAAAAGTATATAGTATATTAATAATAGAACTGCAAGATGTATTACCTCTTGATTTGGGCATTTCCTTATTTGATGTTGTTAACTAAAATAGGAAAAAAGTCATTTATGAATTCTATGAACAGAAGAGTCTGGCTGGCTACAGTCCATGGGTCTGCAAAGAGTTGGACATGAATGTGCATACACACAAATCTTCCTAAAGATGATCATATGTTTTACGTCTGTCCAAATCAAGAAAATTACTATAGTTAAATACATTTGAGGGATGTGGAAATGGTATATTTTAATCTATGCAAAGAGTCGGTTATTTTACTAAAGCTGAAATGACTGAAGTTGCTAATGACTAAAGTTTTATAAATGTTCTCTATTTGCTTTTAAATTAAAAAGTCATAATGTTTCATGCCTTGATATTTGGAGAACTAAATATAAATGATAATATTGGATAAAGGCAGAAATATTAATATCTTTTGTAAACTGATTTTGTGAAAATTAGATGGAAATCCAGACATTATTCTATACAAACTTTCTCATTTATGCTTTCAGAAATGTAATTTTATTTTTAGTATGATTTGATTGTGATTTAATGTTAAATTATTTTAGTTCTAACTTGACGTTCCTAATTGGTTTTTGGAAACTTACAAAATATAACACTGAAGTAGAAATATATGTGTACGTTTGTATATGTATATATATATGTAATATACAAGTGTGTGTGTGTGTGTTCATAAGTATGTGAGTATAAATATCAACGAGCTTCTCTGATGGCTCAGCTGTAAAGAATCCACCTGCAATGCAGGAGATTCAGGAGATAAGGGTTCGATCCCTGGGTGGGGAAGAGCCCCTGGAGAAGGAAATGGCAACCCACTCCAGTATTCTTACCTGGGAAATCCTGTAAACAGAGGAGCCTGGCAGGCTACAGTCCAAGGGTCACAACTTAGTTGTACACAACTCAGCAACTAAGCAACAACAAAGACATCGACAGAGAAGTCTCCAAAGGTCTGCCTAGAAACTGGAATTCAACTAAGGTAAATATTTAAATATTTTAAAATTTCTGTGTGTGTGTGAAAAAAGTTGTGACTCTACAAGAAATTTAAGTCTATACTTTTTAATCCCTCAGTATTGTAAAAGCTAGACAATTTTAAATAAAGAGTTTGTTTTATCCATGAGTTACTATTTTGTATTAATTGGATGAGAATGCTGTATGAGAAACTAGATATTCTGCTTCATGATCCTCAGTGTTTCCTTGGATGAAGTTATATTTTTCTTTAATTTTCAGAGATATTTGTGTTACATTCAGATGATTCAAACACCCTGTTTATATTCTATAAAATCAATTTCAGGTTTCTTAAACGATCATGGAAGAAGAGAAATGATGTCTGTTTGTTACATGATGCCCCACATTTGTGCTGTCTCTATATTGTTCTTCTCATCATCTTGGAAAAAATCCTAAAGTAGGAAAGAGAAACATAAATGCAGACTCTGTCCATCTTTGATGAAACTAGGAAACATCTGAAAGTCCAAACCACAAATAGGAAGTGCCACCAATAACAGCAAGGATCAAAGCAAGGATGATCACAACTGCAAATCACAGATATGCACAGGCACAGAGTGGGCAGAACACACCCTGAATGGGCACACCTGGAAGTTCAGAAGAAACATAATTTAGTTTGTAGCAATGAGAACAGTCTATGGGCTACAGACCTGAGCGTCCTTGAAACAAGTTTGATGTTTATGCAAGTAGAATTTGCAAAGTTGACCAAGAAATCAAACAGACCACTACCCCGCAGCAAGTAATTTCAGGAAGCAGAAGGAAACCTCTGCACTGTTAATTGCTAAAAAAGAGAGAGAAAGTTACACTGAAAACTCTGTGTCATAAGGTGAAATCCTGCTAGTCTGGATCATTGCTCTGACTCAGTCACCAAGTAGAGAGCTCCTCCAACTGTAGTACAGAAGAAATCACCTCTTTCAGGGATAAACAATAGTTTTAAAAATTGTACAAAACTTAAATAAAGTTGCTCTAAGAAAAGAGGAGACACAGGTACACCCATGGCTGATTCATGTCAATGTATGGCAAAAACCTCTACAATACTGTAAAGTAATTAGCCTCCAATTAAAGTAAATAAATAAATTTTTTTTAAAAGAAACTGGAAAATTAAGTAGCTGATGAGAGGGGCTCCTTCCTCCATTAAAAATAATTTTCCCCTCCAATTTTATTGAGATGTAATTAACATACAGCACTGTGTATGTTTAATGTGTTCAGCATAATTTGGCATACATACATCACGAAACAGTTATCACAATAAATTTAGTAAACGTCCATCATCTCATATAGATACATTAAAGAAATAGAAAAAAAATTTTTTCCTTTGTGATGAGAATTTATAGGATTTACTCTCTTAACAACTTTGATCTGTGAAACATAGCAGTGTTAATTATATTGATCATTTTGTACATAACATCCCTAGTACTTATTAACTTGTAAGTACAAGTTGGTACATTTTGACCACCTTCATCCAATTCCCCTGCCCCCACCCTCCTGCATCAGATAACCAGTTTTTTAATATTTTACAACTGCATTATATAATTAATATATTAATATTATATATTAAAACATTTCTATCAAGGACCTATTGTATAGCACAGGGAACTTTGCTCAGTATTATGTAACAATCTAAAAGGGAAAAGAGCTTGAAAAAGAATAGATACATGAGACTGAATCATTTTGCTGTACATCTGAAACTATCACAACATTGGTAATCAACATTGGTATACAATATAAAATAAACAGTTTAAAAAAAATTATTTTACCTAAAATTTCTTTTTTTCCCCCTTTCTGATTTTAAAAAAGCAAAGCTTTGTTATGGGCCCAGAAAGGACTGTGGGCCCCAGGCACTGTCTCTCCCACTCCTTAAGTCGGCCTGGGAGGACGCAACAGAGCTCCACGGAAAGACAGCAAAGAAGGCGTAGCTGTGAGCCAGCTCCTTGCAGGCAGGTTCTTATTCATTCTTGTGTCCCTGATACCTCACTGGAATAAATTTGCTTATTCTCCAAATATTCAGCACCTGCTCTATGACAGGTCCTGTGCCAAGTGCTGAGGCTTCAAGGATAAGATGCTGCCCTTGCCCTCCATGTTGTTTCCAGAGCCAATGAGTTTGTATCTATTAGGAATCCTTCAGCTGCAGGGAAGAACTAAATATACTGAAAAAACTAAAACTGGAGTTAAGCAAAAAGCATATTTATTAGTTCACAGAAATGAAAATGTCAATGGTAAAAGCTGGTTTCAGCATTGACTGAATTTAGGGATCAAGTGACCATAACCAAACTATATTGAAAGTTAAGCTCTCATATGCCTGGCACAATTCTGAGCCTTTTACATGTATCTACCCATTTAACTCACAAGAAATCTCAAGAGGAAAGTGCAACAATCAACTTCTCTCTGGTTCTTTATCTTCTCAAATTGTTCTAGTGGCTCCAAATTGATTAGTTATTTATGAGAGAAAAATTCTCAGGTTATTAATAAAGAATCTGCTGAACTTGGTGACTCATTCATTTTCCACATACTCATTCATTCGATATTGTGCTAGGTGATGGGGATGGAGGGTGTGTTCTGTTCAGTTCAGTCGCTCAGTCCTGTCTGACTCTTTGCAAACCCATGAATCGCAGCACGTCAGGCCTCCCTGTCCATCACCATCTCCCGGAGTTCACTCAAACTCACGTCCATCGAGTCAGTGATGCCATCCAGCCATCTCATCCTCTGTCGTCCCCTTCTCCTCCTGCCCCCAATCCCTCCCAGCATCAGAGTCTTTTCCAATGAGTCAACTCTTCTCATGAGGTGGCCAAAATACTGGAGTTTCAGCTTTAGCATCATTCCTTCCAAAGAAATCCCAGGGCTGATCTCCTTCAGAATGGACTGGTTGGATCTCCTTGCAGTCCAAGGGACTCTCAAGAGTCTTCTCCAACACCACAGTTCAAAAGCATCAATTCTTCAGTGCTCAGCCTTCTTCACAGTCCAACTCTCACATCCATACATGACTACTGGAAAAACCATAGGTGTGTTACAAAGACAGAAATCTGCCCTCAAGGAACTTATAAACTGAAAATTGTAATAAAGATGGGTATTTGGGGGCAAAGATCAGGTCTTCAATTGTGACACTTTCTAAGGTGTGAGAGGAGAATCATGACTTTTGAGGAAAGAGCACAGTTTTGGATGTGTTCAATCTGTTACATCAATCAAATACTCAAATGATTTTTGTAAAACTATATATCAGTTCAGTTCAGTTCAGTCATTCAGTAGTGTCCAACTCTGTGCAACCCCATAGACAGCAGCCCACCAGGCTCCCCCATCCCTGGGATTCTCCAGGCAAGAACACTGGAGTGGGTTGCCATTTCCTTCTCCAATGCATGAAAGTGAAAAGTGAAAGTGAAGTCGCTCAGTCGTGTCCGACTCTTAGCGACCCCAGGGACTGCAGCCTACCAGGCTCCTCCATCCATGGAATTTTCCAGGCAAGAGTACTAGAGTGGGTTAGGATTAGGACGGATCAGGCCATTCTAAAAAGTCACCTGAGGGACTTCTCTGGTGATCCGGGGGTTGATTCCTTGCCTCCACTGCAGGGGGTACTGGGTTCAAGCCCGGTCAAGGAACTAAGATTCCCACGTGCCAGTGGTGCAGCTAAAAAAAAAAAAAAAAGTCACTTGCAAAAATTACATAGTAAGAAATGTAATACAACAGGATGGAAAAAATAAGAGAGGAAATCAGGTTGAAATAAAGATGATTTCTCCCTGATATGCCTCCACTGTAATTACTGCCACCCTACTGGATTAGATGCCCTATTTATGTGCTCCTATAGCACCTTATATTGCTCCTATCATAGCATTTATTGAAAACTTTATTAAAATTTCCAGTTTAGTGTAAGTTCTACGAGGGCAGCCTCCATTTCTGTGTAACACACCATCCATCCCCATCGCCCAGCACAATATGAAATGAGTAAATGGGTATGTGGAAAAGTTTATTTAGTACTTGTAACAGACCTAGAAAAAGAGAATTGCCCTTCACCAGGAATTAAGTTCAACAGTCTGACTATGAAGACCGTAGTTTTTCAATGTACCTTGCCACCTCTCTATTTAAAATGGATATGAATGAACTAAAACAATTTTCAAAAGAATGGCCAAGATTCCACGGAATGTATCACAAGAAATGACTAAATAAAATAGCAACACTTGTTCTAAGGAAAGGATGGTGGGAGAAATCCTAGGTAAGTCAGCCCTGAGTGCCCTGCTGGAGTCTGACTCCAGGACATGCAGATCACAGAAATAAAGGAATTCTGATGTACAGATGTTGCAGCAGTGAGGGCAACTGCTGCGTATGGGAAACCATAAAGACATATTGTGATCTTAGTGTCAATTTTCCTCTCAGTTAAAATTTTCCAAAATTAGAGTTGCCTAAGAGGCAGTGAGTTCCTTGTCACTGGACTTTTTAGCTAGCTAGCTTAGCTTAACTAGCTAAGGACAAGTTGCAAGATGGTAAAAGATGTTTGAGCATTGGAAATGCAGGTGGATTCAACGGCTTTCGAGTTCCCTTCAATGCTGAAGTTAATATATGATTCAACTCTCAAAGAGAAGCCAAAAGGATCTCCGGCGCTTAACAAGGAAGACACTTCCTACCAGGAATGCAGATAGTCTTTCCCATGTAAGAGGAATATCACCGTAAAAAGACGAGCATGCAGGTTGGATAATCCCGCTCGTTATCGTCATCCTGTTTTCACTGTTTTATTTCCTTACTTTAAGATCTCACTTCAGTTTCCCATGTAGACCTTCTAACAGGATGGAAAATACTCTGACTAGATAGCTAGATTATTGTAGTTCACTTACCAGTTAGACTTCTCAGAGAAATGAATCCAGCCCTCAATTTAATCAGTGTTTTCTGAGTCTGGTAATTGCAGACAAATCCCTCTCAGCCTAACCATGCTGGAACCCATAATAGATTTGTACTTCTGATCTTAAAAATCAAGAACCAGCCTCTGAATTTTGGTAATCCACTAGTGTGCCTCCCTCCTGGATAAAGCAGCCACCTAAAAGCCACATATACTGGATGACAAGTTGGCTCTGTGTCAGTGTCTCCATTAACTTTAGCTTCAGTTCAGTTCAATTCAGTCGCTCAGTCGCGTCCCACTCTTTGCGACCCCATGGACTGCAGCACGCCAGGCCTCCCAGTCCATCACCAACTCCCAGAGTTTACCCAAACTCATGTCCATTGAGTCAGTGATGCCATCGAACCATCTCATCCTCTCTCGTCCCCTTCTCCTCCTGCCTTCAATCTTTCCCAGCATCAGGATATTTTCAAATGAGTCAGCTTTTCACATCAGGTGGCCTAAGTATTGGAGTTTCAGCTTCAGCATCAGTCCTTCCAATGAACACTCAGGATTGATCTTTAGGATGGATGGGTTGGATCTCCTTGCAGTCCAAGGGACTCTCAAGAGTCTTCTCCAACACCATAGTTCAAAAGCATCAATTCTTTGGAACTCAGCTTTCTTTATAATCCAGCTCTTACATCCATACATAACTGCTGGAAAAACCATAGCTTTGACTAGACGGACCTTTGTTAGCAAAGTAATGTCTCTGCTTTTGTATATACTGTCTAGGTTGGTCATAACTTTTCTTCCAAGGAGAAAGCGTCTTTTACTTTCATGGCTGCAGTCACCATCTGCAGTGATTTTGGAGCCCCCCAAAGTAAAGTCTGCCACTGTTTCCACTGTTCCCCCATCTATTTGTCATGAAGTGACGGGACTGGATGCCATGATCCTAGTTTTCTGAATGTTGAGCTTTAAGCCAACTTTTTCACTCACCTCTTTCACTTTCATCAAGAGGCTCTTTAGTTCCTCTTTGCTTTCTGCCATAAGGGTGGTGTCATCTGCATATCTGAGGTTCTTGATATTTCTCCCGACAGTCTTGATTCCAGCTTATGCTTCATCCAGCCCAGTGTTTCTCATGATGTGCTCTGCATATAAGCTAAATAAGCAGGGTGACAATATACAATCTTAACGTACTCCTTTTCCTATTTGGAACCAGTTTCTTGTTCCATGTCCAGTTCTAACTGTTGCTTCCTGACCTGCATACAGATTTCTCAAGAGGCAGGTCAGATAGTCTGGTATTCCAGTATTACTAATAATAACGATAGCAGTAACAATGGAATGTGTAAAGTCACAAGGAAAACTATTGAGAACTTTTAACTTGATTTTTATTATTTGCTGCGTTAGAAGCACCAGGAAAGAACATAAAGTAACATCCCTCCCACCAAAGTTAGCCAAGTCTTTGGGTTCCTAGGGATCAGCGTCCAGAATCTCTGAGACTTTAGGTGCTTCTGATAAGCTATTGAGATATTTTGTGTGAGAAATGTGCATTTGCACTCTTAATTTTGTGTGTGAGTTGAAATGGGGAAAATTGGATTTCCAAGGATTTGGAAATGGAACAAGAATTTATTTTTCTTTGGGGATCGAGAACTGAGCCTGTTCAGACCAGCCCCTCAGTAACAGCAGAACATTGAAAGGAGTGGCAGCCGAGAAGCTAACATAATCTGGTCACTAAGGCTTTTCCGGAAGCCTGCAAGAGGAGCCTTGAAATTTTCCAGAAGAAATGGAGCTACTGCAGAGTCACCCTCCATTGAAGGACCCCTAGTTTAGAACACAGAGTTGAAGGGGCAGACCTCTGGGTTGTAGGATGAGGCGCTGGTACCCCAACAGCGGCATCGTGTGGTCACAAGGAGCAATAGCAACAGAGATATACAATCAGAGACCCTGAGATGGGGTGAACCCTCTGGTGTAATTGAGGATCTAAGGAAGTGGCGGCTGCTGCTGGGGCTGCTAAGTCGCTTCAATCGTGTCCGACTCTGTGAGACCCCATAGACGGCAGCCCACCTGGCTCCCCCGCCCTGGGATTCTCCAGGCAGGAAGGGGAGGAGCCCGAAAGTGACTGAAAACTACTTCCCACCAATTGTAGCAGGTAAGGATTTGGACTCTTCTAACTGAATCCACAGAAATTCATTTAAAACTTCATTTAAAACATCACTGTTGAACTCTGGTCCTACTTTAAGTCCCCAACATTCTCATTTAAAGGACACATCCTCCGCAATCATCTGTATCCTTACTGTTTTCTTCAGCTCCCATAATCAGGAGGCCCTTTTAGTTCATACGTTTACTTGTTTTTATCTGACTTGTAAGTTTGTTTTTTTGTCTACTTCCTCCTACTAGAATTTAACTCCAAGAAAGCAGAGATCTTGTTTTTCTAGTGTGCCACTATATCCCCAGCTCTTAAAATAGTGCCCGGCAGACACTCAGAGTTCAGTAAATAAATATTTGTCAAATGTATGGACAAATAAATTATATACCTGAAACAAACTGTGTTCCAGGCACTGTGCTAGGCATTTACATCATTTAACCCTCACATCAGCCTTACAGAAGCTATCATTATCCCTTTTCGTAGCTGAGGGAGCTAAGATCCGAAACCATTAACCACTGAGCTCTACGCCCCTCACCATTCCTGTTTCCCATCCTCTGTTTACCTTTTCCAAGAACATCCTCTACTTTTCCTCCTTCAGGTAAGGATGTGCCCCTTCCCCCTTTCCTCTCAAAATAACCTATGTATAACTATCACTGCACTTACATCAGTCACTATGTGTTTGTGTCTCCTTAAACTCTGAGATCCTTGAAGGCCTCAGAAGAGATTGTCATCTGAGCATTCACAAAAGGTACTATAGGGTCTGGAACATAATTTTTATACAGCAATGACTGAATGAATGGGTAGATGACCATGCTCCCATCCCAAGCCAACACTTTCCCACTTCTTCCTTGTTCTGTGATGCTCGAGGGCCTATTGTGCCCCAACCATAGCATTAGGTATGGAAAATACTGAAATGAATAAAACAGTATCTACTGCAAAGGAGCCACAGTCTAGTGGATTTGGTGGGGGGGGTGGGGGAGTAGTAATGACAATCACAATTAGTGCAGTTAGTACTGAAGTGTGCAAGTGGTGTTTGGGAGCAAGGAAGAGAAGCATCTGGCCCTAAAACAGGGTCCCTTGATGACTTTTGTAGGACAGTAGAGATGAGAGTGAGAGCACACAGCTCACTGTGATTCAAGAATGATAGCAAGAGGTGAGGCTACAAAAAAGAGCAAGTGCCCCCTCATGAAGGGGCTTGAAGGTAACATTCAAATGAACTTGGATTTTATTCTGAAGCTGATGGAGAATCACTGAAGGGTCTGAAGCAGGAGGGTGATATGATCAGATTAGCAGTTCATGTAACGGTCAGATGAAAGACAAAGCCTGACATAGAGCAGCAACAATGGGTTTTAAGAGAGAACAGGTCAGAGTTATCAGTAGGATAACTCTTCCTGTGTGGTAGGGGAAGGAAAGAGAGGAGGAGCCAATGAAGACTCCGAGGTTTCTGTGTGGATGATGATGCTATTCACTGGTAAAGAAAATGCAGGAGGAGGAGCGGTTTTGAATGATATATAGTAAGTGCTCAAATAAATAGCTGTGGAATTGAACTTAATTAAAAGGTAGAAGACAGACTGCTTCTTTTGGACACAACGGGAGTTTGGATTCCTTTTCCAATGCATCTCAAGACAGTGGTCTAGGGTGTATGTGGCTGATAGGAGAGGCCTGCCAGGGAGTGGTTTCTGGTTTTGTATTTTCCATGTGAGATCTTAGTTCCCTGATTAGGGATCGAACCGTGGTGTCCTGCATTGGGAACACAGAGCCTCAACCACTGGACCAGCAGGGAAGTCCCAGGGGTGAGTATTAATGAAAGAATACCCAGATTGAGAAGAGGGCTAAAAACAGAGTCCTGGAAGGCCCAACTTTTAAGAGGTGGTAGAGGAAGAAGTGACTAAGAGGAAAACCACAAGTTGGCATTTGCTGAGCACCTAAAAGCAAGGGACTGTACTAGATGCTGGGGGCTAAAAATCACACTTGTCTGTCCCTACAAGGAAAGTGCTGAAGGAGCAAGTGGCCAGAAGGACACTTCTATGTGCCACTGGGGTAGAGCCCAGGATTCAGTGGAAATGAGAAACCACACAATGATCTGTTTGAAACTGAAGTCATATTCCAGGTTCCAACGTCTGTCTTATTTCTTGCACCACCTTTCTCCCACCCCTTCACATAGAGTCCGGATTAGGTGACACGACTTTTATTGATGGTGAGTGTAAACAGGTGTGAGTGGCTGCTCTTTTAGAGGACACAGGGTGCTGGGCTAGAGAAGCCGGGAAGGGAGGGCCAGCGCTGGGCTGTGGATGCAGGATTCACTCCTTATTTGGGCGGGAATGCTGCATTCTGAGAGAAAGATTTATTTGGGGACTAGCACTAGGCACAGGGGAGGCAAGCAGCACGGGCCATCAGGCCTCACTCTCTACTTGGAGCACAGCTGCCGCTTCAGCAGCCCCAGGTCTCCCGGGATCCTCCTCGGGGTCCTGCGGAGGTTCTGGCTCCAGCTTGGACTCCAGCGCAGGCTGGGCTTCCGGCTGGCCCTCAGCACTCCGGCCCGGCCCAAGGCGAGGGGGCTTAACAGGCGTGGGTGTTGGCGCGGCATGGCCTTTGCGGCCTGAAAGGGCCCTTCGCAGGCTTTGTACCTTCTCCAACCCGGTGCGCCTCAGCCTCCGTGCCCTGGACTCCACGGGCTCCTCCTCGTCTGAGCTCTCTTCAGCTTCGGCTTCGGGCTGCTGTGGGCCAAGTTCCACCGGGCCTAAGGGCTCCGGCGCCTTCTGGAAGGCCTTGGCTGGGATTTCAGCCTCCTCCTGCAAGTGAAGGACACAGAACTGGCCCTGGCAGCCCCCTCTCGGGAGCCTGAGCCCCCCATCTCAGTTACACCAGGGAGACCCGCCCCACCCTCAGCCTCCGCAGCCCAGAGGGGAAAGGCTAGGCAGGCGTGGGAAAGTAGGGAGCCGGTTGGAGGGAGGTGGGGACAACTAGGACAGGCGCACTGTGCAGAAGTCTGCGGGACCCCTTTAGAGGCGTGAGGCAGGATGGTGGCCTCAGGGGCAAGAACAGCAGGAGGCTGCGAACTGTCTCAGGATGCACTTCCATCACCGTTACTTTCATTCAGGGATGGGCTGGTACTTGGAAGAACTTCTGTGGACGTGGCCTGAGCGAGAGCTGGGCGGCCGTTCATTGGCCAGGCTGCCTTCAGGGGCGTGAGGGAAGGCTGGGGCTGGGCAGTGGGAAGTGGGTGCGGCCATGGAAGAGGGTTCCCCGAGAAGGGAAGAGGGTGGGGTCAGGAATGTGGGTGCGGCAGGCGGATGGGAGGGGGAGCCCCAGAGGGTGGCCCGCGGGCGGGAAAAGGCCCCGGATCCGGGGACGCCTGAGGTCACTAACCTTGAAGAGCAGAACGTGGAGCTTCCCGCGCGCCACCAGCAGCCCGTGGTTGGCCTCCAGCCGCTGCACCTGGGCGGCGCGGCGCACGGCGCGCTCCTGGGCGGCATCCGCGTGCGAGCCCACGCGCTCCGCCTTGGCCAGCAGCTGCGCCAGCGTGTTGCTCGTGGTATCGTGGCTGCGACTCAGCGCGCCCAGGTTGCTCTGGATGCGGCGCACGGAGCCCGCCAGGCCGCCCTGCCTCTGAGCCAGGCCCCCCTGCCGCTCGCGCAGCGTCTCCAGCATGGTGGCCAGCTTCTCCAGCAGGGTCACCACCGTGACGGCGTGCACCGGGCCCCCGGCCGGCGCTCCGGGCACAGGCCCCGACTCCAGAGCGCTCTCCCCCATGCTCCCTGACCGCCCTGCCTGGCTCCCGCTGAAGCCGCCGGCCGCGTTCTGCGCTGGGGCCGCCTTCCCCGGCTCCTCCCCAGCTTCGGCCGTGACTCAGGCAGGCGGAGTTGGCCTTCCCCGGCTGCGGCGGGGGGGAGGGCAGAGGGCGGGATGTCGGCGGTGGGGTCCTTCGGAAGCGCGCCCCCTCTCTGCCGCCCTGCCCGGGGTCCCGCGGGGAAGCAGGTTGGCCTGGAATCCGCCCCACCCAGCCCGACTGACTCTCTCATCAGGAGTTTGACTTCCCTTCCTCCACTCCAATTCCCTGGTGTGCCTCTTTCTGGAAAGTACTCTCTCCCCAGTGCAAAGGGCAAGCCTTGGAAAATGTTGCTGTATGCATCGAGTGGGCAGAGAAACTATGTCAGAAGGCAAATGTGTGACCAAAGGGCCTCCGCAGCCCCCTGCCCTCGGCCTCCCGCGCCTCAGAGGGCTGTGTTTGCACCCTAGGCTCTTGGCTGTTTCGATATAGACCGAAGACTGGGCCCGAGGCCTCACTTTGGGACCCAGCAGGCCACGTAGACAGAGGAGAGGCGGAGCGGGTGGGGAGGTATCCCCTGGTATTTTCCTAGTAGTCATCACCAGGGTTTGGCTACAGGCCTCATTTCCTGCTTCTCTAGTTCGATGGGTAGCATTACCCTATTTTCTTTCTTCTAGGTCTCCTCCCTCGCTTTCTTTGAGCCCATGAGGGCCTAGCTCCTGCACCCCAAACTTGGAGGGCAGGCCGGACACCTCTTCCTGTGAAACCTTTCAAAGGATTAGAGTAGTTTCTGGTATTTATGCTTTTCTTCTCCTAGAGGTTGGTGTCGGCTCCCACCTGATGTTTCTTTAATTTTCTCTGGAAATAGGTGAGAAAGTCTGTTGAGAGTGAGGATTTTAAATTGCTGCCTGGGGGTGGGAGAGAGTGAGCATAGAAGATCCAGTTAATGATGCCGGTGGTGAATTTGCTACCTCACCGCTGTGGAAAACCCCATGCCTCCTCTCTAGTGATACCTGGTAAGCTGACAGTAGGCGCAGAAGTCCAGGCAGTTCACTGAATCCTATAATCTCTGTCCTTCCTCTCCTCATCCGGTCTGTGAGGGTCAGTTGACTATGGCAGAAACTGTCACTCGTGGGATGGTTACATGAGCCTGCAAGGACCTGAGGTCTGGTTTACGCAGAAGGACAGCAGATGAGTGAAATTATTATTTCCAGAAATCCGGTGATGCTAAGTTGGAGACCAAATTCTACAGATTCTCCACGAAGCCTGACCCTTCTGCTCCTTGGGAACCTGAGAGAATCACCGTCTCCTTCAGTGGATTTATATTGGCTCAGAGAGACCCATCAGGATGTGCCAGTTAAGAATACTTTCAAATTAAGGGAACAGAGAACCCAATTTAAACAGTTCTTAAACTTAGGAAATCCAACCCAAACATAATTGGAAAAGACCATGGTAGATAGAGTGATGATTAAGTGTGGGTCAGTCACAGCTCTCTCAACTATGCCCTCCAGGTGTCAGCTGCATTCCAGGCTGGGAGCAGGGTGGTTACAGCAGTTCCAGACCTCATATCTCTGCACAAAATTAAGAGAAAAGAGGGAACTGTCTTAAAATGTAGGACATTTATTTCCCAGAGCCCTTCAGAATTTTCCCACTTGCTTTCCACTGAGTTAAATGGCCATTCCAGAACCAAAGTGTATGGCTATATCTTGGTGGGCTTACACCTGAGTTCCTTAACCCATCATTGATAAGAGAGCTGATAATTACCTTTTGACAATTTAGGCCCACTCTTAGAGCAGGGTAGGGTCAGTTTCCCTAGGAGCATATGGGTGGTGTGGGCAGAAAAGTGATTATCTATGTAAAAAATCTGAGTATTGCTGCGGATAGTCAATCAAAAATGTCTGCTAGGGGAAGCCTATGAAAGACTCACCATCCTCAAGGAATGGTACTAAAGAAGTCCAGTGCATTTGGAAACAAGAACTTTGTGGTTAGATATTTTTCAAAGGCCTGCTGAATTCCCCTTTGGGTATGTAGAACAAATAAAACCTTAAAATTTAGCAATAAAGCCATCGATGATTTTGCTGGTGTTTCTAAAACTTCAAACATAATAGCCATATAAACTAGTAGAAACTAGTGGATTTTGGAAAATAGAAGCCCATGAGGTGCATAAAAATAACTTGGGGGCAACCCAGAAAAAAGCCTTGAGTCAACAAAGTCCAGATTGATAGAAATTATAGTGGGATGGCCTTGATCACACACTACCCAAGAAAAGGCCATATTGCAGTTTCCAAGAAAGATAGAAGGAAAGAGAGCAGAATGATAAATCATAATGATAAAAGCTACAGAATGATGCCCTCTAAGGCAGTGCAACCTGAGCTTAGTTAAAGATTTTGATTCTCTTAAGTCAGGGATGTGATTGGGACCCACTCCCTCCAACTCCTTGATCTGGGTGTGAAAAATAGAAACCAATTGGTACAGGTTTGTCATGTCCCCAAAAACTGTAAGTTCAAGCCCTAACCTTTGATACCTGTGAATATGTTCTTATTTGGAAATAAGATCTTTGCAGATGTAATAAGATCATATTGTACTAAAGTAGGGTGGACCCTTAGTCCAACGTGACTGGTGTCGTTACAAGAAGGAAAGGGTCAGACAAGGAAAACACCATATGACAGAGGCAGAGAGTGGAGTCACGCTGCCACAAGCCCAGGAATGCCTGAAGTGTCCAGGAGCTGAAAGAGGTGAGAAAGGATACTCCCCTAAAGCTTTGGAGGAAGCATGGCCCTGCCAACACCTTGATTTTAGACTTCTAGCCTCTTTTTCCATTGTTTTAAGCCACAGTTTGTGGTAATTTGTTTTGATAACCCTGGGAAACTAACATACACATTGCATGATCACCATCAGTATCACAGTAACCTCTTACCCAGGATGCGCCCCCACCCTCCACCCTGGTTAATTCTCTCAGAGTATGAAGTTCTCTGTAGGAAGAGTTAATAGAACCTGAGGACTCCTTGTAGAATGTAGACAATCTAATTAACATTTGCCCAGATACAGCGAGTCTTACAAATATCAGAGGAATGCTCTGGTGCTTGAGTAAAGAAATGCTTTAAAAATTAAAACAAAGTATTGCCAGCCCTGCTTCTCAAGGATTCCTTTTATACATTAGCCTGTCCCTTTCCCAGAACATACATTACTGAATACTCTAAGGGTTGGATTTATGTAAGAAAAAAAAAATCACTCTAGCTTCATGAGGGCTGGATCTGTCTGAAATATATCTGCCTAGTGCAGATTGAGTCAAGGGGTTGGTTGCTCCCAACCCCTGCCTGAATCTGCTGTGGTTACTTTTTCCTTGAGAGGAAGCCCAAGGAAACCTCTGAAAGATCAGGTTACAGTGCCTTAGATGGTATCACTCTGCAGCCTTGTGGAGCCAGATGCTCCTCTCTATGGTGCTGCAAAGATGCCCTGAAACAAAAGTGGCAGGAACACTACAGTTCTAACATCGCACTTGAGGAGTTAGGGATGTGCAATCAGATCCGGGGACCAGCCAGCCACAGGGCATCTGGCTGATGGGTGGGGACTTCCTGGAGCAGTAGTACTTAAGTCCATGACAGCTAGTGAAAGGTGTGTGATACCTCCCATCACATCAAAGAACAGCAGCTAACAGGAGTGTTTGAGCTTTAGACTCTGAGTTTGGGCCACCCTGGGATTCTTATACACTCCACATCTTGGGTTGTCCAAAAGGCCACATACTTTGAATCAGGTGCAGAAGAGACTCAATGACTGACCCTGGGAAAGCTGGGTCAGCTCTACCCCTTGGAAAGAGGAGACTTGAGGTCTCTGTGATTTCTTCCCCTCCCATCAAGATGATCTGGGGAGAAATGAGGAGAATGGCAGATCCTAAAGGAAAAACATTTAGGATTCTAAACTAAAGGAATGCTTCTAGCAGCTGAGAATTATACTGCTTTTGAAAGATAATTGCTGCCTTACTAGTAGATGTGAGTAGAGAGATTGACCAACGGCTGCTAGATTATTTTGTTCATTGTCTCATGTACCAGTGCAGCCTAACAGTTTTTGATTACGTGATGCAAAAAAAATCTGGAAAAGGATGAGACATGGTTGTGTGAGTTTATTGTACAAGGAATACCCTTGACCCTGAGCCTCACTTTCAGCTGCTAAACAGGGACATCTTCCAGGAATTTAACCTTTGAATCAAAAGTAACAACATGCATAGTAGTTTGTATCTGATAAGCAATAAAGAATTACTATATAGCACAGGAAGGTAACTATATTCAGTATCTTATAATAATCTACAATGGGAAATAATCCAAATATATAGATAGAGACTTCCCAGTTGATGCAGGGGTAAAGAATCTGCCTGCCAATACAGGAGACATGGGTTCAATGCCTGGGTTGGGAAGATCCCTGGAGTAGGAAATAGCAACCCAATACAGTATTCTTGCCTGGAAAATTCCATGGACAGGGGAGCCTGGCAGGCTGTAGTCCTTGAGGTCACAAAGAGTCTGATATGACTGAGTAACTGAGCACAGCACAGCACACACACACACACACACACACACACACAAAACTGAATCACTTTGCTGTACACCTAAAACTCACAACGTTGTGAATCAATTGTACTTCAATACAAAGGTAAAGTAATAGCGTGCAGCATGAGCAGAACCACCCACTCAACAGGGAATGAGCCTCAGTGGACAGGCACTACCTTCCACCCTTTGTCACAGACATCCTGTCTACGGAAGGGGTAAGGCCATTGCACACAATGAGGGAGCTCTGTGCCGCTGGCAATGAAAAGAGCTATAAGTTTGGAGCAACAGGAAATGAGAGCCAGTAATCAAAATAACCAGAAATCAAAATAACCAAATGGGTGGGAGATCCTGGAATGATGCGTTATGGCCAAGAGGTTTGGGGATAGCTTTCATGACAAGAATCAAGTTGTTTGAACCCGTCAAACGACTATTTTTCACTCATATTTTAGGAGGTTGAATAGCTTCCCAAAAAAGATACATCCAAGTTCTAACCCCAGTACCTGTGAATGTGGCCTGATTTGGAAATAGGGCAGGTGTAATTAAGGACATTGAAATGTGATCATCCAAGGTTTAGGAAAAAGAAAGTGAAGTTGCTCAGTCATGTCCAACCCTACCAGGCTCCTCCATCGATGGGATTTTCCAGGCAAGAGTACTGGAGTGGATGGCCGTTTCCTTCTCCAGGGGATCTTCCTGACCCAGGCATCGAACCCGGGTCTCCCACATTGTAGACAGACACTTTACCGTCTGAGCCACCGGGGAAGTCAGGGTGAGCCCTAAACCCAGCGACTAGTGCCCTTACAAGAAGAGAAGACACAGAGATACAGAAAAGAAGGCCACGTGAAGACTGAGACAGAGATTGGAGGGCAGCCCCAAACCCAGGAACACCAAAGGTTGCCAGCAGCCACCGAAAGGTAGGAGAGGGGTGTGAAATGGCTTCTCCCTCAGGGCCTTCCAAGGGTGTGTGGTCCTAGCCAACACTGATTTTGTATTTCTACCCTCTAGAACTGTGAGGAAATACATTTCTGTTGTTTTAAGCCACTAATTGTATAGTAATTTGATATGGCAGCCCTAGGAAATTATTACACATATGAACACCTACCAGAAGGATTAGAAACACACACATACAAAAAAAAAAAACAAACACAACAAGCAGTTCTGAGACTTCCCTGGTGATCCTGGGGCTGATTCTGTGCCCCCAGTGCAGACGGCCCAGGTTTGATCCCTGGTTGAGGGTGAAGATCCCACATGCTCTGGGGCAACTTAAGACCAAGTCACCACGAAGATCCAGCACAGCCAATATTACTTAACTGATTAACTAAAAAATTCAGCTCACCTCCTCCTAAAAAAAAGTTTTAACAACCAAGTAAATCAATCAATATGCCACGGGGGACATCGGAGAATCCTGCATCTGAGATGAGGCCACCAAGGAACACAGAACTTTGGAATGTGTAATTGTTGTCAGGGCGTAGGAGTTGATCTCCTCCTGCGAAAACATCCTGGGACGCTCAAAAGGCAAAAAGCCTGGAAGTGACTGAACAGACTCTACTGAACCTCTTTCTGTAATCCGAGGAATTCAGTGGAGTCCCACAGAGGGAAGCCTCGCCTAGATTTGAGCTTGCATTCCTTAGCAAATCACTCAGAAACCCCTGCGGGCCTCTATTTTGAGCTAATATGGCGTTCCCCTGATCTAGGAGCCTATTTTACCATCCACATGATAAAGGACAGGGCAGATCACTAGGGACTGGCATGCCCTGCATCTCAGAGGCAGTCCCATGGACTGAGAGGTAGAATGGGGCATTGAAGATGGGCTCAGCCAAGATGCCATGGGCAGCAATTCCAGCCTGATGGTGACTTACAGGAAATCGTATACAGCTGGAGTCCTGCAGCTATTTTCATCTTAGTACAAGCATTCCTCTATGTCTCTGGGCTGCGTCCAAGGAGGGAGAAGTCATTACGAGCCATCCAGTATTTGCCATAACCAGGAAATACTGACTCATAAAATGTAGCACCGCCTTAGGTGGATGGTGTTCACTTATGAGATTTTGTTTGAAGAATAACTGTCATTTGCATCATCTGTGTGGCCTTCCCTGGTGGCTCAGACAGTAAAGAGTCGGCCTGCAATGCGGGAGACCTGGGTTTGATCCCTGAGTCAGGAAGATCCCCTGGAGAAGGAAATGGTAACCCACTCCATAATTCTTGCCTAGAAAATCCCATGGACGGAGGAGCCTGGCAGGCTACAGTCCATGGGGTTGCAAAGATTCAGACACAACTGAGCAACTTCACTATCCCAAGTATGGTGTCAAAAGAAGAAATAGTTGGGAATTCCCTGGTGGTCTAGAGGTTAGGACTTGGTCCTCTTACTGCCAGGGACCCAGGTTCGGTCACTGGTCAGGGAGCTAAGATCTTGCAAGCCTCCCCCTGCCCAAAAAATAGGGAGGGAGAGAGACAGTTGATAATTAGTTCAATTAGGTGAATAGAAGAAGCCAGCCTACACTGGGCAAAGAATATCACTGGCTCATCTGTCTCATCCCACTTTAAGGCAAATGGCATGGTTGAGCAATGTTGCACAACACAAAGCAACCTATTGACTCTTTCTTATCCTATTTGGATTCAGTGGATCTTAGAACTGGAAGAGAAAGCTCTCAGAAACAGACTATAGGGAATTCCCTGGCGGTCCAGTGGTTAGGACTCAGCACTTTCATTGTCGGGGCCTGTGTTCAATCCCTGGTTGAAGAACTAAGAGCTCACATGCTGCACAGTGCAGTCAGAAAAAAAAAAAAAAAAAAAAAACAGAACCAGAACATATGTATAATAATCCATTCACTAAACCAGTCTGGTATGACAACTGAGAGGCTTTGAAAAAAAGATGTCTTATAGGTCTGCAAGTTTAGCCATTTAATCCAAGGACGAGAATAATCCTTGAGACTGGCAGAATGGTCCCTGAGACTGATACCCTAGCTTTTTGAAATCAAACCCCATCCAGTTAAGTATGATGGTATCACAGTACCTCCGTGGAGTCCCCTGGGTATAATTAATGTTGCAGAATCAATCTACTACCAGCTTTTCAACTTGCTGGTTTGACAGAGCTGCAGCTTAACCAAAGTCCTTCTTCTTCTTAGGAACTGGATGGAAGAGGTATTAATTGACATAAGCAGAGCATATGGTTCAGAATTTTTTTCTATCACCAAGTTGCATCTAAGCCATACAATGAATGGGCAAGAGAGCAATGAGCAAGACACCCCTGCCCCACGAGACTTAGAGGATTGCTTCAGGGCCTGCACCAGCGGAAAGAGACCAAGGAGCTGGGAGAGGAGTTGATCTTGGAATCATGTTCCCTGCAAAGTAGCTTCAGTCAAAGTCAGTTTGCTTAGGAAGCTAATGTAGGAGAGGGGGATACAGGAGGGAGCCAGAGCCATCCTACTGATGTCGGCTAAAGATTTAAGTCAAAAAAGAAGAAAGCAAGAATAAGTAAAAAAGGAAAGAGAATAAAGACAAATATTTACATATATATACTTCCATAGTTGGAAAATGTGTACAAGATATTAAAGAAACCATATATTACATGGTTTCCACTAGAATGGGAAAATTTATGAGAACAGATAATGTAATGTGTGGATCCCTGCTATACTTATGAAGGTTGTACAATTACAATGTGAATCTTCAAAGAAGGAATGGAAACTGCTCTTTGCACTTCAGTTAGGAATTGAAGCATCCTCAGGAAATCAGATTTGAGCGCCTCCTGGGAAAGCCTAATATAAGCGGTGTGACCCAAAACCCAATTTCCTAAATTTGTCTAAGGACATCTTTAGCCCTACATTGTACAATATGATAGCCACCAGCCACATATAGATATTTAAAGTTTTAATTAAAATTAAATAAAATTCAAAATTTAGTCCTTAATCACACAACTCACATTTCAAGAGCTTCAGTTCAGTTCAGTCACTCAGTCGTGTCCGACTCTTTGCGACCCCATGGACTGCAGCACACCAGGCTTCCCTGTCCATCACCAACCCCTGGAGCTTGCTCAAACTTATGTTCATCGAGTTGGTGATACCATCCAACTATCTCATCCTCTGTTATCCCCTTCTCCTCCTGCCTTCAATCTTTCCCAGCATCAGGATCTTTTCCAATGAGTCAGTTCTTCCCATCAAGTGGCCAAAGTATTGGATCAGCTTCAGCATCAGACCTTCCCATGAATATTCAGGACTAGTTTCCTTGACTGCTTTGATCTCCTTGCAGTCCAAGGGACTCTCAAGAGTCTTCAATAAGACTTTCAAGAGCTTAACAGTTACTGTTGGCAAGTGGTTACCACAATGGACCCCATGCCTCTAAGTTAATACTACTCCATGGGGTGAGTGTGGGGTCCCAAATGTTACTAATGACAACCCCATGAGCTTCTCTGAAAGGTGAGACAAAGAAAGGCACGTCACCTGAAAGGCACATCTTGAACAAGAAATGATCAGTATGAATGAACTTACAGAGCAATACGTGGAGAAGTGATTTCTTCTGTCAGCTCTGGGGCCATTTAAAATTGGTAAATAAGGATACAGGAGAGTGGTTTCTGAAATGGGCCCATGCTAGCTACAAGACCTGGACCAGCAGTCTCAAAAATATATATCTTCCAACATGGTTTACCTTGATTATGGGAATTATAGTTATTGATTTTACCCTTTGAGGGGAAGTATTACAAAAATCAAGTCTGCCAAAGTAACAAGATTGCCTTCTGTCTGTGTGGTGAAACCAATTAGGATGTTCACTGTAAGCCTCGTCCTGGAAAGGGAGGTAAGACTAGTGAGAAAGATGGTGGGGCTTACTTTGTAACATGTGATTTTGAATAAAAAAATAAACATACCCTGCACTTGCTTTCAACAGATATTTTAATTCTTAGTTTTGATGACAAGAGTCCAATAACAGAAGAGCGTTGAAACACAAAAGGGCCCAACACAAATTTGTTGATTGAAAAAAAAATTGTTTGCTTTTCTAAACAAGGTAAACCACCAATAATAAGTGGATCACATTTGCAATGAGAACCTAAGGAGTAAACACATTTAATAAGAGTTAAGCCTCGGCTTCTGATATACCAACTTCGGGAGAGAATCAAGGGTAGGAGTAGGGGAAACACGACAAGTGTACAGGGCCTGGTCACAGGCAGGGCTACAGTGCTTGGAGGGCTGAACCCTGCTGGCCTGTTTAATGGATGCTCCTTGACTTTCCCTGAAGCCAACACAATGGGTCCAAGAGAAGTCACCATCACGTTCATTTCCAGATGTGCCCACTCTTAAAGAGTCTTCAGACCATGAGGGTATTCTGGCAACAAATGTTGAGAAAAGACAGGAATGAATGCACTGCTATGCCTTGTGTCTAATTCATCTTCTGTAAATAACCCTCTGTTTAGGATCTCCACAGGCCTTGATATGTTTTATCTATACAAGTGAGTGGGTGGGAGATAAGGGAACAAAAATAAGCTTTTTCTGTGGCTGAACTATTTAGGCTTGCCTGTGATGAGGCTAGATTTAAGACTTCAGCCTCTATAATATGTCCCAAGAGGCTGAAGCCATAGTGTTTTGGTCGAAACCGAAAGCAACTGTGACAGGGAAAGCCTACAGCTTACTGATATAGTGCACAAAGCTTGTGGGACCTGAATCTTGGGGAAGGTGCAGTGCAGAAAGACCTCTCAACTTTCTCACGTGGGCTGTCTCTCAGAAAGTAGCCCCTGCTACTTAGTCCCTGACTGAAGCTTACATTCTCCAAATCAGGGGCTCCCTCTCTCAAACTTTGTGTCAATCTGGGACTATTAGAATGAGAAGAGAAAAAAAAAAACAGAGAAGATTTTAAATGCCAAATATTAATATTATGAGAAAGAGAGAAGAGTGGAGTAGGTTAAGACTAGAAGCAAAATCTCAGAAAATAGATTGGGTTAGACATATACAAAATAATATAAAATTAAGCTAAATTTAAATTCAAGTAAAGATACAATGCAAATTGGATAGGACACTGACAACTGAGTTTAAGAAGTAAAGCTGATCTTTATTTTGTCTGTCCTCTATAACTCGTGTCATGTTGCCCATGCTTTTAACCAATACCTACACAGGTCAGGATTTACCAGGGTTTCTGACCCAAACTCTCATAACAGAAAAATCTGAACCTTTAGTGAACTAGCCTTGAATTGTGCCAATGTTTGGCTCAAATGGTAAAGAATCTGCCTGCAATGCAGGAGACCTGGGTTCCATCCTTGGGTCTGGAAGATCCTCTGGAGAAGGGAATGGCTGCCCACTCCAATATTCTTGCCTGGGGAATTTCATGGACAGAGAAGCCTAGCAGGCTGCAGTCCATGAGTTTGCAAAGAGCCAGACATGACTGAGCTACTAACACTTTTATTTTCACTTTCATTAACCTTTACCACAAAACATGGCAGAATGAGGCATCATGCTAGAGGTCCCTCACATTCTCTCCATATTTCTCCATGCCTCTATTATACTCTCTCCTTCTCAGGCATCACTTTTTTTGCAACAAACAAAAACTCACTCAAGCTGGCTTCTTGTTGTTGTTTAGTTGCTAAATCGTGTCTGATTCTTTTGCCCACCAGGCTCCCCTGTCCTTGGAATTTTCCAGGCAAGAATACTGGAGTGAGTTGCCATTTCCTTTTCCAGGGGATCTTCCTGACCCAGAGATCGAACCCACATCTCCTGCGTTGGCAGGCAGATTCTTTACCACTGAACACCTGGGAAGCCCCCTCAAACTGTCTAGGCCTCACCAAACTGGTCTTCCCAGGATAAGCAAATCTTCACCATTCGGCATCATGCAGCGATGCTGGGAACAACATCCACATTCCACTGAGGTCTATTGCTTGCAAACCTACCTGTCAGCATCCATTTCTCTTCTAGACAAGTATCAGTTGGTTACAAGGAACAAAAACTATCTCGGTTAACTTAAGTGAAGGTGGCTTTATTATGGAAGAATTGGCAGCTACCCCAGCCTCCAAAGTAGACTGTTGAAACAATTTATTGAGTCTGGAGCTCTTCCTGAATTAACAAAAGGGAGGAGCCATTAAAGGATAATACAGCTTATTTATTATTTCAATAGCTTCTCAGGAGGAGCAGGAAAGAAACCAGACCTCTTTTATGCACAATAATGGGGCCCGGTAACTTGGAAAAAGGCGAGACGCCCTTCTAATTGAGGAAATATATCCTTTTTTAATATGGGTTTGGATTGTACTCTCTAAAAATTGATGTGTGTTCCTGGGAGCAGTGGATGAGCTTGTATAACAATTCTATTAATCAAGTGAACTGACATGATTTCCACGCACATGTGTAAGAATATTGAAAAGGAAATCCAGCCAGGAAGAGCTAAATCCACGACTACCACATGCTTGGAGGCTCTTCACCTTCCTCCCCCACTCCCATCTCCACTCTTGTGCACACAATTCTGAAAGACTTGAGTGACAATAGGTGCCCTTCTGGCTAAAGTTCCGAGGACCTGCCTCCAATTGGCACACTCAGATTTGGGACTTCTGGGTCAGATAAGAGTGGTGAATTCAGAGAGAGAGAAAGAGATCCAAGAGAGACAGCCTGGGACCTAGGACCTGAGACCCTTTGCTGCAATGCTTGCACCTGGACAAACATCCTCTGGAGCAACACAATTCAAAGAAATGATAAGGGACTAAAACTAACTGCATCTATGTGCAGTTGGGGCAAATTATGAACAATAAGGTATAAAAAGACCAAACCCGCCACTTCTGAGGTGCCAGAGCAGAAGCAGGGTACCGCCCACAATCCATGCATACAGCATCACCAGAGTTGGGGGTACCCTCCAAGCCACCTCTTATCTGCCCCTACCCTTACCCCATGTAAGGAACCAGCCCCCCTCAGGGAGCAAGCAAGAGAAACTGTAACTTGCTTTTACTCTTGCTGCACCACAAGTCCCAATAAAACTTTGCTTGAATTCCTCATCTGGCCCCTTATCAATTTCTATTGATTAAAGAATCCAAGGACCTAAGTGGGTAACCCAAGAAGTGAGATCCCTTCCTGTGATGGGAAGTTAGTGGTTTTGAATAAAACTAATTTTCAAAGGAGGCGCATGGAGAAGGGGAGGTTTATGTCTAAAAGCCAGGGAGCTTGTGAAAGACTCAGATCTGTAGGGATCATCCTCCCTCTGAGAATAAAGGTCTGCCTTGGGAGAGTTGTATCCTGCTCTCTTTGACTTTGAACTTCCTTCTGAAATTGCTTTATCTCTTCAGCGAAGAACCTGCATATCCACTCAGGCTGTTGGTAACTTTGGAGAGATGAGAGAGAGAGAACAGTAAGGGCAAGAAAGATCTGCCCAACCTCTGACTAATGGAAAGAAACATTGAATGGGGTACAGTGTGGCACTCTTGGCAGTGACAGACCAAATGGAAAGCAGGGAAAAAATACCCTTATTGACAAGATAGCACTGCAGAGGTAACAAACTCCAGAGGCCATGAGACCGAAGCTTTGGGGTCTTCACATAGGTTAGAAGATGCTGCCCTATAGAAGAGGAAGTAAATGAGGCGTCCAAAGTGACTAGGCTTCATCTGGTTACAATTAGGTCTAAGCTGGGGGCTTCCCTGGCAGCTCAGTGGTAAAGAATCTGCCTGCCAATGCAGGAGACTCAGGTCCAATCTGTGGGTCAGGAAGATCCCCTGGAGAAGGAAATGGCAACCCACTCCAGTATTCTTGTCTGGAAAATTCCATGGACAGAGGAGTTGGTGGGCTATATAGTCCATGGGGTCACAAAGAGTCAAACAGGACTTAGTGACTAAACAGCAACAATCAGTTGTAAACCCATTCAAGTCCAAAGTTCTACAGGCTCTGATACACTGCTATCACACTCGATCACTCAGGGGCCCACGTTCCTTCTTGCTGTCTCGATTCTTTCAGATGAATCTGGATGTCACGCACAGCCCTTTCATCAACTTTCACTAAGAAAACTGAAAATTTCTCCTTTCAAGAGATATGTACTCTGAAGAGTTGGTCCTGGAGAGTGTCACTGACTCTTCCTCCCCTTTCTCTCCACAGTGACCAGCATAGGCTGTCCCTGTCCCCTGCAGAGGTGTTGCCCATACTCAGACCCCTTGGCTTCTGAGCTTCTACCTCCAATGAGCTTGTTATGAAAGCTCTTCCAAAATATTAGTGTTTTCTTCAGCAAGTCCAGTGAACATAATTCCCTCCATCTCACAAACGTAGGGTCAAGTGACCATCTCCCAGCATCTAAGGACAAGAAAAACCTGAGGGCCTGGAACAAGGAGATTAGAGAGCCAGGTTTCACCCTCTAATTCTCAAAAGTTTCCTGACTGCTCGGCTCTACCCCCATCCACGTGCCTGCGCCACGCTGCTTCCCTGGACGCTGGCTCTCTGCCTTCTTGTCAGCGATGCACAGGGTGAGAAAAAGGCCATCTCAACCTAGCTCAAGTGCCTTCTGTGAAATATTACAGTCATTGCATCTTAGTTGAATTTCCTGAGAGTTAAGGGAATGAGCATCTAACCAGTAGCCTTAGGTCAGGCCCAATAAGCTGCTGCCCAGCAGTGCAGGAATGAGATGAATGTGGTAAACAAGGCCACAGGATCTGTGGGCCGGGCAGGCTCAGCAGCTTGTCGGATAGAGGTGGCAAGTCTATGTATCCTTGATGGTGGTTGTAGAGTTTAGGGGCACTGATAAATAATAACCCTCCATTCTCTGCCAAAGTTCTGAATTAATTGAGAAATGATGCAAAAGAACAAGGCTAATGAGAGATCAAGATAATAATAGTACTACTGAGGAAGTTGATATTGGCAAATGTGGCTGAATCATTTAGTAGAGATCAGCTTCTTGATCCTGAACTCCAGGATTAGAAAAACTAACCTACCCACTCTGGGCAAGAAAATGATAGCTCTCCCTCTCCCCAACCTGGTCTCCCACCCCTATCCAGGGATAATCCTTTCTAATTTTACTTCATAGGAGGAGGAAAGCGTAGTGTATGTCCCCTGGGAAGCCTAGCTAAAGAGAGAGGTGTTATGTGGAGCACGCCCAACTCATTCCTCCCAAATTTGCCAGAGAAGTGACCCGTCTGCCACAGAAGGATCAAGTCAAAAGACAAATCTGAATCTGATCAAATCTCCAGGTCTAATTACCAATTTGCCAGCAATACCTGAGGCAGGGAAACATCTCTAAAGATAACAGAGCAACTCATGCATACTGTGGGATGTTCTACAAGATAAATGACCCAAGTTCCACAGCCAATGAATTTCAAAGAAAAATAAAAAGTGATGGAAGGAAAATAATATAGATTAAAAGACATCTAAGAAACCTATAAACTAATATTAATGATTGGGTTTTATTTAGGTTCTGATTCCAAAAACAAGTTGAAAGAAATTATGTGATAACTTGGAAAATCTGAATGTTAATTGAATATTCAATAATATTAATGAAATAAGTTTTGAGCATCATAATGGTATTGTGCTTTTTTTTTTCAAGTGTCTTTAATTCCCATACAGTTGAAGGTACTGTAGTCAAAACATGGTAGAGGTGAATCAGAATGTTCCTGCTTACCAAACTCAGCAGATAAACTGATAACATCAATAAAATACTTCTGGCACACCAAAAAAGTAAATTACAATTTTATCTCTAATTTGTTCATTCTGTGATATCTCTCTTTCTCTCTGTTTCTCATTTTGAGAAGAGAAATTACCTCTTAATAGTTTCCTAAGTTTGGACTCTTTTAGAAGGAGTCATTCCAGTCATCTCTGATATCTAGATTTTTTTTTTAACCTTGCTAAAATTATCTAGGACATAGTCACTGTTTCTGAGCTAATAACAGACACCTCACTGTGTTCTGGTATCCTCTCTAAAAGCATTTAGATCTAGAAGCTTCTTCTTTTCCCCTTTTTATTCATCCATTTCAGTCATCCCAGGTAAGAGGAAGTTAGTCCCTCCATAACTCCCTTTCTTGGATGAAGTCATTTCAAAACAACACTTTTGAATCATATTTGAAGCAGACTGTCTGTACTGATGAATGATACAGCTAATAACTAATTGTTCTGCACCCTTTTCCCATCTAAAAGGCTCACATACACAAGGACTCTCTATTCTCCGTGACTGAAGGCTTGCGCAGTTCCTCCGGTTCATTAAGTCACCGCAGCCCATCAGCATCTCTGCGGCCCTCACATGGCCCAGGCACATAGGCTAAGTTTAATACCTGAGCAGTTCAAGGATGAACTGTAACACACTCCACCCAAAGCTCTCACTTTCGCTGTGGTCGTGTCTCTCCTAAGAGCAATGTGACCAACCCGTGCTTGTCAGACAGCCTGTGTAGCAGGCACCTGCCAAGACCGGTGTCACTGAGCCACTCCCTGCTAAGAGCCCCCCCACCTCCCAAGGTCATGTCTGGCTAAGCCCTGTCGTTGTGAATGTTGAGGTCACCTATATGACCTTTAACAGAAGCTTTTTGGCTGAAAGAAGGAAAGACCCATCCTCTGTACCCTTATGGCTAACCCATAGCCCTGTCTCTATAAAAACAGATCCTCACCTGTGGATCAAACTCTGAGACCTGTGACGACCCACCAAGGAGAAAATCCTACATATCTGACACTTAAAACCTTATGTTTCCTGCCCAGCTACAAAGTTAAAAACAACTCCATCAGACAAAAACCAGCCACATGGCTCAGTATGAGGGTCCACAAACCATCGCAGCCATAAACACATGTTTACTAAAGTCCAGACCTAAGCTACGGAGAAGGCAATGGCACCCCACTCCAGTGCTCTTGCCTGGAAAATCCCAGGGACAGGGGAGCCTGGTAGGCTGCAGTCCATGGGGTCGCTGAGAGTTGGACATGACTCAGTGACTTCGCTTTCACTTTTTACTTTCATGCATTGGAGAAGGAGGTGGCGGCCCACTCCAGTGTTCTTGCCTGGAGAATCCCAGGGACGGCAGAGCCTGGTGGGCTGCCGTCTATGGGGTCGCACAGAGTCGGACACGACTGAAGCGACCTAGCAGCAGTAGCAGCAGCTGACCTAAGCTACAGACCCTGGCCTCACCAAAGCGTCTTCACATGTTAGTTGGGTCCCCAAATTCTACTCCCTGTTTATTTCTTAAGGCTCCTGATTCAGTGAATCAGATGTTGAAGTTCTGTGGATCCTCAATAAATAGCCCCCTCTTTCCTTGCCCTGAGTTCAAGGCCAATTAAAAAGTAGAAGTCAGTATTACTTTTTATTACTTTGATAAAGTTAAAATTGAAGAAGGGAGCTCACATTATTGGATAAATGAACTTTCCAATAGTGAACCCCAGACATAGAGGCTTCCCCCGTCTTAGATCATGCTAGAAAACTGAAGTCTTCCCACTGGAACAAGTCCCTTTAAAACATCCTACAGAATGCATGCTTCTGTGGGTGACCTAACTCCTAAAAGGAGAAATGGAGATGCTGAACTAATGTTCAGTTCGTTCTTGTCAAATTTGTCAGTCCACTAAGTTATTAACTTCTCTTCTGGGGAGAGAGGCCAAGAGTATTACTCTGGAGAATCTCCTACCATATAAAATAAACCATCAAGAGTGGGGGAAAGCACTTTTCTCCAATAAGAGTCATGATTAATCATCTTAAATGACACCAGGATACCTTTTTGTCTGCTTTATGCTGTGTGTTATGAGAAATGTGAATGACTGGTTTCCAATCTAGTGCAACCATTATAATCCCCTAATGGAAATGATCTTGATTTGGGTAGTAAAAGAGTCCTGGTGTCAGGAAGCCAACATTTGGAGAATGATTATTAAAGTATAATGATGAGTAATGACATTCGCATCACCAGGCAGTGGGAAGGACGGGTTTCCTCCTGCCCATTTCTGCCTCGTGACTGCATTCTGCACAGAGCCTTCTGCAAATCAAACTTGAGCCTTCTCATCCTCTTTCAACAGGTCCTGGGTGGGACTTGAAGGAGGGTGGCATGAGCTTCATTCATTTTAATGACTACATAGTATTTCATCACATTGTTTTGAACCAATTCTCCATTCCTGGTATTTTTGTTGTTACAAAATAGCTGCAATGAATATCCTTAGGTAGGGCCCTGATCCCAAGGAGCTTGTAGTCCAGTGGAAAAGACTGGACTATAATAATAAGTAGTCACCAATTATGAAAATAGTTAATTACAATTGTGATAAATTCTATGAAACAAAAGTACTAGATGTAGTGACAATATATTATAGGAAGACCTAACCTCCTGGCATTGAGGGTTAGTCACAAAGTGTTGCCCTAAGGAAGTGACATTTCAAGCTGACGCTTGAAGAATAAGTAGGAGTTGGTCATGCAGGGGGGCTGGAGACAGGTACATGTGACAGGTGCAATGTGTGTTTGAGGTGTCTGGGTAGAGTATACAGCACCAGGGAACCACATATACAAGTGAATATAGGCCAGAAAGAGATGCCCTTTAAAAAAGAAAGGGTGGCCAGCAAGAAAGCAAGCTGCCAGCAGCCCTGTCTCCTGGATCTTTAGAATAGCGGAGGGAAGGGCTGAGGGCATCAGAGATTGGATGGCCAAGAACTTTGGGCACAGCTGTGAAATGCTTCATTGTTGTTATTGAGTCACTAAGTCATGTCTGACTCTGCGACTACATAAACTGCAGAATGCGAGGCTTCCCTGTCCTTCACTATCTCCCGGAGTTTGCTCAAACTCATGTCCGATGTGTTGATGATGCCATCTAACCATCTCAACCTCTGTTGCCCCTTCTCCTGCCCTTAATCTTTCCCAACATCAAGGTCTTTTCCAATGAGTAGGCTCTTCTCACCAGGTGGCCTCAGTATTGGAGCTTCAGCATCAGTCCTTCCATTGAGTATTCAGGGTTGATTTCCTTTAGGGTTGACTGGTTTGATCTTGTGAAATGCTTGGGCTTTGTTTTATTCTATACACATTAGAGAGCCACTGAAAGGTGTTGAGGAAGGATTTTCTAAAGCTCAGTCTGGTGGCCACATAGAGCTTGGTCTGGGAGGGATAAAGCTGAAGACAGGAAAACCAAGTAGGGAACAGAACTACCTGTGTGACCTTTCGCAGGTCACATAGCCTCTCTGAGTTCCAGTTTCTTCAGCTGAAAATGGGAGTAATAATTTCTACCGTATAGAGTTCTGTTATGATTAGTGAGATACACTACCATAAATGTTAAATGCTTAGTAAATGCCAGCATTTACTGGTTTCCAAAATTCTTTATTCTCCTTATCTTTCACATCTACTTTGGCACAAAATCCATTCATCTTCCCTCCTAAATATCCCCCAAATCTATGTTTTTCTCCCTATCTCCCTCCATAACTCTCATAAATTCTAATTTGGCTACCAAAATGGGTTCCTGAGTGCAATCTGTGCCTCCTCTAACCCCTCCCCTCACACCTTGGCTACCAGGGTAATTAAACAGAAACCTGAATGCATCACCTGCCTACTTGAAAACCCTCCTGATTCTTCATGCATCAAAGGATCATGAACGAATCCCTAAATATGGATTACAAGGTTCCTAGTGATCTTTCTCATATGTACCTGTCATTCCTACTCACCATCCTGCCAGCCCACCCCACCCTACTCCCTATACCCTAGACATTTGGGCTGCACGATCCCTCAACACCCAACCTGTGTCGTTCACCTCACATCTCTCTTCTTGGGGAGTAGTCAGTTTCATGCCACACAACATGCAGCATCTTCGTTCCCAGACCAGGCATCCACCCCATACCCCCGGCAGTGGAAGGGCTAACCACTGAACCACCAGGAAATTCCTGTCACCCCACATCTTTACTCACACTTTTGCTCCTGTCCCAAGACACCATCCCTTCTTGCCACAAATCCCAGCCCCTATTCTGAGACACTATTTAAATGTCACCTCTTCCTTCTCTCATATTCACAACCTCCCCAAATTCTATATTCATTCCTTCCCTGAACTCCCATATCACTGTCTACATCCATATGTTACAGTCCTTGTCACATTTATAATAGGGCTGCCCAAGTGGTTCTGTGGTAAAGAATCCACCTGCAAATGCAGAAAACGTGGGTTCAATCCCTGGGTCAGGAAGATCCCCTGGAGGAAGAAATAGCAACTCACTCCAGTCTTCTTGCCTGGGAAATCCCATGGATAGAAGAGGCTGGCAGGCTACAGTCCATGGGGTCGCAAAGAGTTGGACACGACTGAGCAACTAAGCACACACGCACACACATTTATATTAATTTAATATGTTTATATTAACTTTTCACCTCCAAGGCTATGGATTTCTCAACAACAGTGGCCCTTTTTAATCACCCTCGTACCCGCAGTGTGTAGCATACATTCTTTATGTATTGGACTACACTCGCTGAGCCAGTGGATGCACGGATGAATCAAACATAAAAGTCATTCTATGTTCGGAACTACTTGGTTTGGGGCTTACAGGACTCAGCCTCTAGGTGGCGCCTGTTTTGGGGGTCTCCCTTGGCCATCAAAACTTGGTTCCTTCCTGCCTCCAGGGAGTCTAGGGAGGAAAGGAGCAACTAATCTCTTCTCTCTCCCATGTGTCACCCGCTTGCACCTGGACCCCACCCTGGGACCCATGCCTGCAGCCCCTCTTCATGTGAAGCTGCAGTGCCATCTACTGGTGACTGGAAGACCTGCAGGTCAGGCTGAAGAAGGAAAGAAGGCATTAAGGGTCCCAAAGGTTTAATCTGGATATGGAATCTCAGCTATTGAACCCCCACACTGGGCAGGTTTGTCCACCTATGTGAGCCCAGACTTGATGGAGGTAGCCTTTTATTTATATTTCTCATTGACCAAAAACTCTCAGGCATGTCTCGGTGGTAAGAGCCCTTTCTTCAAACGTTGAAACTGGTACCCGCACACTCAGTCCTCCCAGAATCTAGTAGCCCTAACTCCGGAACACAAAATCCCTTCCTGGTCCTCTCAGGGAGAAAAACCTCTCACTTGGACCCACTGACAACACTCAAGAGTTTGTGACCAGAGCCTCTTCTTCAGGTGTTGGTGACCAGATGCCTCTGCCAAGCCCCTCAGTAAACAGGGCAACTGAGTCAGATGTCTCAGAGATGGGGACCTTTCCTCAGGTCCTCAGTGAGCAGAGCCCAGACTCAGCACTGTCAGTAACCAGGACCCTCCCCAAGATCCCTCAGTTATCAGAGCTCTTGTCTCCATTTCCTTAGCAGCCAGACCCTTCTCTCAACCCCTCAGTGAGCGAAGGCCCCTCATTCAGATCTCTCCAGTTTTCACTCAGATCTCAGTGGCTGGGCCCCTCCCTTGGATTCTTCAACAGACCCACAAGAAAGACCTTATGGCATTACTAAAGCAAAAAAAAACCAAAAACTTTATTTTAAAGAATTCAACGTATATGCAGAAAAGCATCAATGGGACCATCATGGGATAAAAACTGAACTGTAGTGACCTTTGCACTTATTTTGTGGTTTAGCTGTTTTTACAGTGAATGACATATGAAGACCAATCATAATTTTTAAGATGTTTAGACCTTTAACTTTCTTGATCCAGCCCCACGCCCTTAGGTGCCCAGGGCCCACTCTCAGGCCTTTGTGGTTGAAGGGGTTAATTAAGGTCTGGTGACATAACAAGAGCTCAGTGGGTCCCTTAAGGTCACTCGTCAACCTTCTGCTTCCCTCTGGTCCCTGGAGAAGCTGCCAAAGCCTCTTGTCTCCAGGACTTTTGCCTCCTGCATTCCCTGGGCCCCTTGTTCAGACAAGGGCCACAGCTGAGCCCAAGTCTCAGGAGAAGGTGTGGGCCTGCTGGGCTAATTGGAGCAGCCCCAAGGACTGGCCCCCAAAAGTCCAACTTTGGCCACCCGCACCCCAGCCCACCTGTATCAGGAGTGATTAGCAATAATCCTCTTTGAAGTGTTGCTGCTACACACTAATCCATGTAACAAACAAACCAACTTCCACTTTGACTCCAAACCCTCTGAGAACACAGCTTAGGGTCCAAAGTAAATACAATTATGGGAGAAACTGGTGGGTAGGAAATTGTGTCTCAAATTCCCACTCTCGTTCTCAGCCCTCCCAGAGCCATTTATCCCGTCTATTTTGACCCAAGCTGGGCTCCCCTGGCCTTAGCCAGGATACCCATGGGATTCCTTTAAGCATTAACCAATGCTTTGGTCTCCAGCTGCCCCAAGGCCTGCTTTTCCCTTTCACAAACAGAGACTTCAGCATCTAAGGCTTACTTTCAGAGAAACAAAATCATCCCCTACTTATCAAAGTCATAACTGGTCATTCGTTCAGCCTATTAATTCCTGTATTCACTCACTCATTCATTTATTCTTACCACACATCTTTATTAAGATATGCTGTGTATTGGGTTCTGTGATAGATGCTGGGGATTGAGCAGTGAATTAAATAGAGCCCCTGACCTTGTGGAATTTACCTCCAAATGGGAGATACAGATGTTAGACAAACTTCATGGTTAGTTACTTAAAAATCACTTCCATGCTGCAAAGGAGATGGGCCTAATCTGATCGAGGCCTTTACTACAGTGTCTGGGTGACATAAAAGTGGATAAGACATAAATTACATAAAAAAGAGTCAAAATCTAGATGCAGAGCCAACTTAGAACTCCTGTTGAGGAGAGGAGAAAGTTGGACAAATCTCTCACTCTAAATAAAGCTCTCGAGAATATCTCAAAGACTCCTGATGACTGGAAAAAATTGAGACTTTTTTTTTTTCCTCATTTATCTTTGGATAAAGGAGCCAAAGAAGCAAGACCAAGATGGCAGGCCTAGCAGGCTAGATGAGCATAAACAGGTCATCAGGAAAGCAAATTCAGTTTAGGAAATGTAGCAGCAAAGCAAAATCTAAGAGACAGGAATTGAAGGAGGGTGGGTTATTTAGAATCAGAGCAAGAAGCAGACAGACTTGACAGCAAAAGGGGTTGATTCACTCATTCATGCAATTTCTGTCCACTGATCAATGTCCGGCACTGTGCTGGGCACTAAGGATACAGCTACTAGCACATAAGTTTAGTTGGGAAAATAGACATACAATTAAACACAATAATTGCTCTCAAAATATATGCAGGAGACTTAGTGGTGACCACTACTAAGGTTACCCCTATAATAATAATGTCACCCCCACTAATTTGGGAGAGGAAGAGGCAGCATCACAGCCAGCACTCAGGAATGGCTTCTCCAAAGCCTGTGCTACGGGTGCAGCAGACAGCAGTGGGCAATCACTAACACACCAACAGTCGTGCCAATTTCAAAGCATCATATAGCATGGAGACGTAATGATTATTTTTACCATTGGCTTTCATTTCCTGCAAAAATCTTCCCGGGTTTAGATAAAATTGGGTTTGACCTTTGAGAGCGTGTGTGAATATGGATGACGTCCATCTCTTGTGGTGGGCGGAGAAATGATTGAGAATGGCTGTTGCATGCAGTTGAGGATGAATCACGTTCTTAGACCAGAAAGGGAGCTGAGTGGGAGGCCGAGCGGAAGGGAGCTGCAAGTATGAATCTGGGTTTTTCAGCCTGGAGGCAGCAAAGCTGTCAGGAGATCTCTCCAGTGGGGAAGGAATCAAGGTTCTCAGATCTAATCAGGTCTGGAACTTGGAGAGGAAGCCAGCCCACAGGCTCAGAAAGTCTAGCTGGAGGGGAGGGTCTCCTTACTGTGGGAGCTGCTTGCTCTGCTTAGAAATGTAACTATTGGTGAACTATTCATATGTTCAATTTTTTCTCTTTCTCTCAGTTCTTCAGAAAAACTTTCAGAAATGCCAGCTATATGTGTGCTTCCTCCAATGAATATGTATTGCTTGCTTAATTTTTTAAAGATATTTATTAAATGTCATAGAAAGAAAAAGCTCTAAAGTGAAAATGCCAGTTTGAGGTGTGTTTCAGAGCAGTGAATAACACCTTTGTTCACATTCCCAGGAGAGTTGTGAAAAACGAACAGTTTAACCCAGGTTGGGTGTTGGGGGCAAGGGTAGACAGGCAGCTGTTTTTCTTAAATATCTATTTATTTGTTCATTCATTCGTTTGGCTGTACCAGGTCTTAGCTGTGGTATGGTCAAGCATTCCCTGACCAGACATCCCCACCTGCACTGGGAGCACAGTCTTAGCCACTGGGCCACCAGGGAAGTCCCAGGCAGCTGATTTTTCAGTCAGAAAACTCCAAGGTTGCTGCGGTAGATGAGATGGGGAAAGTTGGGGTCCTTGGCCATCTCCCTAAGCCCACAACCACAGAATTCTCCCTTGAGAACATCCCTCCGCTAGACCTGCCTGAGTTTCTGTGGTGGTTTGTTTGCGTGAGTAAAGTCCTTTCCGTTACTGATGGATAACAGTGGTTAGACCGACACTAAGGAGACTGTCCAGTTCTCAGCCTCAAAACCCCTGCAAAGTCAGAGGGGAGCCAGGAGAGCCTAGTGAGCAGGAAATGCCTGCCAAGAGTGCGCCATCTCCTCTCCATCTCCATAAAGTCTACATCCTCAAACAAGCTCACACTCCACCTCACCAGCGAAATCTCCCCGACTCTTCAGACCACCACGGACCTCTGCCTCCTGGAGTTATCTTTCTTTATTAAGATTGAGCATCATTGCATGTCTTTCCTTTTTGGAAAAACATCTGGTCACATACTCTATTTATTCACTGGGACCTCTGTGTATACTTTTAAAATCAATTTATGAAAGTTCTTGCTGCAGCTGACTGCAAATATTTCCCCAGTGTGTTTGCCTTTTTACTTGGGTTACCTTTTATTTTTTTAACTTGTAGAAGTTTAAAATACTTCGATAATCATCAGTTAACCTTTCCCCTTATGACTGCTTCTATTGCTTCTAAGATGGAAAATTCACTCTTTCCAGAGATTTGATAAATAGGTTGGTGTTTCCGAAGTTTTTAAAGCTCTTTAGTCCATCTGGAAAGTTCTGGGTGTACAATGTGAGGAAAAGATATAGATTATTTTTCTCTGATGCTAGCCAATTTTTCCAGACCATGTATAAAATAAATTTCTGCCTTTACCAATAATTTTTGATTCCACTTTATAGTATAGCGAATTCATTTCTACCAGGGCCATCTTTTCTTCCAGGCAATCTATTTGGTTCCAAACAACGATACTTTTGTCACTTGATGGTACATTCTGTACACTCTGTTAACTATGCTCAAAGTTGTTTAAAGGAAGAAATCACATATTTTCCTCCCAAATTATTCATTCAACAAATATTTATAAAATGTCAAATACGGCCCAGGCACTTTTTGGTGCTAGAAATAGAGCAGAGAATAAGGTAGGATCAAGTTTCTGCCATTATTTACTTGTGATTGATTAAGCACTGATGATCAAGAGAAGAAAGTGTTGAGTGGCAAGCTGTGCTTCTCAGAGGTGATGAAGGGAAGGGCTCTGTAGGCTTCCTTTGAGACCTGAGGGATAAGCGGGCACTAATACAAAGAGGAGGAGGCTGGAGAATCTGAAATGAGATGGGACCTAGGCCAGGCAACCCCTCCTAGAACCTTGATTCCAGCTTCCTAGAGGAAAAGAAACAGGTGAAGATAGGGAAATCAAAGATTCTAGCTGGGCCGTCATGAGCAGGAGAGGGGAGCTCCCGTTCCACGCCAGGTATCATGACAATACTTCCATATGACTCTTCTTTCATCCTCAGACTCCTCCTTGAGCTGATATGTTCTTTATCCCACTGCATACATGGGAGACTAAGGCCTGGGGTGTTTACATTACTCACTTGCTGAGAGCCTGGATCACAACAAGGTCAGGATGAAGGGAGGCCCTGGAATATGAATCTCCTTCTCTGGGTTTCCTTCTCCTTGGCTGGGGGAACCTTGTCATCCCTGCCCCTTTGTGTGTCTTGGAGTCCTGTCATGAGATCCTAGACCTAAGTCGTCCTCAAACTATCCTGGGTCCTCAGACTGGCAGGGGCCGAGGTCAGCCCTTGGAATCTCTGAGCCCATACACAACGTTGTCTTTTCAAGTCCTAAGTTCACTGCCCAGACACTGGTAGAGCTCAACAAGCTAAAATACTCATCAGAACCAGAGGATTGTTGCCAATATTCTCTCCGAATTTCAAAACAGCACACACAAATGCAGGATCACAGTCTTCCTGGGTATCTTTTGAGACTTCTTCCCCCAAAGTTTCCCATTCCTATTTGTTCCACACAAGTCGTGTCCAGGCCCACCCATCTGGCTGCCATCCTTCCTTCCTCTGTGCCCTGTGCTCTAGCTGTTCATGTCAGTTGCCTCCACCCTCTCACTCCCCTGATGCATCACAATAAAGACAGCAACTGTTCTTTATACCTGGGGCTTCCCAGGTGGTGCTAGTGGTAAAGAACCGTCTGGCAATGCAGGAGATGCAAGAGATGTAGGCTCAGTCCTTGGGTCAGGAAGATCTCCTGGAGGAGAGCATGGCAACCCACTCCAGTATTCCTGCCTGGGTAATCCCATGGACAGAGGAGCCTGGTGGGCTATGGTCCATAGGGTTGCAAATAGACACTACTGAAGTGACTCCGCACACATGCACACACATTCCTTATTTCAGTGCTACTCGAGGAGTGGCCAACACCCCAGTGCCAGGCCACAGATTGTTACCAGTCCATGATGAGATTCAGAGTAAATGCTGAGACAGGGAACTCTGCTCGATGTTTTGTGGCAGCCTGGTTGGGGGAGGAATTTGGAGAAGAATGGATGCGTGAATATGTATGCCTGAGCCACTCTGCTGCACCCAAAAGCATCACATTGTTAACTAGCTATGTTCCAATAGAAAAGAAAAAGTTAAAAAGAGAGAGAGAGAGAGAAAAGAGCAAGCGCTTAGAAACATAGCAATTTGACAGAGTAATGATAGGTCATTTGAACCTACTCATAAAACGTGTACTAAATGCACTGTGATATCCTGGATTGGATCCTGGAACAGAAAGAGTACATTAGCCAGAAAACTGCTGAACTCCAAAGAGAGTCCATAGTTTAGTTACGGTGCAATGTGAATGTGTTAGTTTTCACAAATATGCTTCAGTTATCTAAGATATTAGCACTGGGGAGTCTGAGGTCTATACAGCAAGTCGCTCTATTCTCTTTGCAACTTTTCTGTAGATCTACAATTATTCCAAAATAAAATGTCTTTATTTTAATATGGGCTTATATTTTACATGGTTTTTTTTTTCTTTTCCAGCTCCTTTATTCCTTTAACACCTTAACAAAAGATTCCCCAAAGTTAAAATAAAGCTTTGAAAAATATACAGTTTCATATTATTTACATGACATATGAGTACAGATGCCAATATCCCACAGGCATTATGTGAGAGATACAGGGGGAAGGCATAATGTAACTCACTTTGCATGGCTTTCTTCAATTTCATTTTTCTAGCAATATAACTGTCCTTTACAAAAGTGTCAGTTTGCAGTGGATTCAAAAGGGAAATTTGAAAAACAGAAGTGGTCTTCTACCATAGATAGTTGGTGAAGCACTGCTTCAGACATTCTGTATCCTCCTCAGCACTTGTCGCCAGGATAGTTAGAGATGCTAACCATGAATTCTTGGTGATGACAGCCAGACTCACAGGTGCAGGTTTTGAAAAAAGTTTCTGCACTCTCTGAGTAAAGTCACAGCCCAGGGCCCTGTCATCACTCAAATCCAGGCACATTTCAGAGTCTGGTCGTGCACCACATATGTCACAGCTCAGGTGTCACACCGAAGATACTGCCACACCTCAGGGCCAAACACAGGCTGTGACAGGACCTTGGGAAGTGCCAGTGCATAAAGACTGATGGCTCAGGCCCCAGGTTGTTCTATGCCTGAAGGGTGACAGGGCCCTGGGATATGCCTTTATCTGTGAGATGGCAAAGCCCTGCTCTGTGACTGTATCTGGGGTATAACAAGGCCCTGGAGTGCGACACGGTTCTGGAAGGTGACCAGGCCCTGTAAGGTATGGTATCAATGAGTTCTGGGCTCTGACACGTTCTGACCATGACAAGGTGCAGACTCTATTTCTGGCTGGGTTTCACAGGACACCAAATGCCCTAGGAAACAACCTCTCTAGTGTTCAGTTGGAGAGTAGAGTTTGTTCTGAGCTCTGGAGCTGTTGGTCAAGCCTGTCCTGGCTCCTGTACGAAACAGACCCAGAACTCCTAACCCACAGCACAGAATCTCGGCTTCCAGGGAATATGCCTTGGGCCATCTCCCCAGGGAGGCTGGCCAGAGTTCACCTGACTCCCCACCTCCTCCACTCACACCCCCGCAGCTCCTCAAACTGGTGGAGGAGGCTGCACCTGAGCCTGTCTCCCCTGAGCTTCTCCCTCCACCTCCACCCCCAACCACCAGCCCCCCGCCCCCCGCCCCCGCACGAGGCCCCCACAAGGCTGAGTTCAGGCCACACATGAGGCCACAGTGCCATCTGCTGGCTGTTGTGAGCCATGCTGGACAGGCCAGGAACATGCTGGACAGATTAGGGGCATCTGGAAGCCTCCCCCATGACCTCAGCTCAGGATTAATAGAGGGGCCTCCCTCTTAAGCCCCCAGTGACCAGGACCCCTCACTCAGACTTTAGTCATCAGAGGCTCCCCGCCCAGGTCCCTCGGAGGCCATAGCACCAGTACAGATCCTCAGGGATCAGGCCCCTTACTCAGCCCCCAGTCCTGCCCCCACCGCCGTGACCAGGGCCTCCTTCTCAGGCCCCACAATGACCAGAAACCTTCACTTGGGCCTCAGTGGTCAGAACCCTTCACTCAAGCCCCATAGGTACTAGAGCCTCCCTCTCAGTCCACTTAATGACCAGGACCTACAGCTTATGACTCCCAGGGGCCAGGGACCCTCAATCAAGCCCCAGGGACCAGGGCATCTCAATGACCTTGAGTCCACTCATTCAGGGCCCTCTGCCCCGCAGTAACTAGAGACCCTTACTCAGAGCCCAGTGGGCATATACTATACTACTATTACTACGCTCCAGTCAAGTCTGCTTCTGAGTGACCCTATGGACTCTAGCCCACCAGGCTCCTCTATCCATGGGATTCTCCAGGCAAGAATACTGGAGTGGGTTGCTATGCCCTCCTCCAGGGGAATCTTCCAGTGGGGATATAGAGTGGTACTGGGGGGCTCTTGGCCCCCCAAGTGCCGAGCCTGTCCCATCCGGTTCCCTCATCTACCTTCCCCCTCCCACTAGTCTCCAGAGAGGCTGAGCCAGAGGCCTCTGGTCACCAGCGCTTTCCATCTTGTTCTGCCTGTGCTCCGGGTCCCTGCTTCAGACGTGCCCACAGCCGTGCCCGGGTCTCACGAGGACAGTAAGCTTTGCTGAGGCATTTGATCCCATCCTAGAAACCCTGACCTGAGAAGACCAGATTCTGTCCACAGTGGGGCAGCCCACTTTCCCCCACCAGGGGCTCAGAGCTGCTCGCCCTCCAACACTAGGTCACTCTCCGTGTTCTCTCACCCCGTCTCCCTCACAAACAGGGCGCTGTCCCATCGCAGTCCTGCACACAGGGCTGAGCACTCCTCAGACCCAGCCTCCCACCAGGCCTGACACCCACCCCAGGCCCTGGTGTCACTGGGCCCTCCCAGACTCCTGGACAGAAATACCATAGAAATGAGTAGCACTTCCACAAGATTCTTAGCAAGCAAAGTTTTTTTTTACTAAACTAGATCGCTTGTGCACCAGAAAAAACATGATGGGGGAAAAAAGTGCCAGCTCTTCAAGTTGAAGGGGCAAGTTGCCTTTACAATGAAAGAGAAGGTTTGGGGACTTCTCTGGTGGTCCAATGGTTAAGACATTACCTTTCAGTGCAGGGAGCATGGGTTCAATCCCTGGTCAGGGAGCTAAGATTCCACATGTCTCAAGGCCAAAAACTCAAAACATAAAACAGAAGCAATATTGTAACAAATTCAATAAAGACTTTTTAAAAGGTCCGCATTTAAAAGAAAAATTTTTTTTAATTTTTTTCTAAAAAAGGGAAGATTTGTCTTGTGACCACCGATAATTTCCAGAAACTGTCAATTTTTTAAAATCAGCAGCAGGGGACTGACTCAACGGCGGCTTTTGGGAATAAGGAGTGCTTTTGTGAGGGGAAAGAATTGTATGAGCGTTTTCTGCAAAGAGCACAGGAAAGATAAGGTTAAAATTTATAGTTGAGCTTCTTGTCTTGTGGCAACAAGGTAGACTAGTGTAACAGAGATAAAGTTAATCTTTTACTCCTGCAAGCCTGGCTTTTGTCTCTGGGGCACCAGCCCCCAAGGGCCTTTGTTCTTTAGCTCCCCAAAGAACATGTTTTCCCCAAAGTTGTTCCCCAGTTCTTTCTCAAAATGGTCATACCACTGTCTTCCTGTCTCTCCCCATTTCCCTTCCAGACCCCAGTACAATTCAGGCCCTCCTCTCCTCAGTCCTCATACTACTCAAGTCCATATATTTATTCAAACCAATGTTAAAGGTGCTTCTACACAGGATCACATGAGGAGGGGTTAGGGAGCTGGTGTGCAGTGGACCGCAGCACAGAAGAGGCATTTGGGCTGAGATTTGAAGCACATGTAGGAGTTTGCCTAAAGATCAAAGAACATGAAGTAATTTGAGGAAGGAGCTACAAATGCATAGAAAGGGCGGGGGGTGTTCTGAGTTCTCCACAGTCCTGTAGCTGAGCACAAAGTGAAAACAGGCAGAAGGGAGGAGAAAGACTGGGAGAGAACAGCCAGTGGGAAACCTGAGGTTGGGGCCAGGGGTGGAAGTGGGGCCACTTGTTAGGATAGCTTGAATAAATCTGAGCAAGAGACGGTAGTGGCTTTGGCTGACAGAGGAGCTGCAGAGGTACTTAGCTGCAGTAGGTTTTAGGACAGACTTTGGAGGAGAAATAGACATGACTTGGTGATGAATAAAAGTTAGAGATAAAGGGAGATAAGCCAAAGATGACTCAAGTTTCTTCTTCAAAATAAATAATGAAGACTGGAGCACAGCCAAATACAGGAAACAAGATCAGAAGTTCCATCTTAGACATAGTTAAGTTAGAGATGTCTGAGCTCAGCAGTAGAAACTGGATATGTAAATCTGGAATCATCAACAGAGAAAAACTTCATGAGGCCGAAGATGTGGCAGAGACCACCTGGCCCTCAGGTGAAGCTGGCCTGTCTTGCACCGGGTCAGGTTGACCAAAAGAAGAACCCCAAATAGGCAGCAGATCTTCCTCATCACTTTGTGGACAGCTCAGTTCCCCGTATCTTCATTGTTTTCTTGATCAGAAGTGAATCTCTGCTTTCTAATTTGGCCTTGGTTGTTGTTATTGTTGTTGTTCAGTAGCTAAGTGATGTCCGACTCTTTGTGACCCCATAGACTGCAGCACACCAGGCTCCTCTGTCCTTCACTATCTCCTGGAGCTTGCTCAGACTCATGTCAATTGAGTCGATGATGCCATCCAACCATCTCATCCTCTGCTGCCCCCTACTCCCTTTGCCCTCAATCTTTCCTAGCATCCGGGTCTTTAGACAATGACCTTTAGATTTCTACAAACAAGGTCCCTGCCCCAACCCCACGACTCAGGGGATCCCTGCTTTGGAGGGCCTTGCCCGAAGTTTGCTGTCTCCCCTGGTGCCTGAGGCTGGCTTCAGCCAGCAGCACTGCCCCTTTGGGTCACCCCAAACCTGTATCAAGATCCATGTGTGCTACAATCCCTATTTTCTCCCTTCAGAAGAAAGCACAGGATTTTTCTAAAATGAATCCTGGGATATGAAAGATCTTTCTAGGTAGGTCACAAAAATCGTACCATGAAAGAAAAGATTAAAGTTTTCACAGTGTAAAACAGAAACTCTGTATTGCAAAAAACCACTGTAAGCAAAAGAAAAAAGACAAAAAATCAAACTGGAAAAAATGGAAACTCTTATTGGTGACAAAGGCTTTATTTCTCCAATATAGAAGAAGTTTTTAAAAATTAATAATAGCAATACTAACAGAATAGTAGTAATAATCAATCCAACAGGAAAATGGGCAAAAGAAAATGTTCAGATAAAAGAATATACACCTGGCCCTAAATACAAAAGGATGCTCAATTTTACTCATAAAAATACAAAGTACAAATTAAAACAACTCTGAAATATTTTTTATTCAATCAGATTAGCAAAAGTAAAGCTTTGTTATGGTGAAATTGTTAAAAGATGGACAGTCCCAGATATTTGTTTTTATATTTGAAGATGATCTCTGGAAAGGTAACAAAGAAATTGGTGATAATGTTTGCCTCTGGGAAAGAGAACAGAATAGGAGGAAGATTTATTTTTTTAAATTCTGTATCCTTTTCTCTCTTTTGAATTTTTAACTATGTGAACGTGTTACCTTTTTAAAAAATTAATAAAAATTATTTTAATTAATAAAAAACACAGAGACTCACCTGGTGGTTCAGTGCTCCCAATGCAGGGGGCCCGGGTTCGATCCCTGGTCAGGGAAATATATCCCACATGTTGCAAATGAAGATCCCTCATGCAACGATGAAGATCGAAGATCCTGCATGCCACAGCTAAGATCCAGCACAGTCAAACAGATAGATAAGTGAATATCTTTAAAAATATAAGTTGGAGTAAATAAATACAGTCACTGTCTGAGTCCAAATCTAGGTTTGCAAACTTGCGTGGAGCGTGCTGCCCCTCTGCTTAAGTATGTTGGTCCCTCAGTCGTGTCCAGCTCTTTGTGAATCTATGGACTGTAGCCCACCGGGCTCCTCTGTCCATGGGGTTCTCGAAGCAAGAATACTGGAGTGGGTTGCCATTTCCTTCTCCAGGGGAACTTCCCAACCCAGGGATCAAACCCAGGTCTCCCACATTGTGGACAGATTCTTTGCCCTCTGAGCCACCCGGGAAGCAAGCATTGTGGCACCTTTGCTTGGTCTATCCAAATCCCGTAAGACCCAGTTCAGGTACTGCTTTCCTCTGAAGTCTTTTTTTTTTTAACCACTCCAAGTGGTGAATGGGATCTTAGTTCTTGATCAGAGATCAAACCCTCGTCCCCTGCGTCCCCAAGCCTTTCTTGATCACTTAGCCCACATTGACCACCCCCTCCCCTGCACACAGTGACCTTATTTTACAGTCTGGATCAGGTAAGTACAAGTAGTTAAAGTAAACACAGAAAGCTTGAATTCTTATCTAAGCTCAAGCTCTCAAATTCAAAAATTCAGACCATTTTCTGAGGTTATGTGGGCCAGACACTGTGCAGGTGAGTGAGTGCAGAGGGAATATCCAGATAAGTTTAATCAGACCTGGCACGGAAGCACTCCAGAGCCCTGTTCTCGCCTTCCTTGGCCTGCAGCCAAGCTAGATTCCCCCAGCCTCCTTGTCCCTCTTACTGCCAAGGGAATCTGGGCAGTAAAGGTTGGTACTATTTCCAGACTTGGTGCATGAAAACCACTTCCAAGCCTGAATCCTCTGCGTGATCCTCTCCCCTGCCCCCACCCCCACCCTTCCACCCCTTCCCATCCCATTTGACGTCTAGATTTCAGCATCTACAGCAACTTCAGGAGTCATGAGTTGAATACGATTGAACCTCTATCTAACTGGGTCCACCTGACTTCTCTTTTATCACAGACCCACACAGGACAATGACAACCTGCATTAAGTCACTGATATTTTAGGATTGTTTCTTAAAGCACATAGTATTACTTATCCTGACTAATATACAAGGACGGAAATAGAGCGATATTAGTCCTATAAACCCCCAATTGTCCTGCAACATCACTGTGCTTCCTGAATCAAAAGCTTCTATGCTGTTCCACAGCACTATTTTTTTTTAACTTTCCTCAAATCATTGACTTCCCATCCACATGCTCTTTATTTATGTCTTCATACTACAGTAATAGAAATCTGCCTGGCCAAGGAGAGAGAACCAAAGTCCCATTCTTAAGCTAAGGAATCAGACAGACATTGAGAAGAAATGTATGGATACCAAGGGGGAAGGGCTTCCCTGGTGGGTCAGTGCTAAAGAATCCACCTGCCAGTGTAGGAGACGCAGGTTCAGTCTCTGAGTCAGGAAGATCCCCTGCAAAAGGAAATGGCAGCCCACTCCAGTATCCTTGCCTGGAGAATCCCATGGACAGAGAAGCCTGATGGGCTACAGTTCATGGGGTCACAAAAGAGTCAGACATGACTGAGTAACTAAACAAGAACCCGGGGGAAAGGAGGGGATGGGATGAGTTGGGAGACTGGGATTGACATATATACACTGCTGCTGCTGCTGCTAAGTCGCTTCAGTCGTGTCCAACTCTGGGCGACCCCATAGACGGCAGCCCACCAGGCTCCCCGGTCCCTGGGATTCTCCAGGCAAGAACACTGGAGTGGGTTGCCATTGCCTTCTCCAATGCATGAAAATGAAAAGTGAAAGTGAAGTCGCTCAGTGGTGTCCAACTCTTAGCAACGCCATGGACCGCAGCCTACCAGGCTCCTCCGTCCATGGGATTTTCCAGGCAAGAGTACTGGAGTGGGGTGCCATTGCCTTTTCCATATATACACTACTATGATAACTGATGAGAACCTGCTCTATAGCACAGGGAACTCTACTCAGCGTTCTGTGGTGACCTAAATGGGAAGGAAATCCAAAGAAGAGGGGATATATGTACACATATAGCTGATTCACTTTGCTATTCACTGTGTTAGCAGAAACTAATGCAACATTGTAAAGCAACTCTGTGTGTGTGTGTCCTAAGCAGCTTCAGTCGTGTCTGACTCTTTGCCACCTTATGGACCATAGCCCACCAGGCTCCTCTGTCCATAGGATTCTCCTGGTAAGAATACTGGAGTGGTTGCCATGCCCTTCTCCAGGGGGTCTTCCAGATCCAGAGATGGAATCTGCATCTCTCTCTTAAGTCTCCTGCATTGGCAGTCAGGCTCTTTACTAGTGCCAACTGAGAAGCCCAAAGCAACTATACTTTAATTTTTAAAAAGAAATTTTTTAAAAAAAATTGTAGAGCCCAGCTCTGTCTAGAATGTGATTTTGCAATCCCCTCCAGGTTTTGTATATTAAATTTCTGAATGAAGCAAACAAAAATTAGAACTCCACCATTTTGCATCCAAAGAAATGGTGAGAGGGATAAACTGGATTTCAACAGAAAGAACGTCACAGGCTTGACAAGTTCTAGAAGGTCACCTGAGCTATCCACACTGCACAGCTGCCCAGGTCTGGGCAAGCAGCCAGCTCTGTACTGAAGTGGGACCCACAGGTTTTTGACCACAGCGACTCCCAAGTATCTTTGTGTGAATCACATGTTAAGGTGTCTGCTTTAACACAGGAAAGTTAAAGCAGGAAGCCTGCTTTTAGCTGGAGTTCTGCAGCAGGTAAAAGCAAAAGAAAGTCAATCATTGGCTGCTGGGAACCTCTCAGTGTCACAAGGAGGAATAGATAAAAGATATTTTTTTAAAGAAAGAACTGATAAGGAAGAAAACAGGAAATAGTTTACTACCTTCTTGGCTTGGATTCAAGAAAGACAAGAAAGATAAGGTAAAAACCAAGAGGTAAAGTTCTGAGGCAGGCAGGCAAAATACCCTGTTATGGGATGTGTCCTTACATTAGACAGTGGACTTTCTAGGTGACAGAGGCTGAAATCAACTGTCTTGCTCAAGAGAAAGTGTCCCCTGCCACCCCTCAAGGCAAAAAGCAACTGTATTGAAGGTAGGTTTTGTCAGAATTTGGTGGTCTAGGGAGAAATAGTATAAAGCCAGGAAGTATGAAAGTGAAAGTGTCCAATTCATTGTGATCCCATGGACTGTAGTTCACCAGGCTTCTCTGTCCAAGGGATTCTCCAGGCAAGAGTACTGGAGTGGGTAGCCATTCCCTTCTCCAGGGGATCTTCCCAACCCAGGGATCGAACCCAGGTCTCCCAATTGCAGGCAGATTCTTTACTGTCTGAGCCACCAGGGAACCCCCCATAAAGCCAACAAGGTGATCCTAGAGGAGAGAAAGACAGGGGACCAAGTGTCAAAATAAGATCTAAAGTTTTTAGTTCTAGTTGAAGCTGGGAGCAGAACCATGATTTTGATATCAGCCCAGGTTACTTTTCTCACATCTTTAAGCCTCCATTGATGCTAGGCTGGATTAGCAAGTAGCTTGTAAAACCAAGATCCTTTGAGCCCTCAGGTAAAATCAGAATATGGGTGAGGAGCACACGACACCTTATGTTTGTAGATCTTTCTGTTCAGCCCGCTTCTTGTGCAAGAACAAGAAGTCGAAGTCGGGAGGGCTTGGGAAGGAGTGAGAGGAGAAGCGACAGAAAAGGGCTGAGAAGGATCAGACAAGGAGGAGAGAAAGGAGGAAAGTGAAAACTGAGGTGACAGAGAAAGAGAGAGAAGATAGTCCTTGAAGACAGAGGGCTCAAATATGACCAATTATGGGACTTCCTTGGCAGTTCAGTGGTTAAGACTCCGTGCTCCCAATGCAAGGGACATGAGTTCAATCCCTGGTCAAGGTACTAAGATCCCACACATCATGCAGCCAAAAAAAAAAAAGTGTCCAATTCTGCTGGCAGATCCAGAAAAGAAGGACTGAAAAGTATCCATTAGATCTGTTAATGTGGAGGTCATATGTACCTTAAGTGTTTTGATAGACTGGAAAACCCCATGGATGGAGGAGCCAGGTGGGCTGCAGTCCATGGGGTCACTAAGAGTCGGATACGACTGAGCAACTTCCCTTTCACTTTTCACTTTCATGCATTGGAGAAGAAAATGGCAACCCACTCCAGTGTTCTTGCCTGGAGAATCCCAGGGATGGGGGAGCTTGGTGGGAGGCCGTCTATGGGGTCGCACAGAGTTGGACACGACTGAAGCGACTTAGCAGATGGGGTCAAAGTGATACTGGAGTGTCTTAAAGGACAAATAAGTGAGAAAGTGGAGACAGCACGCGTGGTGAGGTCTCTTGAGATGCTCCCTATTTAAGAAATCAGAATAAGGATGGCCGGAGAACAGGTTAGGTCCAGAAAGGGACTGTGTTTGTTTTGTCTTGGTTTGCGTCATTTTAATTTTTAAAGATGGGCATGTCAGTTGGGCTTTCAGGTTGAGTAGAAGGAGTTGAAGATGTTAGAGAGGGAATGAAACAGAGACCCCCTAAAACCTAGTTCCTCTGCCGAGTTTATGATTAACCTCTCTATCCAAAATGTTATTGCTTTTCTTGTCCAACACTTGTTTCTGCAAGATTGAGGAGAATCAAAGAAAAGGGAGGATTGACAGCGAGCTAGACACTGTGGGGAACTCCCAGGCATAAAAGCCTTTCTGTGTTCCCCGTTTCTTATTTGTAGAAAGCAGACTTTAGCCTCCTAGACCTTCCAAAGGAGAGATTCAAGCAGTTACTAACCAGGAGAGTGAGGGAATGCAGAAAAAACAGTAGTGCAGCGGGGCCTGGTCCTGGCTGCTCTTCAGAGGGTGTGCCTAGCAACCCGATGTGCATGTCTGAGTTCATCGGGAGGAATAAGCGCTCTTGCACCCAAGGGAGGATGGTAACTTCAGGTTGAGCTCAAGCTCATGGACTCCAGATGGTTGGAACCAGAAAGCTGATGACTGAGATTCCTGGAACACCACCCAGTTACTTCATACCACTCAACCAGGGGAGGGTTACACACCCTGCAGCTTTTCCCCCAAATTTTGCCTATAATAACTTCCTCTTGGGACGTTCCTGTGGTCCAGTGGCTAAGACACCACACTTCTAATACAGGGGGCCCAGGTTCAATCCCTGGTCAGAGAAATAGATCCCATATGCCACAACTAAAGATCTAAATAAATAGATAGAGAAATAAGTAAATAAAAATTCTTCCCTGACAACCATGAGGAGTTCAGGTTTTTTGCACATGAACCATGCTTCTCCTTGCTTAGCCCTTACAATAAACCTTTCTATGCTCTAAAATCCAACATTTCAATTTGTTTTGCCTCACTGTTTGTCTGGAACATAAACCCGGGTTCAAAGACAGGAAGAGCATGAGAGTGTGGCTGAAACTGTTATTGTCCTCCGAACCACTCTCCCATAGTCTGTGGTGGTTAAATCTATAGATAGGATGAGATTTCAGTTCAGTTCAGTCACTCAGTCGTGTCCAACTCTTTGCAACCCCAGGCTTCCCTGTCCATCACCAACTCCCAGAGCTTGCTCAAACTCATGTCCATCAAGTCAGTGATGCCATCCAACCATCTTATCCTCTGTCATCCCCTTCTTCTCCTACTTTTAATCTTTCCCAGCATCAGGGTCTCTCTGTGAAGAACACATCAGGTGGCCAAAGTATTAGAGTTTCAGCTTCAGCCTATTCAGGGTTGATTTCCTTTTGGGTTGATTTCCTTTAGGGTTGACTGGTTGGATCTCCTTGCAGTCCAAGGGACTCTCAAGAGTCTTCTCCAACACCACAATTCAAAAGCATCAATTCTTTGATGCTCAGCTTTCTTTATAGTCCAACTCTCACATCCATACATGACTACTGGAAAAACCATAGCTTTGACTAGACAGACCTTTGTTGGCAAAGTAATGTCTCTGCTTTTTAATATGCTGTCTAGGTTGGTCATAGCTTTTCTTCCAAGGAGCAAGCATCTTTTAATTTCATGGCTGCAGTCACCATCTACAATGATTCTGGAGCCCAAGAAAATAAAGTCTGTCACTGTTTCCATTGTTTCCCCAACTATTTGACATGAAATGGTCGGACCAGATACCATGATCTTAGTTTTCTGAATGTTGAGTTTTAAGCCAACATTTTCACTCTCCTCTTTCAGTTTCATCAAGAGGCTCTTTAGTTCTTCTTTGCTTTCTGCCATAAGGGTGATGTCATCGGTGTATCTGAAGTGAAGTGAAGTGAAGTGAAGTGAAGTCGCTCAGTCGTGTCCGACTCTTTGCAACCCCATGGACTGTAGCCTATCAGGCTCCTCCATCCATGGGATTTTCCAGGCAAGAGTGCTGGAGTGGGTTGCCATTTCCTTCTCCAGGGAGTCTTCCCAACCCAGGAATCGAACCTGGGCCTCCCACATTGCAGGCAGATGCTTTACCATCTGAGCCACAAGGGAATCTGAGGTTATTGATATTTCTCCCAACAATCTTTATTCCAGCTTGTGCTTCAGCCAGTCCAGCATTTCACATGATGTACTCTGCATGTAAGCTAAATAAGCAAGGTGACAATATACAAACTTGAAGTACTCCTTTCCCTATTTGGAGCCAGTCTGTTGTTTCATGTCCAGTTCTAACTGTTGCTTCTTGACCTGCATACAGATTTCTCAGGAGGCAGGTAAGGTGGTCTGGTATTCCCATCTCTTTAAGAATTTTCCACAGTTTGTTGTGATCTACACAGTCAAAGGTCTTGGCGTAGTCGATAAAGCAGAAGTAGATGTTTTTCTGGGACTCTCTTGCTTTTACGATCAGACAATGGATGTTGGCAATTTTATCCCTGGTTCAAAAGCCTCCGAACTATTTTTAAAAAAAGCACTGGCCTTTGGTAGAAGGAGAAACACTTCCACTCTTCAGAACTGGGCTCTATCACTTGCTTGCTGTATGATCTTAGGCAAGTTCCTTAACCTCTCTGCACCCAAGTTTCATTATCTCTAAAATAGTATAAAAGAAGATGCACACAGTTAAGTGTTATGTAAATATTTGCTGTGGTTGTTAGGACACAACAGAAGGGAGAGGGAGAGGATGGCTACAGATGTGAGTAGACCTCATTTGTTATATCAAAAACAAGGGTATTTCCTTGTGACTGCTCCTAAATTATTTGTTAAATAGAAGGCAAAATTCTCAAATGCAACTTTGTGGTATGGGAGCAGAGGAATCAGAGATATGAGAAGATTAAAGTCCACAAACAATAAATTCTGGAGAGGATGTGGAAAAAGGGGAACTCTCCTATACTGTTGGTAGGAATATAAGTAGGTTCAGCCACTATGGAGAAGAGTATAGAGTTTCCTCAGAAAAGTAAACATAGAGTTACTGTTTGATCCAGCAATCCCACTCCTGGGCATATATCCAGACAAAACTGTAATTTATAAAGATATTAATACATGCACCCTTATGTTCATAGCAGTACGATTCATGTAGCCAAGACATGGAAACAACCTAAATTCCCATCAACAGATGAATGGATAAAGAAGACATGGTGTATAGACACAATGGAATACCACTAAGTCATAAAAAGAATGACATAATGGCATTTGCAGCAACATGGATGACACAGAGATAATCATACTCAGTGAAATAAGTCCAAAAGAGAAAGACAAATACCATATGCTATCACTTATGTGTGGAATCTAAAGTGTGATTCAAATGCCTTATAAGACAGAAACAGATTCATAGACATAGAAACCAAACTTATAGTTACCAAAGAGGAAAAGAGGGGAGATGGACAAACTAGGAATTTGGGATTAGCAAATACAAACTACTATATATTAAATAGATAAACAACAAGGACCTACTATATAGCACAGAGAATATACTGAACTATATTCAAAATCATAGTATATTGAACTATATTCAAAATCTTGTAATAACCTATATGAAAAAGAATATACATGTAACTGAATCATTTTGCTGTACACCAGAATCTAACACAATATTGTTAAATCAACCACACTTAAATTTTTTTTAAGATTAACAAAGTTTTAAACAGTTATTATAGAAAAATTAGGACAAGCCAACTAGAGAAAAGCAGAAAAATTGCCAGGCAGCACTGACAGCTCATGTGAAGCTGTGGATTATGGATTTATCATCATATATATCTTCTCACCTATAGAATTTTCTGTAACAATTCAGCCACAAGGATTCAGCATTAGAAAAGCCAGATGAAAATGACAGAGGAAAGAGGAGCAAGGGAGCTGCGGGTATCTGTGGAGAATCATTTAGTGTTAGATCACAGAATATGATATAGAAAGGATGTGAAGCCAGGACAGGTGGATAAAAGGGAGAGAAATAATGACAGATTTAATGTACTGGTGAAGTCAGAGAGTCATTGCAGTGGTGGGGATGGGGAGGAGGGTGCATCCAGGCTCACCACTCACGTGCACACGTTCTTCACAACTATACCTGTTCATTTTTTAGGTAAATTCCTGTTTTCTGGCTGAAAAGTGCCACCAGTGCTTTGCTTCTATGGATAGTAGAGATGCTAATAAATGTAAATGACCCACTGGTTGTGGAGTGGATGCCACCCCTATTAAACCCCACACCGGTACAGAATGATCCCTCTGACATTGCACTCCACCCATGGTGTCAAAGGCCTGATCACATGCTTCAGTGGAGTTCAAAATATCTCCATCGGGCAATGTGTTTGGGGTGCAGCACTGTCTCAGGACACTCACAGGTAACCTTCATCATTAGTAACAAGTGCACACAGTGAATAGAGAGCCTCCTCCCAAGAACGACTGGGGGATCATCAGTCAACATTGGTGATGTAGGGTCATCGTGTGACTGCTGACAGGCGGTCCAAAGGAAAGCAGTCAAGGAGACCAAACAATAATAGTTTATTCATTAAGCAAAATCAAGGACCTATGGTTCCTCCTCTAGTGCTATAGATAGTATTCTGAGTCATAACCTGTGAGCTGTCTTGTAGGTACAGAAATCCCCCGCCCCGAAAAAAAAAAAAAAAAGAAATCCCCACCAGATGGAAGAAGCTAACTACAAGATGACAATCTGAGGCCAATTCCAGAGCCTTGGCCTCAAGGAAGTGGGAACAAACTGAAACTGGAACTGAAGACTAACTGCACCTAAAACAATCAAGATGATGCTGGTCAGGCCATCGATGACCAATTTCAGACCATCGATGACCAATTTCAGATCATCAATGACCAATTTCTAGGTGACTGTCAGAGCTGACTGTGCTGTTTCTGCTTGTAGCCCCTTCCCTCTGTCTATAAAAGCTCTTGCCCACTGGTTGTCGGTGGGAGAGAGTCAGCTTTTGGACAGAAGTCTGCTCCCTCTCACAACAGTTTGCAGGCATCCAAAATAAAGCAAACTTTCCTTTCCACCAACCTTGCCTCTTTATTTTCTTTTGAGCAATGAGCAGCTGCACCCCACTTTACAAACTCAGTGGAGTACAGTCAAGTCTCTGCTTTCTTTCCAACCACAGCCTTCAAACATGCTGCCCTGAATGCCCTTTCACACCACCCTTCCCATGATGTCTCAAGTAGACCTCATAGAGTTCTGGTTATCTGCAGATAGAAAAAGTCTCACATTGGCAACTTAAACTCACTTTGATGTATTAAAATGATTCTGTTCTGCCTAAATCAAAATCCAAAACATTTCCAGTTCAGAGCTTTCCTCATTAACCTTGCACTTCCAGCTCAGGCCAATTCTGTGGCCTGGGAACTTATAGTGATGTAAGGAGGCATGAATATCTCTTTCCTTCTCCATCCACCTGCTTCACCTCCTGCTGGCTCCTCCAGAGTCCTCAGAGTGTGTTTGGGCGTGAGTTTTTTCATGTAGCATTAGCCTGTTATAACTGAGCTCTTCATATCTTCTGCATAGATATCTGGCTCTCTCCTGGGGACATTTGCAGATTCCAGAGGCCCAGTAGGGATATCAACCTTGTACTGTTCCCTGGCCTAGGATGTGGGGGGAAAAGCAGGCAGGAAGCAGACTATCCAGATGGTGTTCTGAGTCCTCATCTCAGTTCCTCTTCACAATCTACAGTCTGTTAATGCCAGTACCAAGTACCCCTTTGGACAAGGCTCCTTCACATTTCATTCTCTTCCACGGCATCCACTTGACTTCATGACAGCAAGCTATGAGCATGCAGACTCCTGCACTGCTGCCTCCTCCTCACTCTAACATTGAGGCTCACTCAGCCAGCCTCCCTGCTTGAAAAGCAAAGCTGGGAAGAAGGCAGCAAACTCTGTCACGTATCAAGCTCTTCCGAGGACTCTCTCACCATACTTTGCCCTGGTAACTTCACTGGGATTGCCCTGGCTATATATGTTTCTGCAACTCTCCCAAGCCTTTCTCTCCAAGAAAGGTACCAGGTTCCCAACCATTCTGAGTGGTTTTCTTGGAACATCTCCCCCACACCCACCCTGCATCTGATAGCACTGGCGCCTTATGCTTTAACTTTCATAGAATTTCAGACTACTTTTATATAGGCTGAAAGTGGATATTAGAGTAAGAGTCAAAAGATCTGCTCAGAGAACTTTTAAGCAATCCTTTGGGTATGTGTATTTTCTCAGGCTAGGGCATTTGTCAAAATACTGAGATATCACAAGTCACTTTCAACTTTCTGTTACCCATGCAGACACACATACACATATTATGACAGAAAATTCTACCAACACACAGAAAAGTAGTCATGATTCTCTCAGAGAAAGGCTCAAGAGTGTGGGGTAGGAAAGAAGCACCCTTTTTTAAAAAGTACACCCGTTAAAGTACTTGAGAACAATTTTTAACGTGTGTTCATATTACTTTTTCAGTTTTTAAAAAACTGGGCTTTAAAAACATAAAAATCTTCTCTATTAACTCTTTAATCTCCAAGACAGCCTCTGAAACACCTTACTGGGGCATGGTCCCCACACTGGTGTAACAGAAAAGTGTGGGTGGTATTACCCAAAGCCAAGCAATGGCTTTGTTAAAGCAACTTCTCAAACAAGCTAATTTTAAGGAAGGGTTAAAGTTTTATTTCAAGCGATCTAAGCTTCCAAGAAACAAGGTTTAAAAATTTTTTTTTCCTTTGGAGCAAAAAGAAGAATATTGATAAAATTATTAGATAAGATGCAAAAAAAATGTTTGATTAAAAATCATTTGGCTTATCACAAGACTAATGGGCAACTGAGACGGTTAAATTCTAACTTTCTAAAAGGGACTGTCAATCAGATCAATCTGATCAAACAACAAAGTTCATTCCCATTTAGTCTATCCAGGTGGTTCGATTTGGTTATCTATCTGTGCAGTAGTATAAGATGTCATATTTTTCTCAGGTTTTAGATCATTTGTCTTTTTTTTTCAGTTTTATTGAGATATAATTGAAATATAGCTCTGTGTAAGTTTAAGATGTACAGCATAATGACTTGACTTACATATACTGTGAAATGATTACCAAAATAAGTTTAGTTAACATCCATCATCTCATAGAGATACCAAAAAAGAGAAATAAATAAAACATTGTTTTTTCCCCTTGCAGTGAGAACTCTTAGGATCTACTCTCTTAACAACTTCCAAATATCCCAGACAGCAGTGTTAGCTACGCTCATCATGCTGTACATGACATCCTCAGTACTTTATTTTATGATTGGAAGTTTGTACCTTTTGACCTGAATTTGCAGTCTTGCTTATCAAGAAGGTTGGTTGTTTCTCCTTAAATTCTTTGCCATTCTGCTCCTCTCTACACTGTCAACATTCTCCTCCACACCCCAGTCCCAGTCCCCCTCCTTTCTGGGAAACAGATGAACAGTGAGTGCCATTCCAGGAAGTGGTGACAAAGTGGTGAAACTGAAGCTCCCCCAGCGACCACACTTTGCTCCAGCAGGGCGAGCATCCGGTGATTGTCTCAGGTTGGGTGTCTGATGGGTGTGTTATGGGAGGAGCATGGGGAGGGGTGCCCAGTGAGCGCTGGAGTGGCTGAGCCGAAACTGGAGGGATAGCTGCTAGAAAGACAGATGAGGAAGGAGGCAGTACAGCCCGGACCCGTGGACCTCAGTTCCTAGCTGACAGAGATCACAGGGACTTTGAAATCCTTTCCCTTTCTCTCCTCCTCCTCCCCCTCCATGAGTTTAAGTACACCACCTTCAGCCTCAGAGAAAGCTGTATCTCTTTTCTTGTCCCAGCCTGACATTTTCACATGTGCTCCATCTGCCGGTCTCCCAAGCCAGAAACCCTGGTGTCTTCGACTAGTCACTGTTTTCACTTGTTTCCTTGTGGCTCTGAGGTGGCTACTTGGACGGTGTCAAGAGTCCTCTCCTCACAGTCTGCAGTTATTTCTTTTGAGGTCACTTTCCAAATATCTCTTCTCTCTATATGCTCTGAGGAACACCCCGCTTCAATCCTACTTTTCAACATTCATCATCTCTAACTTGATCTATCACCATTATTTATTTTCCAATTATTTATTTATTTACATAGTATTTGGGGTGTGGGCTTTCTCACAAAGCAAGCCGGGAGCTTTGTTGCTGTGCCATGCGGGCTCAGTAGTTGCGGCCTACTTGGGCCTAGATTCTCCGAGGCATATGGGATTGTCCATGGGCGTGTGGGATCGTCCCGGACCAGGGGTCAAAACCACGTCTTCTGCATTGGCAGGCAGACTCTCAACCACTGGACCACCTCGGAAGTCTTCCTATCACCATTCTTTACCAGCTGATTTCCCTGGCCCTACCTCATTGCATCTCCACACTCCCATTAAAGTATCCTTTAAGGACTCAGTTGTTTAGATGATAATGAAATTCTTCAAGATCTCCTCCCTGCCCACCCATCTCTTCTCAAACTTCATCTACTCTTCGTCTAAACTTTTGAAAAATTTCTCCTTGTTATATGATATTTCATATCTTTGGTCTTTTTGTTATACTCTCACTTCTAATGGTGAGTACTGGGGATATGTATTAGTTTCAGTGGCTCAGTCATGTCCAGATCTTTATGACCCCATGGCCTGTATAGCCTGCCAGGCTCCTTTGCCCATGGAATTCTCCAGGCAAAACTATTGGAGTAGGTTGCCATTCCCTTCCCCAGGGGATCTTCCTGACCCAGGGGTCAAACCCAGGTCTCCCACATTGCAGGCAGATTCTTAACCATCTGAGACACCAGGGAAGCCTACAAAATCAGACAGAGTCCCTGCCCTCATGAAGCTTACAGTCTACAGGAGAAGACAGACATGAATCAAAAAAGCACATAAATCAACATAAATTTTTAGCTGTAATGGGACCTACGGTAGCGGAAAAAGAAAAGAAGGAGAGAAAGGAGAGGGAAGAGAAGGAAAAAGAAGGAAAAGAGAAAAAATAGACTAGGAAAAATGTCCCCAAGGAAATCACAATTCAGCTAAAGAATGAGTTGAAGTTAATTAAGTGAAAAGAGAGAGAAGATCCTTTTAGGCAGAAAGAACAGCACAGCTGTTCTCAGCTCAGCTGAGAAAGCTGAGAGCATTGAGAGCATGTTGTGTAAGCTCTGAAAGGTTAGTGCATCTCAAGCACTGAGAAGAAAGAGGAAACCACTTGCCAATTGTGTCCTCCAGGCAAATACTCTTATTTTAATACTGACATCTTCTGGAAAAAAACAGTTCTCATCCCCACCAACCCTTACTGTCTAGTCAACAGGAATCCACCACTTCTTCCTTTGACCTCTACTGGACCATGAAGTTTCATTGAAATATCTTTATTGTAAGGCTTGTGCTTTCATGTCTGTTTCTTCCCACAGACCCATGAGCTGTCTGAGGGAGATGCTGATGTTCTAGTCATCTCTGTGTTTCATGGTTCCTGGCAGTGTTTATTACCTTAATGACTGGCTGGCTGGATGAATGAAGGAACAGAATTAATCATAAATATACCCATTCCTTTGAGGATTAACTCTAAACTCTTTAACGTGATCCTCCTAGTCCCACTGGTGCCAGCCATCCTCAGCTCTTGGCACTCTCCAACTCCAGCTCCCTCTCAGGACTCCCATCGTCTCTCTCAGCTTCCAAAGCTGCCTAGCCCTCTCCCGCCAGAGGAGATTCCCTGGGTGGGGGCATCAGTCCTCCTACATCTAGGCAAACAAATCTCTTCCTCCATGCTGCTGCTAAGTCACTTCAGTCGTGTCTGACTCTGTGCGACCCCATAGATGGCAGCCCACCAGGCTCCCCCGTCCCTGGGATTCTCCAGGCAAGATCACTGGAGTGGTTTGCCATTGCCTTCTCCAATGCATGCAAGTGAAAAGTGAAAGTGAAGTCGCTCAGTCGTGTCCGACTCCTAGCGACCCCATGGACTGCAGCCCACCAGGCTCCTCCGCCCATGGGATTTTCCAGGCAAGAGTACTGGAGTGGGTTCAGTTGGAGGTCACTCTCTATGCTCCCATGACTCCTCTCAGCAGCTGAAGCGCTCATGTGATTGATTACAGTTGCTCAGTTACTAACACTACTAACAGAGTCGGTTCTCCCTATCTGCAAGTTGGACATTCATGGATTCAATCAACTGAGAGGTTGGTTGAATCCACAGATAACAAATCCAAGGAGAGAAGAGCCAACTGTACTCTTTGTGGGATGCCATTTTAAATAAGGGATTTTAAGCGTCTGTGGATTTTGGTTTCTACCGAACCAATGCCCCACGGATACCAACAGACTAACAATATATAAAATGTTCTAATTATATTTTTCTTAGATGCAGAATTTATCCCTCTCCTTTCAGAGGAGAATTGTTTGTATTGAATGAATCCTTTGATGAGAAGTTCATGGGTGGGGAGATTGAGGCCCCAGGAAGCTGCATGAATAACAATAGATGACTGTACAGTAAGGCTTTTCTACAGAGGCTGAATTCAATGAGGGTTTTGTTTTGACAAATCAGTGTGTGTGTGTGTGAGTGTGTGTGTGTGTTTCGAGTGAATGAATGTATGACTGCCTTACAATAAAAGGAGCTGTTACTGTCTGTTAAATAAATGCTACCTATATCTCAGTGGGGGCAGGCATTTGTTTCCCACATTTTTTCTTTACCTCACTGCAACCAGAGTTCCTTTCCGCTGACTGTGGACACAGTGAATGGGGCGTGGGAAGCCGGGGAGGACAGGAGTCAGATCTCATTAAATTACATCAAGGATCACCAGTATAAATGGCAGATGCAGACACTACATATTGTTCTAACTACTCTTTATCTCTAGTTTGTTTAGTACTGACAAACCTAGACAACGTATTAAAATGCAGAGACATCACTTTGCCAACAAAGGTCCATCTAGTCAAAGCTATGGTTTTTCCAGTAGTCATGTATGGATGTGGCAGTTGGACCATAAAGAAGGTTGAGCGCCTAAGGACTGATGCTTTCAAACTGTGGTGTTGGAGAAGACTCTTAGGAGTCCCTTGGACTGCAAGGAGATCAAACCAGTCAATCCTGAAGGAAATCAGTCCTGAATATTAATTGGAAGGACTGATGCTGAAGCCGAAACTCCAATACTTCAGCCACCTGATGCGAAGAGCTGACTCATTAGAAAAGACCCTGATGCTGGGAAGGATTGAAGGCAGGAGAAGAAGGGGTCGACAGCAGATGAGATGGTTGGATGGCATCACTGACTCTATGGACATGAGTTTGAGCAAGCTCCAGGAGTTGGTGATGGACAGGGAAGCCTGGTGTGCTGCAGTCCGTGGGGTTGCAAAAAGTCAGACATGACTGAGCAACCGAACAACAGTGCTTTAACTCATTGAATCTTTACCAAAATTCTGTACTATTATTTCCATGTTGCACAGGAAGGAAGAAATGGAAGTTTAGAAGGTGACATACTTTGCAGGGTCATACAGTTAACGAGTGGCAGAGCCAGGATTCTAACGCAGGAAACTGATTCTAAAACCCATCCCTTAGCCACTGCTCTGCCCTGCAGGGGTCTGTGCACACCTAGTTGGAACTGCCTGTCAGAAGATGCCATTTGTTCAGGGTCTCGTGTACTTTCTAGAAATTCCACAAGAGGGAGGCCTTTCCCCATCAGTTCTTGGTTGCTGACAAATAACAGATTTAATTTCCAGTTTCAGTTAGCCCAAGAGTTGACTAGTCATCTGTACAGAATTTGAATAGGTTTCCTAACACAAATGGCACATAGGTACCCCAAATGGGAACAGACTCCCCAAATTAACTAGGAAGTTCACAGTCCCAACCCATATTATCCCTCTGCCAATCACTGTTCAAAACTGGAACCCCAACTACCCTAGTGGTCAGTGAATCTACCTAAGGCAGGGGACATGGGTTAGATTCCCGATCAGGGAATATCTCACATGCCAGGGGCCGGTGGGGGCGGGGGTGGGGGCGGCACAGACTAGGCCTATGAACCATAACTACTGAGCGAGTGCCCCAGAACCCGTGCTCCACAATGAAAAGCCCATGCACGTCATCTAGAGAGTAGTCCCTGCTCACCGCAACTAGAGGAAGCTTGCACGCAGCCAACAAAGGCACAGCACCGCCAAAAATAAATGAATAAACAGTATTTTTAAAAAACAACTTAAAATTCTCAACTCAAATCCTGATCACAGGAACAAGGGGAGGCAGGATGGAAGGGGCAATTTCCTGGCTGTCCAGTGGTTAGGGCTCTGTGCTTTCATTGCAGAGAGTACAGATTCAATCCCTGGTTGGGGAGCTAAGATCCTATAAGATGTGCAGCGTGATCATAAATAAATAAAGGGAGATAGGATAGCTGTTACCAAAGGAGACATAGGGGGATGCATTTGGCACCAGCTGATTCATTTGGGAGCCTCTTGATACTCCCCTGCTTTGCTCTATTTTGATGGTCATGACAAGTGCAGCAGCTCTGACTTAGGAGAGCATGGATACCGGGCTCAGATTCCTGAAGGGAAAAGTCTGGATCACACCATCAGGTAAGCCACTGAAATCAACAGAGGTGCTAGCTAGGGGTGAAGGAAATCGAGAAGGTATAGAAGAGGAAAATGATGGGTATCAGTTGCTGTTCTGGGATCAGCTACTGGGATTTCCCCAAATGAAGCAAGCCCCTCACCCTATTTCAGAACAACTCTGAAGGGTCATCTCAGCTTCAAAACTCCCATGAAATCCACTGAAGCCTCTATGGAGACAGCATCACAGTTCAACTTGTCCCTCTGCCCAATGCTGCTACCTTCCCTTTCTTTCCACAGAGCATCTCCTAATAAGCCTCTTGCATTATTTTTGTTTGTTTGTTTCATTTTTGTTTTTGCCGTGGGATCTTCTTTCCCCCACCGGGGACTCAACCCAGGCCCACAACAGTGAAAGGGCAGAGTCTTAACCCCTGGATGACCAGGGAATTCCCAAATCTCTTGCATGTTAATCTCTTTCTCTGAATTTGATTTCTGGAGAACAATGTCATCCATATCAGGGAAAGAGAGGTTTTTGACCACTTATCCATAAGAATAAAGACGTTAAATATGTAATAAGTGATGGTTCTATCAAAAGCAACAATATATGTGAAATCACTGTGAAAAGGGGGACTGGGCAAATGAAAAAGGAGGGAGTGATCAAAAATGATGTTATTAAGGAGATGAGACACAAGTGAAAGATAAGATTGTCAACTGAAAGAAAAACACACAGTGTAAATTTGTGAGTTAAATTTAATTAGGGATCTTTCTGAGGACTAAAGAGCCTCTTGATGAAAGTGAAAGAGTGAAAAAGTTGGCTTAAAACTCAACATTCAGAAAACTAAGATCATGGCATCTAGTCCAATTACTTCATGGCAAATAGATGGGGAAACAATGGAAACAGTGAGAGACCTTGTTTTTTGGGGCTCCAAAATCACTGCAGTTGATGACTGCAGCCATGAAATTAAAAAACGGTTGCTCCTTGGAAGAAAGGCTATGACCAACCTGGACAAGGTATTAAAAAGAAGAGACATTACTTTGCCAGCAAAGGTCCATCTAGTCAAGGATATGGTTTTTCCAGTAGTCATGTATGGATGTGAGAGTTGGACTATAAAGAGAGCTGAGCACCGAAGAATTAATTCTTTTGTACTGTGGTGTGGGAGAAGACTCTTGAGAGTCCTTTGGACTGCAAGGAGATCCAGCCAGTCTATCTTAAAGGAAATCACTGAATATTCACTGGAAGAACTGATACTGAAGCTGAAACTCCAATACTTTGGCCATCTGATGCGAAGAACTAACTCACAGGAAAAGACCCTGATGCTGGGAAAGATCGAAGGCAGGAGGAGACGGGGAAGACAGAGGATGAGATGGTTGGATGGCATCACTGATTCCATGGACGTGAGTTTGAGTAAGCTCCAGGAGGTGGTGGTGATGGACAGGGAAGCCTGGTGTGCTGCAGTCCATGGGATGGCAAAGAGTCAGACACGACTGAGTGACTAAACTGAACTGACTAAACTGAGAGCTATAGCCTAGGAGTCAGCGTCTCAAATAGTTCTGAGGAACTGCTCCAAAGAGGTTAGGGAGGAACAAGAATATATATGAGGTTTGTGCTGGGAAAACAAACATTTGGTTGAACATCAAAAAGTTGCTGCTAATTACAAATAACAGGTATTTCAAGTTATTTTAGTTCTTTTCCATGTATGGGAAGATGCAAAAATCTGGACTCATTGAAATTATTCTTTAGATATGCATCTTAACTATGTAGGCAACTGCAGTACATGAACCTTAGATCTGGTTCTGATATATAATGTTTTTTGCTTACAAGACCTTAGAAAATAAGGTCTTGGAGAACAGATAGAATGTGAGCCCTAAGGGTCATCAGTGTCCTCTGTAAGTAAGGACAGAGACTCAGAACAGAAACAGGTAAGGACAAATGGGGCTACTTGAACTCCCTTTCTTGATAACTATCTAAAGATATCCACCCTGTTTGAATAAGTCCCTTGATTTCTCATCCACATCTCCCCATTCTCTTGTTAATTAATATAATGTTTTTATTAGCATCTGTAAGGTGGATGAGAAGGGAAGACAACAGATCAAATAAGATTTCTTGGACTGGTGATTGATTATGTAGCAGTAAAGTTACATGGGGCATCAACGCAACAGTGGTGTCCACGCAAAAGGAGCCTGCTTAACCATAGCATTTACCGTGTCCTGGGTACTGGGCATAGTCAGGGTGAAGCAGGACATGGATGGGCTGCTGGCTGAATAACTTATTTTCTGTGGACAGAAACTCCATGAAAACAGGATGATGGAGGAGTCTGGGCCCTGCCCAGGTAAGAGATAAAAGACCACATATTCCTCATTCTCAAAGTCAAGGAGACCTCCCCGACTACATATGCACAGAAAGGCTCCTTGGAGGTCAAAAAGGGAGGGGACGTCACTTCATAGTAAGTAATGTCAAATGCCCATAAGTCTCTTTACTAGAATCCATCTTGGCTAAGAGATGAACATGCACATATGGGAGACTCCTGAGTAAAATACAGACTCAGAACCAGTCAAATCAAAATGACTGCCAAATGAAACCCAGAAGAAACGCCCCATAAAAGTAATTCAAACTGCCACGAGGATGCAACTCAGAGACTCTCTCCGAGTCCTCCCATGTGTCTGTCCTCATGTACTGTACTTTTCCCCCCCTAATAAATACTTTACTGGTTTCACTACTTTCCATTTTTGTGGGAATTCTTTTCTGCAAAGCTGAAGAGCCAGGGCCTTGTCACTGATCACTGGTCTAATGGTTGGGATTCAGTGCTCTTACCACTGCAACCCGACCTCAATCTCTGGCTGGGTACCAAAACCCCACTTTAAGCTGCTGCAGGCCGAAGTCACTCAAGATCAGGGGAGTGAATATCCTGGTCATCATAAAATCCATTCCACATGGCCTGCACATGAAGCAGATCAGCTTCTTTATCTGAAGTGTTCCATGTGACATTTAATGGGGGTTGCTGAATAGTTAACCTTACCAGGGTAAACAGACCTTACAGTGGCTTTTATCCAATCCAGCAGGCTGGCCATTTCCTCAGGAACAACTTATTGTGCGTCTGGATCATGTATAACCACTGGTGATTGTTCCATAGTAAGCTATAGATCCTGTATCAACCTAAACATGCTCTTCCATTCTGTAGCATTAAAAAAAATACTATCCCCAAATTAGTTGTTCTCACAGTGCATTTCAGTGAAGGCTATTTAAGCAGTTGATGATACTAATCCATAAAAATAAAACAATCCCTTCACATTATATCCCCTGGTTTTAGTAGTTTCTTGGTTTTTGTCTTCTCCCAACCCAGACTATCCTCTTGGTGACCAGAGTCTTACTCTCTGTTGTCCCACATAATATTTTCCCTTTGCTGGTGGCTTTGGGGCTAGTAGCCGAAGCTCAAGCCAATCAAGGTCCAATCCAGCACTCTCTCTTATTTCATTTTAGCTACTACGGCTATCAATAACTAAGAGATTGCGTAGTTTGCTTTTTTCTCACTAGGTTCCATTTCCTCGAGATTCTAGTGAACAATGCCCCAGGAGTTGGATATCTCTAAATTCTATTGGTAAAATTTACCTTTGGTAATTGACTACAGCACAGCTGCTGTTTCATCCCATGGGTGACTATGTGGCCACCCAGAAATCTAAGGTTCCTTGTCCCCTGCTCTTCCATTCTATCTCTTCCTGTATCACAAGATTCCATGAGCTAGGGCCAAGCTAGCAAATTGTATTTCTGACACCAATTCTGGAAGAGTTTTCTCTGACACCAACCAATTCTCCAACACCAACTAATTTTACAACAATTCAACTAAATTATGATACTATCTACCTGGAGTTAGGATCAGATCCCGCAAATTAAACGGGTCAGTCCCACAAGATTGTTCCCACTCCAGACATTAGGGAAACACTGACTGAAACCACCTGCCCTGGCCAGGCAACGGAGCAGCCACTTGCGTGAGTTATCTTAACAGGAGGTCCTGATAAGGAGTACAGAACTAACAAGCTACCACCAATTAGAAGAATTCAAGAAAGGTCAAAGGGAGAAAAGAGACTCCAGTCCAAATGTCCTACCAATCTTGGCTGAGGGATGTACATGCCACCAGGAAAGACCCTGAGTGAGAATGCCTGGCCAGTTACCATGAGGTGGCAGGCCATGTGGCAGAGCAGTTCTGCATTCCCTTATCCTGCTGCTCTCCACCTAGGCACCCCTTCCCCACCCCTTCTTGCTTTGTCAGTACCTGTGTTTCCTCTAACAATTCTTTTCAGAGTGTTAGACAAGAGCCCACTCTCAGGTCCTGTAAGAAGTTCCCCTTCCTGCAACATACCCAGTCACAATGTTACCAGAAAACTCAGTTCAGCTCTCTGTGGGTGTCAAGTTAAGAGATGCAAAGGAGACAGAGATTAGGAGAAATAAAAAAAAAATTTATTACTTGTAACAAGTAAGATGAACATCAGGAATCATTCCCAAAGTAGTATCTCCCTAAACAGCAAAATTGGGGAAGTTCTAAGCTAAGGATGCATACACATACAAGAAGGGGCTTGAGCAGGAGAATTCTGCAGAGAATAGAAGCAGAACTTGACAGAGTTCCAACTTTAGTTGATTGAAGTCCCAAGGGTCAGAAAAAGTCAGCAGCAGCATCCTTTAGGTTCCAGGTGATCTAGGAATTGGGTACTCACTCAGAGAAAGGGTTTAAATTCTGAAAAACAGCTCAAGAAAGTGCTTCAGGCTAACATTTACCATTGAAACAGAACTAGGAGTCTTTACAACTGATTTATTACCCTTACTTTGGTTACTTCTCTTGAAAAGTCTTGTTCTTTATTTTCCCTTAAGATCTTTATTGGAGGCTTCCCAGGTGGTTCAGCAGGTTAAGAATCCGCCTGTCAATGCAGGAGACATGCAGTCAATCCCTGGGTCAAGAAGATCCCCTGGAGAAGGAAATGGCAATCCACTCTCATATTCTTGCCTGGAGAATCCCCATGGACAGAGGAGCCTGGTGGACTACAGTCCATGGGGTCACAAACAGCTGGACACAGCTAAGTACACAGCACAAGAACTGTCCAAGGGCAGACGCTGTGTCAGACTAGACCACAAAATGGCTTAGGCCTAAAAGGGCTTTTCTTATGTCTGAAAGCTATATTTGCTTCTTTCCTTCTGGAGACCCCCTTCCCTACCTGCTTACAAAATGTCTCAGATTGCCACTTATACTTATGACCAACCAGCTGTCAATTCTAGGGTTCTATGACCCTCTACTCAGTTTGATAATTTGCCAGAACAGTTTCCAGAACTCAGGAAAACACCTTCTTACACATTCTGATTAATACTGAGGGTACAATTGCGGAATGGCCAAATGAAAGAGACGCATAGGGCAAAGTATGGGAGGGGGACCACCACAGAACTTCTATGCCCTCTGCAGGCATACCACCCTCTCAACACCTCGATTGTTCACCAACCCAGAAGCACTCTGAGAGTTTTTATAGAGCTCAATCCCCAGCCCTCTTCCCCAACCTGGAGACTGAGAGTGAGACCAAAACATCTCACTCTGATCACTAGTTCTTCCCAGGGATCAGCCCCATCCTGAGGCTATTTAGGCGCCCCTCCTTAATTCACCTAATAACATAAATTTGGGTGTGATTGAAAGGGGCTTGTAAAAATAACAAAAGACACTCCTATCAGAAAATTCAAAAGATTTCAGGAGCTCTGTGCCAGAAACTGGAGACAAAACTAAATATATTTCCTATTATACTATAATTACTCTATCTGATATGATGTTCATAGAAATTGGAGGCAAGGGTCACTTGGAAAAAAATTCTCAAGACTTCACTGGTGGTGCAGTGGATAGGAATCCACCTGCTAATGCAGGGGACACATGTTCGATCCCTGGTCCAGAAGGATTTCATATGCAGCAGAGCAACTGGGCTGGAGTGCCACAACTATCGAGCCTACTTTCTAGAGTCCGTGAGCCAAAACTACTGAATCTGTGTGCTGCAACTACTGAAGCTGGTGGGCCTAGGGCCGGAGCATCACATCAAAGAGTAGCCCCAACTCGCTGCAACTAAAGAAAGCCCAGCACAACCAAATATAAAAATAAATGATTTTTTTTGTTTTTTAAAGAAAAATTTCTCAAAGGGAAGAACTGACAGGAACTTGATAGTTCTGTGGATCTGGAGAAGCACTGAGATACAGTTCAGTTTTAATCACTATTCTGCCACTTAACTACCCTGTGCCTCAGTTTTCCCATCTGTAAAATGGAGATAATAACAGTATTATACTAACTTTTTAGAGTTGTTGTTAGAACTGAGGATTAGTCATTATAAAGTGCCTGTTTTAGTGCCTGGGACATCCTACAGCACTCGGCAAATGATAGCTTTCACCATCAAGGATACAGGAAGGTGGAAGACCCAAGTTCTAATTCATGTTCCTGGCTGTATGGTCTTTAATCTGTTCTTGGTCACAGGTTGTCGTGTCTTTCTGAGCTACTTCATTTAGTATAGTAATCTCTAGATGCCTCCATGTTACTGAAAATGAGCTGGACACAACTGAGCGACTGAACTCAACTAGCCACTTTACCATCTGAGCCTCCGTTTCCTCAAACATATAATGAAGGCATGGGTAAGCCTAGGGTCCCTTCCACTTAGAGAAGTCTGAGATACGACGACTAAAGGCAGGGCGACGACTGGGTGCAGAGAACAGTGGCAGAACATAGGAAATTGAGGTTTGGCACTTTCTGGGCGGAGAGTAACAGACAGAGTGTAAGCATCCCTGCCTCGCTGTGCTCCCCGCCACCACCACCAGCTCTTGCCCTCTCCGCTTCGAGTTTAAAGCCCGGTGGGCCTGGCAGTTAGCTATTCCAGGAATTTGAGTGAGAGGAGTTGCTTAAGGGGCCTCGGAGGAGCCTCTCACTAGCCACACTAGATGGGCGCCAGAAAGGGCCGGGCGGCGACAGCGGCCCCCAGCCGCAGTCCAGGCGGGGGTGAGATCGCGGGTGCGAGCCTGGGCAGGTCCCAGGCGCGCCCCGCCCACTCCGCGTCCACTCCGCCTCCCTGGCTGCGCCCGGGCTTCCAGCCACCGCGATCAGCTGCTGCGGAACCCAGAAAGAGGAAGGGGCGGAGCTGCTTTGTGGCTTTTCTCCGAGCAGTCAGCCGACTGTGTGGGGGGGTAATCGGTGTCCCTGGCACCGCCTGGAATCCCGAGAGCCTACTGAGGCCTACACCAGCCGGGGCCGGGCAGGCGAACCAGCCTGGTCTAGGAAGCTGGGCGATGCCCTGCCATGGAGTGTCTCCCGGCCAGAGCCGCCCCAGGTCGGGCAGGGAGCAGGCATCGGACAGGTCCTTAGGGGCCTCCTGTCTGAGGCTCCTGTGGTTGGGCTTGGCACTTGCGCTGGCACTGCCCAACTCCCTGGTCCTCTGGTCCCCTGCGGAGGCCCACCCTCTTCCTGCCCAAGGCCATCCCGCCAAGTTCATTCGCATAGCGCCCCAGCTCCAGGAGGCCTTTGGCTGGTGGAACCTCACCTGCCCAACCTGCAAAGGACTGTTCACCGCCATCGACTTCGGGCTGAGGGTGAGCGCTACAGGGGCTGCTGGGAGACAGGCCAGAAAGGTGCAGCTGGGGGTAGGGGCTGGGGCTGAGGCCGGTGCTCTGGGGTTTCCAAGAGCATCCCTAATGGAGAGGCTGTCTTCCACAAGACTTTGCTGAATTTGCTGTTCTTTGGCTGCACAGCACCACCACCACGTCCACTGTGACCTTGTGAAGTAAGGAAACAGTGCAAGTTTAATGCGGGGTACTGTGCTAGCCCTTTTATACAGGTTAAATGTCGCCTGCTAGGTGGCTTCATTATGGTTATCTCTGCTTTATAAATGAATAGAGGCCCCAGAGCTGAAGTCACTTGTAGGAGGGCCAGCAGCTGGTGAGGGCAGGACTCCCAGCTTGGTGTGCCTGACTGAACCCCCTCCACCTTACACCTAGCACCACTATGGCTAGGGCTAGCTACTGCCCAAAAGGGAACCCGAATTAAGGAATATCCAGAGATGTGGGACTAGTTGGGTCGGAGGTGCCTTGACTGTCCCTCATGGGGTTATGATGAGCGCTGGTTGGTTATGGGGGGGGGTCGGGGGGTGGGGGGTGGAAGGTTTCCTCGGGGAATCAAGGCCCTATCCTCACATGTGTCCCCAAATCCTGGTCAGTCTGTCATTCTGCCCAGTCCAAATTTCAGGGCACTCAGCAGACAGTGTCTGAGAAAGTCAGCGGGGCCAGCAAAGGCCTGAACTGCCACTGAGCTTAAAAGGAAGTACTGGCCTGGTGCTGCTTGAGTCACAGGGCAATGTCTGTGGGAGACAGGTGTGAACTGGTATCTCTTTGCCATGGTGGAGTCTATCCTATGGAAGCCCAAAGGGTCTTTCATATCCAGGGTGGCCTGGTCCCTGAGCTCTGTCTCTGACTCCTCACCACTGGTTTTCCCATGGCAGAATCAGGCCAGTGTGGCCTGGGTGGGCTCCGTGGCCATTAAGCTGTGCATACTGCTGAAGATCGCGCCGCCTGCCGTGTGCCAGTCAGCTGTCCAGCTCTTCAAGGACGACATGGTGGAGGTGTGGACACGCTCAGTGCTGAGCCCGTCGGAAGCCTGTGGTCTGCTGCTGGGCTCTTCCTGTGGGCACTGGGACATCTTCTCCTCTTGGAATATCTCTCTGCCGGCCGTGCCAAAGCCGCCCCCCCAGCCGCCCAAGCCCCCAGCCCCAGGCTCCCCTGTCAGCCGCGTCCTCTTCCTCACTGATTTGCACTGGGATCACGACTACCTGGAAGGCACAGACCCCAACTGTGAGAACCCACTGTGTTGCCGCCGGGATTCGGGCCCACCACCTGCCTCCCAGCCCGGTGCTGGGTACTGGGGCGAGTATAGCAAGTGTGACCTGCCCCTGCGAACCCTGGAGAGCCTGTTGAGTGGGCTGGGCCCCGCCGGCCCTTTTGATATGGTATACTGGACAGGAGACATCCCTGCTCACAACGTCTGGCAGCAGTCTCGTCAGGACCAGCTGCGGGCGCTGACCACTGTCACAGCCCTTGTGAAGAAGTTCTTGGGGCCAGTGCCGGTGTACCCTGCCGTGGGCAACCACGAGAGCACACCCGTCAACGGCTTCCCTCCCCCCTTCATAAAGGGCAACCAGTCTTCCCACTGGCTCTATGAGGCGATGGCCGAGGCATGGGAGCCCTGGCTGCCGGCTGAAGCCCTTCGCACCCTCAGGTATTTGAGAGCCACGGGAACCCAAGGAGGGAAGAGAAGGGTGGATGAGAGCGAAGGGAGTGGGGAACTGGCATTATGCATGAGTGCTCTGCCTGAGCCCTCACTCAGCTCGCTTCACTCCCCTCCCAGTCTGACCCCACTTTCCATTTCCACGCTTCTCTCCAGGCACCCTCCTTCACAGGGCTAGTGGCACTGTGTTCGCTCATGTTGGCCCTCTCTAAGATGCCTTCCCCCTTTAACATGCCAATTTTTCCAGCTCACCTAGGTAGGCCGGGGCTCTCTTCTCTCTGGATGACCTTTGCTTCCTGTTCTAGCCCACTTTCTCTCTCCTCTGAGCTCCTACTGCCTCTAGTCCTCTGAGCTACTCTCCAGTCCCGTGGGCCCTCTAGTCAGTGCTGTCTGACCTTCAGCCAGAATGTGAGCATGAAGGTAGCGATCATCCTGGGTGCCTCTTTCCTTCACGCCGGTTCCTTGTACAGGACTAGCACAGAGGGCCAAGACTCCGAGTGCGTGCTGACCCGTGTTCACTTTGTTTCAGAATTGGGGGGTTCTATGCCCTTTCCCCACGCCCTGGCCTCCGCCTCATCTCTCTCAACATGAATTTCTGTTCCCGTGAGAACTTCTGGCTCTTGATCAACTCCACAGATCCTGCTGGACAGCTCCAGTGGCTGGTGGGGGAGCTTCAGGCCGCTGAGGACCGGGGAGACAAAGTGAGAGGGTGGTGGGAGCTCAGCCGGTGGGCAGGGGCCAGGTGTGGGAGGGAAGAACAGGCCCTTCCCGAGCAGACTCCTGTCTGGTGCTGGAGCACTTGTAGGCAGAGAAGCTCTATTTTTCTGGCACTCACAACAGTGTTCCCTGGGGATTCAGCTCAACTGTCACTCTTAGAAAGTCCTTTCACTTGCTCCCCCTCTCTGGCCATGAATGCCAGCCCTTGTTGGAGACATGTACACCTGCCGTCCTAGCTGCTGCTACCCGGACCCCTCTTCTCCTGAAAACCTTCCTTAACCCTCCCCACAGGTGCACATAATTGGCCACATTCCCCCAGGGCACTGCCTGAAGAGCTGGAGCTGGAATTATTACAGAATTGTGGAAAGGTAGGAGGGAGCTGTGTTACAGGCCTGAGTGGTTTTCAAGAGTCTAAGGGTCAGAAATTCCCTTGGGCATCTCACCATCCCCCACTGCCCCCATGGGGTGGGGAGGCTACGTCCTTGAACTGGATGAACAGAGAAAGCACCCTGTCCTCCTCGGATCCTCTTCTCACCTCACTGGAATCTTCTGAATGTGCCTCGTGTCTTCTGGCCAGGTATGAGAACACCTTGGCCGGTCAGTTCTTTGGTCACACCCACGTGGATGAGTTTGAGGTCTTCTATGATGAAGAGACCCTCAGCCGGCCGCTGTCTGTAGCCTTCCTGGCACCCAGTGCCACCACCTACATCAGCCTTAATCCTGGTGAGTGGGGCGGAAGCAAATTGTTGGGGTGAAGAAGGTGGTTGAGAGAGAGGAAGGCGAGCTGGAGCCAGGGCCACCCAGGGGATAAGCTGCGCCTCCCTGCTGGAGTGGCCTTGCCCGCTCCGTGTCCAGTCAGCCCTCCCTCCTTGCAGGGTACCGTGTCTACCAAATAGACGGCAACTATTCCGGGAGCTCTCACGTGGTCCTGGACCATGAGACCTACATCCTGAACCTGACGGAGGCGAACGAGCCCGGAGCCACGCCACACTGGCACCTCCTCTATAGGGCTCGGGAAACCTATGGGCTGCCCAACGCGCTGCCCACCGCCTGGCACGACCTGGTGTACCGCATGCGGAGGGACACACAGCTTTTCCAGACCTTCTGGTTTCTCTACCATAAGGGCCACCCGCCCTCGGAGCCCTGTGGCACACCCTGCCGCCTCGCTACCCTGTGTGCTCAGCTCTCCGCCCGCTCAGACAGCCCTGCTCTGTGTCGCCACCTGGTGCCGGATGCGAGCCTCCCCGATGTCCAGAGCCTGTGGTCAAGGCCACTGCTGTGCTGACACCCCTGGGGCCCAGAAGTGGGAAAGAGCTTGTCGTAGGAAAGGCGTGAAAACCCCAGAGGGCCACTGTGAGGAGAAGAACATCTGGTGGAAGGGCCCATCTCTGGATCCATGCACACCTCGAAAACAAGACCTCCTTTCCTGGAGCTGGTTTAGCAAAATATGGGAGGGGGGTTGGCTGCTCTGAGGCTGCTGTCCTTTTGTGGCCATGGAGCAGAGGTCTAAGTTGGCACTGACCTGGGCAGACCAGACAGAAGTTGTCGCCCCAGGCCTGTACTGGTCAGCCAGGAACCCTGTATGGCTGTTGCTGCCTGGTTGCCAGGCTGTTCAAATAAATACAAGGGACTTGGACTCGAGACCTTGCTGCAACTGTCCCAATTTCTTTTTTTGAGGCAGGGAGGGCAAGGGGGCCCCAGGAACAAAATCCTAACGGAAGGAGGCGGGTTCTTGGAGTGATGGTGTGTTGCAGGCACAGGAAAGCACACAGCTCAGCAGGGCAGACTTTATTAGTGATATCAGTACAGCAGAGGTACCCACAGAGCAGAGGAGAGAGGACCCATGCCTGGACCAGTCCCCCCGCTTCTGCCCCAGCAGGATCCTATGAAGATGGAGCCTGGCCTCAACCAGTTCCTCCTGCTTCACCTGAAATGTGGGGACGGAGAGCTGGGGCTGGCCTTGCTTCCTCTTTCTGCTCCTCTTCTCTCAATCCAATATTGTCACTTGCAGAATTAGATCTCCCTTCCCAGCCCCCAGGTGAAGAACCCCAGCTACTGGGGAGGGCAACTCTGGTGGGGGGGGACCTGAAGTCTGATAATAGCCTGCAGGGCCCCTCCCCACCCCGCACCCTTGAGTTCCCTGGGGCCCAACGCAAGCAGGTGGAGGGAGCACAGACGGCTTCAGGGGGTGTGGGCCCCCAGCCGCTTAGGCTTGAGGGAGCCCCACAGCGACTGAACGCCCCGGCGGACGGTCCACCCCACACGCCGGGCAACAGACTCAGCTGGGGGCGCTGGGAGGCAGGAGGTGGAGGCCTGGGAGCGGGCATCCAGACACTTCTGGTAGCGGAGCTGTAAAGGTAGGAGGCGCAGTCATGCCGCAGCCTGCCCCAAGTGGGCTGGGCGCCACCGCTCCACCACCCTCCCCACTCACCATGCACGCAGCCTGCACGGCCTCCGAGAGGCTGGCAGCATTGGGCTCGCACCAGAACATGTGGCAGCAGAAGGAGGCTGGGCCGGCAGCCATGATGAATGCAAACGTGTGGACGTCTCTGCCCACGGCCAGGAAGGACAGGAAGCGCACCCGGCACTCCCCCAGCACTGCCTCCGTCTGCGGGGAGGGGCACCAGTTGGAAAGGGATGGCCGGACCCTCTTCCACTGGGTGCGTCCATCTTCCTGGAGGCCCTTCCCCTCATTCCCAGTCTTGCCCTCCACAGCAGGGCCCTGCCATACCTTCTCCACCCAGGTCTTTACCTGCTGGTGCAAGATGGTGAGAGTGGCAGGGGCCACGCTGACGTGACTTGGGGTCCACTGCTCACGGCTACTGGAGGACAGGACGGATTCCAGGGCCCCATTTATCACATCTACCCCTGAAAGATAAGGGCACACACATGCCACTGCTGGCAGTGGACAGAGGACACCCCAGCTCTACGCTGGACTGTCCGGCTCTGCCCAGTCAAGCCCGGGGTCTCTGCCCCATCCCTACTTCACCTGCCCACAGCCCTGGACCATGCTGCATAGATACCCTTCTTTGGTGCACTCCTCCTTGGTTTCAGTGACCTGGCACTTTTCTAGTCTCTTCCACCTTGAATCCTAAGCTTGCTTTGCTTCACTGACTCTGTCTCTTCCTCCAGCCTTCTAAGCAGACTGACCCCCAAAGCTCTATCCTCCCCATACCTTGCTCTCCACATTCACACACTGCAGTGCTTCATACAACTCCTAAATCAGCCCCTATAGGCCAGTTCTCGCCAGTCCTTAAGACTCCAAGATGCAAGCTTTGCTTTTGGCTTTGTTTTTTTTAATTTCCATTTGAGCAATGTTGTCTCATGTGTCACACCACGTTATGACATTATAGTGCACTGTCATACACAATCTCACAACAGATCCCTGTTTCACTGTTTTACAGATAAGGAAACTGAAGCTTATATTGAGAAATCAGGTAACTGACCTTAGGTCACAACCGAGAAATGAGGATCTGAAGACAGGCAGTCTGATTCCAGAGCCTGGGTTCTTAGCCAGGCCTTTCCCCTGCCCCTTATCTATAGTCCTAGTCTCAGAACCAGAGAGGCTGTCAAAATCTTACTGCACTCAGTAATTTCTAAGATTTATGCAAAAGCCAAGGAATCCAAGGTTCCTGGCTTTTAGATCAATCAACTTGCCCTTGTAACAATGTTTCCGTTAACTCCCAATGTTAACTGCGGTTAAACACTTCCACCCATAACATTTCCACCCATGCCTCCGTGCATCCCACTGCCACTGGTACTCAGCAGAGAACCAGGGCAGCAGCACATGGCATGGGGCATAGGTTCTGCTCCCTGCACTACTCGTGAGCTGGCTGTGTCATCTGTGTGTGGTTGTAGTGAAGACATTAGAGTGACCGACGTCCATGCAAAAGCACACACTGGTCCGCCCCCAGGCCCGCTTGCCCCTGCCAGTGCCTCTGGGCTCCCACTGGGAACCGAACTTGTGGACCCTTTGAGGGCAGAAAATACGTCTTCCCCCAAAGTCCTCCCTCACCTTGGCCTTGCTCATCTTACCTCTGATTGGATCAAAGCCAAACTTCTCTCCTAAGCATGAAGTCCTCCAAAAACTGGCCTCATCTGACCTATCAAGCTTCATATTTTACTGCTCCCTGAGCTTCAAATGATTTATGTAGCATTATCAACACCTAATCTTGGCAATGCCCAGCTAGACAGATGGGAAATACAAAGTAAAAGAAGAGGATGCCCTCCAGGGACAGACTGTAACTGAGGGAAAGCCTCCCTCCAGAGGGCTCCTCCTCTCTTGACTGTCTGCGAAATTCCCAGTTCTCATGCATCAGGGTTCACCTAGGCCCTCCTGTCTGGGAAGGCTTCCCTGCCACAGGCAGACAGGGTGCTGCTGAGACAACTCTTGGCACATCTTGTAACTGCTAGGAACTTCTTCACACTAGGCTATGGCCATCTCAAGGACAGATACCACGTTTCATTCTCTGTGTCCCCAGTCCTTGCACAGAGCTTATTGACTGAAGGAATTCCAGATGTCTGAGAAAGGCAAATGGGCAAATGTACCCAAACTGGTATAATAACCCAGCAACCCGGAAGCTACAGAAGGGTGATGACACAGGGGGTAGGTGGGTGAGGGTAGCCCGCAGAGCACTCAGATGTGAATGACACTGATGCCAGTCATGTGGAGACCAGACATCAAAGTCAGACTGCCTAATAAGCAGATGGAGCTGTGGGGGTGGCACCTGGCCCCAGAGTGGGGAGGATCAGCATGGAGGCGGGGACAACAGTGGAACTAGGTGACCTGGAAAGAGTCTGTCATATGTGGTGACAGCTCAGGACTGAAACCTACACCCTGACTCCAGCCCCAAACTCCCAACCCCCCTCATCCTTGTTGTTCAGTCGCTAAGTCCTTCACAATCTCCCGGAGTGTGCTCAAACTGATGTCCGCTGAGCTGGTGATGCCATCCAACTGTCTCATCCTCTGTTGCCTCCTTCTCCTGCTGCCCTCAATCTTTCCCAGCATCAGGGTCTTTTCTAATGAGTAGCCTCATCGCTTCAGGTCTCAACTGTAGCCTTCCAACATACTATATAATTTACTTATTGCCTGTCTATTCCGAACAGAATGTCAGCTACTTGAAGGCAGGAATCTTGGTTTAAAGGCAATTTTGTTGTTTAACATATACCAAGAATCTAGACCAGTGCCTGGCACAAATCAGGCACTGGGTAGGCATTTGTTGATGGATGGATGATTAATGAGTGAATATTGCAGCTTCAGGAGGGGCCAATGTTAAACTTGCGCAGGGTAAAAACAGAGCATAAATAAAGCATGATAAAGTGAGTTTAGGGACTACCGTGTGAAACTCTTGGCTTCAACAGAGCAGACCTTCTAAGCTGACGGACAGCAGAGGATCCATCAAGGGCTGCAGACAGTTCCTTTATTGTACTGAGAAGCTATGTGAATGGCAGGTAGATAGGGGAGTGATGCAATAACTGGAAGAGTCATGAACTTGAGGGTGAAAGGGAGGAGGAAACAGCACAAAGGGGAGGGTGGAGTCATGAGTCCTTCCTGCTCTCCCACGAGGATCTCCTCACCTCCAGCTCCACAGCTGTGGCAGTGCCTCTGAATCCAGTCTACTCCTCTCTGCAAATCCAGGCCTTCCTTCAACCCCAGCTCAATCCCCACCCTAAGAAGGGTTCCCTCACTGAATGTAATGGTGCCGATCATTAGTCAGCATGGTATAAAGGGAAGGACAGGGAACTGAAGATGACCAGGGTTAGAGTCCTCAGTCCACCATCTCCTGGGCTCTCACCTGAGCATTCTTTCATTTGTGTGTTTGTTTATCCATTCATCAAATACTGTTGAGTTCTTCCCAAGTGTCCCTTGGCATGACACCTGACCATTTCTTGAAGCCATCTCTTTTCCTCTGACCTCACACCTGCTCCTCCACTGTCCATTAAATGTTGGAGGGGCTCACAGCCAGGCCTAGCCTGATAACCCTTCTCACCGTGGCTGCCCACGTTCCAGGGTCAATCCTCTTCAGACTCATGGCTTTGATTACCTCTCTAACCCAAGGATGCCCACATTTGTATCTCTAGCCCAGTCCTCTCCTCTGTGAATCCAGCTGCCAATTTGAGTTTGCTACTCACCTTCCCAAAGACACACCAAACTGAGCATGCCTAAAATTGAACTCAAATCTCCAAACCAAAACTGGCCTCTTCCAGTACCTACTACCTTTAGAGAATGGCACCACTATCCAGTTAGTGCCAAAAGCCAGGAAGCCAGGGGTCAACCTTAAGGACTCTGTCCCTCACCCCGCATCCAACCAAGGCATGTTGACTTTAATCATCTAATAACCTCTCGAATCCACACACTCCTCTCCAGCCCCAGTACAGTGCAAGATACTCTCACTACCAGCCACAACTACTGCAAGGTCCTCCTGAGGCCCCCAGGTCCACCTCCACCTGCTGAACATCCTTCTCCATGGTATCACCAAGGTGCGAGCATGTGTGCTTAGTCGTATCCAACTCTGTGACCCCAAGGACTGTAGCCACCAGGCTCTTCGATCCATGGAATTTTCCAGGCAAGAATACTGGAGTAGGTTGCCATTTCCTTCTCCAGGGGATCTTCCCGACCCAGGGATCAAACCCATATCTCTTGCATCTCCCACCTTGGCTGAAGAGTTCTTTACCAGCTGAGCCACCAGGGAAGTCCTCACAAAATTAAAATGATTATGACAAGTACGCTCCAGAAAACTCTCTGACAGCTTCCTAACACTTTAGGATGAAGAACAAATCATAAACACGGCCTATGAGGTTCCGCAGGGTCTGAGCACTGCCGAGCTCCTAGCCTCACCTGGCACCGCTTTTCTCAATGCCTTTGAAATGCTAAAGTGTCTTTCATGATGGGTCCTCACACCCAATCTTCACTCTGCCTGGAGTGATCTTTCCCTACTTTATTCCTGTCTCCATCCCATTTGGGCACATTAGATCCTACTTATTTTTTGATCTCAGTTCAAATGTCACTTTCTCAAATCTTTTCTGACTTCCTAGACTAAATGAAGCTCCTCTGTTACATAGTTCTATGCATCTTGCTACTTTCTTTCAGTAAAATGACTCAAATTGTAATTACACATTTATTTGTGTGACTGTTTGATTTAATCCTCTTTTTTTTCTACCATAGTTTCCTATAACCTCCATGAAAGCAGGGCCGTGGCCAGGACCTGGTACATGGTAGCCCTCATAATTATTTGCTAAGTGAATGAACAAGTAAATAACAGGACTGTGAAAGTACTAGAAATATCTGAGTGAATCTAATAGTCTCTACCCTGTTTCCTTAACTATAAAATGGGTATCATCATAATCCAAAACTCACAGGATCCTCCAGAATTAAATGACATATAAGGAAGTACTTTACCAACACAAAGCATGTTGACAAATATGCTCACTGCTTCCTTTCTAGATGATCACAGTCCATAGTTGGTGGTAATACCAAACACAGCTCCTGGCTGCTCCAGCGCTTTAGTCATCAAAGACCTACCTCCCAATCTAACCAAAGCTTTTCAAGAATGGGTCTCCCTATATGCCTGGTTCACTGGTTCACACTCAGGGAAGCTAAGACCCAGAGTGAAGCTGGGACAGAGGTACAGAAGGTGGGGTGCACTCTGAAGAGCCAGGTAACATCAAGCATGAGGAAGGTCTGGTGAAAGAGGTACTGGGAGGTGCAGGGTGGGGGAAGGGCTTTGAGATCAAGGTGGTGGTCCCTGGGTGGAAAAGGGCACACATACCAACAGGTTTAGCAACAGGCACATTCCCCAGGTAATAGACTTGGAACTTTTGTACCAATTCATTCTTAGGTGCTGGGAATTCCACTGCAGGAGGAAAGAAGAGGATCAGTCACAGGGACAGATCTTGTTTCTCCCAGTCCCCACCACCAGGGCGTAAGCTGAACACTGACTCAGCCAAGGCCCTACCTCCACCCCTCCCCTGCCTCTCTTTAACCAAAGTCCCTCCACTTATTTGACCCCAGGAATTGAATTCCTATTTTTCTTTTTGTTTTTGGCCACTCTGCACGGCTTGCAGAATCTTAGTTCCCTGACCAGGGATCTAACTCACATCCCCCGCATTAGAAGTATGAACTTCTGGACTACCAGGTGAAGTGCTGAGTCTCCATTTTACTCTCACTCTGCCCAGGAACTCGTGCCTCTTCTTGGGTTCCCCCAACTTTGCCAACAAAACTGAGACAGACCAGGTGGGGTTGTGACACTGACCTTGGAAAGGGACGTCCACAAGTTTAGAGTGGTCCAGGGAGAGTCCGTTTACCAAGCAGCGGGCATTGCGCCTTTCGGCCATGATCTGAGAAAGGGAGGGGAACGAGGAAGAGGGAGGGCGGGTCCGTCAGGGCTTTGTTGCCCTGGAGCGCCCCCCACTCAAAGACCCCACCCACGTTCTCGTAGAGCAAAGGTGGCAGCTACTCCAGGGTGCGAAGGGGGCCGTGCCTTAGAGCAGATCTCATGCAGGCTGGTGGCGATGTTCTTGGCGGGTGCCTCACAGCGAAACACGTGGCACTTGAGCATCTGGGTCAGCTTATCGCGAGCTACGTAGGCAAAGTCCCTGTTGGGGGAGGGGCGCCTCAGTGTCTCCCAGTGCCTTCCAGTGCGGAGCCTCACTCCCGCCCACCCACGCCCTCCCCATCCGTCTGCCCTCGGGTCGCTGTCCTGTGGGCACTGCCTTCTGGCCGGAGGGTAGACAGGCAAGCATGCCGAGGTCGGGGAGGATGGGCGAGCACAGCGCGCAGGGAGGGGCGGGGCAGACTAGGGAGACTTGGGCGCTTTGCTGCATCTGGTCCAGGGGTGGGGAGAGGAATGGCCAGGGTAAATTAGGCATAGTACCTCTCTCTGGGTCCGGCAGCACAAGAGAGGCAAACAACAGAGTTAGGGAGGAGGGCCTCGCTCTGACTGCTGGCTGAGCCCCCACCCCGGAGCCCCGGCCCTGCTCCCACCTTCCGCTGTCCCGCCCGACGCCCCACACGCGGATGCTGACGACGGGCTGGGCATGCAGCAGGGCCTGACTGCGCGGCTCCACCAGCTTCAGCGTCTCGTCCTCCAGCTGCAGCAGCAGGTCCTTTCCCTGCAGGCCCGGGAAGCAGATGCTCAGCAGTGCCCCAGCCGGGAAGGTGTTTGATATTTGCCACTTCCAGCTCGAGGAAGATGAGCCACCCCTCTAGGGCCCTTTCTTTGGTGTGGGACCAGCCACCCTGCAGGCTTCAACTCTAACAAAGCTCACATCTTTCATCTCCGACGTGACTCCTTTTATCAACCCCCTCGCTGTTAGGCAACCATCTCCCAATCAGGAGTCACACTTCCATCTCGCAGACTTGCCTGGTGGGTCTGCAACCCCCTCCCCAGCCCTGGCAGAGGGGCAGCTTGGTTCACCCAGCTCTCCCAGTTTCTGCACTTCGCCGCCGCCCCGCCACCCTGCCAGCTCACCTCGCCCCAGCCCCCAGACATGGGGTCGTGTAGATTGTTTTTGTGGTAGGAGAGCTGACGGATGCAATTGTTGACTGCCACGCTGCTGCGGCCAGGGGCCAGCTCCTCCTCGGTCATCTCCACCCAGCCTAGGGAGCGAACGGCGAAACACTGCCAGACACAAAAGAGGGGGTGGGAGACAGAGGGTCTGGTCTAAACCCAGAAGAGCCCCCAGCCAGGACACAGGGCACTCTGCTGAGACCAGAGGAGTTCCCGACTCAGAGCACAGCAGGTGGGAGGACATAAGAGGCTCTACAAACAGGACAGAGTTGCAGGAGGGCTGATGCTCTCAGAGGAGACCCTTAGGCAGGAAGCACCTGAGCCCAGCCAGGAAGGACCCCCTGCCAAGCAACAGGGCTGCCTGAGTTATAAACGGAAGTGCCTCCTGCTCAGACACAAGGGTCTGTGCTGAGAGTGCAAGAGCTGAGGACATGCGGAGCTGTACTGAGACCAGAGGGACCCCAGAACCTGACCCGAGGGCGCTCCTGTTCATGGGGCCCAACCTGGGCACAGGCATCGCTTTGAACACACCTTGATCCCTGGGTTGGCATTCCGTGGGGGCAGCTTCTCCTCCTCTTGGGGCAATGGCTCCGGGCTGGGGGCAGATGTAACACTTGGTACAGGCCCCCAAAGAGGGAGCTGTCCCAAGGCCCCTTCCAGACAGACCCATACCACTGCCAGCCCACTCACCTGAGGCTCTGAGCTGGGAAAGGCAACATCCCCTCCTCGGGGTCCTTCAGCCCCAAATCCATCGGGGCCTCCTCAGTGGGCTCGTCCTGAGGAAGGGGAGAGAGAAATCAGGACCCAAATGATGCCCCGTCTCCAGCTCCCCCATCGTGAAGGAGGTCCCCTCACTCACCTTCCAAAATTCTCCATCCTCAAAGCGTTCTCCGTGAGTGAAGCCGGTCCAGGTAAGCTAGAAGCAGGAATGGGAGCAAGGAGTGGCTGGCTTATCTTGCTCCAGCAGCACCCCCCTCCACTCCAGGTCAGAACTATCAGGCCTGTGGGCTTCACCTGGGACTCCTCTCGGGGGCTGCTCCCCTGTGATGGTGAGGCCCGGCCCGGGGGCTCCCACTGAGTGGTCCCCGTTGGGATGTGCCAGTAGTAGGTCCCTGAGGTATCCTGGACCCTCATCCATCCAGCCGGCAGGTCGGAATCCGTCTCGAAGGCGTTGGGGTTCCAAAAGGAATCTGCCGGGTTGGGGGGTGGTCTTGGTAAGGGTCTGCCTACCTAACAAGAGAATTGTGGGTGCTATGCCTAGTCCCCTCCTGAGACCCAGTGGTGGAGAAGGGGTGGGGGAAGGGCTCCAACACAAGATTCCTGCTTCCGCCTAGAGCCTGAAGTCTGGAGTCACAGCATGGGGGGCCCACCAGCAGGGGACGTGACTCAGGTCTCCTCCTGGGCCCTGCTCCCAGCTAATGTGGCCACACAGAGGGAAGGAGGGGGGCAGAGAGAAGGCAAGGAGGTTGAGTGACCCCAAATGACCTGTCATACATATCCGTATCTCAAGTGGACACACTTACCCTTTACACACACACATGCACACAGTCACACAACATATACAAGCCCTACTATACACTTGTGTAGCCCCCAAAAACACAAGGGTGTGCACGCACAGGAGACACCTACACGGATAGCAGGTATTGCATTCATGTGCAGGGACAAACACACACACCAACTCCATCCATCCACTAATGCAGCCACCATCCACAAAGGTGTGTGCACACACATGTATATTCTAGCCCGACACACACATGTGCAGACCACATCCACAATGCCCCCCAACACGTGTGGGTACCACACCCATAGTGAATGCACAGACACGCAACATATGTCAACCTCTGCCACGTGTCCAGATACCACAGACACTCACACCTTGCCACACACACGTGCAGACATTTCATGCACACGTGCACACCACACAACTGTGACATACCCTCCCCTCTCCGAGCAGAGCCACACCGTTCCAGCCCTGCAGCCCAGCTCACGCCTCCAGCAGGTCCATACTCCCTGCCAGCCCGCCCCACATGGCGCCCAGGTACATGCCGCCCCTCACCTGGGCTACTGTCCTGCAGGAGGATGGCCAGGAAAAAGTCCTGGGAGACCATGGCACTCCTTCCCAGCCCCTCCTGCTCCACCCTGCCTCCTCACAGCCCCTCCAGCCTGGCCAGCTGGGCTCACAGCCTGGTGCTGGGCTGCAGAGAGAAGCTCATCCCGCCTACTTCTCACCAGGGCAGAGCGCCTGCCAGGCAGGATCCTCCCCTACCTGGAGCTCGCCAAGGAGGGGCCAGGACCACAAGGGAAGGGAACCCCCTTGGAGTGGGGATGGAGGGTGCAGCTCGTGAGACCCCAGCCTTCCCTGCTCACATCTCTTCTTTCTGATCCTAGATCCCCTCCCCCAATCCTGAATCTCCATCCCACCCCCCCGCAGTGGTCACCTGAGTGCCACAGTCAAGCCCAGCCTTAGGGACAACAGGAGGCTCAGCCTCGTGGGAACACCCCAGCCACCTGGGGCCCTGCAAAGCCTAGAGCTCTCCGTGCAAACAGGGTGTGGCTTCCAGGCTCCCAGGGATCCCACCCCTGCCCAGAATCTGCCAAGCAGTTCAAGCGAAGGGTGGGCTTCAGGGGCTGGGCCCCAGCAAGCTTGAGGCTGGGCTTGGGGCTTCCCAGCACCAACCCCCCTCACCTGCCAGGGCCCAGCTAGGCTGCAGCGTCTCCTCGGCAACCGCAGCACCAGGACCGGCTGGGAGCGCCCAGACTGCTGACGTGCTTCCCGTTACCAGGGAAACCAGGAATCCGGACTGGTCCAAGAGGCAGCACTGAGGGACAGGCAGGCAGTCCCCAGACCCAGGCTGCTGGGCAACCAGGCAGGGAGGGCTGGAAGTGGGCGTGGCTACACCGAGGTGACTGTGTGCCTGACGTGAGAGCCACTTTGGCAAGGTGCCTCGCCACCCTCAGCTTCCAATGAAGTGGCCTCACAGAGGAGGGGCTCTTCTTGCCCATCCAGCCTCCAGGTACCCGTTACTGCCTCCTTCCCCCCAGCCGCCTCTTCCCTCAGGCCCCAGGGAGTTAGAATGCCTTCGTTTCCCTGGGGACCCTCCACCGTCTTTAGGGCTTTCCCGCCAAACCTTCCAGGAACACCACACCCAGGACAGCTGTGTCCCCCAGAGCCACACCCTTCTTCCTGAAGGGTCATATACCCCTGAATCTGAGGACCAGGTCACCATCTCCTGACTGAGTCACACACACCAATCCATCTGCCATCCCTGTCAGTCGGCACCTTCCTGCCTCAAAGAGCTTCATCCTTCCGTTCTGTCCTGGAGGGGCCGCTCTCCCCCCGGACCATCTGGGAGGCCCTTCTGGAGCCTGGCACATCTCCCTCCGAGCACAGCCCCACCCCGGCCCTTGCTTCTACAAGCACACATTTATCTAGAAATGCATACTTTCTCCGGTGCCAATTCATTCAGGCGCTCCCCCCACGCACTCAAAGGTTCAGGCCTCCTTGGCTAAGCCGGATGCAGTCACCTGCTCTCCCTTTCCCCAGCCCTACTCACTCCCGAAGTCCAGCTAGGTCACTGCAACAGCCTCCCAAGTTGGTCTCCCTCTTCCTATTTAGCCCTTTCCAATCTGAGCTGCATGCTACAGCCCCAAATGCTAACAACCTTCTCTCCAGTTGCATACTCTAACTGTTTTTTCTTTGCCCCCAGGACAGAACCCAATTTCTCCACAAGGTTTGTAGGACCTTAGGAGCCCCTATTCACCTGCCTCTCAACCTTACCTCTGAGCACTCCCCTCACCCCTGGTCTCTCTCCCTGCCTCTCTCTCTCTCATGCCCCTAATCCTCTCTGATCCCAGCCTACATTCCCTCAAACTTCACCTGGCACCACCTACTGGGCATCAGTGTAAAGATCCCTTCTCAAAACTGACCTACCCCTGGGTCTATTACCTGCTCTTCCTGCACCTCCGCAACCCCAGGGCTCAAACTATCTATTTACTGCTGTCAAAATACTAGACTGAGTGCTATGAGGGCAGGAATCTCTATCAGTTGTAGTATGTATTCTCAGCATTTAGGACAAGACCTGGCACTGAGTATGAACCCAACACAGGTAGGAAGTTCATTCATTCATCATCCGCTCATCATTCATGCATCCATCCATTCATTCATTCATATACTTCTGCATTCAGTTAACAACCTTGTGGAGATCCTAGGGTGGGAAGGAGAAAATAACGTTTGCTCAATTCTACCACATTCCTACAGGAGACCAGACCTCCTCTGTGGTCTTCCTGGTCATAGCAACAGTCATAAGAGAGTAGGCAGTGACGCAGCCTATTCCGAGATTCTCGATTTCCACTGCCTCCAGCAAACCTTGATCCTTGCCCATCCTCTCACCACACCAGCTCCCTTGCTGAGGTCACTGCCCGCACCCGGCAGGCTCTTCCCAGCTCTTGAGCAGTTCTGCCCTCCCACTCTCAGAAGGCTCATAGGAGTGACCACCAGAGTGACCATCCAGGGACCCCAGAGCAACCAGGCTCTCCATTGTTTGGTCCCTGATTGACACCCCCTGAGGCAGAGGTTGCAAACAAGCTACCTGCAGACTGGTGTAAGCCTCAGATAGATTTTATTTGGCCTGTGTGGTACTTTTTTAAAAAACAGACTTGGTTGCTAACATTTAAAAATTGGAATGTTTCACATCGATATCTAGTTTTCAGTTTCCCTTGAAGAACTGGCTCCACTGAGACTACATTTCCCCACACCTAACCCTATGAGTAACCAGCTGGAGTGGAGTAGCAGCAGTTCCCTATAAAGGGGATCTGGGCAATGATCACTGACGGTCGCTAACATCCCTCTAAAGACAGGCAATTAGACTTTGTCTTTGGTAGAAGTACTCAATACCACCTGTGAAGTGCCCTTTCAAACAAAATACAAACAAAAACAAAAACTCTAAATTTGATGAAGGCTCTAGAACTCACTGCCAATTTACGGGAAATCCAGGGGAAGTGGAACTTGTTCAAATCCAGAAAATGGAAAACCCAGGGCAGACAACACAGTGGCTTCAATTAAAACAACAACAAAACTTTGAGCAAAATAGAGATGGAGGGATAAGGTACAGATCAAAAGAAACTTTGAGACATACCAACCATCAAAAGGTCTGTTCCTATTTGGATACTGATGAAATGAATCAAATTTTAGAAGGGCAGGAGCACATTCATTAGACAACTGGGAAATGTCAACACTGACTAGATATTCAGTGATATTGAGGAAGTACTATTAAATTTCCATGGACATGATTTTAGTAGTTCGGATTTTTTTTGGCGAGGGTTGGGGGCAGGCAGGAGCATGCATGTAGGATCTTAGTTCCCAACTAGGCATGGAAACTGTGCCCCCTGCAATGGAAACAGAATCTTAACCACTGCACCACCAGAGAAGTCCCTGGATTTTTAAAAAGTGTTTTATATTTTAGACATGCACGAGTTGGGAGAATTCTCTGGTGGTCCAGTGGTTAAGAATCCACCAGCCAATGCAAGGGACACGGGTTCTATCCCTGGTCTGAGATTCCACAGGCCACAGGGCAACTAGGCCCATGTGCCACAACAACCAAAGCCAGAGCGTTTTAGAGCCCGTGCTCCATAACAAAAGAGCCACAGCAATGAGAAGATGGAGCACCATAACCAGAGAGTAGCCCCCACTTGCCTCAGCTAGAGAGAGCTCACCACAACAGCTAAGACCAAGTGCAGCCAAAAGTCAATCAATCAAGATTAAAAAAAAAAAAGAAATGCATGAGTGAACATTTACAGATGTATTTGCTTCAAAACAGCCTAGGCTGGGGCCCAGGAGTAGTAGGTGGGGGTATGGATGCAACAAGGTTAGCCATGTGTTGATAACTGTTGAAACTGGGTCACGGGTAAGTCAGGTTCATTATTCTGTTATTTTCATATATGTCTGAAAATGTCCATAGTAAGTTTTTTGAAAGGGGATGGCATGCTGCCCTTCACTCATCTGAACTGCCTGCTCCCTGCCAAGGTTCCCCAGTCTGGGTCTGGGTAAGGTGCCTGCTGCCTGGAGTGGGAAGTCTTTCCTCACACTACCATCCAGCAAAGGCTTGCGGCTGCAGCCCATTATCTCTGTCCTTTGCTCTCAGCTCTATCTGCATCTCCATGTGATACTAGCAAATGCAGAGATTCAACTTCTTTAAATGGGGCCCACTGGAGGATCAATCCCTGGAGTCCTAATATCTATCCCCCCATCCCAACAAAGCACTCTCTTCTTCCTTTGTTTCCTTTTAGTCAATATCCTCTTCCTAACAAAACATAACTCTTGCAACATCCAGTGTGGTGCTCTGTACATAACACTCCAATCCTTCCAAATAGACCTCTGTGGGGAGCTGCTGCCTGTTCAAAACTGCCTAGAGGGCACCTAGGTTTGTCCGGCTGTATGCATCAGTGATAGCATAAGGGCCCAGAGCTCAGGTCTGCACTTAGACCTGGTTTCGATCCCAGTTCTACTGTGATCTCAGACTGTGGGTGACCTTGAAAGTGGAAGTCGCTCGGCCGTGTCCGTCGCTTTGCGACTCGTGGACTGTAGCCTGCCAGGCTCCTCTGTCTATGGAATTCTCCAGGCCAGAATACTACAGTGGGTAGCCATTCCCTTCTCCAGGGAACCTTCCCAACCCAGGGATGAACCCAGGTCTCCCGCATTGCAGGAGGATTCTTTACCGTCTGAACCATCAGGGAAGCCCACGGGTGACCTTGGGAGAGGACTAAATCTCTCCAGGCCCATTTTTTGTCACCTGTACTATGGGCATACTAATGATATCTCCCATTGGCATGCAGATTTAATACCATAATACTGAGCAGAGAGCCAGTACTTGATAAGTGCCTCATAAACAGACCAGTCCATCATCCATCGAGGGTGTGCGATGGAAAGGTCTATCCACTTGTTCAAGCAGTCTCAGTATGAAGACATTTCTTTCCGGAAAAGCAGGGCATGGCCTACTGAGGACTAAGGACACAGGCTTGGTGACCCCCGCCCAGGCGGACACCGGCCTCTGTATGGAGGGACCCACCTTCTGCCCTCTCTCCCTCCCACGTTCCCCACGTCAAGCTGCACAAGATACCTGTGTCCTCCGGTGAGCCATAAGAGGGACTGCCCTGGGATAAGGTGGCCCAGCTGGAGTCCTCATCGCTGGCTGCACTGTTCCGCATGCCAAACAGGAGGCTGGCACTCTTGCTGTGCTCTCGGGGGCCATCTGCCAGGGCCTGGGGCCCAGGGGGCACCTCCGCGCTCTCCAGGGGCTCCGGCAGCCCTGGGGGAGAAGATAAGTCCTCCTCCTCTTCCTCCTCCTCTTCCTCATCATCCTCCTCGGCCTCCCCCGCCGCCTTCTCCTCTCCCTCATCCGGGCCCTGCTCTTGGGTGCTGATGATCAGGCCAGGTCCTCGCGGCCCTCTATTGGCCGCGTTGTGGGCGGAGAGCTCCAGCTCAGAGTACAGGTGCATCAGGCCTTTGGGGCCCAGGGGTGCCATCTCGGGTTCCTGGCTGGCCTCCTCAGCCAGGGTCAAGGTCACATTGCGGTTCTGGTCGCGGTGGGCTGTGGCGGCCCGCCGGAGCTGGTTCTGGCCCTCCTTTAGCCACTTGGCGTTGGCGGGGCCTGGCTCAGGCCCACCACCCTCCCCCATGGCACTGCGCAGATCCTTGGGTCCCACGGCCGTGGCCTGCAGCTTGGCGTTGAGCAGCTGGTTGTGGGCAGCGTGCAGGGGCAGGGGCAGGCTCAGTGCGGGGCCTCCGTGGCTGTTGGCATTAATGGCCGACTGGCTCAGGGATGATGGAACAGACATGGCCTCAGCAAATCCTGCAAGCGGGGAGAGGAGACCATGCTGAGCCTCCAGGTCAGCATAGCAACACCCCTGCTTCAGCCCAGGCTTTTGCCCTGCTCCTCCTCACCTCCCTTCACTCAGTAGGCCAGCACATACCACTGTGTCCTGTGAGCTGTTATCCCAGGAGAGTAACTGGGCTCCACTCTCCGCCATCACCACCACACCCACTCAACCACCACCACCACCTGCACCGGCCAGGCCCAGGCCAGGTCCACCCTATCCCCAACCCCCAGCCCCGAGCTGCCAGGGATAGCACAGCTAGCCCCTGCTTTGCCCTCGCTCCCAGTGGCAGGGACTCCATAACAATGGCTCTCTGTGCATCCCCACCCCCAACTCATCCAACTGGGGCTTACTGTACCAGGAGTGCGGCTGGTGAGGAACCAGCTCCTGTGTTCTAGACACTGGACACTGCCTGCTCCCTGCCTATTGCCACACCACTACCCACAGCCCCAAGACTGTGAGCTCCCCGGGCTCTGGTGCTCTCATCATGAATCACTGGGCCCAGTTGGCCCCCAAGTCCACCCTGTACCAGGGACCTGGAAGACGAGAGAATGAACTGCAGACCAAGCCCCCAGGGCAAGGTGCTGAGCCCTCAGGTCACAAAACAAGGGTCTTGAGCTTCAATTCATGGCTCCTTTGACCAGGTGAAGCTGCACTTTGGTGAGTGTTTCTATCAAGTATCTCACCTCGGGTACCAGTTCCTCTGCCAGCACCTACAGTGCTTCTGGGTCACTGCAGGTGCCTTTGATCTGGACCCCGAGCTCCTGAGGTCTTTGCCTAAATGTCACCTTTTCAGGGATGCCTTCCCTGAATACCCTAAAACTGTAGGCCACCATGCCCCCTCCCAGCCGTTCCCAAACTCTCCCCAGCACCAGTACCATCTAACAAGCTAATTTATTATTTACTTGGTTTAATGACTGCCTTCTCATGGCTATAATTTGAGTTCCATGGTGGTGAGGATTTTGCCTTTTTTTATTCAATGCAGTAGGCCTACAGCTTAGCTCAGTGCTGACACAAAGCAAGAACTCAATAAATACTTGTTGAATCAATGTATGAATCTGCCCTCCCATTTCCCCTGGCCCCACTGAGCATCCCCTCTGCCAGTTTCAGAAAGCACACAGTGGTCATATTACTGTGTGTCAGCCACTGCTCCCGGTGCCCTAACCAAACTCCACTTGCCCTTCTGGTGAGGGACTCACCTGTTCCACAGTGACAGTCCACCCCTCCTGACCCCCTGAACCCCCTCCTGCATCCTCAGAAGCCCTTGTGGATCACCTTCTCCACCTATCAGGCTTCCCAGCCCATCGCCCTAATGATTGATCCCACCCTCAGAGCCCCATTCCACCCTCCCCATCTCCCTGACCTTCCACTGGAAGCTTCTCCCCTTCTATGACCCCCAGTATAATGTGCTTACTCCCTGGATGCCCCCTCACAATTTGTTCTCCCTCACCAAACTACTCAATTTTCTCACATCCTGACCCTCTTGGACAGCCCCTACCACACTCTCCTCCCCTCCCTGATAGCCTGACTCAGAGTTCTCTCTTCCTACCTGACTTCCCCCAATAGGCAACTGACCCCAGTTTGCCCCCAGTGCACACCTTCCTCTCTGATCCTCACTGCTCAGTTCTTTCTCCTCAATTTCTCACCTGAGCGCTCTCTAGCTCCCTGTTCACCCTGAGATCTTTGTCTCCCCGAACCCACAGCTTCAGTTCTTTCTGCCTCCTTGGCAGAGCTCTCAACCCTGAACTGGCTGCAGGGAGGTGTTTAGGCTGCCGGGCAAGGCTTGGCCATCTCCCGGTGCAGTGCTCCACTTGTGAGGTGGGTGCCATAGCTCACCTCTCTGTCATTTCTAGCTCCTCAGACCCTAGCACGATGCCATGCACACATCTGTGAAAGAAATGAAAAATGGTTCCTGTCCACGTGTCTACCTCCCACGTAACTGACTGCTGGTCTGCTCAGTATGGCTTCCCCTGGGCGATGAGAAATCTCGTGGCCACTGGCACCAACAAGAAAAATAAACGGCTCTGCCTCTACCCAGAACCACAGTAATCTTCCAAAAATGGAAACCAGATTGTGTCACTCTCCAGCTCAAAAAATTAGATGGCTCACCGCTGCCTTTAGGATAAAGTCTGCGCTCGTTAGCAGATCACCAAGAGCCTCCTTGAGCCAATTCCTGTGACCCCTTGGACCCTCTCCCCATCCTGCCTCCTCCTCAGCTTATGCCCCAGCCACAGGAACTTGTCACACCCACCTAGCCCTGGCTCTTTGTTTACACTGAATTCTCGGCTTGGAATCCTGTCTCCCTTTGTAAGGGCCTCTGATCAGGTTTCAAAGCCTGGCTTACCCATCGCAGCTCCTAAGCAGTAAGTCTTTCCTGTTTGGTCCCCTCTCCCCTCTTCACGTGCCCATTCCCTCCTCTGCGTCTCACCTTGCCCAGCACCACCGCATTCCAACGGAACATCTAAGACTGTGTCTTACTTCACACTCCATGACCAAAGAGAGCTGGGCGTCTGCAGAGTGGGCCCTTGGTCAGGATGGAGGGGTAAGAGGAACTAATTGGGAACAGACACTGAGACAGGCTTGTGTGGTCCCACGGACCGGGGAAGGAGAATCAGGGAGGGTGCTGGAGAATGCTAGAAGGGTCCCTGAGAAGGAAGTAGTATGGGGTCCCAGGCAAGCAAGGTCTGAGATCTAGGCAAAAAGGGGGAAGGTTGGCTTAAACTGACATCCTCGCTCAAAGGCTGTGCCTCTGAGTTTCAGGAGACGAAGGACGCCATGACTGTGCCACACTCGGAACATCACAGGGATGACGGGCCCTTCTCTAAAACAGGAGTGTGTGGAGCCAGGTTTCTCAGTACTCGGGACCAACTTCCTTGACATCTGGAGGTGTGGTGTGAGAAGGGCACATGCCCTGTGAGGCTGGGACACTGAGGAGTCAGGGTGACTTCAGGACACCCCTGCCCATCTGCTCACGGGGACAGAAAGCACTGGGGGCGGGAAGTGGGTGTTCTGCTGTGAGTGCTGAAGCCTGAGTGCCTGTCCCAAGAAAGTGCGGTCACCTTTACTTCATTTCCTAAGGTCAAAGAATGACCAGTTGCTCAGTATCTTCAAGAGAGGACACAACCCAACCTCTCCCCTCCCACTGGTACTACTCACACCTGGGACTCTCCAAGGATGGAAGGAGCCACACGGATTCTGGCTCAAGGCGGGAGCAGGCAGGCTCCTCAGGGGAGGAACTAAGAGCGGCCACTAAGCCTGAAGGGCCTGACAGGAGACCACAGGGGTAGGGGATGAATCCTGCTCAAGGTCAATGGTTTTTTAGCCTGACTGCTTACTGTATGCCAGGCACTGTGTTAGGCATGGGGGGGAGAGAGATGAATAATAAAGAAATGGCTCTTCCCTGATGGAGTTCACAGTCTATCAAGAAACAGTTGTTGAAGAGCTCATTACACTGCAGTATAATGGGAGTATCTAACCCTCTAAGCACTCTGTATTTGTTGAATAAATGATTGAGTATTACGATGGAAAAAGAACAGGGCACTGCTGCTGCTGTTGCTGCTGCGAAGTCACTTCAGTCGTGTCCGACTCTGTGCGACCCCATAGACAGCAGCCCACCAGGCTCCTCTGTCCCTGGGATTCTCCAGGCAAGAATACTGGAGTGGTTGCCATTTCCTTCTCCAACGCATGCATGCATGCTAAATTGCTTCAGTCGTGCCTGACAGGATCCCAAGCTTTACTTTAGCCAAGACATCAGCGGAGACCTGCCTGAGACAAGAACACAGCTCTCCTTGGACCAACCCCTCCATCACCCTTCCCTCTCAGAGGATAAGCCACCCTCCCCCACTCCTAATTCATTGAGGAAATGGGAGCCATCAGCCAGAGAACATCCTCAGGCCCCAAAACTTACTGACTCAGCATCTATTCATTTCTCTCCTTTTCTCCAAAACCAACTGCTTCACCTGTCATTTAAATTATTCCTTTCATGCCTTTCTAGGAATTTTTTTTTAACCACTGTTGATTCATTTTTTCTTCCATGTAGTAAATAGCGCCTCAATAAGATCCACTATCTCCCAACTTAAACACAGAATCTTTCCCGACCTGACACCATGAACTTCTTGAAAGAGATGTCTTTACTCACAGCTGTCATTTCCTCACCTGGATCTCACTCTTCAACTCTTTCCAGCCCCGCTTTCACTCCCAACACACCTCAGTAACAGCTCCTTCCAAGGTCAACATGATCCCAGTGTCATTTACTCCAACAGACACTTGGGAGTCCTCATCCTGGTTGTACTTTCAGCAGCATCTGACACCATGGCCTCTCATCCAGCTTGCAGCCATGGCTTTCACGCACTGTCTCTCCTGATTTTCTTCCTATACTCTCGATACTGTCTGATGGTTTCTTACTCTCCTTTGCTGGCTCATCTTCCTCTGCTGGAGTTTCTCATGGCTTATTCTCATGCTGTTTTCTCATTCTCACCCAATATTCAATACAAGTATTCATTCATGCCCATAACTTCAGTTGCCCCCTGCAAACGGATGATTTCCAAAAGTATACCTCCATTTCAGAACCTTCATCTGAGCTCCAGACAGATACATTCAACTTTCTACTCAATATCTCTAGCTGGATGTCTCAAGGGCCCCTCAAACCAACATACTCACTCATGTTTCTCTCCCACACCCTAACTGGTCCTCTTTCAGGATCCTGGCTCATGGAATAACATGACCATCCAACCTGTTCTATAAACCAGAAGTAGGAATTCCATCCTTGACACCACCTTCTCCGTCTCTCCCCATATTCAATCTATCCCCAAGTACTGACGATCTTCTATCCAAGAAAAATTTCTGGATTTGATTGACATTCTACATCTACTACCATCAACAGTCGACACCAAGGACAAAGGCTTTATAATCAAAATTCTTAACATGGTCTAAATTGTCCAGCTCAGCCTGGCCTCTACCGTCCTTCCACGTTTGACACTTTGCTATCGAGCATCACTGGTCTTCTTTTGATTCCTTAAAGACATCCTGCTGTCTCCTTCCATAAGGTGTTTACACGTGATTCCCCTTCTGCCCAGAACTCCCTTTCCTACCCTCCCAGCTTAACTTCTGCTCATCCTTCACAGCTTAGTTCAAATGCCATGTTCTTAGCTTTCCGCAGTCCTCTCTCCCTACCCTCCAGTACAGCTTAGCTTGTGCTCCTGTGTGTTCTTAAGACACCATTCACTTTTCCCTTCATGGTAATTATTATATTTGTAATTTTATCTTATCCTTAGACTGTCAGCTCCATGGGAACAAGGGCATAGTGTATTTTGCTCATCATTAATCTTCAGCGCCGAACAGTACCTGGTATATACTAGGTGCTCAAAGCACACTTGTTGAATAAATAAATGATTGGATAGTTTTTTTTTTTTTAGTAAAGAAAAATTATGTTAGAGTATTAACGGGAAGTAAGCAGGAGGGTATGTTATCAAAGCAATCAAGGAAAAAAGGGGGTGGGTGGCCTAGATTAAGTTTGGCAGCAGTGGGTGAGATGGAGTGAAATGAATGAATTTGAAAAATACTTAGGTAGTGGATGTGGCAGAACTTGCTGACATAAGATATAGGGTGAGAGACAGAGATTAATCTAGAATGTTGCCCAGGATTCCAGCTTGGGTAGCTGATTGGAAAGTATCCATTTCTGAGAGTTGAAATTTGGAGACTTGAGAGTGAATAAAATATGAGAAGAAAGTGCAGAATGAGAGAAGACAGTCTAGGAAAGAACCAAGAGCGTCACCAGCAACTAAAGAAAGGGAAAGGAGGCAGCAAACTGAGAAGGAGCAGACAAGGCTGCAGGAGAGAAACCCAGAAAATGTTTCAGGGAGAGTAGACACACACCACTAACACTAAGAAACGGCAAGGACATACAGGAAAAGCGTCCATTAGGTTTGGCCACATGGAAGTCTCCAGTGACCTTGGCTCGAGCAGTTTCCATAGGTGCCAGAGATGGAAGATGGAGTGAAGTGGTTTTAAGAATGAATGGGAAGCGAGGAAATAAAGATATCAAAGTGTAGAGGAGGTTCTGGCTTTAAGGCATGTAGCCAGCTGGGGCTCCGAGGGGCTGGGAAAGCAAGAAACAAACAGGCAGGTTCAAAATAGATTCGAAATATCCTCTGAATCGACAATGGGAAAACTGCTCCTAATGAGTGCTCCAGCCAGCGCTAGGCCTCCAGGCTGAGCTGGGGCCAGCCGGCCCCAGGGCACACCCCTCGGTCGCCGAGGGCAACAGAATGCGGCCTGACAGATTTCAGGCCTGGGTCCCTGCAGGAATCCATGCGGCCTGTCGGCCCACATCACCCCGGGTCCCCTTCCCAGTCCTTGACCACCCCTCCCCCATCCCCTTATTCCCCTCCCCCATCCCCCACCGCCCCCAGCTCCCCGATCCTTATTCTCGCTCCCTATTCATTCCGGAGGGGCAGCAGGTAAAGGTCGGGGAGGCAACGGCGTGAGGACCTTAGCAGAGTCGGACTTTGGAAGGAGGGGACAGGAGGGCGGTCGGAATACGGGGTGGGAGGGCCGCCCGCAGGGATGGGGCCTGGCCGGGGGACGCGGGCCGCCCCGGGGTCCAGGCTGCAGGATCCGCGGGCCGCTGGGGGCAGGGATCCGACGGCCCAGGTTGGGCCCCGTCAGGAGCAGCTCCTACCTGCGCGGGGAGGCCCCAGGCCCAGGTGGCGGAGGTGGCTCAGGCTGCGGGGCTCGGGCTCGGCGGCAGCTTCTCCATCACAACATCCCCCGCCCAGGAGCGCGCGGGCCGCGGGGCCGCGCCCGGAGCGGCGGAGGCGCGCGCGGGGCAGCGGTGGGGGAGGGGCGCCATCTTGGGCCCCTCGGCGGCCGAGCGGAGGGCGTCTCCCTACTGCACCCTGCGGCCTCGAGGAGCCCCGCGCCCCCAACCCCCTCGCCGGCCGCCATCCCTGCGCCCGGGTGGGTCCCCAGGTCCCAGAGGGCTACCCTGCATCCGCCGACCCCTGCCCAGCCCGGCACCACCCTCCACCAGGGGACCCCGGACTCACCCTGCGCGCCCCGCAGGGCCCTGGCCCCGCACCGCCGCGGGGCGACGCTCAGCCGAGGTTGCAGCGAGAACCGCGGTGGCGGTGCCCGGGCCGCGGCCGCGCGGGGAGGGGCTGGAGGAGGCCGCCTGCTCGGCTCTCGCGGCAACACTCCCTGACGTCCTGGTGGTAAGCGATGAGGACACAGCGTTGGTGATAATAATAGCTCGTATTTATTGACCGCTTTCACGGTGCCAGGCTCTGTGTTAAACCCTTTGTACGCATTCGTGCTCACACCAGCCCTGTGAAGTCGCTGCTCTGATTATCCTCAATTTGCAGACAAGATGCTGAGGTTCAGAAAGGTAAAGCGACTTGTCTGCGGTCACAGGTAAGTGGGGGAAACAAACTGGAACCCCGATGTTTCTTCACACCCTACCCCTGCGGCTGGACATGAGACTGTGACACCAAGGCCTTGCAGACATGAAGAACGAATAGCTCCCTGGCAGAAATTCACAGGAGGGCAAGAAGAAGGGAAGAATGCAGATGAAAAGTGTGAAGGAGGGAATGGTGGAGCTCAACACTGCAGACTCCCTGGATAGTGGGGTAGTCCCCACTGGTCAGATCAATGGCCCAGAGGCCATCAAAGCCGGTGAGAGGGAGTGTCACCATCCAGAAACCCTCCCCTAACTCATTCCTCGAAGGCAGAGGTTTAATTTACTGTACCTGCAAACTATTGAGCAACTGACTAAAGATGCCTTTGGGGTGCCTAAAACTAAAAATGTCCAAATCTAAACTCTGTCTTACCCTATTTTTTTTTTTAACCTTTTAAGAAGTTACACTGGGGTGAAAAAGAATTCTCTCCAGTACATTTATCTGAGAACACACAAACACACGTGACTGGATGCAGCCCCATTTCATCCATCCCAGTGAGTGGCATCACCATCTACTGCTTGCCTAAGCCAGAAGTCTCAAGATCATACTTGACTACACTTTCACTTGACTTGAGGTGAATATAAATGTTTTAATGTTTTGTTATGGAGATTTTCAAATATATATATAGAAAGATAACACAATAGTATAATGAACTCTCATATACCCATCATTTGACTTCAGAAATTATCAACTCCTAGCCAAGAGTTTATTATGATTTGACAAACTTCTATTATATACCATGTACTAAGCCTCAGGCTAGGTCCTAGGGTCCCCAAGAAAAATCAGATTTGACTGTCACTCAACTTGGAGGGTATAACATATGACTTTTGTCTTTTAAAGATGAGTAAGAGTTACTCAGAAGAAGAAAGATGTCCTCCTTCATTTGATAATTCTCAACAAATAATTATAGTGTGGGAGGCACTGTCCTTGGTGCTAGGAACTTGTTAAGAGACAAGATTCAGTCCCTACCCTCATGAAGCTTGAATAACAAAGGAAAGTGATACTAAATATATGATTAGAATTGTGATGAGTGTTTTGAAGGAAGTCTGTAGAATACTATGTGAGTAGACTAAATTTTACCTGGGAACATTTGGAAAGACTTTCACAAGGAAGTGGCACTTAGGTGAGGTGAAAAAGAAAAAGGTCATCCAGGAGAAGAGAAAATGATTCCAAGTCAATGGAGAAGTACAAGAAGGCCAGGATGGGTGTGATAATGTAGAAGAATGGCATAAGGTGAGCTGGAAAGGTAGACAGGTGCCAAATCAAGGAGAACCATGTTGTTAGGGTTTTGGACTTTAATTTAAGGACAATGGGAAATCATCAAAAGGTTTGAGGCAGGGGAAGGACATGTTCGTTCACCTTTGCATTTTTTCTTTTTTTACATCTTTGTCATTGTTCAGTCGCTCAGTTGTGTCCAATTTTCTGTAACCCTGTGGACTACAGCACACCAGGCTTCCCTGACCTTCACTGTCTCCTGGAGTTTGCTCAGATTCATGTCCATTGAGTTGGTGATGCTATCTAACCATCTCCCTTTTGCTGCCTGCTTCTCCTTTTGCCTTCAGTCTTCCCCAGCTTCAGGGTCTTTTCCAATGAGTGGACTCTTCTCATCAGGTGGGAAAAGTATTGGAGCTTCATGCTGCCTGCTTCTCCTTTTGCCTTCAGTCTTCCCCAGCTTCAGGGTCTTTTCCAATGAGTGGACTCTTCTCATCAGGTGGGAAAAGTATTGGAGCTTCAGCTTCAGCATCAATCCTCTTTTTTTAAGAGGTAAATTTTTAAAAAGATTTTTTTGATGTGGACCATTTTTAAAGTCTTTATTAAATTTGTTACAATAGTGCTTCTGTTTTATGTATATGTATGTGTATATATCTATATATATATAAGTTGCAAGGCATGTGGGATCTTAGCTCCCCAACCAGGGATCAAACCTGCACCCCCTGCATTGGAAAGCAAAGGTGTAACCACTGGACTGCTAGGGAAGTCCCACCCTTGCATTTTAGAAGATCACTTCTGGCTGCTAAGTAGAGAATAGATAGGAAGAGAGCAAAATTGGCAGGATAAGTACCAGTTAGAAAGCAATTCTAGGAGATGACTATAGTGGTGGGATTAGGGATGGAGAAGATTGCATAGCTTTAATAAATATTCAGGAGAAAGAACTCAACAATTAGTGATTAATTGATTGGCTAAGGTAGAATGAAGGAAAGGATGACTTCCAGATTTCTGCTAGAGCAAATGAAAAAAAAAATCCAGGAATAGCACCCATTTACAGACAGCCCACCAGAATACGTGTCTTGCCAATCCCATTAAGCAGGATGGCTGTAATATCCACTGATTTCTCTTCAGGTAATCAGAGATGATAATCACAGGTGATGGTGAAGATGGGGAGAGGCATCTAATTAGTTAAGATGCAAACACAGTTAAGTGTAGTTTAGATGTAGGTACGGGCCTCTCCTTTGGGATCTCCACCCTTTCCACCCTCACGCTTGGGGGGTGTACTATCCTTTGTTTATTGAATAAAACTTTGAGCTGTAACCGAGCTGTTAAAAAAAAAAAAGATGTACATATAGTTCAGTTTGATCCACACAGTTTTCCTGAATCCCTGCTCTCCTAGTTCTGCAAAGCCTCCTGATTGGTGGGGTGTCAACCTGTACCCTTCATCCAGCCTTTCTGTTGTATCTCATCCCCCTTCTGATGGTTTCCAAAACAACCAGTAGCTTATGAGCCATCTCAGATAGTCTGTGTGGTTTTGACCAATGTGGGTCCCTCTGAGGCAGCACATTTTTCAAATTATTACCTGGGACTTACCAGGAAAAACATTAGAAGCAAATCCATCCAGAGTCATTTACCAGGAGTACTGACTTTATGCTCTTTGGTTTAATAGATCAGCCTGGTGAACATCTGTATCACCTATAGGTGACTTGGCAACCAAGTCACCTATAGGGAAGAATAGAGCTTGCAACCTTATTAGCAGCAAAGACACTTTTGGAGCAAAGATGACCTTTTCTACTACTACATGTAAATATTGCTTTGATATTGTAATTTTTCTTATAGTTGATACAATAAACCCTCTTTCTTCAGATTGGTTGTTATCATTTGGGAAATCCATGAGTAAAATCTTACTACATATTATATGCTGCTGCTGCTGCTAAGTCACTTCAGTCATGTCTGACTCTGTGCAACCCCATAGACCACAGCCCACCAGGCTCCCCCATCCCTGGGATTCTCCAGGCAAGAACACTGGAGTGGGTTGCCATTGCCTTCTCCCATATTATATGCAGTGGCTCTCAAAAGTCAATTGCTAGGTTTAGCAAGGACTTCCTCAACACCATTCTTCGATAGGACTATTCTACTACATTCCTCGGAAGGCCAAGTAGAGAATGAGAAAAGGATGGAGGGCTGAACTCTGGGAATGCTAGCATTTGGTGAGCAGCAGAGGAAAAGAAGGCCTAGAGGAAAGTGGAGAAGAAACAGAGAATAAGAGAAGATTAGGAGAGATCTAATGTCATGGAAGAAATCCAAGGGAGGAAAGATTTTCAAGGAGGAAGACGTGATCAACAGCATCAAATGCAGCAGAGATTTCCAACAGGTCAAGGTCAAAAAATGTGTCCTTTGAATTTGGCAATATGGAGGTCATGGATCCCCCTATGATCTATATTAGCAGAAAATAGAGGCAGAAGCCACAGTGCAATAGTACTTAAGCAAATGAAAATAAGGAAGTAGGATAAGTAAGCTCAGATCCCTCTTTAAGAAAGTTGGAAGAAAGAATAGACAGTAGCTGAAAAGTGGTACAAAGTTGAAGATTCTGATTTTATCTTTTTTTTTCTTAAAGATGACAGAGACTTGAATATGGTCTGTGTGCCTACATACATACTAAGTTGCTTCAGTTGTGTCCAACTCTTTGTGACCCTATGGACTGTAGCCTGCCAGGCTCCTCTGTCCATGGGATTCTCCAGGCAAGAATGCTGGAATGGGTTACCATGCTCTTCCAGAGGATCTTCCCATCCCAGGGATCAAGCCTGCATCTCTTACATTTCCTACACTGGCAGCGTTCTTTACCACTAGCGCCACCTAGGTATAAACTACAGAAAGATAACAAGTAGAGAAGATAGATTTGAAAGGAAAGAAAAAAAAAAAGAAAGATGGATTGAGATCCTGGAGGTGATGAGAGGAGGTGGGATCAAGGGCTCAGATAGAATTGGACACCTGAGCTTTATAGGCTGAAGGGTTGGGTTGAGGATAGAGGGTAGATAGGATAATTAATAAGGTGGGAGCCAGGCAAGAGGTTAAGGTATTTCACGCCTAGTGATGTCAATATTTCTGAAGTCGCTAGCTGAGGAAGGGAAGGAGGATTGGCTGGAGAATATGGAAAACCTTAGAAGTATTATCCTGTCATGAATAAGTTGTGTTGCCTTTGTTGTTACCAGTGCAGCATCTTTTCCTCCTCTGATTGGTAACAGCACATCACTTTTCTTTGAAGACCCATCTCCTCCCCACTCTTAATCTGTGGGGTTCAGATGGGAATCGTTCGAACTCTACAACCCATTTCAGTCCTGGGCTCTTATCCAGGATCAAGTCAAAATGATCAATTCAGAGATAGGCACATGACTAATCTGAGCCAGTTAAACTCAGTTCCAGGAATTTTCCTTCAACTTTTGGGCTAGCAGTGCTGGTAGAATATAAGCCTGGTCCTTATCTTGCCACAGAAGGGATAAGCCTGCCTGAGAATGAAGCCAGTGTGAAAAAAGCAGAGCTAAAGGATGGAGAGAGACAGATGCTTGATAACATCCATTTAACACCTTTGTTTACCTTTTCCTGAAGTCACATAAGTTGATCAATATTTTTTGTTTACACCACTTTGAGCCGGGTTTTATAGCTGGCAACCAAGAGTTATGACACATATATGAGGTCAGTATTGCCTGTTGGTACTCAGCCCTACATCCATTGTTCTGTAATCTTCCTTGTACCAACAAGGCTAGAGATCTGAAGACCACATTTCTCAGGTTCCTTTGTCACTTCATTCCAGTTAGATTGTGCCAATGGGAACCCTCACTTGAGGAAAGTGGGAGGAAGGAAAGAGTCACTCTGCTTTTGGCAGGGCCTCTGGCAAATTCAGGAGCAGTAGCTCCACCCTAGCAAACATGGAGGCTGTTACAGTAGCATCAGCAATACAAACTCTAGCTGCATTAGCTCCCAGTGCAGATTTGTGGGTTCCACCTCCTTGTTGTACTTTGGGCAATACCTTTTCTGCCTTTTGCTCCTTTAAGTCAAGACTAGTGGTAGTTTCCTGGTCTCTGGGTAACTCTGTTTTCCTTCTTATGCTTCTTCAGACCTCCCCCACAATTTTGTAACAAATTCCTTGTTGTCAAATCCTCCTCTAAGGTTGATGTATGGCAGAAACCAGCACAACATTGTAAAACAATTATCCCCCAATTTAAAAATAAGTAATTTTTTTAAATGCAAAGAAAAAAAAAAAAAACAAATCCTCCTTTACTTGGAATATCTAGAGTGCCCTCTCTATCCTTATGGAACAGTGATTGATACATATTTTCCTATTTTGCATACACATATACACCGCACACAAGGCTCATAAAGGCTGAGTTTCTCAAATCTACAGAGTTAGTAAGTGGGCCAACTGGGACTGGAGTTCAAACATGTCTGACTCAAGCTCACACTCTTTCTCTGCCCTAAAGTTGGCTTTTGTTGTTTTTTTTTTTTTTCTTTTCCATGGTTAGATTAAATAGAAGCTAAAGGGAACAGAGAAATAAAGCCATTTTTAAGAAAATTGTTCAGTTGATCAACCTTGATGTTCAATTTGGATGGGAAAAAAGTCAGAGAGCAGTGAGAGAGAGAATGAAGAAGGATAAAGGTAGGAGGTTGTGGTCACAAGGAGGGTGTTGGAATTTAAGAAATTGCTTCACAGGTGGAGCAGTTGTGAATGAGGACTAGGGTCTGAGTTTGGGTGACTGAAGTAGGGTCTTCAGCAAGTGAGGACATAGTCAGGAGGTTAGTAGATGGGAGCCATAAGGATACTATGGCTCATTTACTTGATGCCAAAGAAAAGAATTTAACCTGCATAGAAAGAGGAAGAAAATAGCATAGGCATGTATGGGAGTCTTGCCAATGGTGAGCTGCTTCCCTTCCACTGGGACAGCTCCAGGGGAAGGAAGAAGTCCCTGAGGCAGAGCCCTATCTCTTCGTCAGAGAGAAAGAGAGAAGCATATTAACCATGGAGTGTGTAAAGAATATAGAGAAGCTTATTGACCATGGAGTGTGCATTTGAGAGGGCGCCATGGAAAATTTGGGAAGAAGTGGCACAATGATGAGCAGGAAAAAAGGGGCCATGGAGTCGTTCGGTGGTGAAATTCTCACTCTATCACCCTCCTATCCTATCAGCAAGTCCTGCAGAATGTCTTCTTTTTAATTAAGTAATTTATTTGGCTGCACCAGGTGTTAGTTGGACTTAGTTGCATGTGAACTCTTAGTTGCAGCATGTGGGATCTACCTCCCTGACCAGGGATCGAACTCAGTCCCCCTGTATTGGGAGTATGGAGTCTCAGCCAGTGGACCATCAGGGAAATCCCCTAAATGATTTTTAATCTGCCTGCTTCTCTTCATCTCCATTGCACCAGTGTCCGGGCCTCCATGATTTATACCTGGACCACAGCACTGACCTCCTCAGTGACTTTCTTACATCCACAGTGATCTTTCACTCAGAATCCACTCTGCAACAGTCAGAGTCATCTTTCTAAAATGTAAATCTCATCAAGTGTGAGGACTCCTTGGTCTAAAATCCCTCAGTAGGTCTCCATTGCCCCAAAGATAGACAAAATCCAAGCTTCCTAGCCCGATGGGCAAGCCCCCCATAAGCTGAGAAGCCCCTGGCCCCTTCTCCAGCCTCACCTCCAACCAGCCTCTCACTCATCCCTTGTACTCAGCCCTGCTGAGTAGTTGTGGTTTCCACCCCTGGCTCTTCTTTGCTTGTGTTGCCTCTTCTGCCTGTAATGCACCAGGCATGGTAGTGCATAGCAGGCAGTGAATATATATTTGCTAAAGGACTGCATACGTTCTACTCATCTTTTAAAATTCAGCTATAAAGGCTTTCCTAACTGAGGAACCAGAGATCAAATTGCCAACATGCGCTGGATCATGGAAAAAGCAAGAGAGTTCCAGAAAAACATCTATTTCTGCTTTATTGACTATGCCAAAGCCTTTGACTGTGTGGATCACAATAAACTGTGGAAAATTCTGAAAGAAATGGGAATACCAAACCACCTAACCTGCCTCTTGAGAAATCTGTATGCAGATCAGGAAGCAACAGTTAGAACTGGACATGGAACAACAGACTGGTTCCAAATAGGAAAAGGAGTATATCAAGGCTGTATATTGTCACCCTGCTTATTTAACTTCTATGCAGAGTACATCATGAGAAACGCTGGACTGGAAGAAACACAAGCTGGAATCAAGATTGCCGGGAGAAATATCAATCACCTCAGATATGCAGGTGACACCACCCTTATGGCAGAAAGTGAAGAGGAGCTAAAAAGCCTCTTGATGAAAGTGAAAGAGGAGAGCGAAAAAGTTGGCTTAAAGCTCAACATTCAGAAAACTAAGATCATGGCATCTGGTCCCATCACTTCATGGGAAATAGATGGGGAAACAGCAGAAACAGTGTCAGACTTTACTTTTTTGGGGCTCCAAAATCACTGCAGATGGTGACTGCAGCCATGAAATTGAAAGACACTTACTCCTTGGAAGAAAAGTTATGACCAACCTAGATAGTATATTCAAAAGCAGAGACATTACTTTGCCGACTAAGGTCCGTCTAGTCAAGGCTATGGTTTTTCCTGTGGTCATGTATGGATGTGAGAGTTGGACTGTGAAGAAGGCTGAGTGTCGAAGAATTGATGCTTTTGAACTGTGGTGTTGAAGAAGACTCTTGAGAGTCCCTTGGACTGCAAGGAGATCCAACCAGGCCATTCTGAAGGAGATCAACCCTGGGATTTCTTTGGAAGGTATGATGCTAAAGCTGAAACTCCAGTACTTTGGCCACCTCATGGGAAGAGTTGACTCATTGGAAAAGACTCTGATGCTGGGAGGGATTGGGGGCAGGAGGAGAAGGGGACGGCCAAGGATGAGATGGCTGGATGGCATCAAGGACTCGATGGACGTGAGTCTGAATGAACTCCGGGAGATGGTGATGGACAGGGAGGCCTGGCATGCTGTGATTCATGGGGTTGCAAAGAGTCGGACATGACTGAGAGACTGAACTGAACTGAACTGAACTGAACTTGCTCCCCATCCAGGTATTGCTGGCTCTGATTTCATTTTCATATGTAGTCTTCCAACTTAATGTCTGTCTCACTCTATTGCATTTATCTGATGCCTTGTCTGCATTCCCCGCTAAAAACCCCTGCCCGAACTGTGTAGAGTGGCAGACCTTGGGGGAAGGAACTGTCCAACCCATCTCTTTTTCTACTGCCTGACACACTGCCCTGAGCATAGGAGGTGCTAAGAGGGTGGTTGGAAGAATCATGAGTTGACCTTTTCTGAAAGTTCCTTGGACACAAGCTTAGAGGCTTCCCTTCAACAGAGCAGATGGGAGAAGAGAAGAAAGAGACTTAGTCCTCCTTTCTCAGTAGAGAGGAGGAAGTTCACCTCCAATAGCAGAGTTGCTGGATAACTGTTTAAAACACCTCTAGGCATCCTGACATGATGCCGTGTTGGCCCCAGATGTGGCACATGGACTGGACGAGACCCAGAACTGAGACTCTGGCCTTGTCTTCACCCCTCAGGCTGAAGGAGAAGCCAACCAGAGGAGGAGAACCATCCAGACATCTTCAAGGATGGAAGGGAAAACAAGACACTTCTTGGAAGTGGATTCCGCAGCCCTGGTGCCTGGCCCCTACCTCTGTTTCCAGTCCCAGCCAAACTCCAGTCCTGGATGGACCATGATCTAAGGGGCCAGGGTTCATCACCTGCTTCTCTTCCCAGCCATTGAGCCTGGGAAAGGAACCTGGGGCAGTTCTCCTAAACAGCAAGGGCCTGGTGCCTGCTGGGAACCACGCTATGGCCTGGCCTTCCATGCCAGGTTTGTCTGTCTTCTACTTAGACTCCAAAGCCCCACAGAGGATGGGGCCCCCAGGTCAGGAGGGACCGTGGACCAGAGTGTGGTTATCCTTCCAAGGATGCTCTGGAGTGAATCCAAGAGGTGGGTTTGAGTCCATACTCATTGTCACAGGGAAGTGTCTAGTATTGTGCCCATTTAATGGAAGAGGTCACTGAGGCTAGCATATGGAAGCTCAGAGTGAGGGCCCCTTGCTAGAGTCTGAGGCTTCTTTTGTTTCTTTTGAGCCTAAAACAAGTTTTCAACCTCAAGTGACGTGGAAAGGTAGAGGAAGAAAAAGGTCTCACCTCAAGACCCAGTTGCCTATAGTCCAGGCCAATCTCCAATCAAATGGTTGTCAGTAAGTTTGGACCCTAAAGTCTTGGTCAGCTTATGACCAGAAAAGAACAAACCACTGTAACCTCCACCCAGATGACACTGCTGGCCTAGATGGTGCAAATACCCAGGGGATGCCCACGAGGCTGTGTGACATTCTGAAAATGTGTTTCATAGTTCAGGTCCCGAGTCAGTCCTTCTTCCATTTCCCAGCTTGCTTCAGGCAGGTGAAACACTCATTTTTCATTCTGCTTGTTGTACCTGACTCATAGCAACCAAGCCTCATCTTCTGCTGTGATGCTGCCTGAACCCCCAGGACCTACAATTTGAAGACTGCCACAGCCCTTCATGGCAGCGCTGGGCCAGTCCACTTGGTGTATATGTAGCCACTTCCAGCCCTATTTCCCTATGTCCTGGGGCCAAGGTGTGGTCAGTTTTTAGCAGGGCAGAGTCCCTGCTCTGCTTCTTACTTCCTGTGCCAACACAAGGGTTCCTTTCTCTACATTTTTTCTCTGTTCCCCTCTTTTTTCTAATATTGTTTTTCAATTGGAGGATAATTGCTTTACAATGTTGATTTCTGCCGTACAACAACATGAATCAGTCAAAATTATATATATATATATATATATCCCCTACCTCTGGAATCTCCCTCCCCTCTCTTTCTCTGTCTGTAATGACTGGGATTCAGAAATCACCTGTAAAGAAATGAGGTTTGTCCTTCAGCCCTCCCCTCCCTTATCTCCTGTAGGTTTAAAAGCCTCAAAAAGAGAGGTTACAAGCTTCTCAACTCAAAGAAGTGAGATTGTTCCATAACCAGGGCCCTTTGATTCAAGTGAAGAAGCACTCTGGCTTTATTGTGAGGAAACTGGGAGGAGGAGCCGGGCCAGATACGCGTCAGGAGTGCTGGGAGGGAGCGCAGCCCAGGAGGCTGTTCATCTTCTGGGCCTGGGGAAGGTCCTTGGTCTTGCTCAGTTCCTCCACGTCTTTGTAGCAGTACAGATTGGGGCCTTGGACGAGGTACAAGCCCGGACCATTGGCGGAACACGAGTGGGGGCCCAGAGACTTCTCTGTACACAGGGCCCCATCAACCTTCGTATGGGGCCAAGGAAGCTCTGTCCAAGTGGCTCGAGCTCCTAAACTCAGGTCCAGCCACCACAGCTTCTGGCCTGGGAAGAGACACCGGATGTAACGTGGTTTCCGCGTCCTGGGGATCTGCACCTGGCCTTCCTCATGCCCTGAGGGAGAAGCACAGAACCAGCCACCCCACAGCACGCGACGCCGCTCACCTGCCAGGATGTGGAGCTGAGAAGATCCAGGACAGGTAAAGGCTGCATCCACGGAATGAAGGCTGACCCCTTGAGGGCTCCCGAATTCCTTCTCCAGCTGCTTTGGATAATCTTTTACGAGAGTGTAGCCTGCCCTTGTCAGGAAGATGTATACCTGGGTACCCTGGAGGACAAAGGACATTCATCAGCACAGAGCAGGGAATTCTCCCCAGTCTCCACCTCAGGCATCTCTCCCCTCACACACCTGGATCAGATAGAGCTTTTTATCCCAGAGGAAGGCAGCATCCACGGTTGAGGGGCCTTGGGGCCACAGATGCTCGATGAGCCAGCTGTGCCATCCGTCCCGGCTGCTGTCCAGACGCCAGTAGTGGTTCTCTGTGGGTAGCAGAGGAAGCTCTAGAGCTGGTGGTGAAAGGCCAGGCCGTGAAGAGGCAAGTGACAGATGCAGGGGTGAGTCCTGAGAAGGGGGAGAGAGTGCATCCAGAGGCCAGGAGGGAAGAGGCTAGGAGAGAAAGCAGAGCAAGCATGTGGTTGGAAAAGGTAGGCATGGTGACCTGATTGGAGCTGGAGGCAGTAGGGGCCTGATGGAAGGGCAAGCTTGGAGAAGAGTGGCCGGGTTGCTAGCTCAGGCCAACGTAGTAAGGTTTGGTGTGGGCTCCTTATGCATCTCAGATGTCCATGTGAGGAAGTGCTCCAGTGAGACTGTGGCCAGAAGTTAAAAGGGAAGCAGCATGTGACCATCCCAGACTCACCAACTGTCCCTTCCCCCTGGCAACCATAAGGCCACTTTCAATATCTGTGAGTCTCTTTCTGTTTTGTAGGTAAGTTCATTTGCATCATTTCTCTTTAGAAATGCTATATTTTAAATGGATAACTAGCAAGGACCTATAACCTAAAACACTGCTATATTTAAAGTAGAAAACCAACAAGGACCTGTTGTATAGCACATGGAACTCTGCTCAGTGTTGTGTGGCAGCCTGGATGGGAGGGGAGGTTTGGGGGAGATGGATACATGTATGTGTATGGCTGAGTCCCTTCGCTGTTCACCTGAGTCTATCACAACATTGTTAATCAACTAAACCCCAATACTAAATTAAAAGTTAAAAAAAAAAAAAGAAAGAAAAGGGAAACACACAGCAAGCTTCCACTGGGTGTTCTCACGCAGACTGTGTTCTCTAATCCCTTGAGATGGTCGGAGACAGAGGGAATAGCCACACCAGCCCCTAATTTTCCTCTCCCCGTTTCATAACAACTTCCTAAAGAAATTGTCTAAACTTTTATTTACCTTTCCTTCCTCAATCCACTTCACTTACGTTCCTGTTTCCCTCTGCCATTGAAATTTCTCTCTTCAGGGTTAAGTATCCTCCAACTTGCCAAATCTAATGTCTTCTCCTTACTATACCGCTTAGCAGCATTTGACTGCTCACAGCTCCCTTCTTTAAATTTTTTCTTTTTTTAAATTTTGGCCCCTGTTATTCCAGACTCTTCCAGCGTTCTTACCTTTTTGATGCCTCTTCAGCCTGGTATCTCACATTAGAATCCCCTAGTTTGGGCCTCCACTCTACCTGCCCTCACTCTCTAGGTGATTTTACATAGTCCAGGGTTTTAAACCCCATCTGCATACTGAAGACTTTTGATCTGTTCTCTTCACTTCTGATGGATCTTTTCTTTGAGTGTCAGGCTCAAACTCAGCTGCCTACCTGATGTGTCCATTTGGGGCTACTAGATACCAATACCCTAATGTGTCCAAACTCATTTCTGCTCCCACCAAACACACACACCTTCTGCCCTAGTCTTTTCCGATCTTAACAGAAGGAACCATTTGTCACCTAGTTGCCCACTTCCCCAAGCTAAGTCATTCTTGAAACCGCTCTTTTCCCTTCCCCACTCTGACCAATATCCAAGGCATTGGATAATGCTATGGACTCGACTTCCAGAATACATCATGATAACTGCTCACCACCTCTGTGCTGTTTTCCCAGTCCAAGTTGTCATCACCTCTAATCGAGACAGCTGCGAGAACTCTTCGCCTGATTCCCTGCTTATACAATTATAGCTCTGTGACTTACATTCCATAAGAAACAAGGATGATCTTTTAAAAAATTAAGTCAGAACAGATCATGGCCCAGCTCAAGATCCCCTCCTGGCTTCCTTTTACAGTTGAAAACCCTTACCAGGCCCATGATATAAGCTTTTTTCTTTTCTGGTTGGTCCATACACGGCTTGCAGGAAATTGGTTCTCCAACCAAGGACAGAACCCTGGGCCCTCAGCAGTGGACACATAGAGTCCTAACCCCTGGACCACCAGGAAATGCCCAGACCCATGTGATCTGGCTCCTTCTCCCTCTTTTGAAGCCGCTCATCTGCTCTCTCCCAACACTCAACACACTGGCCTCCTCTCTTGACTCCTCAAATTATTTGCTGTTCACCTTCCCTAAAATGCTTCTCCTCCATTGCTTTATGGGACTACTTTCTCTTTATCACTGAAATCTCAGCTCAAAAGTCATCTCTTCAGGATTACTCTGGTGGTCTGGTGGCTAAGACTCCATGCTTCCTATTCAGGAACCCGGGTTTAATCAATCCCTGGTCAGGGAATAAGATCTTACATGCCGCAACTAAGGTTGGCGCAGACAAATAAATAATAAATAGAATAAATATTTTTAAAAAATCATCTCTCAGAGAAGGGGCCCATCATTCTCTTCACCTCTATCCAATTATTCTGTCCTATTTTCTTCACAGCTTTTTGACACTTAACATTTTTTATTTTATATTTTAAAATAACAACTCACAAATCCATTTATACTAGCTTCAAATGGTATTTGGGAATAAGAAATATTCTAATGTTCCCAGGACATTTCACAGCTACTAACACTGCCTGAAAGTATTCTCTTTTATTTTCTCTTTTTTTATCATCTCTCTCTCCAGCAGGCTCTATGAGGGTAATTGTCTTGTCTGCCATGTTGATCACTGTATCCCAGTGCCTAAAACAATGCCCAGTGCCTATCCGGTGCTTGATAAATAGTCAGTGTTACCATGCAGCCACAAGCTCTCTTTATGTGTATTAACCAGGCAAGTCTCAGTGACCACATGTCCACTTTTCCCTCCTGATGAAACTATCCTGCTCATGGCTCCTATTTTGAGAATCAGAGCTATGCTGCTCTTTGGGCAGAAGAAATAAGTGCTGAGCCCCAGTCCATCAATAGCCAATGCAGAGGCCAACCAGCAGCCACTTTAATGTGGTCTGGAATAAAACTATGGGGCTGGGCCAGTCCCATTCTCTCTCTGGAAAGCCAATAGGAAAAAGAGCAACCGAGGCAGTTACGAGTTGTATCTGAGGCTAAAAGATCCTAACTAGAGAAAATCGAGAGGACATAATGGTCCATGTGTGAGCCAAAGGTGGGAAAGCAGAAAGAATGGATTAGAAACCGTGAGCTAGAGAACAAGAGATTTATCAATAAGAGAGAGGGGAGAACTGGCCCTTTGCTGAACAGCTGGGTTGTACTGGTGTTTTTGCCAACATAGTCAGTTCCCACCTTGGCTGGGTATTTTTAACATAACGGTGTTCTCTCAACAGCTATGGAATATCTCTAATGCTCTTGATTTAGGATTTCAGCTGCATTCTGTTTATGCACACATGGCCTTGAGATTCCATGATCTCGCCATGGGTGAGTGTTGTCTATCTATCTCTGTGTGGTCCCTGTAGCCCTAGTTTCTTAGTGCTTCTATCTCCATGTCTTTCTATCGATCTCTATCTCTATATCCATAGTATCTCACTTTGCGTGTGTGTTCTGCCAGTGCTGCCTTGCTCTCACCGTAGCTGTGTATTCTCCTGATCCGTCTGTGTTCTTACTCTGGCATGTATTCGCAGTACAGATCTACTTGTTCACTATAGGTGTGTGTTTCATCACGGACTTATGTTCTCATTACAGCATGGGGATATGCTGTTATGTCATATATCCCCCTTGTTATGGGGATATGCTCTGCTTGTGGCTGCGTATTTTTCATTATAGCTTGGTAGTCACATCTGATTGGATTTGTTCAGGGGTTAGGAGTAAGGAAGGATTTTTCACTCTGCTGTATTCTAAACCACTGTTTCACACTTGTATCCTGTCATACGTATGTCTTAGGCTGAGTGTAATGGGGTAGTCACTCTCTTAGAGCTGTCCTCAAGTATAGATCAAGACATCCTTTTTAGGTAGCATTAGATGGCTTTTACTAATTAATGGCACAGGTCTGGGGAGAGGGGTCTCCCCTGGTCACTCAGGGGGAGAAATCTTATCAGGCTAGTGAAGCTATTGCCTAAAGATCTAAGGAACTGAACACGTCTTGGCTGATGCTCAGCGACGGGAACATCTTATTTCCAGGTAATGCTATGCCCAGAGGCCTGAATATAGGAACCAGGCACCTGGAAAAAGATGGAGCTCCTGGAGATAAGCTTGAGGTAGGAGGGTGGGGAGAGGGTCAGAGACATGCAGGAGCAAAGGGAATATGAGGGGTCATAGGTCCAGGGGGTCCAGGGGGTCCAGGGAAGGCACAGACCTGGCATGGATAGTACTGAGAGGCAGGCAGGTGGAAGAAGTTAGAGGCCTGGACAATGAGATAGTTTCCTTAGATATGCATCTGAGGAAATGAGAGGTGAAAAGGAGCGTGCCAGGGTGAAAGGATGGGAGCCTTTCATAAGGGGCACAGTGATGAAAATGGAGGAAATAGAGGTGAGAGGCACACACAAAAGAGTTGGGAGATATGGAGGACAGAGATGGGGGGATTGGAGGGATCTCTTACCACTGAAAGCATAGGTGGCACCATGGTTGTCAGAGAGCAGTGCAGACAAGACTAGATGTGGGCTACAGCGCTTATCCATATGCTGGGTTGCATTTCTGTGTGCATGGCCTTGGGGGAGAAATAAGCAAGGGAGAACACACGAAGGCAAGAGGTCAGAATGAGGGCTGAGGTGGAAGAAACCGCTGGGCGTATTGAGGGTGCAGGTCTTCCCCATATGAAGACAGTTGGGAAGAGCCAGAATGGAAGTGGGGCTGGCGCAAGGGCCAAAGTATCATTCCATAGGTGAGGGTAGGAGCTGGGGTGCATGGCGTTTGCAGACTCAGGGAAGGTGGACATGTCTCCAGGGGTCCCAGGGCTGGGGCTTTCTCACCTCTGTTAGGGCAGGGCATAAAGTAATCTCGGACATCCCGAGGATAACTGGAATTCACTTTTCCCTCGACGGGATCGAAGCGCAGGAATTCGTTACCCCGGAAGCAGTAGTAGCGGTTGAGCCATCGTATGGCCGAGGAGCAGTTCCCAACGGCCGGCCAGAAACGTTCCTTTATGGTTTTTGTAGAGAAGTCCCAGAACCACGTGTGGTTGCCTTTGTCCAATCAACCAACAAGCATTCGGTGAGGCCAGACTGTGCCCTCTCTTGTGCTTGCACTGGGCCCCAGGATGGACCAGATGTGGCCTCCATCACATGGAGCTCACAGCCCAGCAGGGAAAGAGTTGAGGAAAGTAGTCATATGACAGAATTCAGCAGCAAAGTACACATGATCAGTTCAGCAAGGGCAGTGGGAAGAGTCTGGGAAAACTTCCCAGAGAAGGTGATACTTAAACTAAAATCTGAAGGAGTTACAAAGCATTCAAGAGTGGGAGATGGAAGCCTAAAGCATGAAGCAAATTGGGTGTCTAGGGAATAGCAGAGAGTTTGGGGGGCTTCATGTTCAAGGGAAGGGATTGAGAGACTAAACACCAGAGGGTCAATAGGCTGGGGGGACTTGGAGAACCTTGTAGGTAAGGTCATGAAGAACTTTGTCTGTGAGACTAAAGAACATAGATTTGTCCTAAGGGTCATGGAGGACATGAGGGACTTTTAGCAGAATTATATCCAGTTAACTTCCCCGGAATGACTTCCTCTTACTTCCCCTACTTAAACTGTGCAGACCTTAATTAGCTTCTCTATTTTTTTCTTGGGAAACCATATCATGGTACTACCAGCACCACCTGCCCTACCTCTGCTCCCTCACCACCATCCCACCACTGCTCCACGCTCTCTTATTCCAGCCTGCACTGACCTTGGAAGAAGAAGACACCCTCCTCAGAGCATTCTCCGCGGTGACATTCCACAGCTGCATCCAGTGGGAACGGGATTCCAGGAAACTTCTCTTGGAGCAACTTTGGATATTCTTGCCCCTTCTCAGGAGGATATACCCAGAATTTGTCCCCCTACACACAAAAGCACGCTTTTTAAAATATGCACGCCAGACACTGCCACTCTGCTCACACAACACCTTTTATCTATCACAGTTAACGTAATATTCTTCTGCAGTCCCCCATACTCTCAATCCATCTATAGACAACAACGTGCTGACCCCTTGCACAAATATATACCTTCAGTTTGTGCAAATCCAATCATTGTTACTACACACACACATCTGATTATGTACAACTAGCACTTCCATGGTACAATTATCTGCAACACCATTGGTTTTGGCAAACACATCCACAGTCATCCTGTAATCATCCATCCATTCAAACATTCATTTGTTCATTTATTCACTCAAGAAACAGTTGCTGAATGACTACCATATGCCAAGTATTGTGAAAAGCACTGGTCATAAAGGGGTGACAAGACTCTACCTCTACCTTCAAGGACTTCATTTTTTTTTCACTGTACAAAAGCAGAAAGTGAGACCGTAGTGAGTCCTAGCCATGTGAACTCCAAGGTGGAGGCATGTCAAGTGCATTGGGAATAAAGGAGAGGTGCCTAAGTCAACCTAGAGAATTCCTCGAAGGCTGCACAGAGGAGGGAACATGTGGGCCAGGTTTTCAAAACTGAGCAGGAATTTTCCAGGTAGACAAGTGTGGAAAGGGCATTACTAGCAGAGGGAGTAGCATGTACACAGTATACTCACATGGCTGGCACACAGTGAATGTGGCCAGGGAAGAGATCAACCTGAAGATAAGCAAGGCCCAGGTCTCATGACCTGTGTGCCCCTGGCTGACAGGATGCAGCACGTGGTGGTGCCATTTGCTGAAACGGGGGACTTGGGAGGAGAGGGATTTGTACAGAAGATACTGTGTTCCGTTTGAGGGGTGCTGCATTTGAGGTGTGTACAGAACATCTAAGTTGAAGATGTCAGCTAGGAAAATGCAAAGAAACGTCTGGAGCTCTGGGGAGAGATCCATATCTGGTGTCCACAGCGTGGAGAGTCTTAGAGCCATGGCAATGGTTGAGATCACCCAGGGAGGGTGAATGGAGAATCTGGGAAGGATCCCCAAGGAACATTCAGGGAGTGGCCCAGGATGAGAAGCTGAGAAGAGCAAGAAAAAAAAGGCAGGAGGGAAAACAAACCCGGCAGTGAGGGCCACCCAGCCACACGGCATCTTTGTGTGAGTCAGGAGAAGGTGCCCAGAAGGAGCAGACACAAGCTGGGCCAGGACATGGGACCTGATGAGCACAGTGGGGTGGATTTCATCCTCCACTCACCCCTCGGCCAGGCACTGCTGTACAGTGAACAACCTGGCAACCACAGGAAGACCAGATGCAGGGTCATGGAAGCCAAGGAAGAATTTCTAGGAAAGAAAGGATGGTCGACAGCTTGAGGAATACCAGAGAGGTGTGGACGCAGATTAGGACTGAAGAAGAGCCGCTGGATGTGGCGCCTATCAGGACCGCACGCACACACACACACACACACACACACACACAGAGAGACACACAGACACAGACACAGACACACACACACACACACACCCCTAGCCTGACCTTTCTCAGGAAAGGAAGGCCCAGGAGGAGGAAACCTGGAACCTGTTGGCAAGGGCCACCTAGGGGAGGGTTTCTCATGTTGACTCCAGCACTTCTGGCCTGGCCCTGACCTGGGTCCAGTCGTACCTTGATCAGAAGGACACGGTTATGATCATAGCGGAATGCAGCATCCACGGGACTGGGGGCATCCTTCCACCTCTCTGAGATTAACTGCCGGGCCCAGGCATGACCCTTCCACACAAACTCCCCTGCAAAACATACAGTCACTGAGGGACCCAGAGCAAACTTTTGGCCTACTGAGATAGTTACAAAGAAGCCATGGGTGATGCTCTTAAATAATTCCTAAGACCCCAGGACACATCCTGGTGAAGGGGACCAAGTCTGAGGTCCCAAATGCCCCAATCCCAGCCCCTCCTACCTTTTAAAAACAGCATGTTCCCATCCTCATCCAGGGTGGTAGCATCAAAGCCCCAGCCATCCGAGCAGCGTTCTGGGGAGGAGGTAGGGAGGCAGCAGGTGAAAGACCAGTAAGAGGATACAGTGCGGAAGCAGAGAGAGAGACGCAGAGAGTCAGGGCCTCACCCGTCACGTCTGCATCTGGCTTGGCCACATTCCCACCTTCAACTCCATGCCCAAGCTCAGGAGCTCTGGCCCTAGAGAGAAGACACAGAGCTGTCTGGCTCTGCAGCAGCTAACCCCTCTCCCTTAGCTCCTGACCCTAGACTTGAAGAAGTGAAGTGAAGTGAAGTGAAGTCACTCAGTTGTGTCCAATTCTTTGCAACCCCATGGACTGTAGTCTACCAGGCTCCTCCGTCCATGGGATTTTCCAGGCAAGGCTACTGGAGTGGGCTGCCATTTCCTTCTCCAGAGGATCTTCCCAACCCAGGGATCAAACGCAGGTCTTCTGCATTTTAGGCAGATGCTTTACCGTCTGAGGCACCAGGGAAGTCCCAAGACTCCAGACTTACCCCAGACCTAAAAGCTGGCCCTGTCCCACTCTAATCCCAACCCCGATCCTCCTTCCCCAGCCTCAGCTTCACTCACAGAGGGTGGGCTTTAGCTAAAGACCAGCACAAGCCCAACAGCCACAGTGCAACTGGCACTCCCAATGCCCGAGCCATGGTGAGCTGGAGAGGCCCCAGGACAGCGCTGGGCACCTGGCTGAACCCCCTATATAGAGAAGGCAGCAGCACCATCCCCACTCCAAGCCTGCTGGGAACGAGATCTCTCAGGACTATGCCAATATTGGCTGATTACATCAGTGCAAATAAGGTCAGGGTCTGAACAGAAATCTAAGTCCAAGACTAACTCTTCCCGGCAGGAGGCCCCATCCCCCTTCAGTGACTTTTTTTTAAACTTTTTATTTTATATTGGAGTATAGCCAATTAACAATGTTGTGATAGTTTCAGGTGGACAGCAAAGCCCTTCAGTGACTTTTGAGCAGTGACTAGCTCAGGCCATTGATGTTCAACATGACTCTTCACCTTGTTGATGCGTCTGGGTACCCATAAAGGGTAAGAAGGGGTTAGATTGATTGAGGACCACTTGGCTGTGGTTGGACTTACCTGAACAATGCAGGAGGAGAGAAGAGGAAAGTAACATTTTTGTGAACTGTGCCAAGCCCAGCTCTGAGACTCTTAAAGAGTCTAACACTTGCATGTATTTAATAACCACACACACATACAAACAAACTTAGAACTACTCAGAGAACAGTTTCTTCCAAGCTCCATCAGGGACCTGCTGGGGGCATTCCCAAGTCTCTTTATCTTTGCCCTTGACAGGTCAATAATATTTCACCATTGCTGAAAGTCCAAGTTCCACCCTTGCTCCCACCCCCAAAGGCTTTGCAAAAATCACCTGGGATGGAAGGGCTGGAGGAGGTGTCTCTTTCAGAGAGACCTACTAGTAATTAGACTTTCTTCATAGTTTCTATCTTAAGGGGAAAGTGCTTTGTTTACCTATCACAGAATAAATAAAACTGTACTGGGGTTTCACAATATTTATAGCTGATTCTTGCTTAAATGCTGTCTTTTCAGTGAAACCTTCTTGTCCACCTCATCTAGCTATTTCAGAATCTCGGTGGTTTCCTCTATGTTACTTAATAAAACTTGAAATTATTTTATTTGTATATGCTTTTGCTTCTGCTAGTTTATGCTTTTTTTCTTTGCTAGTTTTGATTTGCCTGTCTTATGTACCATTATGTATTTTTTAAATTTTTTAAATGTTTTTTGGCTGTGCCATGTAGGATCTTAGTTCCCCGAGACATTGGAAGGGTAGAGTCTTAACCACTGGACCACCAGGGAAGTTCCTGTACCATTACATTTTCTCTACCTAAACTAGGACCGGGCATGTACAGGCATACTTCAGAGATATCTAGAGTTTGTTTCTAGACCCTTGCAATACAGTGAATATCGCAATAAAATGACTAACACAAATTTTTTGGTTTCTCAGTGCAAATAAAAGAGAAGTCACTTCAACGAGAAGCCTGCACACCACCGCTGGAGAGTGGCCTCCACTCACCACAACTAAGGAAAGCCAGTGTGCTGCAATGAAGACCCAGAGCAGCTAGAAATAAAACAAGTAAATTCGTTTTTCTAAAGTTCTGTTTAGTTCAGTTGCTTAGTCGTGTCCGATTCTTTGTGACCCCATGGACTGCAGCAGGCTAGGCTTCCCTGTCCATCACCAGCTCCTGAAGCTTGCTCAAACTCATGTCCATCGAGTCGGTGATGCCATCCAACCATCTCATCCTCTGTTGTCCCCTTCTCCTGCCTTCAGTCTTTCCCAGAATCAGAGTCTTTTCCAATGAGGCAGCTCTTCGCATCAGGTGGCCAAAGTATTGGAGTTTCAGTTATAATGACACTATATTGTAGTCTATTAAGTATGTAATAGCATTAGATCAAAAAAAGTACATATCTTAAATTTTTAAAATAATTTTGTTTATTTATCTTTGGCTGCGCCGGGTCTTTGTTGCTGTGTGGGTTTTTCTCTGGTTGCAGAGGGCAGGAGCTACTCTCTTGTGGAGCACGGGCTCTCGGGCATGTGGGCTTCAGTGGCTATGGCTCAAAGGCTCAGTAGTTACGGGTTGCGGGCTCCAGAGCACAGGCTCAGTAGTTGTGGTACAGGGCTTAGTTGCTCCACAGCACGTGGGATTTTCTCAGACCAGGCTCTAAGAATCAGTGTCTCCTGCATTGGCAGGCGAATTCTTTACCACTGAGCCACCAGGGAAGCCTCTACACCTTAATTTAAAAACACTTTATTGCTAAAAATGCTAACCATCATCTGAGCCTTCAGGGGGTTGTATCTTTTTGCAATAGTAACATCATAGATTACTGGGACAAATATAATAAAACTGACAAAGTTTGAAATATTTCAAGAATTACCAAAATGTGCCACAGCAACATGAACTGAGCAAATGCTGTTGGAAAAAATGTGCTAAAAGACTTGCTCAACTCAGGGTTGCAACAAACCTTCAATCTGTTACAAAAAAAAAAAAGTACTATCTGTGAAGTGCAATAAAGCAAAGTGCAATAAACTAGGTATGCCTGTAATAGATGTTAAATAAATATTTGGTGAATGAAAAACATTAATTTCAAGTATGGATAGTGTTACTAAGGTTGCTAAATTTCTGACAGTTTAGTTTTTCTCCTTCCCAGGTAAGGAGAATATCAGGATTGGAGGTGTTTTATTTTGGAGACATACTGTGATCTAGGGGTCACAGGTCTCCATGACATTGACCTTCATCTTGTGGTCTTGTTTCATTCTCCGGTGTCCAGCCCTACACTCCTCTCCTCCTCTCACCTCTGCCATCCCTAGTATCTGCTATCTTCAGCATTCACTGGGGTCCGCCTGTTTCTACCTGGGACGTAGCTGCAGGAGACAAATATGAACAGTCAGCTCTGGGCCAGGCTGAGGTTCCAGGATCCCTGTTCCCCAATCCAGCCGGAAGGGTCCTGATCCCTCTCAGATGCCCTTGACATCCCCTTGAATAACCTCAGCAAAGGCCTCAGACCCCTTGTCTACTCTGCAAAGGTTCCTCCTGACAGGAAGACAGAGATTTCTGGGAGCCCTGGAGCGTGTCACCAGGCCTCTGCCATCAGGGTTAGCGCCCTCTCCTGACTTACCGTGAGAACATGTTAACACTTCCTTCCCTGAGGTTAGCGGACACAGCTGGACTCCTCAGGCCCTTAGCAGCATGGGTAGCACCTCGACTCTCTCAGCAGATACCTGACACCCATTGCTCCCTCTGCAGGGTATCTCTGACTGGGCCCGCTTCCTCCTAGCTGCTGGGCACTGGGGGCTGCTACTCCCAGACTCCCCTTCTCCTTGTCTTCAGCCTCGCAAATCTTATATGACCTTCCTGGGATTAGCCCCCCTTGAGCACCCAGTGACCTTTCATCACCAACCCCTCAACAACCACGTCTAGCTCCAGAACTGTGTCCACGTGTGCTACAGGTTTCACTGAGCCTGCCTGGGGAGTGCTCACACCGAGCAGGAACACCCGCCGGAAAAGCCACAATGAGGGTCTTCAGTAGTACCGGCAGGGCCCTGCATGGACCTTCTGGTCCAGGAGCAGCCTCTCCTGAGGCCTCGAAGGGCTCTCTGCTGGGACAGCACATACACTGGATGGTGGCTTCTCAGCTTGGCCTCTTCTTTCCCACAGAGCTCTGGTCCCCATCACAGCACCCCTGGATCTACCTATCACAGAAGACTCATCTGTGGCAATTTCCCACTATTGTTTCCTAATTTGTTTGTCTTCTCTAAGGTGTTTTAGATGGCATTATCGGAGCCTTCCTCTTTCCTCCCGTCCACCAGCGACCCAACCGCCTCGGCGCCCCCGCCCCCGCAACCGCTCAGGGACTAGGCCAACAGAGTCTTTTGCACAGCAGGCAGCTTGCATGAAAGTTCACCTCCTGAGCAGGGGCTGAGAGGCCGTTTGAGAACCCAGGTGTGGATATGTTGGCCATTTCTGCTTGTCCTGAGTTATTCCCAGCACTGTGTCCTGGGCTGTGTCCAAACTTGGGCCTGAGCGCCCCCTGGAGGCCTCGGGGATCAGTGCACGCCCACCCTGCAACCAGAAGCCACAGCCCCAGAGGTTTCCTCCCTGAAACCGGCTCCCCAGTTTTTCCCTTTCACTCTTCTGAGCCTCGCTGTGGGGCCTTAGTGCCACGTCCCCTCTCTCTGATAATCTCCGCTGCCCCGAGAAGGTATAGGGACCTTGGTCCCTTGCTTGATTTCTTGGGGATTTCAAGCCCGGAATTATCCAACCATCCCCTTTACCATGTGGTCTTTCTTCCCAACCCTCCTGACCAGCAGCTCTCTGGCTTCCCCCTAAGGGAGTGTGCATTGGGCCTGCAAACATCTTCATGGACGGAGCTTCCTCTGGCATCTCAAGAGCTGCAGTTAAGCTGGACACTGCCCTGCTGTCCCTTGGACTGGCTGTGTGCAGCCTGCTCTGCCACTGAGTTCTCTCATCCCAGTTACTTCTCACTTCCATGAATGCTGTGTGTGCTGAGCACTCCAGGCAGCAGAGGTGAGATTCTCTCTTCTCTGGACTTAAAGAATTGGGATGCAGCTCCAGGTACCCAAAGTGCTCGCTGCCCTCAATCAACTCCTTCAAGACTGTCCCTGCCTATAATGGGCCTTCCTGCATAGTCCATTCTTACCTCCCTCTGAATGTGTGTCTGCGTGTGTGCTCAGTCACATCCAACTTTTGCGACACAGTGGACTGTAGCCCGCCAGGCTCCTCTGTCCATGGGATTTCTCAGGTAGGTATACTGGAGTGGGTTGCTATTTCCTCTTCCAGGGGATCTTTCCCACCAAGGGATCAAACCCAAGTCTCTTGCATTGGCTGGTAGGTTCTTTACCACTGAGCCACCTCTGGTCCTTCCCTATGAGTGATTATAATAATTTGCTTGTATTTATTGGGCACATGTATGTGCCTGGCATTGTGCTTAACACTTAATGTGATGATTTTATCAAATCATACATATCTGAGACTTCCCTATGGTCCACAAGGTGTCCCTTTGATCTCTGAAAAGCCCCCTATTGTCTTCCAGAGGTGCATGAACAGGCCCTCCCACCTTTGACCCAGGAATTGTGCTTAGTTCAGTTCAGTTCAGTCACTCAGTTGTATCCGACAGCAGCATGCCAGGCTTCCCTGTTCATCACCACCTCCAGGAGATTGCTCAAACTCATCTCCATCGAGTCGGTGATGCCATTAAACCATATCCTCTGTCATCCCCTTCTCCTCCTGCCTTCAGTCTTTCCCAGTATCAGGGTCTTTTCCAATGAGTCAGTTCTCCGCATCAGGTGGCCAAAGCTTTGGAGCTTCAGCTTCATCATCAGCCCTTCCAATGAATATTCAGTACTGATTTCCTTTAGGATTGAATGATGTGATATCCTTGCAGTCCAAAGGACTCTCAAGAGTCTTCTCTAACACCACAGTTCAAAAGCATCAGTTCTTCAGCACTCAGCTTTCTTTACTGTCCAACTCTCACATCCATATGTGACTACTGGAAAAACCATAGCTTTGACTAGATGGACCTTTGTTGGCAAAGTAATGTGTCTGTTTTTTAATACACTAGGTTTGTCATAGCTTCTTCCAAGGAGCAAGCATCTTTTAATTTCATGGCTGAAGCAGTCACCATCTGCAGTGATTTTGGAGCCCAAGAAAATAGTCTGTCACTGTTTTCCATTGTTTCCCCATCTATTTGCCATGAAGTGATGGGACCGGATGCCATGATCTTAGTTTTTTGAATGTTGAGTTTTAAGCCAGCTTTTTCACTCTCCTCTTTGACTTTTATCAAGTGGCTCTTTAGTTCCTCTTCACTTTCTGCCGTGAGGGTGGTGCTCCACCAGGGTAGTCTTGAGCTTCCCCATGACCTCTTATACTCAGCCTTTGCAGATCCATCACTCCCCAAATACTGTTGAGTGCATTCTCTGCCAGTTACCATGCTGGGTGCAAGGGGCCTAAGAATGAATGAGGTGCTACAACTTACCAGTTAGGGGTATGACAGCTCCAGATCCAGGACTGGGCTCTGCTCTTACTTAGCAATAAAGAGTAGCTTCAGCCTTTTGTAGAGAGGGAGAAATCATAGACCATACCTCCCAAATCACTGAGGGCTGCTGCTAATTATCTTTGGAATTGGCAGCCAAACTTTGACAAATAGAGCTCAGGAGGGGGTGCCAGGACCCTTGTTCCACTGTAGGGAAAGGGTAGCAGTCTTGGCTCAAGAGCAGGAGAATAAAGCAGAGCTCAAAGTCTTCAGGACTGAGTTTTCAAATGCCCCGAGTTTCCCATGGCCTCGGCTCGCCCCAGGTCCCTAACCCAGGCCTGCGCCTCAAGGATTGCTGTCATCTTTACAACTGTTGTCCCCACAGCTGCTGGTTGTGTTTGGGTAAGGGTCCTTTCTCAGCCCTAGAGCAGAGAACCAAAGACCTTCCTATTTCTGCAGGAGACATGGGCCTGGGGACAGGCATTTAGAGGTAGCTGAGTTCCAGGGGCTCTGCCTCTCTGCCCTCTTCTGAAGCTTCAAAACATCAGGGCACATTTGGAATCTGGGTCCCCTAACCCAGCTGCTTGCCCCTCTTTTCCTCAAGAGCTGGTTGTACCCTCATCTCCCCTTCCAAGCCCCATCCCACAAGAAAGCAACAAAACCATCATGGTGAACACATTTATTTAATATGGGGGTGGGGTATTGCTGCCTCTGTCAGTGTGTATAGGGTGGTAGGGAGACAACCAGAGGGACTCTCGCCCTGGAGTAAGAGGCTGTTCTGGCCCCAGGCAGGGGGGTGGGGAGCAGACTGAGGAGACGGGGAGGTGTGTCAGGTGGGGAGGGGAGGGTGAAGCTCTGCACACATCCTTGGGACCATGGTCCAGGCCCACCCAGTCACCAAAGCAAGAACCGAATAAATAAAGTGCAACCGTGGGAGGTTGGGAGGGGGGAGGGAGGGCACCGGGCGCACCCACGCCCGCAGCCCACATTCAGTGCTGCCAGGTCTGGCCCACCTCCCGGCCAGACCATCTTGTCCAATCACCCCTATGTCCGTCCCTCCATGAGCCAGGCAGGGCCCCTGTGCAGCTACTGGAGGTAGCGATAGGCCTTAAAGCAGTGGTTGCCGGCGTCGGCCACCACCACATGGCCATCCGAGGTCAGTGCCAGGCCCTGGGGGCCATACAGTGGCTCTGCAGATGTGTTGATATAGGACAGAAAGGAGCCAGAGCTGTCGAATACCTGGGGAGGGAGTGGAGATCAGGGGGAGAGGTGAGATCAGGCAGATGAGTGGCATCTGGGGAGGGGGGATGCGCGGGGCCCAGCAGGAAGCCTCAGCCTCATGCCACCCCTGGGCCTTCCTCACCTGGATGCGGCTGTTGCCCCAGTCGGCCACGATGATGTTCCCATTGGAGTCCACGGCTACCCCCGTGGGGGCGTTGAACTGCCCGTTGCCCTCACCGTGGGAGCCAAACTTGAAGAGGAACTCCCCGTCGGCACTGTACACCTGGCGGAGGAGAGGTCTGGGGGCTGGGGACCCGGCCTCGGGCAGAAGGCAGGGCCTTGGAGGATGGGGTGAAGCCCCAGGGCGGAGGACCCCCGCATCTGCAGCTGTAAACCAGTTTCTTCTCCATGGGCTTCCCGTCCACGCATCCCACTGCCTACTGGACACCCCCGCTGATGTCCCTTGGGCAGCTCATCTTCCCCGGGAAGGCAGTTCATTCTCCTTCCCAGTGACTGGCAACACCCTGGTGGCCACAAGTCACTCTCAACCCCACCTTCTCCTCTGCTTGACCTCCAGTGAACTACCATAAGCCGCTGAGTCTGTGTCAAATCTGTACCCTATGCATGCAGTGCCACTGCAATGGTGCTCAGCTGGATTACCGCAAAAGACTGCTCTTCCTGCCTCTAGTCTCACCCCAGCCAGAGCGCTCTAAGGCACACAAGACTGCATCACGTTCCTGCCTGCGACCCTTCAGTGACTCCCCATAACTCTTAGGAAGAGAGCAAGCCCCTTCAGGGAGTGAGCAAGCCTCGTTTCTCACCTGGCACTACTCCCCCGTCTTCAAACCTCATCTGAACTACCTGAGCTACATGGGAAGAGTTTCCGCCTGCCTGGCTTCTCCTGTCCGCCTGTCTTCTGGTTAATTCCCAGTTGTGCTTCAGGTCATTCTTGGTCTCACCTAAATCAAGGGTTCCTGCTACGTCCTCACCTAGTCTGCCTGCATTCCCGCAGCACAGCATCTGCCACATCAAATTACAATATCCTGGCACCTTTTTCTCAACCCCACTAGACCAAAATCAAGAAGACAGGGAACACATTTGCTTTAACATAGTGATTATTCCCAGCTTCGGGCACAGTTCCTGGGACAATGCAGCCACGTCACAAATGTTTATTGAGCAAAGCAATGATCTCGGGGGAGAAAGCAAGGAGGTGAGGGAGACAGGGGTCTTGTGGAGGAGGAAAGGATGCTGGGACAGTGGCCGTGGAGGGAGGGGGGGTACTGACCTTCACTGAATGGTTATGGAAATCCGTCACTACAATCTCATTCTTGTTGTTCACAGCCACAAAATGGGGCCCTGAAAATACAAAGTGGGCTCTCTGGCAGTAAGCCGGGAGACTGAGCGGAGTGGGGAAGAACCTCTGTGATGACAAGGCTGGGCTGTGAGGAGACGGCGGGGTTTCTGGGATGGTGGAGCTAGGGTAAAGTGCAGGGATGGGCTCCCCTAGGGCCAAAATATAGGAGAAGGGGTCTTTAGAACTGGGGCATATAGGGGAGTTCTCTGGGGCTGGGGTTTTGGGAACTAGGTCTCTAAATCCTCCTCCAGTACCTGCAAAGTGGCGGTCAGTGGCCCCGCGGCCCCCAAAACGGCCCACCAGCTTGCCATTGGGCTGGAAGGTGAAGACGCAGCAGGACTTGTTGTCGACCACAATGATATGTCCGTTCCGGTCTACAGCTACTCCCTTGGGGCCCATGAGGCGGCCAGCTCCTATCTTGGTCTGGAGGAAGGGGTTACCCGTTAGGGGCTGCCTGGTGGGGAGAGCAGTCCCAGCCTGGCGCCAAAACAGAACCTTAGGCTGAGGATGGATCAGGGAGTCCAGGCCTTGACCACCAGGAGGCACTAGAATGGTCACCGCAGCTGGCCACCAAGGCTGCAGAGAAGAGTGACAGTAGGCCTCTCACCTTGAACTTGCCCTCAGGGGAGAAGATGCTGACCCAACGGTTGTCATAATCTGCCACGATAATGTCTCCATTGGTGTCCACGGCCACACCTGTGGGGCGCTGCAGCTGCCCGGGCGAGCGCCCTCGGACCCCGAAGCGGAACTTGAACTGGCCTTCATTGGAGAAAACCTGGAGCAGGAGCGAGGGAGGGAGAGGGCAGGAGGGGAGAGACTGTGGGCACAGAGGGAAGGGAGTGGGATCCTGAGGGAGGAGACCCCCCCCATTCATTCATCACTCAACCAGCACTTCCTGACACCCTGCTGGGGACACAGGGCAGAATCAGACATGGCAGACTTTAGGGGACGTGCAGCAGGGGTGTGACTGGGATCGTGAGGATGTGAAAGGGGTGAGGGGTGGTCAGGAAAGGCTCCAAGAGCAGGGCAGTCTGAGTTAACAGCCTCATAAGGATGCCAAGAGATGAGCCAGAGCTGACGAGTAAAGACGGAGGAGGAAGGTGTTTAAGAGCCAACAGTATGCAAAAGGCACCGAGTTCAATATGTACACTACTTGAGTCCAGCATGGGCACTACTACTTGTCCAGTGTGGTTGGACTGCAATGGGCATTTCCATAAAGGACAGAAGGCTTTATTCTGCATACGATGAAGAGTTACTGAAAAGCTCTGGGCAGGAGAATGACAAGATCTGACTCTGTGCTATAATATGAAATATATTTGGTCTTTGTCCCCAGTGCCTGGCACAGAGCTCTTCAAACCCTGAAAGAATTTCCTGATCAGTAGCAGTGTCTTTCTTTTGTCATTCACAAGGAGCCCCTTGTTGAGTTTATGCTAATGAAGGACTTAGAGTGGGACCCCTGGATAGGTTCAGGATGAGGCTGGTCACCAGAAAGACCATCTGATTACAGGGTCAGAACTTTCAGCTCTGCCCACCAACCTCTGGGAAGGAGAAGGCGTGGGGAGCACAGATTAAGCTCTATAAAGCCTCCTGAACAACAAGATTCGATGAGCTTCCGGGTTGGTGCCAGGAAGGTGTGTTCCCCAGTTCCACAGGGACCAAAGCTCCTATACTAGGAGACCTCACCCTATGTACCTCTTTTCTGGCTATTCACCTGTATCTTTTATCATACCCTTTATACTAATAAAGGATATGATAAACATAATTAAATGTTTCTCTGGATTCTGTGAGCTGCTGTAGCTAATTATTTGAACCCAAGGAGTGGGATGTGGGAACTTCCAATTTACAGCTGGTGGGTCAGAGTATAGGTGACAACCTGAACTGTCAATTAGCCTCTGAAGAGGGCCATCTTATGGGGCTGAGCCTTTAACCTGTGGGGTGTGATGCCATCTTCAGGTAGTATCAGAACTGAGTTAAATTCATAGGATCGCTGGTCAGTGTCCACTGAGAATTGGAGAATCGCTTAGCGGTGCTGGAAAAAAGCCCATGGGAGCTTTTTAAGAAAGAGCACACTAGGGATTTCCCTGACAGTCCAGTGGTTAAGGTGCTGCGCTTCCACTGCAGGGGGCGAGAGTTTGATCCTTGACTGAAGAACGAAGATCTCGCACACCACATGGTATGGCCAAAAAAAATTTTTTAAAGGAGTTTAAAAAAAAAAAAAAAAAGAGCACTCTGGCTGCAGGGAGAAGTCGAGACTGGAAATGGCTGACTAGTCAGAGGTGCTGCAGTGATCCAGGGGAGAACTAATGCTGGCTTGGACCAGGGCACTTGCCGGAGGGAAGTAGATGGACTCAAGAGACATAAGGAGGAAGACTCAACAGGACTTGGTAGCAGACAAGAAAGGGTTAGGTGAGGGTCGGGGGAAGGGACAAGGATTAGCCCCTCCAGGTTATGAGGCTGATAAAGTAATCTGCAAAGAATAAACCTTTCAACCTCTGGCCCCTGCTTCTACCTCCCCCACCTTAGCAACACCGTCAAGTCTCCCCATCCTTAAAACACTACTTTAATGCTCCTCTTCTCTATAGCTAAGCCTTCCTGCTTATTCCTCACAGCCAAAACATCTCTCTCTGCCTAAGTCTTTGTTATAACTCTAGGGACACAAGGTAAATTAGAGCCAAGAGCAGCCTCGCAGAACTCAAGTTATAGGCCTTGGCCTTGCTCTTGATCCAGACTTCTTCCCTCTTTAGTGGACTGAGGTCCCCACACCTGCGTCATCCCCGTTTTTCAGGCCTGCTGGGATGCTTGAATTGGTCCCAACTATGGACATCACTTCTTCCTGAGATGGACCTTCCATCATGCCCTCCCTGTCTGATCAGAACAGCCTCTGGGTTCTGCCCTGGTCCCGTGCTTGGACATCACTTGCCAGCACAAGAAGGTAGGCACTACGGGCCAAGAGGGACGAAAAGGTGCAACCAGATTGGCAGTGAAGCATCTGCGTCCTTCACTCCAAGCAGCTTCGTTTCTATCTCAACACTGAGGCTTTATGGGGGGTCTTACTCTTCTCATCCTATCCTATCCCATCCCTTACAACTGGCCAACTCCAATTCATCTTCCAGTTCTCAGAATTCCCAGGTCACTTCTTCAGAGAAGCTTTTAATGATCAATTCTACTACCTGAATCAAAATATACATTTAAAGGTAGGTCTCCATAACATACACTTTTTAGCTCTTTTCATAACAGCTGTCACTTCTGTAACTAAATCACTGTTAAGCGGCCGTGTTCCCTTCTAAGGATGTAAGCCCCAGGTGGGGCATGGACTGTGCCTGTTCTGTTTGCTGCTGTACTGCAGCCCTGGTATAGCAACCGGTGCACAGCAGACATTCAACAAACGAATGAATCCGTCAGCTCACTCCCAGACCAGAACTGGACACCTCTCCTCGGGTACTGCACAGTTATCTCAGACTCACCACACGTGAAAGTGTGAATTTATCAACTTATTCCCAGGCCCGTTCCTGAAAGGCAACACCACCTGCCCAGGGCACCAAGCGCTGGAATTCTTGATCCCTCCCTCTCCTTTGAGATCTGATGACTCATCAAAACCTGTCATATTTACTTACTTATCTCTAGACTCTACCAGTGCCCTAATTTGACCCTTAACATCTCTCTCTTATGCCACAGTAGCAGTAAGCAACTTTAGGACCTGAGTCTACTTGGGCGAGAGACTAAATAAAATAAAACAAGCAAACCAGTGATTCTAGTAAAAAATGAAAAGGGCCATGGCAAAAGGCTGAGGGAGCTCACAATGTGATTAACATTCTGCCTGAAAGAAATGAGGATGCTTTCACAAAACAGCTGATAAAATTTCTGGACTCAGACAATTAATTACACAAGGATATAATATAACCAAATCAAACCCTTCATTCAAAAATCACAAAATGTTTTTTCTCTCCTGTCAGCTGATGCGGATTCAACACAAGATTTGTCTTGGCCGCCACCATAGCCAGCTCCAAAGGAGGAAAAGTTCACGAGGACTCCAGTCCTCATGAACCGAGCAGGGAGTCACTGTCCATCTGGAAGCCTGGCCCATATCAGACCTGAGGACCCCAGAGTGAAAGCAGCTGAAACCCAGCTTTAGAACTGAGAGCCAGGCTCCTAGCAGCTATGAGGTGGCTGTGTGGGTGGGGGTAGGGGCCAGGAGGATTGCTGCAGGGGAAGTAAGTATTTGGAGCAAGGAGGGGGCTGCACTAGGCCCTCCCTCTTATGTTCCCACCTGGAAACAATGGACAAGCACAGTCCCTTGTTGGGGACACAAAGTGACATGTATGTCTACCACAGGAAAAGTATCTGCATCCTCAACTTTTGTGCCAAAAAGCATCCTTGGCATACGGAGGAGGAACCGAGTGCCTCCCTGTGCTGACCTGAGCCTCTCCTTTCCACTGCGCTTAGCAACAGGGTGGGAACAAAGGCAGGCTAGACAGGCTGGGGAACACACTCATGCAAGAGTCCCTGGCTCCTTCAGTCTGCCAGGAGGAAAGCAAGAGCCAGGTGGAGCTGAACCTAAGGTGACAGACCTTTGGGAGAGCCGTATCTGTGACAGGGGTACCCAGGCAGAGGGTGGGGAAGTTTAAACGTACAGGTGTGAAGTAAGGCTCAAGGACAAGTTTTGCTGTTTGACAAAATGTTTTCAGGAACCAAAAGTTTATAGTAGTTAGAAGCAATCCTGTGCAGTTATCAAAATCAAAACCCCACAGCTTCTGCTCCCAAACCATTTACAGCATGACCTCAGATACTTCACTCCTAATATAGTCTCCCTCCAGCCCCTCTCTCCAGCTCCCCGAACAGCCTCCTCCAGCACCTTCCCACCTCCTGGCTTTTGTTTACAGCCCCCACCTGGACAATGATCTTGTCAACAACAGCTAAGGTTAGAAGGTTCACTCAGTGTCAAGCACAGTACATTATGTCAGGCAGCCCTCTGAGGTATTCTTTTCCTAATTTTACACATGAGTTAACCAAAGCTCAGAGGGGTCACATGACTTGTCAGTAAGTGGCAGAACTAGGATTCAAGCCCAGGTGTCTGGTTTCAGACCTTTGAACTGCACTGCTACATCGAGCACCCTGGTGATTGCCATAGGCTCTGCCTACTCCTAGGCTCACTACAAGGCACAGAGAGAGAAAACCACATTTTCTAGCTTTCTGGAGCCCAGAGTGCAGCAGAGACCACGTCCACTTGAGTGGTGGATGCTCCACTCAGGTGCGTGAGGCACCAGGAGGGCCAGGGGCAGCACCACCTATGAAATGCATTATGTCCTAGCCACTGGAAGGCACTGCTTTCACAAGTTACCCATGTTTGACCGACTGTCTAGTCAACTGGAAATTTGCAGAGACTAGCACAGATGACACACAGGCATGCTGGAAGATAGCAGGGGAGGTGCGGAGCCTGCATCCTGACCACACGGTGGTGAAAAGGGCAGGATGTAAGCCAGCCAAGTGGAGCCTCAGCTGGAGGCAGAGGGAAAGGAAGAATGAGCCAGATCTTTGGGGTCCAGGAGCTGGTCCGGCCTGACCATAGCCTGGGAGGTAGAGGCTGCCAGCTCAGTAAACCCTGGTGCCTAACTGTGAAGTTGCTGGTTACTGTTGTGGCCAGTGAGCTTGGGGTGGCCAGTGGCTGAGTGAGGGGTGGTGTTATGACTCATTGTTCTTTAAGGAAAGGTACTCTGCAGGGTTTCACCTTTCCTTCCAGAGATATTCTGTTTCTGAGTAGGCTACAGCCTGAGAACCTCTATTTGGTGTTAGGGGAAAGCTTACCTGGATACATTGGTTGTTGCTGTCTGCTACCACAATGCGGCCGCTGCTGGCTGCGGACACACCCTGTAAATTGGTGAATTCACCCTTCTCCCTTCCACGACTCCCTGTGGGGAACAGATGGAATGGAAACAGACAAAAATTTACAGAGGTCATTTTGAGCCTCTCGCCCCACCCGTCCTACCCTCTGCCCGCCCCGTCCCGTCCCGTCCCGTCCCTTCTGGCTCAGCCCTCGGCCCTGCTGGCCCCGCTGTACCAACTCGGAAGACTAGCTCATCCTCGATGGGGTTGTCCTTCCGTTTGCCGCCCGTGCTGTACATGGAGCTGGGCCTTCGCACAGCCTTCTGGCGCACGTGGCTGCCCGGGCCGCCGGGAGACTTAACGCGGCGCTTGACGTCGTCCGGGGAAGGTGGCAGGTCCCCAGGGCGCAGGGCACGCACGCGGAAGGGGCTACCGCGCACCGGCTGTCCGTAGAGCAGCACCGAGAGGAGCAGCTCGCCTTCCGTTCGTGCCGTGTACACCAGCTCGTACGTGCCGTTCTTGTGGTCCACCACGGGAACCGGCAGGCGCGTGCCATCCGGGCCGGTGATCTCCGCACGCAGCTCGGCACTGCCTGTGCGCACCAGCCGCCCATCCTTGTCTTTGGTAGTGACGGTGAGCGAGGCGGGCTGGCCCACCAGCGCCTGGCGCAAGCCCTCGCCCGTGGCCACTGTCTCGTGTGCAGTGGCACTGGTAGTGAGCAGTGCGCCCAGATTGAGCACGGATCTCCGCAGCCCGTCGACCTCGAGCACTAGTTCCAGCTGTGCGTTCTCGTGGGGCCGCTCCGGGAAGGCCTGCGCCGCCAAAGCCGCCAGCCGCTCACGCATGTGCTTGCGCACCAGAAGCACCTCCGGGGCGGAGCCCAGGCGCAGTGCCTGCTCCGCGAAGCTGCAGCTACTGCCGATGTGTTCCTGACCCTGACGCAGTGTGTCTAGCTGGGTCTGCAACACCTGAGGAGGGGTTCCGGGAGGTTTGGGTGAGCAGACTGGTGTGGTGGGGGGAAGGCTAAGGAGGGGATGTTTCTTGTGATTCCTGATGAACTTGTACTATGGCATGAAAGAAATACAAGAGGGTGAGTATGGACAAAGGACACAGATGCCTGCAGCACCTACTGACCACGTGAGGAGGTGGAAACCAGAGGCCAGGGGAAGGTGTGCACAGGTGTGGAAAGGCGGGGAAGGTAGCAGGCCGTCTCAGGATGGACAGCGGTGGGAAAGGCTGAGCAGACGCACCTTCTGTTTGGCCCCACAGATGGCCTCCAGGTCGCTGACCAGAGCCTGCTTGCGCTGCTGCAACGCTTGCTCCAGGTCCTCGAAGGCTGAGCTGATCTGGGCCAGGGCCTCTGCCTTGCGCTCCTGCAGCTGCTGGCTGATGCCCCCGACTAAGGCGATAGCTGCGGACAGCTGCGGCAGTCTGGGGAGGGGAAACATCTCATACTGGGGCTGCTTGAGGGTGCCCGCGCCAAGCCATTCCTTCTCCCTGGGGACCCTACCGCTGCCCTGGGCAAATTCCCCTCCCTGCCACCTCCCTGTATCTCCATCCCAGGGTCTCTCTTCCGCCCCTGTGAAAGCACCACCCCAGATGGCCCCACCAGCCCGCCTCCGCCAGGCGCCTACCGGCCGCGCACCGCCTCGAGCTGGCGCTGCAGGGCCGCCTTGTGCTGCTCCACCACGTCGCGCAGCAGCACCGTGCCATGCTCCCGGTGCTCGCCAGCACGGCACTCCCCGCACATGGCCGTCTCACAGGCCTCACAGTAAAACTCCATCGTCTGGCGGCATAAGGACTCCAGTCAGGCATCCACTAGCCAGACTTCTTTGTCCCCTCCCCTGCCCCACCTGCCTTCCTTGCCTCTCACCTTCCAGGTGCATCCCCTTACCTGGATCACTTTACCCGGAGAAATACCCTCTCACCCACAGCCTCTCAGCCCCCTCCCCCGACCTCTCCTGCCCCTCCACCCCAAGTCCTGGCCTCACTGGGCCTGCTTGGGCCCACCTTGCCTTCATGGTTGGGGCAGGAGAGGGGGCGGCCAGCCACTGCGCTGAGGGGGTGGGGGTCCTCGGGGTCGTGGGCCCCATCAGGTGCCTGCTGCATGGCCTCCATGAGGCTGCTGATGAAGAAGTTGTTCTGCAACGCAGAGACGCCCTGCTCGGGGAGGATGGACGTCTGCCGGCACACCGGACAGGACAGTGTCAGGCTCTGGGCAGGGATGTAGTTCTGGAGGCATCTGCCCGGGGAGGAGGGGGCGTCAGAGGAGGGGGCGTCAGCACGCGCCTCCTCTCACCCGCTATGGGTGCCAGTCCCTCTCCTCTCAGGTGTGCTGTTACAGTCATCTGGAAACCGCTCTGGCTTGGCACACGCATCCTGTCCTGCCAGCAGGGGTAAGAGGCCTCCTCTCTCACAGCTGAGTGGGAACACACCGCTGACGTCTCTCAGAAGAGCAGACGTATTGGCATTCCTCAGTGTGTACAAACACAGGTTCACCTTTCACAGGTGTTTACAAACCCTTCCCACAGCAAGTGTGCCACTGCCCGTCCCCACCACCCTGCCACTAACTCATTAAACATTTATTGACTGCCTACTCTTGCCAAATTTGTGCCAAGCTCTGGGAGTACAAAGATAAAGCACAGTGCCTACCTCTAAAATACTTCCAGTTTACAGAGGAAGAAAAGTAACAAAATTAGTTTGTAGAAGTAAATAGTATGATGGTTAAAAGCATGAGTCCTGAGGTTAGGCTGCCTGGGTTCAATTCCCAGGTCTGTCACCTATTACACTATGTGACCCCTGACAAGTTACTTAACTGTTTATGTACTAAGGATCCCTCCTTTGTAAGATGGAGATAGTACAGGCTTCACAAAGTATGGAGGATGAAAGTGCTATATATTGTAGACTATTGGTATTTGTTGTTGCCCGACTCTTTGTATCTCCATTGACTGTAGCACACCAGGCTTCTCTGACCTCCGTTATCTCCCAGAGTTTGCTCAAATTCATGTACAGGTATTAGTATTACTGATCATTAATATAAGGAAAACAGGGACTTTCCTGGTGGTCCAGTGGTTAATCCCTAGTGGTCCAGTGGTTAATCCCCCTCACTCTAGGGGGCCAGGGTTCAATCCTGAGTAAGGGAACTAAGACCCCATATACTGCAACTAAACAGGGGCACTACAGCTACTGAGCCTGCATGCTCTAAAGCCTGCACACCACAACTGGAGAAGCCCATGTGCCAAAGAGCCAGCACAGTCAAAACAAATAAACATAAGGAGCACAGAAGACGTAGTAATAAGGAAATTCACAGAAGGGGCATCTGGCCAAGGGTGGGTGGAGTGGGGAGCCAGGAAGGGCAGAAGAGGAGGTGACGTAAGCAAAATCTTCAGGGACAAATAATTGTGTGACCAGAGAAAGCAGGGAGAGGAGGAAGGGGGGTCCAGATACAGAAGGTGACCAGAAGCAGCACAGTATGACTAGGACATTATAAGCAGTTTGAGGTGGCTGGAGAGGACTCCAAGGCAAGGAATGGTAAGGGAAGTCTGGAGAGAGAGGCAGGGGCCAGCTCAGGGAGGGCTCCCGGGCCACACCAAGGAGCTTAGAAGTTATCCCAACAGCAGGAGGGCGTTGCAGGAGCATGGTAGAGCCAGGTTTACACTTTATCAAGCTCCTCTTCACTCTCTCTGTGTGGAAGGTGACTGTGAATATGATGAGACAGCAGACAAGGGATGGTAGCATCTTCCTCCTTAGCCCCCAGCTACCATTTATTAGGTGCCATGTGCCAGGCACTGTACATTTGATGCTTGTGAACAGACTCAGAAAGGTTAAGTGCTCCAAGATAACAAAGCTAGTGAACACGAGATGCAGATTCAAGGTAATGCATGTGCTTATGCAAGATACTCTTGTAATAGTCTGGGCAAGAGGTGAGGAAGACCTGGATTTACGTACTAGCAATGGAGACCAAAGGACAACAGAGGATGAGATGATTGGATGGCATCATTGACTCAATGGACATGAGTTTGAGCAAGCTCCAGGAGATGGTAAAGAACAGAAAGCCTGGTATGCTGCAGTCCATGGGGTTGCAAAGAGTCAGACATGACTGAGCAACAGAACAATAACAATGTAGACCAAAATGGAACAAATTTGAGAAGTGTTTAAGAAGAGCAGCCAGTGGGAGGTGTTGTCTGATTGGATACGGGGAGTGAAAGATGAGCCTGGGTTGACTCCCAGGATCCTAGCTTAGACCACTAAGTGGATGGTGGTGTCATTCACCATGATGAGAAACACAGAAAGAGGACTAGTTTACAGGGAGGTTCAGCCTTGGCCTGGTTGAGTTTACTGTAACACTGGGACATCCAGGCAGAGGAGGAGCTGGGGAGAAGGCAGCTGGGGAGAAGGCAGGTTAGAGAGGGAGGGAGGCCACCAACATTCAGATGGTTTCTGTAGCCATGGGAGAGGATGTGACCACCAAGTAGGGGATTACAGTGTCAAGAGCAGGACCCAGCAAATACTGAATGAGGAGAGCAAAGAGGAACGGGCAGAGAGACAGAAGGAGAGATGGTGTCAGGGCAGCCGAGTGGAGCAATTCCAGAAGCAGGAATGAGTAGTCATCAGTGTCAAAAGCAGCTGAGTTAGGCAAGGCAAGGATGGGAAAATGTTGCCAATTGAAGAGTGAATGGGAGGTTGGAAGTTTGAATAAAAGGAGGTTGAGGCGTCGGATGGCAGCTGGGAAGGACAGAGGGACAAAGGAGAGTTCTTATCTGTAATGGGAGGCTTGAGCATGTTTATAAATTGACAAGCCAGCAGAGGAGGGAGGGAAGAGACTAGAAGACACGGGACAAGGTCTGGGGATGGGAAAGTGGCTCAGGTTGGCTTGGAGAGGAGGAGTGGATGGATGCAGGGAGGGGGAAATGGAGGTGGCTGTACTTGAGCACCAGGGGCCAAAATTAGGATGCCTCACTTGCCTCAGGCAAGGTTAGCGGCTGAAAGCAAATGAGTGGGCCAAGGCAGGTCCAGGAGGACAAGGAGGCTAGGATTCAACGCTGAAGGGAGGAGGAGAGAGGTCTTACTAGAAACAGACCTATAGCAGCTGCGTTTGCATGCACGCTAAGTCGCTTCCATTGTGACCGACTGCTTGAGACTCTATGGACCACAGTCTGCCGGGCTCCTCTGTCCATAGCATTCTCCAGGCAAGAATACCAGAGCGAGTTGCAGTGCCCTCCTCCAGGGCATCTTCCCACCCCAGGGACTGAACCTGCGCCTCTTAAGTCTCCTACATTGGCAGGCAGTCTCTACCACTAGAGCAACCGTGTTTGCAGACCACCAATTTGTGGAGGGAAGATCTGACTGGTGCAAAGTTTCCCATATCCTCAATCTCCCCTCTTAATGTTGTCTACACCTCTTGATCTGAATTAACTATCTTATTTATTTAACAAACACTATGCGCCAGGCACAGTTCTCAGGGCTTCACAAATATTAACTTATTGGTGACCTAGTTTCCCCTTCAGTCTTCTCGAGTTGAGGGTGGTTTTGGTCTCATACTCCACATTCCTCGGGGCCAGAAGGTGGGGTTGAGTCCTCACCACCCCTAACTGGAACATTGCTAAATTCTCCTTCTTCAGCTCCGTGGAAGCTCAGGCCTTCTGTCTACAACACCCTACCTTGCTGTTGTCTCCATGCTTCCCCATTGGCTGAAGTCTTTCTCTTGGCTCACTCTCTTCTTCTATTACTCCCCTCCCACCCTAACACACACTCCTGCCCTTATTCTCAATGACTCTGACATCCACAGAGTAATCCACCCACCATCAAGATTTCTTAGTTCCAGGGACTTCCCTGGTGGTCTACCGGTTATAACTTTGCATTCCCAATGTAGGGAGCATGAGTTCAATCCCTGGTCAGAGAACTAAGATCAAACATTTATGCATGATGTGAGGGAAAAAAAAAAAAAAGATTTCTTAGTTCCTAAGCCTCTTTACCCCCTTACCCCGGGAGTTTCTCCTCTACTTCACCTCAGCTATCTACTCCCATGTTTCCAGCCCCACCTACGTCTCATCAACTCCGAAGTCTGCATTCCAACCATTCCGTTTAGCTTCCCCTGTAGCTCTCTTCCAAGCTCACTGAATCTGCGGTTTACCCTGCAGAATACCTTTGAACTCATCAAGAACCCCATCCTATGTGTTGCTCCTGCTTGGCTTATAAGGCCTTCCTAACTGGTTTCCGGTTTCCACTCTTGCTTCTGTAGAACCCACTCTTCCACAGCAGCCAGAATGAGCTTTGCAAAACCCAATTTATGTCACATTATTTCCCCGCTAAAGACAATCCTCCAGGGTTTCCCACTGCATTTAGAACAAACTTCAAACACTTTCCTAAAACTGCCAAGCTCCCCCATGAACTGTTCTGACTCTTTCCTACCTCACTTCACCCTACTTTCCTCCTTACTCATGCACAATGGCTTCTCCTCCCATCTCTGAACATGCCCCAATTACTCCTTCCTTAAGGCTTTTGCATGAAACAGTGCAAAGATGATCCCCATGCCTGGAACAATCTGCACATGCCTGTTTCCTTCTCATCCTCAGGTCTTAGATCAAACGTCACTTCCTTGGGGAAGCCTTCCCTGATGAATCTCTGTAGACTAGCCCCTAGCCCAACCACCCTCACCTGCTCCCTATTTATTTTCTGGAAAACAGTCCAAACTGTGACTCTCTTGTTTATTTGCTCACCTACTGTCCATCACTTCTCACTAGAGCCTAAGTCTTTGAGAGCAGGGACCAAGGGATAAGTGAATGAGTGGCAGCTGGGAGAGAAGGCTCTGCAGTCAAATCTGGATTCAGACCTTGACTATTTAACTTGCTGCAGAGCCTTGGAAATATTTCTTAATTACTTAATGACTCTGAACCCTAGTTTCCTCTTCTCTAAAAATGGGGATAATAAAGTATCTGTTGGAAGGATTAAGTAAATCAATACATGTAAATCACTTAGCCAGTCCCTGGCAAATAGTGAGCAATCAATACATGGTAGCTATTGTTATCATTTCTCAGGCACTGATTTTTTTCCAGGAGTGCTCAGTGATCTGGGTGTAGGAGAAGGTGTGGAGACATCTAATTACAGCTCAGATCCAGGATTGGGCTTCTGCCACATGGGTTTGGAAGAGGACAAAGGTATATGGTCTGCATAGGATTCAGAATGGGTGGGAAAGACAGGGAGTCCAGGAAGGAGCGGGTGATTGGGAGAACAGGGAGCCGTCAAGGGCATCAGACATCTACATCCAGTCAAAGCTTGTGTACTGAAAGTGGAGTGATGGAGCCAAGAGTGGGATGCTGGAGCTTGTGGCCACAGAATTGGCATTATTTTGGGTGATGGCAAGATTCAGGGTGTCTTTGGGAGGGTGTCTGACAGAAGTGGTATGGAGGGCATCCCTGGAGAAACAGTCAAGAACTAAGGGGCATAGGTAGGTAGAGAAGTCAGCCAGGTTGATGTAAGAATAGACAGGAAGGCTGAGACTGTTTCCAGGTGATGAAGACGAGAGACAGCAGTAGAGCTGGAACCTGAAAGAGCAGGGCTGGAAGGGAAGAGCGTTGCTGGCAGAGCCGGGTTCAGGGAAGGGGTTGGTGGGGCGGGGTGGAGGCAATGGTGACAAGACCTAGGGATCTGGTAACGCACCACAGAGCAATAAGGGATGAGGCTGGAGAGGGAACACTGTCAAAATACAGATGTGATCATGCATCAAACGCTTCAAAGGCTTCACGTGGCTCTCAGGCTAAGAACAAAATTCCCCAAGAGGTCCGCAAAGCCCCTCTTGGTCTGAGCTCCAGCTCTGTCCCAGGCCACTCACAACTGCACTCGCTATGCTCCAGCCTCGCCGGGCTTCCTCTAGAGCCTCTCACCCAATGTAGTTATTCACGCCACGTGGCCTCCTGGTGTTTTGGCTGTGACCACTCCCTTCACTCAATTAACTCCCATCCAGCCTCTGGATCAGACCTCAGGGAAGCCTTCTCTGATTCTCTAGATTCCAACAGATCCCATCTCAGCAGTTTATTTGCAGCACTCATTCAGGGTGCAATATTACATTTATCTGTATCAATATTACATTTATCTGCAATATTACATTTATATCTGTAGTCCGGCTGTATGATGATTTGATTACTATCTTCCTCCTTCACTATACTGTCAGCCCTTCAAGAGCAAGGATCATATCTGTTTTTGCTTATCACTGCTTACCCAGCACCTGGGACAGGTCTGGTTCGTAGTAGTTGTTCGACAAATAAATATCTGTTGAGTGAATGAATAATAGATAGAAGCCCAGAGGCTGGGAAGAGTTGCCTTTCACTCAGTGCCTCAGGACGACAGTGAGGATGAGCAGGGAGGATAGACCTAGCTTTGAACATGCTCCCACTGGTCAGAAATTTCTGGTGCCAGAGCTGGTTGAGAGCCTCAGTTCTGTTTGATTTCTCTGGTGATGTCGAAGGCTGCCTCAGGGTTTGGGCAGGGGCACAGAAGGCCCTGTTCTAGGCAGGAGGCACAGCCCAGTGTTAGGAAACCACTGGTCTTCTCACATGCCCAAACCTTCATCTCCTGTAGGTCGGGGTTCATCTGCTCCCCTCCACGTATGCACACATCTCCCTCACCTCTTACAGGTTTACACACGCCATTCCTTTCTCCAGAGGGCCTGCAAGGTCCTCATCCCTCCCGGGTACACACCCCCTCACCTTTCACAGAAGGTGTGCAGACAAGGCAGGACTTTGGGGCACCGGTACCGATCCAGGCAGATGCTGCACACCAGGAACTGCTTGTCCATCGGCTGGACCTCCGGGCCAGGGCTGTCTTCCCTTTTCGCCATGGTGCCCACGGGCGGCTCCTGCCACTCACACCAGCCTGCACCCAGAGAGATGGTCAGCACCAGGGAGGCTAGCACTCCCTTCCTCCAAGTGATCCCCACCACCCACAGTCCCTGAAAAGCACTAGCCCCGCCAGGAATGGAGCAAGGTGAAGTAGGTGGACCGGGGGCCCTCTGAGCCTGCTGCTCTGGTCAAAAGCACTGGCATCAGGTTAGACTGGACTTCAAACCCAGCTCAGCTTCTTCCCAGCTGTGTGACCTTGGACAATTCATATATCCTCTTTGTGCTTCAGTTTCCATAATTTGCAGTTATGGGAATACTAATCCCTACCTGAAATGGTTGTTTTGAGGATTCACACTTGTGTCCGTCAAGTGCAGTCAAGTGCACAGATGTCCACTTTCACTGACACACCCACCCTTTATCTCCTTTGCCTCCCCTAAACCCTCCCTCAGGAGGCTTTTCTGATAGAGTGTCTCTCCTCTGACCACCTACAGCCCTTCTAGCAGTTCTCTGACCCACCTCCCAGCACAACTGCCCAGAATCGCATTCTCCTCCACATCCAATCAGTATCCAGGTCTCATGGATTCTGCCTCCCAAATATCTTATCCCCTTTACTCCAAATGCACAGATACCACCCTCAATTCATGCTGCCACCAGTTCTCTCCAACGATACAGCAACAATCTAACTAGCGTCCTTGTCTCCTTGCCTGTTTATCATCAATGCCCCTAGCAGCCAGAATGAAGCTTCTAAACACAGATTCCATCTAGCCACTAACTCCGTTTAAATTCATTCAATGGCTCTCCATTGTCCAGAGGACAAAGTCCAAACTCCTTAAATTGGCCAACAAGGCTTAGCTTTGTCTGGCCCATACCTCCCTCTACAACCTCACATCTCATGATTCTGTGAGCAGTCACACTGGTTTCTTTTCAGTTCCTGGAAAACTCCTTGTTCTCTTTTGCTTCTGGGCAGTCACACATTCTGTTCCCTCTGCCTGAGATCCTCTTCTAACCCCTACTTTGTCTGACTAATTTCTCGCTTATCTTTCAGGTCTGTGCGTAAACGTCACTTCCTCTAGAAGGCCTTCCCTGATTTCCTGAGGTCTGGATGAGGTGCTCCACCTTTGCATCATTCTGCACTCTGTATTTCTTCCATCCTGGCCCTTACACACTACACTGTAATTTTCTTGTTGTTTCTTGGTTTCTTCCACTCTATGCAGAGTTCTTGGAGAGAGGTATTATATTTTATTCATTTTTAATCCTAGCACTTAGCACAGAGTCTGATATAAGGATTGGTTTGTATTTATTGAAGAAATTCAGTAATTCAATATTTATTAAGTGCCTACTTTGTACAGGCACTGGGGATAGAGTGATAAACAGAACAGATATGGTCACTGTCCTTGTGGTGGAGAGGTGGTGACAGATATTTAAAAAGTAAATAAATGATTATATACATATAATTATAAATTTAGGGAAGGGAGTGCTATACAGAACAAAGGGTGCTATGAGAAAGTTATGAGGTTTCAGCTGGGTAATTGAGGAAGGCCTTTCCAAGCAGGTGACTTTTAAGCAGAGCTTTGAGGGGCTAGAAGGTAAATGGCAGGGATGAGGGTAGAGGCATTAGGGAGTGAGGGAGGGAATTTATTCCAGGCTGAAGGAACAACATGAAGGAGAGCTCTTAGGCAAAAAGGTCATTGAGAACCCGTAAGGACCACATGGTTAGAACAAAGCCATAAAAGACTGGAGGTAACTCTGGGAATGAGATGACAAAGGACCTTGATGTTAAGAATCTGGGTTTTATCCCAAATTGGGAGGGAAATGATGCAATTTATAAAAAAATAAAAATAAATTAAAAAGCTATTCTGGTGGCTACGAGGATTGAAGAAGAGCCAGGTGGAAGCAGGAAGACCCCTTGGGAGGCTACCCTAGTTCTTTAGGTAGGCTGATGTTGGGTATTAGCAGTGTGTTAGTTGCTCAATCATGTCTGACTCTTTGTGATCCCATGGACTGTAGCTCTCCAGGCTCCTCCATCCATAGGATTTTCCAGGCAAGAATACTGGAGTGGGTTGCCATTTCCTTCCTTAGGGGATCTTCCTGACCCAGGGATCGAACCCAGGTCTCCCAGTTTGCAGGCAGACTTTTTACCATCTGAGCCACCAGCCTATAAGCAAAAAGGTGGACTGAGCTGAGAAATAACCATAAGGTTGAGTTAAAAGGATATCATGACTGACCAGATGTGGAGGGGAAAGGAATAAGGCAATAAGGACTCACAGGTTTCTCCCCTGAACAGATGGTGGACTGTGCCCAGAGACAGTGAAGCTGAGGAACTGATTTGGGCTGTTCCATTTTAGCCACGTTATGTCTGAGATGTGATAACCGAGGTAGAGTTGTCAAGTAAGGAATAGAATATAGGAGCTCAAGGGAGAGGTCTGGACTGGTTTTGGACTTGGAAGCACTGGCATATTAATGATACTTAAGGCAATGGTGGGGCTTCCCAGGTGGCTCAGTGGGCATAGAATCCACCTGCAACTCAGGAGATGCCAGAGACTCGGGTTTGATCCCTGGGTTGGGAAGATCCCCTGGGGAAGGGCATGGCAACCCACTCCAGTATTCTTTCCTGGAGAATCCCATGGAGAGAGGAGCCTGGCAGGCTACAGTCCACAGGGTCGCAAAGAGTCAGACACAACTGAGCGACTGAGCATGCACGCACGCACGGCAATGATAATGGACGGGATCGTCTAGAGACAGAGAGTGAAGAGTGAAGGAGAACCCAGAGGGATGGGAGGAAGACCAAGAGTGTATGCTGCTGCTGCTGCTGCTACTAAGTCACTTCAGTCAAGTCTGACTCTGTGCAGCCCCATAGACGGCAGCCCACCAGGCTCTTCCGTCCATGGGATTTTCCAGGCAAGAGTACTGGAGTGGGTTGTAAGAGTGTATGGGATCAAGGAAATCCAGGAAAGAGATTGACTCAAGAAAGAAGGAGGAGTGAAAGAAGATAAAGACTGAGGGTATCTTACAGATTTAGATGTGGTGGAACGGAAGGGGCAGAAGCCAAGTCAGAGAGATGGAAGGATGACTAGAGATGAAGAAAGTAACACAGAGGATGTAAACCATTTAAGAGAGAAACATGGCCATGAAAGGAGGCAGAAAGATAATCAGACTACTTCAAAACAGGCAGTGACGAGGAGCAGGCCATCCCTCTCTGTGCCCAGCTCAATGTGGCATGGGCCTCTCAAAGACAATGAGTGAATGCGGAATGAAGGAATGCAATGGGCCGGTCCAGGGCCCTCTCCAGGTTTGTGGAGGGGCAGGAGAGAGGCTTGGCTGCATGTGCCTCAGTTTATGTGAGGGTGGGCATGGGCAGGGTGGAAGGCATCCCTGTGAGCATCCTCCCCTGATGTGGGCACTGGGACTCTGAGGTTCCTTCTCCAGAAATGATGGGTTCTGAATCTGGAGACTTAATACAAAGACAGCAACCCAGCAGGAAGAGGACAGATTGAGGGTTGGCGGAAGGAACAGGAGGCCAGGGCCAAGCTGATGCTTCTGTTTGGCAAAGGGGAGGGCTGGGAGGAAGAGTAGGAGTGGTCCACCCGGCCCAGCAGGGCAGCTGGATGTCAGGCTCCGCCTCCCTCCAAGCCCAAGGGGCTCTCCCAGCCGGTCACACAGGGGCGGGGATTGGGCTCCATCCAGGCACTGACAGCTCCTCCCTCCCTTCCCCTTCCTGCTTCAGTTCCCCACCCAGACGTGCTGGGCACGCAGCCGCTTAGGTCATACCCACTCCCCAACCCCCCCAACTCCCGCCCTGGCCTAAATCACTAGGCTCCCTTCCTCTCCTGGGCTTCTGCTCCCACCGCTCCCATCTCACTGCCCCCAAGGTCCTATAGGCCATGGTTTAAATGAACTGTTTATCACAGCAGACACTCGGAAGATCTTGAACTCAGAGCTGAGATTTCACTCTGCTTCCTCAGGCTGCCTACTGCCACCTCTGCATCCCTTATCCTTCCCATCTTTTAATTGAGGTTCTAAAGGTTTCCTCTTTCAGCATTCATTCAGCACCTCTACTAGGTCTGGGGATACAAAGATAAATAGTCACAGCTTAGCTTCATGGATTCCACAATCTAATAAATAAGAGTAGGTAGCCGTTCCTTTCTCCAGGGGATCTTCCCAACCCAGGGTTCGAACCCAGGTCTCCAGCATTGCAGGTGGATTCTTTACTGTCTGAACCTCCAGGGAAACCCAATAAATAGATTACTGCAGTGCAGTATGGTGGGGTCTATGATGGGGAAGGACAGATTGCTAAGAGTCACCTAACCTAGATCCTGGGCAGGGGAAGAGGGTACTAAAGGTTGGAGGTCAAGGGAATTCTCCAGAAGAAAAGGCCATTCAAGAGCTCCAGGATGGGTAAGAGTTACAGAGAGCATGCCTTTTGCAACAGGAGACTGAATCGAACACTGTGACAGGGGAGGGCTAAGAAATGAGATGGAGTGGTAAGCAGCAGTTAGATCACAATGTTTTGTTGGTCTTATTAAGGAATTTAGACTTTACCCGACACTGGTAGGGGGGTAAGCCTTTATCCAAAACATTTTAGGGGCAGGTGGGAAGGTGGAGAGGGTTTAAGTGCAGGGTGAGGGAGAGAGTAGAGTAAATTTTTGACTGCAGTGTGGAAAAAAGATGAAGGGTGTCACAAGTAGAACATTAAGAGACTGCCATGATATTCTAGAGGAGAGATGAGAGTGACCTTGGTTAGAAGAGTAGCAAAGGGGAGGGGACAGAAGTGGATTTCCTAGCAAGAAATCACAGAACTTGGTGACCAGTTATTAGATATGAAGAGTAGAGGGAGAATAAAGAATTAGAGATGATTCATAGTTTTCTAGCTTTAAAACAGTGAAAGACAAGCAGTTTGAATGGAAGGGTGACAGGCTCAGTGTTTAGTAAAAGGAATCTGAGGTGCCTACAGGACTTTCGAGTGGAGACATCCAGCTGGCAATTGGAAAGATAAGCTGGAGCCTAGGAAAGAGGTCTGGTCTGGAGATAATGAATTTGGAGTCCTTGGTGTACACATGGTGCCTGAAGCCATCGAAGTGGATGACATCATCCAGAGAGGGTATAAGATGAGAAAGGAGAGCCTGTGACTGTGCCCCAAGGAACTTCAACATTTAAGGAAGCAAAGCCTACAAACAAGCTGAAAAGATGTAGCCAAGGAGGCAGGAGAATCAGGAAAGATATCCTGAAAGCAAAGGGAGAAGACAGCTTCATGGATAAGAGAACAGTCTTCACTGTGAAATGCTGCAAAGAGTTCCCATGATCTAAAGCTCTAAAAGAGCTGATATTAGCCCCAGGGAGTGTGGTTTCTAAGCGCTGAGGAAAGGAAGCCAGATCCAGGGGGCTGAAGAGGAAGTTGATTGTGAGCAAATGAAGACAGCCAGTGCTGATCCCACTAGATCTGGGACATCTGCAAAGGATCTATTTCAAGGCTTTTCAGTTTCTCCAAATTCTCAAGCAGCGTCTAATTTCCTCTAGGACTTCCCCCTACAACCTCACGGGAGTCCCAGTATACATTACTTACACAGCTGTGAGTAAAGGTGGGTGACCAAGGCATTGTTAAACAGTGGTTGCAAGAAGCCAGTTAGGTTCACCCACTTCTGAAAGTGACTTTCTCCTGTTCACTAGCCTCCAAGTGTACTCATCATTTGAAGCCTCAGCAAAAGGACAAATGCTGCAGGTTACTGTCTCTCGGGTTTCTCTGGAACAGTTGAAACCTCAGAGGAGGTAAATCCTCAAAGCCAAGGAACCCTTGCAGTAAGACTGGCAAGGAAGGAAAGTGATGAAATTTGCAGTACCACTCTCCTCGCCCCCTACTGCTAGACTGAGTAGGTGAATGAACCATTCAATCACCTGATCAACCTATCAAGCAATCAAATTTCCTGGGCACTCCGGACAAGGCCCTTAAAACAGTTACTGGAGACACAGTGCTGAAACAGACACACTCCCTGTTCTTTACGAGTTCTCAAGACTAGGGTGGGAATCAGACTCGTAAATATATAGCCTACAATGTGATAAGTGTCATGATATTAACATATTCAAACTACAGTGGCAGCAAAGAGGAGGAAGTATCTAACTCTGAAGGTAGAGGAGGAGAATAAAGAAAACTTGCAGAAGAAGGGATATATGAACTGGATCTTGGGGGACAAATAGGATAAGTACATTGGGAAAACAGTGGGTCAAGGAACAGAAGCATGAAAAATTAAGAAACATGGACCACTTGGGCAAGAGAGCAAGACTCAAAAAGGCAGTGGCTGTACTTGATGTTATCATGACCCACTTGATGTCAGTTCTCTACTTGCCTCTCTGGCTGCTCCTTCACTGTCCATTCCTTATCTGTCTAGTTCCTCAGGGCTATGTTCTAGGGCCTTTTCTCCCCTCACTTTCATACTCTGAGAGATCTCACCATCTCCCATGGTTTCAGTTACCGTCCACTTGCTAATGACTCCCAAAGTCTTATCTCCTATGCAGAAAACTTTCTTGAACCCAGACCTAAATATCTAGCTGTATCTAGGATATCTGTACAGGGATGATGCTAGAGACTAGTCTAAAACTGACTTCACTTTCCCCTAACCTATTCATCTTGCTGCACCTCTCATCTCAATAAAAGCCACCACCATCCATCTAGCTCCGTCAGCCAGAATCCTGGGAGTCTTCTCAATTCCTTCTCATCCTTCAATTTTAGGATATAGGCTATGACTATATCCTTGCTTCTGTTCCTAAAATGTGTCTTGGTTAAAGGTCAGGAGATTCAGGGGCTAGTCCTGACTCTCACTAACCTCACTAATGCAAGGTAAGACTCTGGACAAGTTCCTATTCCATCCCCTTACTTGGAAATTGTGTGTGTGTGGCATATCTTTCTCTTCCCCAGATCCGAGATTCCCAAGGTTCTCTGTCCAGCCAAAGGTCTCTACAGGTTGTAATATGTGTCCATGATCAAATTCAACCTTGTACAACCTTGAGTATTTGATTTCTGGTTTTCACAGCAAGGCTAGGTGTGTTAGACAGTGGTTGTAGTTGTCTACCTCTCTTGCTGAGTTGAGGGCACCAATGACCCTCCTTCTGAACACCCTCTACCCTAGCCTAGCAAAATGATTTTGCTCTGTTTTCCTGAACACAAATACTATACAAACTATGGGCCTTTGCTCAGGCTCTTTTCTCAACAAGAATGCCATTGTCCCCTGAGTGGCTGAGGCAGCACCTGGCACACAGAGGTGCTCAGTATATGTTGGTGACAAGAGAGCCATGTTTAAATCACTGCAGTTCCCTCTCACCAGACAGAATCAAAGGCAATAACAAGACAAGGGAACAAAGTTCCAAGGAAAAAGACCTCCACTCAACAGAAAGAAGCTTCCCCATAGCAGAAGGTAGTAAGTGCTCTGTCACTGGAGGCATGCAAGCCAAGGGAGGCAGGGCACCTGTCAGGCCTGCAGCTGATTCCAATTCTGCACCAAATCACAGCCTTGCTTAGGGGATGAATGGGCACTGATGAACTGGACAGACAGGCAGGCAGAGACCTGTGAAAAAGACCTCTGCACCTGCTCCAACCTCCCAGATCTCATCTTCCTCCAGGGGCCAGTCCTCATTTATGCTTTCCACATCAGAGACCCTCGCACAGGAACAAGCCCAGGACCGGCCTTTAGCGGACTGACCTCCCTGGGGTGCAGCCTGCCCCTCCAACCTGCAACCATCTGTCCCTGCAGGATTGCAGCCCATGATCTGAAGCCAAGTCCAGAAGGGAGGAGGCCAGAACCAGGGAGGAGCCTGGGGTCCTCCAGGCGGGGCCCTGGCTGCATGGGAAACAGAAGAGTCCTTTCCTACAAGAAACAGCCTCCGGATGAGGCTGCCTGTCCTGAGGCCAGGGCTAGAGGAGGAAAGAGTGTCCTCTAAACCCGCCGATGGGCCTCTAGGTGCCTGAGGACGGAGAGGGTAGCAAGGGGTGGAAATGTCTGCACCAGGGAGAAAGGAACCCTCAGACAAGCTGGGCCACTAGATTCCAGAGTCCCACTCAGCAACCCCACCCGCGCCCCCACCCCCCATCATCCTCGGCCGCACTGTTCGACACCCTCCGCCAACATACACAAGCTCCCAAACCCTGCGCTCTTCCAAGGAACCATCACCCATCCACCCGCGCCTCCCCCCTCAAACATGGACCTCACGTGAGCAGCCACAGCCCGAAGAATCCCCCCACGGCTCTCACGGACAGGGACACGCCTCACGTGGACACAGACAAGCACAGCTTTTGAAAAGCATCTATGCCCCCACCCACAGCCACTCGGACAGACACATCGCCGCTCCGACCCAGACCGGGACCCGGGCAGACAGGAACACAAACGCACCCCTGGGGGCCGCCAGTCGCACTCACCGCGGCCAGGCAGGATGGGAGGGCCGAGACCAGGACTGCGGCCACTCCGAGGGGCCCGCGGCGCTGCCCCTGCTGCCAGCGCCCGTCCGCCCGGTCGTGCCCGCGGCGCCGCCCCACGTCCCGCGCCTCCGCCTGTCCCCGCGCCGGCGCCGCCGCCGGACCCGCCGCACAGGCCGGAGGGAGGGGCCGGGGCGGGGCTGCGGACCAGCCGGGGGAGGGGTCGGCTGGGAGACCGAAGACCCACCCACGCCCCGCCCGCCGCAGCGGAGGCCCCGCCCGCCCCTACCCCACCCGCTCAGGTCCTCCGACTCCCCTGAGGCTCCTGCAGGAGGTGCCTCTGCTGTCGGGCTGGGCAACCCATGAGCCAGATCCCGGATCCCGGATCCCGGATCCTCCATCCCCGCCAGCTGCCTCTGACTCCCGACGGTTCCAGGAAAGGGCAGCGTAGTTGGTCTCAAGGACTGGGCGGACGCTTCATTACGAAAAGGCGTCTGGGCAGCAGGGTTTTCGGACTCTGGAAAGCGGGTAAGGGCTGCCTCCTGGAGGTGCCCTTCCAGGCTGTCTTGGGGGGGCTCCTACGGACTATGCTAGTGTGGTCTCTGCTGAGCGGGGGGAGACAGGGATCGCCTGTGCCTCGGTGCGGATCTCTCGGCGACGGAAGAGCCCCAAAGTGGAAGGGCAGTACCCAGAGCTCTGGGAGAAGGGGCTGACAGCCGAGAAAGATAGGGCTTGATTTGGCTCAAGGTGCCTGGCTCTCCCTCAGGAGCTCCCTCGCGAGGAAATTATGGTTCAGACCATCTAGCGACTCCCTTCCACCATCCAAGACCAGAGCGATTCTCAGAATCATCGCATTGTGGAAAACCAGTCCCGGTGGAAAATAATAAAAAGTGTTAACTGTTAGCAGGGACTGCTTATTATGTGCCAGACACATAACGCATCCCCTTAAATATATGATCTTCTTTAATACTTATCTTAATAGGTAGCTTCTTTCATTAGCCGTGTTTTACAACGGAAAGAACTGAGGGCCCTCGGCTCCCCAGACAGTAACCCTGTTCACTCAGGTAGAAAGGGCTGGAAACAGGGTTTGAGTTCTGCTTGTAGGTCTTGGCTCCAGTCACTTGGAGCCTCAGAACGTTTCATGTTGAAGTATCCCAGTGACCCATAAGCTGGGGGTCCTGTATGTGGACCACCCCTCAATAATCAAACTTGTCAGATAACTGCACCTTTCGAGGTAGAGGACAATGCTGAATTCTGGAGCATTCCTTGGCCAAGGGATCGAGGGCAATGGTACCTGGACCCTCACTAACTGAAAATGCTGTTAGGGAGCTTTCTTGCAACACACAAGGTTCAGGTTTGGGCTCAACATCTGGGTGCAGCAGGGACCCTGGGAAGTGCCTTGCCTTGACTTTTCACCTGCCTCAGTCCTGGCACAGGTGCTCTGGTGTGAATGAGCCTCAGGGTTCATGATTGCTCTGTAATTTGGGGCCAGGGCTAGGAGACTACCCAATATGAGGTGAGTTGGGTCTGTAGAACACTATTTTAAGCCTCACAGACTTCTTTCCTCAACCCTAAATGTCCCTCATGCCATCAAATTTCTGCTGATAAGGCTTCAACAGCTTTCTGTACAAAGGGCAAGTCTTTAAGCAGCCTGAAAACACTCAGCATGATCTGCTAGCTTGCCTCTGTAGTCATCCTCTAGCCATTCCCCCTTCATTTCTGCCAAGCTAATTCCTCCCAATTCCTACTCAGGGCCTTCACATACACTGACGTCTTTGCCTAAGATGCTCTTCCCCTTACTCTTTACCTGGTCATTTAGTTACCCTCAGTTCTCAGCTTTCAAGTTGACATCCCCACCTCCATCCATCTAGGCTCCATCCAGCATCCATCCTCTGTGCTCCCATAGCTCCCTGCACTTCTGTATCCTTGTATTTATCACCGTATTGTAGTTGCCTGGTTACTTGCCTCTATCCCCCACTAGGCCGTAAGCACTGTGGGCAGGGACCGTGTTTTATTCCCTGATGTCTCCCCAGCGTCTAGCAGCAGCAAATAAAAGCATTCAGTACAGTAAATATTTGCTGTATGAATGAACAGATGATGGAGGTTGGTAGGCCCAACCCCCTCTGGGCCCTGTGTTTTAAGATACATTGCTATCCTGGCACGAGCCTAAAGGGCAAATAAAGCTTTGGCTCCTTCTGGGGCTGGGGGAGGGGACTAGGCTCTCCAGAAACCTGTGACTTCAGCTATCTGGCCCCAGCTCTCCTGAAATGGCAGGATTTTGATGTATGATTAGACTGAGCATTTATCCACCCAGACCACCCTTCTAGAATCCCCCACAAATTGACCTCACTGGGCCTGCTTTTATGAAAGGTTTATTCCTAGTGCTAGGTCCCAATCTTCCAGGGCTCTAAGCACAATTAAACTGGGTGGGCAGGTGAGGGGAGACCCATTCAGATGCACGGCCAAAAATGGGGCTCCCCATATCCCCACCCTTTTGGTCCCAGTCCCCTTCTCTGCAATGGGCACGCATTGAGGAGGGACAAAGGGTACTGGAGGCAACATCATTGGCCCAGGGGAGCCCAAGAAGAGCTGCCATTGGCTGACAGGGCCTTTTGAGGCTCTGCCATTGGTCAGGGGGCACACCCCAGAAACTGGGGATAGGCCTGAGGAGTGATGCCATTGGCCAGGGAGTGGTTTTGTCATAGCCTTTGGCTGTGGAGTGAAAGGAAAAGATCTGGGAATGAAGCCCAGTGGCCAGGAAGATAAAGGACAGGGCTGCAGCTGCTGGGCCTGCAGGCCCCTTGTCAGGCCCCAGCCAGGGAAAGGGAACCCAAGCCAGAGTGCAGGTGGCAAGGAACGTCCCATGTCCAAATCTCCCCCACCCTGGGACTACCCCTCCCGATGTCCTTCTTGATAGCCAGGTTGGGCTGGAGTGGCTCACTGCTCCTCTAGCCAGGAGGGCTTCTCAGCTCCTGGAGGCCGCAGCTTGATGTTGAACTGCTGCAGGGTCTGCTCCAGTTGTTTCTGGTTCCCAGCAAAGTAGGCGGACACGGCATTGTGGAAGAGCAGCAGCTGCTTGTGCATCACCTTGATCTGGGGGTCCAGCAGGGTCAGCTGAGACTGGACTCAGACACCCTTCCTGAGGGGCTATGATCCTGAACCCAGATCAGGGGCACATGGACTCTGCTCTGATGGTGCTTTTGGAGTGGGGGCTGAACTCCACCAGGAGAGTCAAGGGATAAAAGCCTTGTAATAGAAGAAACCTAACTTGACTGGCTGGGCCAGGGGTTCTGGCACCTAAGCTCAAGGGGTGGTTTTTTCCCAGTTGTGTTCTTGGGATCAGCAGCCAAATCCTCTAATAGAAAAGGGCCAGGGATCAGAGGGAGGGTGATAGGGAAAGGTCCAGGGATTGAGTGGCCTAGGGGATGTTCCCAGTCCTTAGCCAGGATGCATTTCCCCATTCAGTGATGGGGAGTTTGAGGGGAAGGTCAGTGGTACAGATGGAAAGGTGGGCTGGGTCAAAGGGGTGGGGTTAGCACCTTGTTTTCTTCCAGGAACTTGAGCTTGATGGCCACATCTCCCCGCAGCTTCTCATATTTGTCCCGATGGGCCTGGAAAGTGGCCTGGGCACTCTCGAGTCGACCACGCGTCCCTGCATCCCGGGGGCCTAGGCTCAGCTCCTCTAAGTCTGTCCGGTAGGCATCATATTCCAGCCTGGGGAGGGGGTGATATGGGCTGGTCTCCACCCCTTTGCCCTCCACACATACTCTCCTACTTTTCTCAATTCTTTTGCCCCTAAAGCTCAAACTTTCACCCATGCCAGCCAACTCCCAAAACCCTAGGCCCTGCCAGTGCCCACACCTGGCAGCCTCATACTGTTTGACAGTCATGAGAGTGTCTTCCATGGTCTTGGTTACCAATGTGTTGATGCTAGAGACAAAGAAGTTCACAGCCCCTAGCAATGTCTCTCCGTTCTTGCACAGCAGCTTCTGCGTCTCTGCATTGTAGCCGAATTCCTCCTGGCAGAAGGAAGGGACAGGCCTTGAGTAATAGTCACCACCTGACTGGAGCTAAAGGGCCCTTCCTCCCCCTCCTCTCCCAGGAGGAAACAGCCAGTGACTCCGGAACAACTCAGGACTGTCTCCAGCAAGGCTCTCTTAGCCAGAAAGTTAGTGGGGCCACCCTGGGGCTGGAATGTGGGAGTCCGGGGTCTGTTCACAGGACTGGAATAGGGACAGCTAGTGCAGCAGGCAAGGGAGGGGCTCTGATTAGGCTGAGCACAGAAGGCATTCTCGTCAATGCAGAGAAGGGTTACTCGTGAGGCACCTAGTGTGCCGCCTCCCCCACCACCTCCCACTTCTGGGCCTCTGTACAAACCCTTAGGCTGCCTCCACAGGTGAGTGCTGCTGGGGGCGGGGCTGGGCCCACCCTGGAGGGGTTCTCCCTCTGGGCTGCAGGAGGGAGGGAGGGAGGGAGGCTGAGGGGTGACTGCCTGGGAGGGCCCGGGCCCAGTCCCCCCACCCTCTTTGGCCTGGCTGAGGCACCTGGAGCTCTGGGGACTTCTGGCTGAGGTCAGCAAAGGCGTCCCCCAGTGCATGCTGGGTCTGCAGCAGGCTGTAGAGGTGGGCTGTCAGTGCCCGGCCCAGCTGCAGGACACTCTCATACTTGCGCTTCGTCTCACGCAGCAGCTCAATCTGCAGCTCCAGCTCCAGGTCCACAGTCCGGGAGCCTCGGCCAAATCGCTCTGATAACAGCTGCTTTGTGCACTAATGGGAAGTGGGGGAGCAGGTCAGAGACCCTAGTACCCTGCCCCCGCAAAAGGCACCTACCCCAGCATCCTCAGTCATAGCTGGGGTATTAGGATCTGGAAGATGGGAAAAGGTACCAAGGCCAGTTTGGGGGAAGGGAGAGGTGCTTGAATCCCACCTTATATGTATTGATGCCCCATTTCTTGACGATGTCGAACTTCTCTCCAGCGATGCCCCGAGCCACCTCATCTCCAGGGCCAGCAGGAGTAGCATTGTGAGATGGATGGCGGCCAGACCCTAAAGGACCAAGTTCTCTGACACCAGTCTCTCTCAGATACAATCAGACGCCTCTGTGGTTCCCCCCAGCACTTCCCTCCCAGCACATGAAAATGACTTCCCTGAAGGAGCAGAAGCTAGAGACAATTAGATTCTCTTACTCACTAGGAGAAACTTATACATCATGCCCTGAGACCCAAATCCCAATACACAGTGGCCTCTTCTTAAACTGAGGGTTGGAAAAGGGGGGAAGAGGGAGTGGCATGTGTACAGGGGTAGAGGAAACAGCAGGAAGTAGGCCCAGTATGGGGTGATCATGGATGGTGAGTCCAGCAAACAGAAAACCCGGCTGACAATTCCCATGTTGATTCTAGTCATTGTGAGATTCACAACTGTTTGTTCTTCTAAACGTTAAGAGTCAAATTAAAACTCTGAGAAGCCTCACAAAGTTCCAAATCAGTTTCAGGCTCTAGAGCAAGTTAGGGGGAAGGAGAGCTGTGAAACAGAGTTCTTTGCTTGTCTTAGGCAGTGACAGCAGGGAAAGGTACAAGTGGGGCTAAACTGAAAGTGGGAGCAGAAGGACAACTCTGGGAGCTGGCTTTGGGCTGAGATTCCATAAGGCTCATACTAGCAGAGGTTCCAAGGATCTCCAAACAAAATGCAAGCCTTCTTTGACATAGACTATGCTTCCATAGTCTAGTGCTTCCCTGGTGGCTCAGACGGTAAAGAGTCTGCCTGCAGTGTGGGAGACCTGGGTTCAATCCCTGGGTCAGGAAGATCCCCTGGAGAAGGAAATGGCAACCCACTCCAGTATTCAAGCTTGGAAAATCCCATGGACAGAGGAGCCTGGCAGGCTACAATCCATGGGGTCTCAAAGAGTCAGACACGACTGAGCGACTTCACTTTGAACTTTGAACTTTTGATGCTCCCTGGAACCATCCGTCTCCCCATCTCCGCTCAAGCACCCTGTCCTGTTCTGATCATTCATACCTGTGGGGATGAGTCCATCACCAGAGCCCCCATAGCCACCAGAAACAATGCTGGTTTCATTGAGGTTGGGTCCTGACACCATCACCTGCTGGAGGTCCTATAGGCCAGAGAAGAGGAGGCTTCAGGAACATAGGGGCAGCTGAAGTATTTTGGGGGTGAAAACAAGCTTGGATTGAAGCATCATAGAGAGAGCACACAAGGGAAGTCTGCACAGAATCAGAACAAAAATTTGTAAAAAGATTGAAGGGAGTTAGGTAAGTTAGGGGAAGGCTACTGGAACAGAGGTGAGAGTTGAGGGTTTATGAGTTGGGATTCCTCAATTGAAACAATATGAAGAATCAAACAGAAGCACCTGCTCCAGCCCATCATCCTCAGGAAGCTGCCCAGCTTCACCGTTCCCATGGATGGGGATCTCCATTGTGGCTGCCTTCCCTAGGATCCCGTCCGTCATGGCGAGCGAAGGGACTGGAGTCAAGGTCTTCACCCCAGCGCCCTGCAAAGCCCAACACAGACAGCTCTGGAAACTGGCCAGTACTCCAAAGAGGAAAGTCTCCCCTACCATTTCAGAGGTTGTCCCAGGGTTTCAGAGTTCTGGGGTTTGGCCACCACTCTTCCCTGAACTGTGTATTTCTCCTGTCCAAGGTGCATATTTGTACACGGCAAACCCAGGCCTCAGGTGTGCCTGACCTGAGGTCATGTCCCCATGAACCCCTCACCCTACCATAACTCCGCTGATTATTCACGTACTCAATCACTCCACAGACATTTAATGAGTGCCTACTATGTGTCACACACTATCTCAGACAATGGAGATACAGCAGCGAACAAGAGAGATAAAGTCTGTGTTCTCAAGAAGCTCATCCCCATGCAGGTGTTTCTCCCCATCAGATTAACCCCTTTCCCCGAGCTCCGGTGTCTACTCCCATTCAGGTATGTTCACCACTGTTTGGCTATTCACACTCCTTTCGTGTTTCTTCCCCTTTCCAGCAGGTGGTCTCCCCCTCCTCCATCCCATGCACCTCCTCTTCCTCGGGCCCTGCCCCCCCGGCCTTAGTTATATCAGTTGGTCTAAGTTCTCGACCTCTGGGAAAAACCTCTTTTTTCCCAGGACATAGGTAGGTGATCCCTTCCAAAGTCAGTTTAGTTTCCCCAGGTGTGTGAGTCTCCGCCCTCCCCCCATGCACCTGGGCATCAGGTGTGTCCTCATCCTTCCCCAGGGCTCAGAGGCATCTTGCCTTCTGGTCAGGTTCGTGCATTCAACTTGCCCTCGCCCATGCATGTCCCTCTCACCTCGGGCCGGGCCGCTCTTCCCCTCAGGGCGCCAGGCCCGGGCCGCGCGGGGACCTCCGGCTCCAGTTCCCGTCGCGATCCTAGCAGCAGGTCAGGGACTCGGCGGAAGTGACGTCCCCACCCGGGCAGAAGAAGCCGGCCACGTCGCAGATTATGAGGGCGGAAGTGATGTTGACATCTGGGGCGGGGCGATCCTGGAGCCAACCCCTCTGTCCCTGGGGAGCTACGAGACGTCACTTCCGGGGCGTTACCGAGAAGCTGAAAAGGAAATGACCTAGAGCTCACGCTGGTGGCGTGATGGAGCAGCAACAGCAGCAACAGCAGCAGCAGCAGCAGCAGCAATTGAGAAACGTGAGTGGGAGCTAAGTCGCTTTAGGGCCATGCGTTCAACTAGCATCCTTGTCTGCATAGCGGGAACCCCAAATAGCCAAGCATCTGAGGCCTGGGAACGTCGGGCCGTGGGGCGCGATCCTGGGAAAGCTCGGGCGGCGCGGCCTTAAATTAAGATGTGGCCCCTCTTCGCTGAGTTCCTTGTCCCCCTTCCTCTCAGCTGCGGGACTTCCTTTTGGTCTACAATCGGATGACGGAACTCTGCTTCCAGCGCTGCGTGCCCAGCCTGCACCACCGAGCTCTGGATGCTGAGGAGGTTAGGTGGGGAACTGAGTAGGGGAATTACCCTCGATCCTCAGAGTTAACAGTAGACTGCTTCTCTCTTACGCCACTTCCCCTACCTCTGGCCCCGGCCTTTCTATGACCCTCGCCCCTAGGCTGGAGTTGCGGCAGGAACTGACAGGACTCCTTTGACTTCTGCTTCCATCCTGTCTTCCTTCCAGGAGGCATGTCTGCACAGCTGTGCCGGGAAGCTGATCCATTCTAATCACCGCCTCATGGCCACTTACGTGCAGCTCATGCCTGCCCTGGTACAGCGCCGCATGGCAGACTACGAGGCTGCCTCAGCTGTGCCACATGGTGCTGCTGAACAACTGGAAACCTCACCCTCCGGCAGCTCGCCATCCGCAAACCTCGGGAAAGGAGGCGCTGGATGAACCCTCAAATTAAAGGAGCCAGTGGACCTACGGCTGGGTGCAGCCTGTGTATAGCAAGTGAGGAGTTGTTCGAGAGCTGGGTACTGTTGCTCCTTTTCCTGGAGCTAATAAACCCACTTTTCCTCTGTTTGGTTTATATTCTGGACAAGGAAGTTTTGCCCACATTGTTGGCACCATCTTTATTATTCTGTCAGTTAGTGCTTCAGCCCTGGAACCATAGAAATTGCCTTCTGTATGTAGAAGGAAAGCCTATAACCAGGCATCCGGTTAAAGCAAGGTCTGAGGGTAAAATTTTAAGATTGGTAATAGCAACAAGTTAGTTGCCCCAATGAAAGAAAATGGGAACTCTATCTAGCTGTCCTTAAATATGTCTGACTGAATGGCTCACTTGGAGATATCTTGGAAAACAGATTAAGAATCCACAGGGCTTTTAGGCATTACCTCCTGGGAAGTCAGAAGCGTCAGACAGAGGTGAAACCTTGTAAGAATTCAGGGGTGTTCTGGAACATCAACGACTTCCTCAAGATGTTACTCACTTAATATTTTCTGTCTTCTTAGGATGAGCAGTTAAATCTTTAAATAAAGAAAATCTGTGTTCTTGTCTTCAGGAGCAGTCAGAAAGGGGAAAACTTGTAGAACCGTATTCTGCAATACACTCAGACTTGAGGGATAAAAACCTAAGGGAGAAGTAGGTGGTGATGGTTATGAAAAGAAAAGGGAAGAAAGTCAAATCTTCAGGACTTCTTAAATGTTACCTTATGTCTCACTTCTTGCCTATAATCTCCTAACTCTATCTCTTCCTCTACCCCTAGGTGTTGCCACTGTGCCTGTTCTGTGATTTCTAATTCCAGCCCCTCTGTTCTCTCCTTATTATTGCCCTCCGTGGAATTTACTTCTGTATTCAACAATCTGAATGGCCTATCACTCCATCACTGAGTTTTGTGGCCATTCTTGTGTCCTTTTTTTTGTCATTCTAGCTGTTTTAACTTTTCTTCTGTTTCTCCGTATCAAGTGACCATGTTTTATTTTTTAAATGCAAGTAGTTCCTAGACACTGGCTCCCACGGTAACCTTTTTTTTTTTTTTAAGTACAACCACCCACAAATCAGATATTTTCACCCCTGTACATATCAGGATGTTAAAAATGCAGATCTGACTTTATTTATTTATTTATTTATTTTTCAGATCCGACTTTAAAATCCATGTTTTCTTTACTCCACCAGGCTGCCTTTCAAAATATCTTTTGAGTACCCATTTTGTATAGGTTCTGATGTAGGTATTACCCTCACTCAACAGGTGAGGAAGCAAGAATTCAGTATGTACCAGAAGTCCACCTTATACACAGTTACCTGTGGAGAAAAGTAGCTCTCTTTATCAGAACAAATCTCGTACAGGTTTATTAAGAACCTTTCTTAACAAGTCGTTGACCAGGAACTTTCCTATCGAGTGGCCTCATGTTTGCCCAGTAAAGTCTCTTGGAAAGTATAAATGCAGATGAAACCGCTTGTGAATTTCCCAGGTCCCAAAGACGGGAACAGGGACCTGGAATACTGTGGTGATGGTCGAAAGATTCTTCCACATCAACATTTATGTATATCCTTGCAATAAACTTCTGATGTGAATTATCTGTGTTCCCATGTCACATAATTGAGTAATTGCTGGAGAAGGGTTAACAACACAGATCTGACTCTTAACGCCTATGTTCTTTTTTTGCCCTTCGCTGGGTTCTTAGTTCCCTAACCAGGCAGTGAACCCCTGACCATAACTACTAGACAACCAAGGAATTACGAAGTCTATATTCTTCGAACTTCTGAAGTTTGTATTTGTTTCCTCATCTGCAGTCATCCTTGGCCTAGGCATGGAAAAATAAGTGTTTTTCAGTCTGATCCACCAATTAGTTCCTTAACTTTTCAATCTCTTCTGTGTATAAATATGTTCAGTACTTATGAAAAGAACCTTATTCCTACTATCCATCTTCTATTGTCACTGAAGTCTCCCTCAGGTCTTAGCATAAAAAGTGTTAGCCACTGGCATAATGAGAGCAATATGACATTTCAAGCACAATGATAAACATTGATCAAGCTTTATCATTTTTTCACAAACATACTTGAGACAGGGTTATTCTTGCCATTGTGGCTTTAGAACTTAACTGCCTGCTCACTTGTCAAGTCTGATTCCTTTGGGCCTATTCAACTGTACCACCCTCTATTAGAACTTATCCTTAATAACTGCCACTCTCCTACTTTCCTCTAGTTAGACCTCTGTCTTCCTATCCATCCCTTGATACTTTTAAATGTTACACAGACAGTCCATTCGATGTTTCTGTCTCAGTTCCTTGGCCCAATCTCCAGTGATTTCTGCTCTGTCTTAGCCCTTAGTTATATGCTGGCCATTGTCACCACCCTAAACGGTTCCATCTCAAAATGCTATTGCGTCTTATTCACTGACTAGTCCTTCCACTTTGTTTAATGAACTATTCCTTTACCATTTTTTTTTTTCCATTCTAGTCATTCTTTTTGAATAGGCTGAATTTCCTTTCATCTCTTTGTTGGACTTTGATAAAAATGAAACATTTGTGCCTGCCTTTGGACATCCAAAAACTGACCAAGAGGGACTTGTGTGGTGGTCTGGTGGCTAGGACTTGATGTTCCCGATTCAGGGAGCCCGAGTTCAATCCTTGGTTGGAGAGCTAGATCCCACATGCCACAACTGAGAGTTTGCGTGCCTCAACTGAAAAATCCCACATAGTGCAGTGAAGATCAAGATTCTGCGTGCTGCAACTGGGACTCAGCTCAGCCAAATGAAAAGCTATGGGAAGGGGCCACCCCTCCCCACCCCCTGCCCATAAACACCAACCCCAGCTGTGCTACCTACCACCTATAGGGGATTCTGTCTTCATACTAAAGAGCAGACACAGAGACTGCAGAGATAATGTTCATGTCAAAAGAATGAGTCTTAAAAAAAAAAAACTGCCCAAGGAAATCACTATAGAGCAAATTTTTATCACTATGAATCCATGTGTGCTGCATGTACTTAGTCACTCAGTTGCATCCAACCCTTTGTGACCTCATGGATGGTGGCCCGCCAGACTCCTCTGTTCATGGGGATTCTCCAGGCAAGAATACTGGTGTGGGTTGCCATACCCTCCTCCAGGGCATCTTCGCAACCCAGGGATTGAACCCAGGTCTCCCACATTGCAGGCAGATTCTTTGCTGTCTGAGCCACCAGGGAAGCCCATGGCTAACTTCAAATGGAGCCTCTGCCCCTGTAATCCCACTAGATTTTTCTAGTCATCTCTCCTGTTCCCTGCAGTGACTATTTCAAACCAATATTCCTAAGCCTCTTATCCCCACCACTCTGTTCCCTTTCTGCAAGTAACCTTATATATTTACTTCACAGGCAAAAATGGAAGCTATCAATTAGGAGCTCTGATAACAACTCGCAACTCATAACTTGGTCACCCATCTCCATCTGCACCATTCTCTTCCTTCCCTGCCATCTAAACAGGACAGGCATCCCTCTCAAAGGCCAGTGCCAATGCCTGGGCCCTGAATCCTAGTCCTTCCTTCTTTGGAGACCTCTGACTTCTCCCCACTTTAAATTCTTATCATAAGCGTCTAACTATGCTGAAGGCTTCCGTTAAACAGACCCCTCTATCTCCTAGGTACTATGTACTTTTTTCCACTTTCCAGCTGAACTTCTCAAACAGTTGGATATTAATACTTAGGTCCTCTCCATTCCCACTCTATTTTGACTTCTGTAACCTTTGATGAGGAGAAGAAAATGGCAACCCACTCCGGTATTCTTGCCTGGGAAACCCCATAGACAGGAGCCTGGTGGCCTATAATCCATGGGGTTGCAAAGAGTAGGACACGACAGCACAGCACAGCAACCTTTGTTGAAACAGTTGGTGAGCTCACCCGAGCTCACCGAGTGACGTTCATATCCCTGAATCCAGTGGCTATTTCCCCAGCTTACTTCATTTCTCAGTGGCATCTGGTACTATTGACTAGTTCCTCATCAACACTCCACTGGTGTCTGTGATTCCACTCATGGTTTTACTACTACCTCAGGCCACAGCTTCTTAGCCTCCTTGGTAGGATTACCTGCCTCTAACCATTAAATCTAAAAGTTTCTCTAGGTCCTGTTCTTTCTCATTCTAGTTTTTCTGGGATTGTTTCATCCTCATGCTGAGCCCTAGTTACTGATGACTCAGATCTCTCCTCATTGAGCTACTTGATTGATGTCTCCACTTAGGTGTTTCAAAAACGTCCCAATTCAACATGTTTTCTGATAAATTTTTCCTCCTAGGCCTAGTACTCAACCAGTTACAGAAACTAGAAACTTCACTCAACTGCCAAAATCCTATCCGATTAAATTTCTAAAAATCCCTTGACTCTGTCTGCTTCTCTTCATCATCACAATCTCACCAGTATTATTGCAATTCCTGCTTCTCATACTCACTTTTGCAGCCCTCCAATCTATTCTCCACACACTAGCTAGAAGACACAAACTGATGCTTAAGACCTTGCAATAGCTCCCCATTTTTAGACTAAACACACATTCTGTACGTGACCTACAAGGCCCTGCATGATCCAGCCCCTGCCTATCTCAGCTTAATCTTGTCAGTAACTGTCAAACACTGGTCAGTTAATACTGTTCACTGAATTGAATTGAAATGAACCACACACCTCACTCTCTGTGTGTCCTAACCACTCTGGCCTTTCATTCCTCTAACCTGTTATACCTGATTCCTCTGTACCTGTTGTTTCCTGACTTGCAGTGCTTTCCCCCTTTACCCACCTCATTTCTACTCATTCTTGAGTACTTAGTTCAAATACTTTCCTCAAATAACTCATCCCAGACTCCAGCTCCCATAAATGCTTCTGCTTTTGGCTTGTAGTGCTTGTACACTTGGTAATTATAAACCCCATGAGGTCAGAGTCCTTGTCTGTATTGCTCACCATTGTATCCTTATCACCATGCCTGGCACATAAAAGTGCTTGATAAATATTTGTTGAATGAGTATCTTTCAGTCTCTTCCTAGCTCAATCAACTATTTATATAAGAGAAAGGCTTTTAATCAAAAGGGACAGCAATGAATCTGCATTTGACATTTCGCCAATGATTTTGAAGTTTTTTTCATTCAAAATTTCACTTTCTGAATCTTCCTTCCTTAATGAGATAAGTCAACACCCAAAAACCTCTGTCTGCAGCAAATTATTCATAGCTTATTATGTGGGAGGCTGGGAAATGTTATCTTCAATCTTCCTAGTCATTTACCCGGTTAAAAGTGGGAGGTTCCGGGGCTTCCCTGGTGGCTCAGTGATGAAGAATCTGCCTGCCAATGCAGGGGATACGAGTTTGACCCCTGGTCTGGGGATATGCCACATGCCACAGGATAACTAAGCCTGCATGTCACAACTACTGAAGCCTGGGCACGTGGAGCCCATGCTCCACAACAAGAGAAATCACTGCAATGAGAGGCCTGTGTACTGCAACTAGAGAGTAGCTCCGGCCCACCGCAACTACAGAAGACCTGAGTGCAGCAACAAAGACCCAGTGCAGCCATAAAAATACATAAATAAAAAAAGTTTGTTTTTTTTTTTTAACTTTGAGGTTCTGTTACTAAGAAAGAAAAGAATGGCTACTGGGAGGTACTGCCAATCCACTTTCCATACTAACCAAGAGTGATTCTTGTAAAATAGAAATTTAACCATGGTACTCATCTACTTACACCTTCCATGACCTTCAGACTCCTCCTCACAACTGAAGCTTACTCTGATGGGCTCTGGCCTCATCTTCAGCCAGCTTTTGACTCTCTTATCCTTGGTTATAAAATAATCAATTTACTTGTAGGTTCAGACACATCCTGCTAACTCTGGACTCTGTTTTTCTGGGTATGCCCCACATTCTTCCATATACTTATAATAATTCACAAATACTTGAGTGACTGCTTTTACCAACATTGTTAAGCCCTGAAGATACAGAGGTGAATGAGAAAGATGCAGTCATTTTCTTGGAACTTAATGTGGGTATGGTGAAGGTCAATATAGAACAAGTAATCACAACTGTGATGTATGTCATGAAGAAGAAATATGCATTGCAGTGAGAACAGACAGCAGGACTAACTTAGCTGTGTGTGGGGTGAAGAACTTCCCTGGGAAAGTGATTCTGAAGCTGAGACTTGAAAGATAAGTTAGAACTAACCAGACAATAGACAGGGGCAAGTGCTGCCCTGTTTTCCACCTTTCCTGTTTAGATGCCACCTTTTACTAATTACCCTATTTAAAATTGCAACCCATCCTCTCCTCATATGGCCTTTACTGAACCTTTTTATGTCTCATTCACCATTATGTCCACAGCACTTGGTAGAGTGCCATAAACAAGGACAAAAATACATAGTTTGCACAACTCGGTTATATCACATGCTTATTATCTACCAGGCTCTGCTGCTGCTGCTGCTAAGTCACTTCAGTCGTGTCCGACTCTGTGCGACCCCATAGATGCCAGCCCACCAGGCTCCCCCGTCCCTGGGATTCTCCAGGCAAGAACACTGGAGTGGGTTGCCATTTCCTTCTCCAATGCATGAAAGTGAAAAGTGAAAGTGAAGTCGCTCAGTCGTGTCTGACTCTTAGTGACCCCATGGACTGCAAGCATTTTATGTAACAACTCATTTAATTCTCACAACACTGTAAAGTAAGTACTATTATTATCTTTGTTTACACATAGAAAAATGAAACTGCAGAAAAATATCTCACAACTAGTCATTGGTGGAGTCAAGTTTTCAGTCCAGCTTGACTTTCAGAGTCTGACCTCTTTCTCACTAATGAAGATTGCTGTACATTTATGCATTTGTTCTACAAATATTTTCTGGTCACCTACTCATGGTGCCTAGCGCTAGAGAGAGCAGAGAGCAGTCAGAATCTGTCACCATGGAGCTTAGACTTCTAGTCAGGGGAAACAGACAATAAGCAACTAAGTATGTACTGATATGAGATGGTAATAAGTACTATGGAGAAAATTAGTGCACAGTAAGAAGGACAAGGATGATGGGGATACTGTTGCTATTTTATGCTAGGTTGTCAGAGAAGAATTCACTAATGAGGTCTCTTGAAGCCAAAACTTGAAATGAGGGAGCAGGCCTTGGGGACATCTGGAAGAAGAGTATTCACTGTGCTATAGCCTCTAGTTGTCCCCAGCATCCATTGTCCCCTTCTTCTTTTATTAATTGAACCCCTGACTTTAACCCAGATAGATGGTTGCTGAAAATAAAGATCAAATTCTGTAGCTTTCCTTGCAGTTAGAAGTGTCTGTGTGATGAATGACATGTGCAATGGTAGATTGTGCTCTTAAGGGTAAGGGCATGCCTTCTCCTACTCTTTCCCGCATCTCACTACTTGGGATGGGGCTCAACACACATGCTGGTGAACTCTCCTGGATTTTGAAGACAAGGACCACTTCCTTGAAGAAGGCAGAACAACTCAAAGGCTGCCATTTAAGCCCTGGAGTACTTATACTTGGACAGTTCTATGAGAGAAAAAATAAACTTCTATCCTGTTCAAGCCCTTGTATTTGGTGGGGGGGGCGGTCTTTTTATTATTACAGCATACGTGTAGTAGACAGAATGTTAACATGGTGCCCAAGATTTCCCACCCCACCGTGTACACACCATGTATAAGCCCCGGGACTGAATATGACAGATTTTGCTTCTCTGATTAGGTATATGACATACTTGACTGTAAGAAAAGGAGATTATCTGGATAGGCCAGGCCTAACCACATTTTAAAAGCAGGGAGTTTTCAGGACTTCTCTGGTGGTTCAGTGACTAAGACCACGCTCCCAATGCAAGGGGCCCAGGTTTGATCCCTGGTCAGGGAACCAGACCCCACATGCTACAACAAAGACCTGGCACAGCCAGATAAATAAATAAATATTTAAAAGGCAGGCAGAAGAGAATGTCAGAGAGATTTGAAACATGAGAGGGGTTTGAGGCACTGTGCCTGATTTGAAGATGAAGATACCATATGGCAAGAAAGACCAGTGGCCTCTTGGATGGAGCAGAGAGTGGCCCCTGATGCCCACGAGGAATCAGGGACCCCATCCCATAACCACAAGAAACTGAAAAGTGCCAACAACAAGAATGAGCTTGAGGACTTCTGGCCATCCAAAGGTTAAGACTCTGCACTTCCACACACACACGCATGAAAAAACAGAATGCTTGGAGGAGGATTTTCCCCCAGAGCCTCCAGACAGAAACTCAGTCCAACCAACAGCTAGATTTCAGACTTATGATATCTTGAGCAGAGAACCCAGTCAAGCCATGATGAGGGCACTGACATTCAGAACTGTGAGGTATTAAATAGGTGTTTTCAAGCTGCTTAGTTTGTGGCACAGAAAACTTGTCTGTCTCTTAAACGATCGGTAGGCAGAGATGCACTGTACTAAGGCTCTGGGGTGGGAGCATGTTGGGTGTGATTCTGTGAATGGGGAGAGAAGGACAGAGTCCACAGTGGTAGTAGCCAGCTGAGCAGTAGCAACTTGTAGGCCTTGTAGGACTTCCCGAGGGGACAAGATGATACAACATTAGTGAGTTTGAGCAGAGTAGTGATACGATCTGCCTGTATTTGAAAAAGGCCACGAGCTGGTCTAAAAAGAGCAGATTGTATGGGCAAGAGTAGAAGCCAAGAGATCAGTTAGAAGGTGATAGAATAATCCAGGTGAGAGGTGATAGTGGCCTAGACCAAGGTTTAGCTCTTTGGTGATGTTCAGTCGCTCAGCTGTGTCTGACTCTTTGGGACTCCACAGACTGCAGCACACCAGGCTTCCCTTTCCTTCACCATCTTAGTGACTTAGTGGGTTTAGCTCTTATTGGTGAGAAATACTTGGATTTCGGATATATTTTGAAATTACAGCTTCACAGAATTTTTGCTGAATGATTAGACATGCAATATGTGCAGGGGTGGGGGTGGGGAACTATCAAGGAGACATTTCATGCAAAGATGGGCACAATACAGGACAGAAATAGTATGGACCTAACAGAAGCAGAAGATATTAAGATATTAAGAAGAGGTGGCAAGAATACACAGAAGAACTATACACCAAAGATCTTCATGACCCAGATAACCACAATGGTGTGATCACTCACCTAGACCCACAAATCCTGGAATTCAAAGTCAAGTGAGCCTTAGGAAGCATCACTACAAACAAAGCTAGTGGAGGTGATGGAATCCAGCTGAGCTATTTCAAGTCTTAAAAGGTGATGCTATTAAAGTGCTGCACTCAATATGCCAGCAAATTTGGAAAACTCAGCAGTGGCCACAGGACTGGAAAAGGTCAGTTTTTCCAATCCCAAAGAAAGGCAATGCCAAAGAATGTTCAAAGTACCGCACAATTGCACTCATCTCACGCACTAGTAAAGTAATGCTCAAAATTCTCCAAGTTAAACCTCACTTGGATCAAGGAGTTTGTCTTACTTAGAATTTTTGCTAAGGTTGTGGTAGTCTAGATGGATACATGCAAGTGCATGTTGGGTGGGGTGGTGTGTCCCAAACACCCCTGTTGTAAGTGCCCATAGCAACTTACAGGCTCAGTATCAGATAAACAAGCATATGGACTACACCTTCCCAAGATACCCTCAGGATCGCTACTTTCCCAAATCTCCCAGGTTCAGTACCTGAACCGAGAACTTCCAGATGTTCAAGCTGGATCTAGAAAACACAGAGGAACAGAGATCAAATTGCCAGCATCTACTGGATCATAGAAAAAGCAAGAGAGTTTCAGAAAAACATCTATTTCTGCTTTATTGACTGTGCCAAAACCTTTGACTGTGTGGATCACAACAGACTGGAAAATTCTTCAAGAGATGGCAATACCAGACCACCTTACTTGCCTCCTGAGAAATCTGTATTCAGGTCAAGAAGCAACACTTAGAACTGGACATGGAACAACAGACTGGTTCCAAATTGGGAAAGGAATATGTCAAGGCTATATATTGCCACCCTGTTTATTTAACTTATGCATAGAGTACATCATGCGAAATGTTGGGCTGGATGAAGCACAAGTGGAATCAAGATTGCCGGGAGAAATATCAATAACCTCAGATACGCAGATGACACCACCCTTATGAAAGGAAGTGAAGAGCCTCTTGATGAAAGTGAAAGAGGAGTGTGAAAAAGCTGGCTTAAACTCAATGTTCAAAAAACAAAGATCATGATATGTGGTCCCATTCCTTCATGGCAAATAGATGGGAAAACAATGGAAACAGAGACAGGTTTATTTTCTTGGGCTCCCAAATTACTGCAGATGGTGACTATAGCCAAGAAATTAAGACGCTTGCTCCTTGGAAGAAAAGCTATGGCCAACCTAGGGAGCATATTAAAAAGCAGAGACAGTACTTTGCTGACAAAGGTCCATCTAATCAAAGCTATGGTTTTTCCAGTAGTCATGTAAGGGATGTGAGAGTTGGACCATAAAGAAGGCTGAGCGCTGAAGAATTGATGCTTTCGAAATGTGTTGGAGAAGACTCTTCAGAGTCCCTTGGACTGCAAGATCAAACCAGTCAATCCTAAGGGAAATCAGCCCTGAATTCATTGGAAGGACTGATGCTGAAGCTGAAACTCCAATATTTTGGCTACCTGATGTGAAGAACTGACTCACTGGAAAAGACTGACGCTGGGAAAGATTGAAGGCAGAAGGGCAGAGGATGAGATGGTTGGATGGCATCACTAACTCTATAGACATGAGTCTGAGCAAGCTCCGGGAGTTGGTGATGGACAGGGAGGGCTGGCCTTGCTGCAGTCCATGGGGTCGAAAAGAGTCAGACACGACTGTACAACTGAACTGACTGAACCTTTGACCCAAGCAACTGGAAAAACGGACTTGCTATTTACTGAGATGCGGAAGAAAACGAAAGAAACAGGCTTATTTAGGGGAGGAGGCAGTTAGGACTCAGGTTTTGGACCTTTTAAGTTTTTAAAAAGTTTGGGATTCTTATCAGATATCCAAAGTGAAGGTGGGACTCTGTCACATGCTGAATTTCTATTTATGTTAATCATTCAGGCGTTTTCCCCTGCCCTCCCACTACCCCAAAACCCCCAGATTTTGATCAAGGAGTTTGTCTTACTTGGATTTTTTGCTAGGTGTGGTGGTCTAGGTGGGGTGGGTTGGGGTGTCCCAATGACCCCTGTTGTGGGGGCCCGTAGCAACTTACAGGCTCAGTAATAGATAAACAGGCAATATGGACTACACCCGCTCACGACGCCCGCAGGATTGCTACTTTTCCAAACCAAAGAAGTAGTTAGTTCTTTTCCAGACCCAACCAGCCAGTCTGCCTATTTCCAAAGCCTGCGGGCAAGGGGAAGAGGGCAGATTTGGCCTGGGCCCGCCCCCTCCCCCAGGGCCCCTCCCCCTCCCCCAGGGCCCCGCCCCTTCCTGTCCTCGCAGGGGCTCTCACCGGAGGCTCGGGCCTCAGGCGACGTGCTAACTGTTCTAACAGTTGGCAGGGGTGGGGCGGCGGGTGAGTCCGCTGCTGGGGATCCCTTCCTTTCGCAGCACTGCTCCCAGACACACAGACACACACACATTCTCACCACTGCCCCCGCCCCCCACCCCCGCGCGCGCAGGGTCCCTTTCTCCCCCACCCCTCCCTTCCTCTCCTCTTCCACCTCTTCTTCCTCCCGCTCCCAGCCCAGACCTCCCCGCTCTTCCCCCGCCCCCGTCTCTATCCCCCCTTGTAGTCCTTTGTACCCGCTCCTCTGCTTTCTGTCCTCAACACGTTCTCTTAGTCCACGGGCGAGGGCAGACGGGACCGGGACTTCCCTGCCTGTCTGTGACGACCTCTTCCCCTTCAGGCGATCTCCAGGCTCCAGTCCCAGTGACAGTTCCCTGCTATTCTGAGGTCCTCTGAGAGAGCCCTTTTAGGTGCGTGAGCCACTTTGCCTCTACCAGTGATCATACGTGTGCGTGTCAGTCTCTGTATGGGGGTGGCTGTGAATAGAGCGAGCCTGTGCCCGAGACCCAAGTCTAAGTTCATCCATTTCTCCTACAGGCACCTCCCCATGAAACCTCACCAGCACATCCCGCTCTCTTCCCTTCCCTTGCCTTCTGTGCCCCATTGTCCAGGTGAGAGGATGGTGTTAGGGGCAGTGGGAAGGGACTCCTGTGCAGGGAGGGGCCTACCTCCATCCTGGGCCTACTTTTCACCGGACTTAAGGGGAAGCTGTGGGGTTGGTTGAGGGTCTCAGGAAACTGCAGCTCTATCCATCTCACTGTCCTAAGTCCCTCCCTTCCCCGTTCTCCCAATCCTCTTGACACTGCCCAGAGCCTAAGCCCCCTTCTCTTGCCCTGTCTTGTGCTGCGCCAAGCAGGTGAGATCCATCAACCAGGAGCCTGGAACTGGCAGTTGGATCCTGAGCAGTGGGCAGGAGCAGTTCGACGGCAGTTGAATGCCTGGCTCCTCTTGGTCTCAGATGAAGAGGCATCATCTAAAGCCCTTGAATCTCGGCACTCCATAGGTGTCCTGGACAAAGAAGAGCAGCGCCAAGCCTGTCATGGAAGAAAGAGGCAGTCCCTGAAGGCAGTGACTTGGTCCGAGAGGCCCACAGTGCTGGAGCTCCTGGTAGCTGAGCTCCAAACCCTGTTCTTGAAAGTGCTACAGGATGGCAGTCCTGCGGCGTGGAACTACCTGCATGCCGTGCTGGGTCTGCTGCCCCCATATCGAGCGCTGCTGGTCGGTCGCCTTGACTTGCTGCCTTTCCTAGAGCGGCTGTACCGCTGGGCACCCTGGGTTCAGGCCCAGCTCCACTTGGATCTGCTGGATGCCATAGACCAGGCCTTTCCCCGAGATACCTCGTTGTTAGAGGGCACCTCCCATGTTGACTGCTATCCCCAGAAGAAGCGGTTCCCTCATGGGACCCCACACCCAGCATGCCCTTTTGTGCAGGCCCAGTGGGAAGGGCAGCAAGTTGAGGACGATTTGGCCACATGGCTGCGACCACTGACCCTGCCCGAGCTACAGCACAGCCTGGGTATTGTCGGTGCGGAAGTGGCCGTGGAAGAGACCCAGTGGCTACAGGGCCTCGGGCTTGTGCCCTTGGCACTGGCGACTGACATCCCAGTACAGTATGAAAGCAGTGACACTGACAAGGCAGAGGAAGAGCCTGTTGGAAGAACAGAGACTAAGTAAGTGAGGAACCTAGTCCAGGGCTCTGAGCAAAGGAAAGAAAAAACCTCTGTCTTTCTTTCTGCTAATAATCCCAGTGGCCTCAGTGTTAATCCCCTTAGGAAAATGCAGAAATTAATGAAAATCACAAGTCAACCTCGAGGAAGCCAAAGCTTCAGAAAACAGCCTGAGTTTCCAGAGTTTCTAGACTTCTTTCTCATGTAGTGATTAGTTGTTTTTCTCACTTGTTCCATAATCCCTGAGTCTTGCCTCTGGGCCTACCTACTGCAGGATACTCAACCTGGGTCTCTCCCTCCGCATGCTCCTAGGTGAGTGCCTGCTTGGGGCCCCCTCCCACTCATGTCTATGTGAGCTAAACCAGCTCCAAGGCAGACTAGAGTTGGCTGCACTGCCAGCTAGGACTTTTCATTCTGATCCTTCCAGAGTCTTCTTGCCCTACGAGTGTGGGACTCTTGGCCCTTGGAGTTATGATTTTCTCCCCAGTCTGGCTCTTAAACTGCTCTCTAAGGATTTCAGAATGCCTACAGAGACGCCCTCTTCTCAGAGTTCTCTAACTCTAGTCTTGAAATTTCTCCCTGTCCCCTGGCCAGCTTCTCTGTGACACATTCTAGAAACTCAAGCTGTTTTCTATTTCATATTCTCTAGGACTGGCTTGCAGGCATTCATACATTCACTGTCTGGGAAGAAGGCTAGTTTTACCTTCGATCAACCTTGGCGTTCGCAATTTTAGCTCTGTTTATGGCTGGGTCAGACTTCCCTGGTGGCTCAGACGGTAAAATGTCTGTCTATGATGCAGGAGACCCAGGTTCAATCCCTGGGTTGGGAAGATCCCCTGGAGAGGGAAATGGCAATCTACTCCAGGACTATTGCCTGGAAAATCCCATAGACAGAGGAGCCTGGTAGGCTACAGTCCATGGGGTCGCAAAGAATCGGACAGGACTGAGCCACTTCACTATATCACTATGTATGGCTGGGTCAAGTTTTTCCTGAAGCCTTAGAGCCTTAACGGTGGGCAGATAGGCAGGCTTTTGGGGCCCTGATGGAAGGTGGCCAGTGCTTTCATTGTGTATGCCTTCAATTGCCCCACCAGATGCTTTTTTTTCAGTGATCTGCCCTGTGCCCTGAGTATAAGTCTCCTTACCTGGGGGAACAATCTAGATTGAGCGAGAATGGGCTGAGATGCTGGCAAGAAAAAGTCAAGTTCTTGGTACTCTTTTTGGAGCTGGCAGTAAACCTCTGAGGCCTAGTTCAGTTCAGTTCAGTTCAGTTCAGTCGCTCAGTCGTGTCCGACTCTTTGCAACCCCATGAATCGCAGCACGCCAGGCCTCCCTGTCCATCACCATCTCCCGGAGTTCACTCAGACTCACGTCCATTGAGTCGGTGATGCCATCCAGCCATCCCATCCTCTGTCGTCCCCTTCTCTTGACCCCAATCCCTCCCAGCATCAGGGTCTTTTCCAATGAGTCAACTCTTCTGATGAGGTGGCCAAAATACTGGAGTTTCAGCTTTAGCATCATTCCTTCCAAAGAAATCCCAGGGTTGATCTCCTTCAGAATGGCCTGGTTGGATCTCCTTGCAGTTCCAAGGGCCTCTCAAGAGTCTCCTCCAACACCACAGTTCAAAAGCATCAATTCTTCGGCGCTCAGCCTTCTTCACAGTCCAACTCTCACATCCATACGTGACCACAGGAAAAACCATAGCCTTGACTAGACGGACCTTAGTTGGCAAAGTAATGTCTCTGCTTTTGAATATGCTATCTAGATTGGTCATAACTTTTCTTCCAAGGAGTAAGCGTCTTTCAATTTCATGGCTGCAATCACCATCTGCAGTGATTTTGGAGCCCCAAAAATAAAGTCTGTCACTGTTTCCACTGTTTCCCCATCTATTTCCCATGAAGTGATGGGACCGGATGCCATGATCTTTGTTTTCTGAATGTTGAGCTTTAAGCCAACTTTTTCACTCTCCTCTTTCACTTTCATCAAGAGGCTTTTTAGTTCCTCTTCACTTTCTGCCATAAGGGTGGTGTCATCTGTATATCTGAGGTGATTGATATATCTCCCGGCAATCTTGGTTCTAGCTGTGTTTCTTCCAGTCCAGCTTTTCTCATAATGTACTCTGCATATAAGTTAAACAAGCAGGGTGACAATATACAGCCTTGATGTACTCCTTTTCCTATTTGGAACCAGTCTGTTGTTCCGTGTCCAGTTCTAACTGTTGCTTCCTGACCTGCATACAGATTTCTCAAGAGGCAGGTCAGATGGTCTGGTATTCCCATCTCTTTCAGAATTTTCCACAGGTTATTGTGATCCACACAGTCAAAAGGCTTTGGCATAGTCAATAAAGCAGAAATAGATGTTTTTCTGGAACTCTCTTGCTTTTTCGATGATCTAGTGGATGTTGGCAATTTGATCTCTGGTTCCTCTGCCTTTTCTAAAACCAGCTTGAACATCAGGAAGCTCACGGTTCACGTATTGCTGAAGCCTGGCTTGGAGAATTTTGAGCATTACTTTACTAGCATGTGAGATGAGTGCAATTGTGCGGTAGTTTGAGCATTCTTTGGCATTTCCTTTCTTTGGAATTGGAATGAAAACTGCCCTTTTCCAGTCCTGTGGCCACTGCTGAGTTTTCCAAATTTGCTGGCATATTGAGTGCAGCACTTTCACAGCATCATCTTTCAGGATTTGAAACAGCTCCATTGAAATTCCATCACCTCCACTAGCTTTGTTTGTAGTGATGCTTTCTAAGGCCCACTTGACTTCACATTCCAAGATGTCTGGCTCTAGATTAGTGATCACATCATCATGATTATCTGGGTCGTGAAGATCTTTTTTGTACAGTTCTTCCGTGTATTCTTGCCACCTCTTCTTAATATCTTCTGCTTCTGTTAGGTCCATACCATTTCTGTCCTTTATCGAGCCCATCTTTGCATGAAATGTTCCCTTGGTATCTCTAATTTTCTTGAAGAGATCTCTAGTCTTTCCCATTCTGTTCTTTTCCTCTATTTCTTTGCATTGATCGCTGAAGAAGGCTTTCTTATCTCTTCTTGCTATTCTTTGGAACTCTGCATTCAGATGCTTATATCTTTCCTTTTCTCCTTTGCTTTTCACTTCTCTTCTTTTCACAGCTCTTTGTAAGGCCTCCCCAGACAGCCATTTTGCTTTATTGCATTTCTTTTCCATGGGGATGGTCTTGATCCCTGTCTCCTGTATAATGTCACGAACCTCATTCCATAGTTCATCAGGCACTCTATCAAATCTAGGCCCTTAAATCTATTTCTCATTTCTACTGTATAATCATAAGGGATTTGATTTAAGTCATACCTGAATGGTCTAACGGTTTTCCCTACTTTATTCAATTTAAGTCTGAATTTGGTAATAAGGAGTTCATGATCTGAGCCACAGTCAGCTCCCGGTCTTGTTTTTGTTGACTGTATAGAGCTTCTCCATCTTTGGCTGCATAGAATATAATCAGTCTGATTTCGGCATTGACCATCTGGTGATGTCCATGTGTAGAGTCTTCTCTTGTGTTGTTGGAAGAGGGTGTTTGCTATGACTAGTGCATTTTCTTGGCAAAACTCGATTAGTCTTTGCCCTGCTTTATTCCGCATTCCAAGGCCAAATTTGCCTGTTACTCCAGGTGTTTCTTGACTTCCTACTTTTGCATTCCAGTCGCCTATAATGAAAAGGACATCTTTTTTGGGCCTAGTTAATATGGCTTAATTTCACCATGTTCCCCAGGACTGGCCTTGCAGGCATTCATACATCAAGAAGTATTACTGGATAAACAATATATATCAGGAACTGCTAGATGCCGAGGATACAGAAGTGAAAAGATTCAATCTCTTCCCTTGGGTTTTGCTGCTGCTGCTAAGTTGCTTTGGTTGTGTCCGACTCTGTGTGACCCCACAGAGGGCAGCCCACCCGGCTCCTCTGTCCCTGGGATTCTCCAGGCAAGAGTATTGGAGTGGGTTGCTATTTCCTTCTCCACCCTGGGGTTTTACATCTTAGTTAAGGGAGATAGATGTTAAATTAGTTGATTTAAGTAAAATAGCTTTACAGTTTGTGTTAAATGCTACAAAATCAAAGAACACTGCCTTTTCCCTGGCTCTTCCTCTGGGGGTGGGTGTGTGGGTGTGTGTGTGTGAGTGTGTGTGCATACACATCAGAATTAGGAGAAAGCACATCAGAGGCGTTTGGGTTAACAAAATACCTTGAAGGTCAGGAAGTGAAATAAAGTGGAAAGTTTCAAAGAGGAGGAAGCAGTCAGTGCTAAACTCTACCAAGACAATTAAGAAAAATCTGAAAAAATATTCACTGGGTTTATCAACAAGGAAGAGGTTGGTGAGAGCAGTTTCAGTGTAGTTTTGTGATGAGAAAGTCATACTGTAGTGCATTCAGAAGTGAATGGAAGGGGAGGAAGTGGATATCATGTTTCATTCTTTAATGAAGCTTAGCTTGAAAGAGAGAGATTAGGACAGCAGATTGAAAGAACAGTGGTGTCTGAGTAGGACTTTCAAAAAATTGAGAGGTACTTATAGCCCTCAAGACAGTCTGAGAAGTTGGTGCTCAATAAATATTTGTAGAGTGAATGAATAAGTATAGGCTAACAATGGAAGAAGAGGAAATTAAAAATACATCATTAAGAGGGGAGAAGGGATCCAGAGCACAAATGGAGGAATTAGTCTTGCAGAGAAGAAGGTCACTCCTTCCACTCAAATTTGGAGGCAAAAGTAGAATGGGAATATGTACAGATAAATATGTGGGAAGGCAGCAGAACTTGAGGGAGTTATTTCATGGCTGAGAGCCTCAGTTTTCGCTGGGCAGGGACAGAGGCAAAGAAGGGGATTGGGAGCTCGGCGGGGCTGGGAGTGGGAGTGGGGAGGTGGAAGCCTGAAATAGCAGTCAAGGAGACTGCAAGGGATAGCTGCCTGAGGACTTGTACTAAGACATCGAGCAGAGTGAGCCCAAAGATGAGACTGGACTCCAGGAGTCTATATAGGAGATGATGTTTCTGTTCTGAGATCTTCTGAACCTGCTTAGTACAAGTAGGGCTTTAATTATTGAGGAAATGAAACTTTAGTGCAGTTACACCATTAAGATGTCCTGATCTAATGTCAAAATCACAAACCCTGTTGTTGATGTGAACTTCATTTAGTTTTATTAATTCACTTATTTGTTTTTGGCTGTTCTGGGTCTTCATTGCTGCCAGTGGGATTGCTGCCAGTGGGATCTCTCTAGTTGCGGAAACCTGGGGCCACTCCCCGGTTTTTGTGCTAGGGCTTCTCATTGTGGTGGCTTCTTTTGTTGCAGAACACAGGCTCAGCAGCTGTGGTGCGAGGGCACGGCTGCTCTGCGGCATGTGGAATCTTCCAGGACCAAGGATTGAACCTGTGTCCCCTGCATTGGCAGGTGGAGTCTCAACCACTAGACCACCAGGGAAGTCCCGATGTGAACTTTAGGATGGCATTGTAGCCCTGGGGTAACTTGTTCTGTTGATCTAGATTTGGGTTAATTAATGGCATGAATACACTTGGACTGATTAAGTCTAAACTGAATTATTCAGAGGGTTTTTGGTTTGTTTTATTTTTGTGCTCTGAGTTTGCTCTAACCAAATTTGTTAGTCCAGGTAATTGACTTTTGGCTTCTCTAATAATTAATTTTAATACCAATTTTATCAGCTGATATGGTAGAAGGGTAGGGAGACTGATGGTATTGGTGCAGGCTTGAGAGTGCTGAAGGATGTATAGTTGGATCCCAGCTGGGAAGAGATGGATGTGAAGGTGGAGTTTGGGTGATGATGGAGAAAAAGCCAGAAAGAACCCCCAGGCATGGAGATCATGAAGAATTGGAAAGCAGGTATAATGGGGACAAAGATAGGAGATCTAGAAGGCTAGGAACGTTGCCAGAGAGGAGATATCTAGGACTGTGGGCTTGCCAGGTCATGAGTTGGGACAGCAAAGTATTCCCATGACTTTTACTGAGTATTTTGTAACACTGATGTCATAGTAATCACAATCAATCCAGAACGATTACTCATTTATCAGAAAGGGGAGGGTTCTTCACACACAATCTGAATGACTGCAGCTGCCTGACTGTGTCACCTCTTGGACTGTATTTGCTCAGCATGTAAACCTTTGGGTGTAGATGGTTGACAGGCTCTAACAAGGCCACATCAGGTCCTCTCAGCACCTAATCTAGCTCCTTTGTTCACTGGCAGACAGTGGCCGCCTGACCGCTTTGCTCTGCGTCTTCTCTCCTGACTTTGCATCCTACAGGTCTCAGCTGGACTTGGAAGTTCCTGAGGAGGAGACCCTCCAAAAAAGAAGCACTGGCTTCTTACCACAGATTTCCCTCCTGGGCAGCCAGATAATGGCCGTTATGAAGACAGAGAGATACCTGAAGAAGATCCACTTCCTTTATCTCAACGTGGCTCCCAGCCGCTACTTTACGTGAGAGCCCCTGCCCAGAGCCCTGACCTGCTCCTCCCGCTCCCTGACTCCCCCCACACTGTCTTCCCCTCCTCCTCTCCAGACCCGCTTCTTTCCTGTCCTCTCTCCCCTCTCGTTCCTTCTGTCTCCCAGGTTCCCTCTTCTTCCCTCTCCGCCTTCTCTCCGCTCTTCACTTCCTCTTGCTCCCCTTTGCTCTCATAGCTTTTCGTGTTAGTCACTCTTTTCTGCTTTTTGCTCTGTCTTCTTTATTTTGTCCTAGAATGACAGAAACATTTGGTCATCACCTCAGAAGGGAATTTGATGGTGAACTCTTCGAACTCCAGTGCAAGAATCAGGTGTTCATTTAAACCTTTGTGCTTCACAAGGCATCATTTTCCTTAGACTATTTTCCTTTAACTTTTACCTTTTGGTCCTCGGGTTATCTCTGTGCTATGAAAACAAGTCTTCTTCCATACGACTCAAGAGTCATTCATTCACTTTCTTCCATTAGATCAAAATCTTTAGTATTTTTAAAAGCCCTGTTCAAGTCTCTTCTCTTCCCAGAAATATCAGTAGTAATTACCGTTAATCAACCTTTTTAAAAATACTTGTGTCATTTAATCCCCACCTACCAGGTAGGTGCCATTATTGTTCCATATATGAGATGAGTAGACTGATGCAGAGACAGGTTACGTGACTTGTCCAAGACCACATAGTAAGTGGTAGAAACAAGACTGAAAGCTGGCACTGTCTTAACTCAAAAGTCCATCCTCTTGAGCAGTATCTGATATCTACTCCCAGGAATCTATATATCCTGCAAACACTGACCTCTTTCTCCTGAACTTGAGTAGGACTAATGATCTGTACCATCCACTGATTTACTGATCAGTTCCTTTAACAAGAGCTCACTGAGAGCTCTGTGCTTGTTATTAAGCAATTGTCTCTTGGTTCTAGTTCTGCTTTCTCTCTGCTTTGTGATGCTGGGGCTGGGACTCTGTAAACTTCATTTCTCTTTTTTCAGCTAGCTTCCTGTTAGGTTTGATTCATAGGGGGTGCTAGAACGAGACCGGATAGCAGGACAGAAGGAGAAGGGACTTTGTCCTTCCTTTGCTTTCCCTTCATATCATTGCCCCAGAAATGGTCGTTCACTGTGCCAGCAGCAGGCCCTTTCTGAAGTAGCCTGTTCCTGATCCTGGCACTGCAAGAGGGATCAACGCCAACCAAGGGGTAGCGCTGCCCATCAGAGTTCCGACTCATAGCTCTACAAGGCCCCTCCTCCGAACTCCCTATTTACTAGCAGCAGCCGGGCGCATTCCTTAGAAATCCAAGTTCCTGTACTACAAGCCCCTCCTCCTAACACGTGACTTCTGAGAACCCAAACCTCTTTTCTTGGTTCCTCTAGTCTCAGGGCTGGCATCCATTTCCTGTAGTTATTGTCTCTGCTCTACCTTAGTTTTCCCTTTTTGCTTTTTAGGTGTCCTCTGACACCTTTTTTGAAACACATTTTCTTTATTGAATTCATTTTGTTGAAATGCTGAATACCATTTCTGTTTTCCTGACTGGACTCTGATATAATACTTGGCATCATGAGCGGTCTCAGGAAACGATCCTCAAATATGGGATTCTGATATTGGTTTGGAAATGTCCTTGGCCTTGGACAGTACTAGGCTTCTTGCTAATGGGAAATAGCATGCTAGTAAGCCATGACCTGTCGTGACGTCACAACTGACTGAACTGTCACTGTAGTTGAAGATGATGAACTACCTACTGACACCTCGTGGCTGCTACACTTGACTGTCCAGCCGTAGTGATAGTAATGGTAGCGATGTGGGATGGGAGCCCTGTTGACAATGGTGGAGAGCCTATAGAAGGAAAGTGACAAGCTTAGGGCTTTCAACTGTCAGCTCAGTCATAATCAGAGAAGCAACATATTCAAAGATAATTAGGCACAGAGAGAAACAAGAAACCATGAGCAAGAGAACTAAAAAAGCAGTGAATAATGACAGGGCCCACATCTGCCCAAAAAGGAACACAGTGAAGTGAGTTTTGCACTTGTTGTTGCTTTTCTCCAAACAGAGATTCCAGTAGAGGCAATGGTGCGTCAGTTTTACTATATGCTCTGGAAAGATAGAGAAGAGGAGCTGACCTTTCATCAGACTCAGAAAACTAAAGAGCAGAAGTGGTTTTAAAGCAGATTTGATTTTAAAACAAAAGAGCTGGGGGCCCACACCAAGGAGGGAGGTGTTTTCTGGTTCAACCTGTGTTGTAACCAGAGTCCCATCTGGAAGCCCAGGGGATTTAACTTGTGGGTTCTCTAATGATTTTCATGTTTTATCTAGATACTTTGCCCAGTTTTTCTAGTTGTTCTCAAGGGGAGTGTTGGTCCATCTTGCTAGTGCACCTTCAGTAAAAGTGGAAACCTGGCATTTTTTGTTTCACTTTGAGGTTTTCTTTCAGTGTATTTGCAGTTATCAAAATTTTCTTATGTTTGTCCTAGATTGCCACACTTGCAAGGATCTCAGTCCCCAGGCCAGGGACTGAACCTGGGCCACAGCAGTGAAAGCCAGAAATCCTAATCTCTAGGCCACCAGGGAACCCCCTTTCCTAGATTTTGATTTATACTTAGGGAAGACTACATTCCTTCACTTCTTTAGGGTCTTTGCTCAGCTCTCCCTGACTCCTCCCCTGTGCAGGAAGAATAGCCTCCATTAAGAAGGCCACAGGGGAAGGAGCATCCCTTTGGGAAGTCAGGCCTCAGTTAGGATAGGTAGCTATCCTGCGGGATGCTGCATAATCCAGTGGTTAAGAGAGGGGGACTTCAGTCAGGTAGATTTGGTTTTTAAATCCTGGGCTTCCCTGGTGGCTCAGTGGTAAAGAGTCTGCCTGCCAATGCAAGAGATGCAGGTTCAGTCCCTGGGTGAGGAATATCTCCTGGAGAAGGAAATAGCAAACCACTCCAGTAGTCTTGCCTGGGAAATCCCATTGACAGGGGAGCTTGGTGGGCAACAGTCCATGGTGTCGCAAAAGAGTTGGACACAACTTAGCAGCTAAACAACAAAAATTCTTTCCTTAACTGCCTTGTGCAAACTTATGACTTCTCTTTGTTCAGTTTTCTCATCTGTAATTTGGGGATAATAGTATACTTGAGAACATCTAGTCACTTTGTCAAAAATGAAATAAACTTTTTATATGATTTGACTTACTGAGTTTATTTTGGTATCTATGTATATGCCCTTGAGTCATTTGCTTAATAATATATGGGGGGAATGATGGGGAAGAGAGAGAGAGAGAGGAGGGTGGTTTACCTTTTAGGCATTATATGCATAAGACTTGGGACACACAGCTTTTAAAAGGCTAAAAAATATTTTTAGTGCTTAAAAATATTACTGACTCCAAGTTATGAAAAGAAAACTGCAGGATAAAAATTAATAAATGCTTCATTAAATGTGCCCAAGCATGGAGTTATGGCAACTAGTTTACCTCAACTAGATATAGCACATAATTTATATGTTATATACTTACATATAGAGTGTATTTAATGTGAGATATGGGAGCATTTTCCTGAAATAAGACAACTCACTAGGATTATAAGATGGCTCTGGAGGAATTTATCTGGTTCACTAGATGGCAGTTTTCCTCTTTATTGGCCTGTGTCTAGTGTTCTAGTTACCCTTGCTTTCCTCCGTCCTCAGTTACTCCAAAGGACCCTCCCTGATTATCTCTGCATGTTATTTCAGCAAGTTCAGTTAAGTTCAGTTCAGTCACTCAGTCATGTCCGACTCTTTGCGACCCCATGAATCACAGCACGCCAGGCCTCCCTGTCCATCACCATCTCCCAGAGTTCACTCAGACTCACATCCATTGAGTCCGTGATGCCATCCAGCCATCTCATCCTCTGTCGTCCCCTTCTCCTCCTGCCCCCAATCCCTCCCAGCATCAGAGTCTTTTCCAATGAGTCAACTCTTCTCATGAGGTGGCCAAAGTACTGGAGTTTCAGCTTTAGCATCATTCCTTCCAAAGAAATCCCAGGGTTGATCTCCTTCAGAATGGCCTGGTTGGATCTCCTTGCAGTCCAAGGGATTCTCAAGAGTCTTCTCCAACACCACAGTTCAAAAGCATCAATTCTTCGGCGCTCAGCCTTCTTCACAGTCCAACTCTCACATCCATACATGACCACAGGAAAAACCATAGCCTTGACTAGACGGACCTTAGTTGGCAAAGTAATGTCTCTGCTTTTGAATATGCTATCTAGGTTGGTCATAACTTTTCTTCCAAGGAGTAAGCATCTTTCAATTTCATGGCTGCAATCACCATCTGCAGTGATTTTGGAGCCCCAAAAATAAAGTCTGTCACTGTTTCCACTGTTTCCCCATCTATTTCCCATGAAGTGATGGGACCAGATGCCATGATCTTTGTTTTCTGAATGTTGAGCTTTAAGCCAACTTTTTTGCTCTCCTCTTTCACTTTCATCAAGAGGCTTTTTAGCTCTTCTTCACTTTCTGCCATAAGGGTGGTGTCATCTGCATATCTGAGGTGATTGATATTTCTCCCGGGCAATCTTGATGCCAGCTTGTGTTTCTTCCAGTCCAGCGTTTCTCATGATGTACTCTGCATATAAGTTAAATAAGCAGGGTGACAATATACAGCCTTGATGTACTCCTTTTCCTATTTGGAACCAGTCTGTTCTTCCATGTCCAGTTCTAATTGTTGCTTCCTGACCTGCATACAGGTTTCTCAAGAGGCAGGTTAGGTGGTCTGGTATTCCCATCTCTTTCAGAATTTTCCACAGGTTATTGTGATCCACACAGTCAAAGCCTTTGGCATAGTCAATAAAGGAGAAATAGATGTTTTTCTGGAACTCTCTTGCTTTTTCGATGATCCAGTGGATGTTGGCAATTTGATCTCTGGTTCCTCTGCCTTTTCTAAAACCAGCTTGAACATCAGGAAGCTCACGGTTCACGTATTGCTGAAGCCTGGCTTGGAGAATTTTGAGCATTACTTTACTAGCATGTGAGATGAGTGCAATTGTGCGGTAGTTTGAGCATTCTTTGGCATTTCCTTTCTTTGGAATTGGAATGAAAACTGCCCTTTTCCAGTCCTGTGGCCACTGCTGAGTTTTCCAAGTTTGCTGGCATATTGAGTGCAGCACTTTCACAGTATCATCTTTCAGGATTTGAAACAGCTCCACTGGAATTCCATCACCTCCACTAGCTTTGTTCGTAGTGATGTTTTCTAAGGCCCACTTGACTTCACATTCCAAGATGTCTGGCTCTAGATTAGTGATCACATCATCATGATTATCTGGGTCGTGAAGATCTTTTTTGTACAGTTCTTCCATGTATTCTTGCCACCTCTTTTTAATATCCTCTACTTCTGTTAGGTCCATACCATTTCTGTCCTTTATCGAGCCCATCTTTGCATGAAATGTTCCCTTGGTATCTCTAATTTTCTTGAAGAGATCTCTAGTCTTTCCCATTCTGTTCTTTTCCTCTATTTCTTTGCATTGATCGCTGAAGAAGGCTTTCTTATCTCTTCTTGCTATTCTTTGGAACTCTGCATTCAGATGCTTATATCTATCCCTTTCTCCTTTGCTTTTCACTTTTCTTCTTTTCACAGCTATTTGTAAGGCCTCCCCAGACAGCCATTTTCAGCAAGTAGGATATACATATTTTATCATTTCTAAGATGTACATTTTTTTCACATTTAAACATTTCTGAAATTGTCATGCACCTTACAAACTGGTGGCATATCATATTGATAGCATTTTTTCTTTTAGTGTTTCATAAAAGAATGTTGCAGCTTACAATTGATAGCATCTTAGATTTGATGGGATGTAAGTTCTCTGCGTCTGGAGATATGAACCACTTGGAACTGGCTAGAAGCCTTTTTCTTTCTTCCCACCTGTTTTTGGCTTCCTTTTTCTTCTTAATATCACATCTTTTTGGTTTGAAGAGCATTCTGCTCTCTTTCCCCTCTTCCCACTGTCTTCCGCCTTCCTTTCTGCCTCCTGGTTTCCCCTTTCTGTCCTTCTTTTGTCCCTCCCTGGAGTCTCCACAAGTTCCCAAGGCCGCCACTGATCTGTGCTCTGGTTCAAAGGCCTTACAGCCTGATGATGGTGCCAGCCAACAAGGTGAATCCCGAGCACTACATCTTCTCTGCCTTTGGGATCCTGCACGTACACCCGGTGGAGGGCAGCGAGGCGATGACACTGGGTACCTGGCACCGCCACTCTGTCCTCTGGCAACAGCTCCAGCTTATTCCGTTCTTCAAGTATTGCCTCTTACGCAAAGCCTTAGCCAGGTAGGTGATGGTGGCTATGGGGTTTGGGAAGAGGCATCACAAAGAGCCACAGTACACTGTCACTTCCCTCTGGTTTGTAGCTGGAAGAAGAGTGTGAAGCTGCAGAGGCTGCACCAGCATCGGTCTTTCCTAGAGAAACACCTGCTCCTGGCTGTCCCCCACTTTGGAGCTGGGCTGCTCCATATCAGCAGGTGAGTCTTCAAGTCACAACTTCTATGGACTTTTAAAAAAATATTTATTTGGCTGCACTGGGTCTTAGTTGAGGCATATGGGATCTAGTTCCCTGACCAGGGATTGAATCCAACCCCACTGCATTAGGAACACAGAGTTCTTAGCCACTGGACCACCAGGGAAGTCCCTGCAATGGACTCCTGAAAATTATTTTACAAGCAGTAATATACAGGATCATTTTAGAAGATTTGGAAAATACAAAAAAAGGACAAATGAAAAACTCTTCAGTCTCACCATCTACAGATAATCATGACATTTCGTCACATATTCTTACAGTCTTTTTCCCATCATATATACAAATGCAATCATACTTTACATAATTGTTATGTAACCATTTTCTCCCTCTGAAAAATATATTCTGAACATATCTATGTATTAATAAATTTCTATATCAACTTTCTCCAGATTGTCCAGTTATTAAATATCAAATCTGAGGATGTAATGTAGGTATTTGATACTCTACTCTTACCATGGTATTACTTGAATTTTTTTTTTTTAAGAAAAACTTAGTTTCTCCTGTTTTCAGTTCTTTATTACTTTCTCTGCACAACTCCTCAACCATTGCAGTTATCTTCTGTGATAGGAGTTGCAAGCTCAGATGCCTCCAGGGCCCAAGGAAGAGCTGTGAAAGAAACACAGCAGGCTGGATTCAAGACAGGAGGCATGGGACTGCAGTCAGCTTGGGGATTGCACCTGAAGAGGACAGTTACTACCTAGTTCTGATTGGTTCTTACCGTTAGGAATATGGATCCAGCATGCCAACCACATTATTTTTTCAGGATGACCTAGGAATCCACATTTTGATGTAAAATCTCTTAATTTTTTCTGGTTATCTTTTAATTTTTATTAAAACACCAAAAAGTTTTATTAAAACACTGTGCTGGCCAACTCTTCGTAGTACATACAAAAACCCTTTCATTCTGAATTTGGCCCATGGGCTACCAGTTCACAACCTCAGGTCTAGATTTTCTTCAGTCTAGCTTAATTATCATGGCATAATTGGATGCACAGATCCGAATTTAAGTCCTAAACACTAGCAAGAGACCTTACTCTTTGAGCCCCAGTTTCCTGATCTGAAAACAAAAGATTTTTTCTACTCAGTTCAGTTCAGTTCAGTTCAGTTCAGTTCAGTTCAGTTCAGTTGATCAGTCGTGTCTGACTCTTTGTGACTCCATGAATTGCAGCACGCCAGGCCTCCCTGTCCATCACCAACTCCTGAAGTTCACTCAAACTCATGTTCATCAAGTTGGTGATGCCATCCAGCCATCTCATCCTCTGTCGTCCCCTTCCCTCTCAGAATCAGAGTCTTTTCCAATGAGTCAACTCTTTGCACGAGGTGGCCAAAATATTGGAGTTTCAGCTTTAGCATCAGTCCTTCCAAAGAACACCCAGGACTGATCTCCTTTAGAATGGACTGGTTGGATCTTCTTGCAGTCCAAGGGACTCTCGAGAGTCTTCTCCAACACCACAGTTCAAAAGCATCAATTCTTCGGCGTTCAGCTTTCTTCACAGTCCAACTTTCACATCCATACATGGCCACTGGAAAAACCATAGCCTCGACTAGATGGACCTTTGTTGGCAAAGTAATGTCTCTGCTTTTGAATATGCTATCTAGGTTGGTCGTAACTTTCCTTCCACAGAGTAATCGTCTTTTAATTTCATGGCTGCAGTCACCATCTGCAGTGATTTTGGAGCTCCAAAAAATAAAGTCAAACACTGTTTCCATAGCTGTTTTTAAAAAAAAAATTCACAGTCATAACCAACTCTTTGCAACCCTTTGGACTGTAGCCTGCCAGGCTCCTCTGTCCATGGGATTTTCCAGGCAAGAATACTAGATTAAGTTTCCATTTCCTTCTCCAGGGGAGCTTCCTGACCCAGGGATCAAACCAGCGTCTCCCAAGTCTCGTGCTTTGCAGGCGGATTCTTTACTTGATGGCTTCCCCGATAGCTCAGTTGGTAAAGAATCTGCCTGCAATGTAGGAGACCCTGGTTCTATTCCTGGGTCAAGAAGATCTGTTAGAGAAGGGATAGGCTACCCACTCCAGTATTCTTGGGCTTCCCTTGTGGCTCAGCTGGTAAAGAATCTGCCTGCAATAAGGCAGACCTGGGTTGAATCCCTAGGTTGGGAAGATCCCCTGGAGAAGGGAAAGGCTACCCACTCCAGTATTCTGGTCTGGAGAATTCCGTGGACTGTATAGTCCATGGGGTTGCAAAAAGTCGGACATTACTGAGTGACTTTCACTTTAACTTACCTTCACTTTCTTTACTCAATGAACCAGCAGTGAGAATTAAATGAGATAGTGAATACAGAGTACCATGTTCAGTGCCTCAGTAGGAACTGAGTAAATGATACCCATGTGATCATACTCTGTTTATCAGGGAGTAAAATTTTTCAAGGATATTTTGAGATGTAGATTTTTCAGGGTGGTTGTAGGGGGAATAGATAACAGAAATGGGTTTCTTCAGGGATGGTCAGCCCATAGAGAAGTTGGAGGTTCCTCACCTTTGGTTCTAAAACCTGTCCGTCCATCTAGACTGTAAAGACTTATTCCAAGAAGAAGCCTCTGCAGTCTCTCCTTCTAAGTCAGACCCTAGGATCTCTTTGACCTTCTTTCCTGGCAGAAAGGATTACCCAATGTAAACATTTGTGCATACCCCAGACGTTTGCCAAAGAATTCCACAGTCAGGAACACCCTGGGCTTAAACTCTTCCAAAGAACCCTCAAAAGGAGGCTGTCACTGTCAGTCACTGGGAATGTTATGCTCTTTCTAAACCTTTGCTCATTCTTGGGTGAGCTGGTCTAGGAATAAGTCAAACGAGTCCAAGGAATGAGGGCAGAGTTGCCAGCTCTGACCAGTTTAGCCCTTGATTCCAGACTTCTGCAGGAGCTGCACTCTGTGTCCTGGCTCCCCCATGAAGCAGATCAGTGCTACGAGCTGCTGGACCTGCGGCGAGCTCTAGCCAAGGAGAACCACAAGGCTCTGCGGCTGCTCTATCGCTGCCTGCGTCTCTGCACATCCATCCTTCATCTGGTAAGAGGCTCCCATTTATGGTGAGGTTTTTCTCCAAGCTGAACATGCCAGGGTTTCAGCTATCTCTTGGCAAGCTTCCCAGTGTGTTCTGGACTCTGCAGTGGGCTCAGAGTCTTTGTCCTGTTTACCAACAGCAGCCTGTACCCTAGGTGGATGGATTAATAACAAATAGGCAGAGGCTTAGAGTCAATCTTTTCCTAAAGGCTTGAACGGAGTCGAGAAGGAACACAACAATGTCTGATTTTCAGTCATTTGTGCCAGGAGCAGTAGAGAATTTGAAAGTTGGGATCCTGATCTTACGTGTTTCTGGGCTTATCTTGGAACCTCTGTTGAACTTTTGTCAGGTCACCGTGGCTGATAGAAGCATCCAGTCATGGAGTCCTCCCTTCTTGTGCCTACCTTACGTCTGTGGTACACATCTCCTGTGCGTGCGTGCTCAGTCTCTCGGTCGTGTCCAACCCTTTGCGACTCTTATGAGCTATAGCCCACCAGGCTCCTCTGTCCAGGGGATTTTCTAGGCAAGAATACTGAAGGAGGCTGACATTTCCTACTCCAGGGGATCTTCCTGACCCAGGGATTGAACCCATATCTCCTGCTCTGCAGGCGGATTCTGTACTGCTGGGCCGTTGGGGAAACCCTTCCTTATGTATGCTGCTGCTAAGTCGTTTCAGTCGTGTCCGACTCTGTGTGACCCTATAGATGCCAGCCCACCAGGCTCCCCTGTCCCTGGGATTCTCCAGCCAAGAACACTGGAGTGGGTTGCCATTTCCTTCTCCAGTGCATGAAAGTGAAAAGTGAAAGGGAAATCACTCAGTCGTGTCCGACTCTTAGCGACCCCATGGACTGCAGCCTACCAGGCTCCTCCGTCCATGAGATTTTCCAGGCAAGAGTACTGGAGTGGGGTGCCATTGCCTTCTCCATTCCTTATGTATACACCCATATAATGACTACCAGCAGATCAAGATAGACAATGTCTACAGAACCTCGGCAAGTCCCTAGTGCTTTCTCATCAGGGTTTCCATAAAGGTAACCACTGTTATGGCCCCTGTCACCACAGATTGATTTTGTCTGATTTGAAATTTCATGTACTCTTTTTTTGTCTGGCTTTTTTTCACTTCACATTATGTTAATGAGATTTATCCCTAGCACTATAGGTGGTAGCAGTTCACGCTTTGGTATTGCTGTGTAGTGTTTTACTATACAAATGTGCCACAGTTTATTTGTTAATTCTCCTGTTGATGGATATTTGTGTTCCAGTTTTTTACTATTGTGAATAATCTTATGAAGTTTGTGTGTTTTTTGATCGACATAAACCCTCATTTCTTTGGGATATATATTCCAGGAGTGGAATTGCTAGAATAGGGTTTAGGTATGTTTAACAGTGCCAAACAGTTTTCTAGAGTAGGTGTACCAGTTTATATTCCCATCAGACTTCTAGTTGTCCTGTGATCTCATCAACACTTGAGAGTGTTGAGGTTTTTAATTTTAACCAGATTGGTGAGTGTAGGTTTTAGTTTGTGTTTCTAGGATCACCAGTGATGTTGAGCATTCTTTCAAATGTTTATTGGCCATTTTGGTACTCTCTTCTGTGACGTATTTAACTCTTGTTCAGTTTTGATTGGGTTGTCTATTAATTTGTAAGAGTTCTTTTATATATTCTGCATGTAAGTCTGGTATGAAATATATAAATATTGTGGACATTTATCCTAGTCTGTGGTTTGCCTTTTTATTGTTTTAATAGTGTCTTTTGATGAGCACAAGTTCTTATTTTCTTGAAGTTCATTTTATGATTATTTTTTGGTTAGTGTCCTTTGGGTTCTGGCTTAAGAAATCTTTGCCTATCCCGTATTCTCCTATATTTTCTTCTAGAAATTTTATTACCTTATCATTTACATTTAGTTGTATGATCCATTTCAAATTAATTTTTCTGTATGGTGTGAGGTAAGAGTCAAAATTTTTCTCATTTATGGAAAAGACTGTCCTTTCCCTACTAAATTACATTGGTGTCTTTTTCTTAAATCAGATGATTGTGTATGTGTGGGCCTGTTTCTGGACTCTCTTCTGCTCCATTAATCTATTTGTCAATTTTAATTATTGTAGCTTCATAATAATTCTTAATATCTGGTATTGTAAGACCTACAGCCTTTTGTTATTCAAGATTTCCCTAGCTATTCTAGGTTCTTTTAATTTCTATATACATTTTCAGATCAGCTTGTTAAGTTCTGCAAAATACCTTACTGGATTTTTTTTTTTTAATTCACTTGCTTTAAATCTATAGATCAATTTGGGGGAGGATTAATATCCTAACAATATTTAGTTTCCTAATCTGTGACATGGATCTATTGATTTATTTTGATTTCTTTAATTACTTTTGACAAGATTTTGCAGGTTTCCTGTAGAGGTCTTGAACATATTTGTATTCGTTAGATTTATTGCTAGATACTAGACATTTTTTGTTGCTATTATAAATGGTATTTTAAAACATTGGTGTTTTCTGATAGTTGCTATACCATACACAAAAATTAATTCATGGTGGGTAAAAGACAGTAAGTACAAAAAGAAAATTTAAAAAGCTTTCTGAAGGTAACATGAGATAATATTTTTATCACTCAGGGTTTCTTAAAACAGAAAAATTAAAAGCCATAAAAAACAATGTGTCTATATTAAAATTAACTTTTTAAAAATCACCACTGAAAAAGTGAAAGGACAAGCGAATGCAGCACTTGCTACTTCCTGTGCTGCTGTGTGGAGTGGAATGGAGCCAGCCCCTGTTGGCAGTCACCCCAAAGGTGGCGTGCAAGGGCAGTAAGGCAGAATCAGCGGTCATCATAGCTGGCAACTGAACTGTTACAGAACCAAGCTTATAATCTGTGCTAAATAAAAGCATGCTGCTGTCCATCAAAATGTAGCATTATTGAATAACTCAGATAGATTAGAAACAAATTATGACATTATGTGTGTGTGTTTTAGATACTCATCAATTTTTAAGGAAGTTTCCATCAATTCCTAGTTTGTTAAGAGGTTTTTTTTCAAGAATGGGTATTGAATTTTGTCCAGTGATTTTTTTCTTCTTCTTCTATTTAGATGATCGTGTAATTTTTCTCCTTGAGTCTGTTAATATGGTGAATTGTCAGTGTTCAACCACCTTTGCATTGCTGGTATAAACCCATTTCCTTCCGTTCTTCCTTTTTCCCTCCTTCAGTAGTTGAGGCGCGGGCTCAACTGTTCCTTGGCATGTGAGATCTTACTTCCTTGACCAGGGCCCGAACCTGTGTCCCTGAATTGTAAGGCAGATTCTTAATCACTGGATCTCCAGGGAAGTCCCCTAACCAGCACTCCTGATTCCTTGTTTCCTGCTGTTTTTTTTTTTTTCCACAGCTCTCATAATTTTTTCATACAATATAAATTTACTATTTATATGTTTATTGTGTATTGCTTATTGTGTTTACCGTATGTACTCCAACAAGACGGTAGGAATGGTTTTCTGTTTCATTAACTAGTATGTTTCTATTACTTATTGTAGTGTATGACATACAGTAGGTGCTCAGTGAATATTTGTTGACTGAATGAATGCCAAGTTGAGTTTGTATCTATATCTTTCTCCCAAGAGGAATAAAATCTTGGCATTCTTCTAATTTTCTTTTTCTCCTCTCCCTACCTTCCACCCTTCTCATTATGCTTTTTTTGATATCTCCTGGAATTTTAGTCCTACACTGTTACAAACATTTTGGTTTTATGGCTTCTCATTTAGAATTGATAATATATTTCACAATTTTTTTTTCTCATTACAGCTTTTTGTAGACCACTTTATCTTCTTGTATTCATTTTCTTCTGTCAGAAATATACTCCTTTTTTTTCCAGAGAGAATCTGTGGATGGTAAATTTTTAGAGTCTTTGTATATCTAAGAATGTCTTTATTCATCTTCAAACTTCAGTGATACTGTGGCTAGATATGGAATTCTAGGTTTTTAAAATCTCCTTAGAACTTTAAAGATATTGGTCCTAGTGGTCAGGTTTCTAAAATGCATACTGATTATGTTCTGTTGTAATTATTATTGTTGTTGTTACTTTGTTTTTCTTAAGAATCCCCATTTTTCTCTCTATTTTTATTATTTATTTTTTTTTGAAGTACAGTTGATTTACAATGTTTCTTTACCAACTGAGCTATCAGAGAAGCCCCATGAGAAATCTCCTTAGAACTTTAAAGATAATGCCCCTCAGTTCAGTTTGATTGCTCAACCGTGTCTGACTCTCTGTGACCCCATGGACTGCAGCACACCAGGCTTCCCTGTCCATCACCAATTCCTGGAGCTTACACAAACTTATGTCCATCAAGTCAGTGATGCCATCCAACCATCTCATCCTCTGTCGTCCCCTTCTCTTTCTGCCTTCAATCTTTCCCTGCATCAGGGTCTTTTCTAGTGAATCAGTTCTTTGTATCAGATGGTCAAAGTATTAGAGTTTTAGTTTCAGCATCAGTCCTTCCAGTGAATATTCAGGACTGATTTCCTTTCGGATTGACTGGTTTGATCTCCTTGCAGTCCAAAGGACTCTCAAGAGTCTTCTCCAACACCACAGTTCAAAAGCATCAATTCTTCGGCGCTCAGCTTTCTGTAATGGTCCAACTCTCACATCCATACATGACTACTGGAAAAACCATGGCTTTGACTAGACAGGCCTTCATTGGCAAAGTAATGTCTCTGCTTTTTAATATTCTGTCTGGGTTGATCATAGCTTTTCTTCCAAAGAGCAAATGTCTTTTAATTTCATGGCTGTAGTCACCATCTGCAGTGATTTTGGAGCCCCCCAAAATAAAGTCTGCCACTGTTTCCACTGTTTCCCCATCTATTTCCCATGAAGTGATTGGATCAGATGCCATGATCTTGGTTTTCTGAATGTTGATTTTTAAGCCAACTTTTCCACTCTCCTCTTTCACTTTCATCAAGAGGCTTTTTAGTTCTTCTTCACTTTCTGCCATAAGGGTGGTGTCTTATCTGAGGTTATTGATATTTCTCTCGGCAGTCTTGATTCCAACTTGTGTTTCATCCAGCCCGGCATTTCCATGATGTACTCTGTGGATAAGTTAAATAAGCAGGATGAAAATATGCAGCCTTGATGTACTTCTTTCCCGATTTGGAACCAGTCTGTTGTTCCATGTCCAGTTCTAACTGTTGCTTCTTGACCTGCATACAGATTTCTCAGGAGGCAAATAAGGTGGTCTGGTATTCCCATCTCTTGAAGAATTTTCCACAGTTTGTTGTGATCCACAGAGTCAAAGGCTTTGGCGTAGTCAATAAAGCAGAAGTAGATTTTTTTCTGGAACTCTCTTGCTTTTTCCAGGATACAACAGATGTTGGCAATTTGATCTCTGGTTCCTCTGCCTTTTCTAAATCCAGCTTGAACATCTGGACGTTCACGGTTCACATACTATTGAAGCCTGGCTTGGAGAATTTTGAGCATTACTTTGCTAGCTAGAGTGAGATGAGTCCTATTGTGTGGTAGTTTGAACATTCTTTGGCATTGCCTTTCTTTGGGATTGGAATGAAAACTGACCTTTTTCAGTCCTGTGGCCACTGCTGAGTTTTTCAAATTTGCTGGCATATTGAGTGAAGTGCTTTCACAGAATCATCTTTTAGGATATGAAATAGCTCAACTGGAATTCCATCACCTCCACTAGCTTTGTTCGTGGTGATATTTCCTAAGGCCCACTTGACTTCTCCTACCAGGATTTCTGGCTGTAGGTGAGTGATCACACCATCATGGTTATCTGGGTCATGAAGATCTTTTTTGTATAGTTCTTCTGTGTATTCTTGCCACCTCTTCTTCATATCTTCTGCTTGCATTAGGTCCATATGTTTCAGTCCTTTATTGTGCCCATCTTTGCATGAAATATTCCTTTGGTATTTCTAATTTTTTTTGAAGAGATCTCTAGTCCTTCCCATTCTATTGTTTTCTTCTATTTCTTTGCATTGATGTAATGTCCCTAGCGGTAAGGTTTTAAACAGATTATCCTCTATTGTAGTAATTATTGTTATTGTTAGTGTTTTTTTTGGACTCTCCATTTTCTCTCCATTTTTATTATTTATTTAATTTTTATTGACCTATAGCTGATTCCCAATGTTGTGCCAATCTCTGCTGTACAGCAAAGTGACTCTATTTTACACACACACAAACATATATATATACATTCTTTTTAAAATATTATTTTCCATTATAGTTTATCCCAGGATATTGAATATAGTTCCCTGTGCTATACAGTAGGACCTTGTTGTTCATGGTTTTATCCTAGGTGTCACCCAGTAAGTCCTCTCAATATGAGATGATACCTTCTTTTTGCAGACATTTACAATGGAACTAACCATGCCAGACTCTGTGTTAAGCAGTTAGGGTTAAGTGTGACAGAAGCAAATAAGGAGTAAATTCCTTGGAGAATTTACAGTGTAGTGGATGAGTCACATGAATTGATAATGGTGCACTGGACTAAGGACTATGGTATAGGAACTACTGGATTTTGAGGGCGTTGCTAGAGCATGGAAGAGGACACCTTGCCAAGTATCCAAGGCAAGTTTGTATATGACATGCCTAGCTTAGGTTTCAGCTGCCTTATGTCTGGGTCTCAGAAGACTAGGATCTGAGCTCAGAGTGAGCAGAATACAATTCATAGCTACCTCATACTTCTCACCACAAGCTCTGCTGAGCATCAAAAAGGATAGGAGAGCAGCAGGGCCAAAAGGGTCCGTCTGGCCAAACATACCTTCCTGGTGTTTCCCCTCTGTTCCTCATCAGGACAGGCCAGAGAGGTGGCAACTGTCAGCACTCTTGTAGGCTGAGGAACGTCCCAGCTGTGAGATGAACTCACAAAGAGGCTCCCAGGCTTTTATCCCACATTTCCCGTCCCCCACTGGAAAGTCTTTGTCAGTAGCCAGAGAGGGTTTCTGCTCTCACAGAAGGCTATGTTATGCTGGTCAGCATGCCATATCACCCAGGCCTAGTGACTGGACACCATAACCTGGAATAATTACTGGGCCTTATTTGTTGAATATCTTTTTTTTTCTTTGTCTAATCTACGCATGGCAAATCTATTTACACATGCACAGACTGTCTATTTGAGTTCCCTGCTGGGGGCATTGGAGGAGACCCTGGTTTGATTCCTGAGTTGGGAAGATCCGCTCGAGAAGGGATAGGTTACCCACTCCAGCATTCTTGGGCTTCCCTGGTGGCTCAGATGGTAAAGAATCCACCTGCAATGCAGAAGACCTGGGTTCGATCCCTGGTTTGGGAAGATCCCCTGGAGAAGGGAACAGCTACCCACTCTGGCTTACAGAATTCCAAGAGTGAGCAACTTTCATTTCACTGGGGCATTTGGCAGACAGGCCTGGCCTATCAAATCAACTCATTGTAGCCTCTCAATATATGTTCTCCGTTTCACATCTTCTCTGGTCACTTAAAGATTTCCAGGGCCAATCTCTACTAAGAAGTAGCCCTCCATCTGCATATCTAGGGTCGAGGTTTTAGACTCTGAGACCCAAGAGCTTTGCAACAGACCAGTGGGTGGCCAGTTTGGTCTCCATCCCCCTTTCTCCAGTGAACTTTCCACTCTCCTGACAGATCCATGAGGATACATACCAAATGCAACAGGGCCTGCAGCAGCGACTGAAAAACTGCAAGAAGATCAGGACAGACCAGACCTCCGTGTACCTTCAGAAGGTGCAGTGCCAGCAGCTGGAGCAGAGGCTGAAGCAGGCAGAGGCCTGGTTGCTGCAGATGGGACAGCTGGCCCGCTTGGTAGACTATATGATCTGTCAGAACCTCGTGTCCATCATAGAGGAGGAGATAACCTCTTTTGTGACCAACATCCTACAAGTGAGGTGGTGGGTAGCATGTGGGAAGGTGGGCAGGCAGTTAGGGGCCAACTGGCGGGGAGCAAGTACTGACCTCTGGCCCCACAACCTCTCCTGACCTTTCTTTACAGGCCCCAAGGCAGAAACCCTTTCTCTCAGCACAGCTGGTCTTTGACAGTAGTGGACAGCTGTCTCAGGAGCCCTGTATTGAAAATATGATCCAGACTTTAACTGTGGGCCTAAGGTCAACGAAGGCCTCTGCCCTGAAGGTATTTTGGCTTGGGCAGGGGTCTGGCTGGAGGAATTCCCTACAGGGAATACCCTATTCCTATCATTTAGAATGAGAAGCTCTCAGCCTGGTCTGAACCCTCATTGTTTGCTCTTTCTGCCCCTTCTTTGCACCTTGGCATGAAGGTAATGCAGTCTACAGACCTGAAGACCTTCTGGGAGTCCCTGTGTATTGAAGGTATTTAAGGAGCCCTAGGCTGTGGGGAGGAAGGGTGGAAGGAGGGAGAAGGGCACGTGCAATGTCCTCATGGCCATAGAGTCGGGTATTGGACATGGATGGAGCAGCTCTAACCTGGGTCTGAACATGTGCTGGAGGGTAGGAGGGTAGAGGCATGGTTTTGCTCCTCGTGCGTGTGCCAGTGGGACTTTGTGATGGGTGGGTGATTGTATGTGAGAGAAGAGAGTCAAAGATAACTTCAAAGTTTTTGACTGGACAACCTGGAAGAATGGAGTTCCTGTTTACTGAAGTTGGAAGACCACATGAGGAGCAATTTGGAGGGGAGTGGGTGGAGATCAGAGCCCATTTGGGGCTGTTAAAAGTTTGAGGTTCAAGGTCAGCATCTAGGTAGAGATGTGGACTAGGTAGTTGTTTAAATGGGATTGGGATTCAGGGAGAGATCTGCGTTAGACACAAATTCCAGGGAAAATAGATGGTATTTAAAACCATGAAACTTGGTTAGTTCTAGAAAGTGAGTTCTGATGGGGAAGGGAAGAGATCTGAGGACGGGCCCTTGGGAGGGGGCACCGTGGTGTTTACGTGTTTGCTGTATGAATCTAATTTATAAACATTTTGATGCCTCTTCTCCCTTTTTGTGCAAATCTTAACACAAATACCAAAGTTGGCAATTAACCAGTTTCTAAGAATTAAGGCGAAGGCCAGGGACAGGTGCTGAGGACTGGCTTGCTCAGCTTCCTTCCGCACCTCCTCCTCTGTTCTGCATTTCTGAAACTGTGTTTCTCAGACCTCCTCGAGGCTGGGAGTCATAGGTTATTTAGAGCTATATGCGACTTCAGTTCAGAATTGAGGTAAGTAGGGGAGAGAGGCAGGACGCATGCCATCTGTTCTGCTGGTGGGTCTCGTAATCGTTTACGATCATGTGTTTATGTAGCTGGTGGCATGGCGATGACATCCCAATTTTCCAGGCAGCACAAATCCCTAGACACTTGGCCTAGAGTGTTTTTGTTTTTCAATCCTTGCAGTCATTCACAACTCATGTAATTTTATAAAATAATTGCTTATACTGGGCTTATACTGGGCTACTTATACTGGGCTTCCCTGGATTGGGAAGATCCCCTGCAGAAGGGAGTGGCGACCCAATCCAGGATTCTTGCCTGGAGAATCCATGGACAGAGGTGCCTGGCAGGCTACAGTCAATGGGATCGCAAAGAGTCGGACATGACTGAGCGACTAACGCTTTCACTGCATATGCTAGCTAGAGTAAATTTTGCTGTCTGTGTCTAAACCCTAACAGATTCCCTGGCACTATGCTTATGATATAGATGTATGTGTTAACTCCCTCACGAACAGAGAATGTGTAAGGTGTGTAATGTGTTGTCCACACTCAGGGTAGAGGGAGAGGTTGTATGTGGTCCCTGGAGGGCACTCATGGGCAATCACGGTATGTCCCCCACTAGACGAAGATGAAGAGGACTACTCAGACTCAGACTTCATGATGCCCAAGTTCCAGGGCCAGCCCAGCGATGCTGTGGACGTCTTCTGTGGCCCGAATATAGGATTGGTGTGGCCCTGGAAGTCCCGCACAGTTACTGAAGCCCTGGAGGTCCATGGGCACCGGCTTCGGGGCCAGTACTCACCCCTCGATTATAAGCAGCTGCAGGAGGACCTGGACAACAGCTCCCAAATCCAGCAGGCACTGGCTGTCCAACAGGCCCTGCTGGAGGTGAGGACAGAGGCTTAAGGAATGGGATGGTGGCCACCAGTTCCTGTCACGGCCGCCCACCTCTGCCCTAAGCCCCTCATCTGCCTCTAGGACATGCTGCGGGAGGTGCAGGAATTCTGCAGGGATTATCACTGGATGACAGGCATTTATGAGTTCCTGCAAGCCTGGGGGTGTCAAAAGCTGGAGTCTATGAGAGGTTATCCTGTCAAGAACTATGTGATGCTGGTGACCCGCCTGAACGCTTGGCAGGCCCAAGTCTCCAGGATACCCATGGAGTTGATCACAAGAGGCAGGCTGCTGCTGCTGAGCTGCTGCAACATACGGGCGGAGATGGGTGAGTGCTGCTTAGCCTCCGTTCTCGGTTTTTTTAAATTTTATGTATTTATTTATTTGTGGCTGCACTGGGCCTTCATTGCTGCACACCGCGGCCTTTCTCTGCTTGCAGCGAATGGGGGCTGCTCTCGAGTTTCGGTAGCCCTCTTGAGTAGGGGCTTCTCACTGCAGTGGTTTCTCTTGTGGAGCACAGGTTCTAGCCATGCGTGCTTCAGTAGTTGCAGCGTGCGTGTGTGCTCAGTTGCTAAGTCATGTCTGACTCTTTGCGACCCTTATGAACTGTATTCTGCCAACCTCCTCTGTCCACAGGGTTTCCCAGGCAAGCATACTGGAGTGGGTTGCCATTTCCTCCTCCAGGGGATCTTCCGTAGCCAGGGATCGAACCTGCATCTCCTGTCTGCTGGGTTGTCAGGAGGCTTCTTTAACTACTGAGCCACATGCGAAGCTCGGTAGTTGCATCCTCACTAGTTGTGGCACCTGGGTACAGTTGCCCCATGGCATGTGGAGTCCAGGGATGGAGCCTGTGTCCCCTGCCCTGGCAAGCGGTTTCCTAACCACTGGACCACCAACGAAGTCCTGTCCTCCCTTCTCTCCTTCGCCTTCTGTACCTTATCCACACGGCCCTCCCTGGGCCTTCAGTGTCCCCCAGAGACCTTTGGTGCAGGAACTAGTAGAGCCTCCCAAAGCCCCAGTCCCATCCTTCCCTTTGCCAGCTGTCCGCTACAGGAGGCGGCCTCTCCATCTGTTTTGCCCCAGCTCATCCCCCATACTTCTCAGGAAAGGTATCTCTGTCACCTGACATTTTCTGTTCTTATGGTGTGGAAGGAGTCAGACCAAATGTGACTGAGGAAAATCTTTGCTTGCTCCTTAGGCTAGGAGAACTCAGTTTCTTTACTGAGATTCTCAGGAATCAAGGGTGCCCTCTCTCCACATGTAGCAGTCAAAATTGACACCACGATTTGTATGTATAAAAAGTTACTCTCTTTAACTGATCTTGGCTTGTTCTGTAGCCTTAAATTCTGCTGATGGTGAAAGAACAGACAGTTGGCCCTCCATATCTGTATGTTCTATGTCTGTGGGTAAAATTCCAGAAAGTCCCAAAAAAGCAAAACTCGAACCGACAACTGTTTATGCAGCATTTACACTGTATTTACAACTATTTACATAGCGTTTACATCGTTTTAGGTGTTATAAGTAAGCTAGAGATGATTTAAGGGGCTTCGCACGTGGCGCTAGTGGGAAAGAATCTCCCTATCAATGCAGAAGGCGTAAGAGACGCAGGCTCAGTCCCTGGGTTGGGAAGATCTTCTGGGGGAGGGCATGACAACCCAATCCAGTATTCTTGTCTGGAGTGTCCCATGGACAGAGGAGCATGATGGACTTCAGTCCATGGGGTCGCACAGAGTCGGATGTGACTGAAGTGACTTAACTTAGCACACAGCACAGACATGATTTCAAGTACACAGGGGGACATGTATAGGTTATATGCAAATACTGTGCCATTTCATAAGGGAACTGAGCATGTGTGGATTTTGGTATCCTCAGGAGTCCTAGAACCAGTTCCCCTAAGGACAACTGTATTCCAATTGAAAGTGAACACATTTTTTTTTTTTTTTCATTTAAAGTAGGACTTTTGGTCTAATTCAGTCTATTTGGAGTAATTGGTCAATTCAAAATTCATACTGCGGTTCTGGGTTGTTCTGTTTCTCAAGCGTCCTCAGCTCATTTTCCTCCCCAGGGTGGCACCTGGCATTGGAGAGGGCTTCAGGGCCATGTGCTCTTCTTGGCTGGCTTCTGTTGACTTCCCTGAGGTCTCTGCCCTCCCGACCTTGCTGCTTCCGGTGCAGCTGTGTCCTGAGCTGGAGTAACTGGCCTGTGTTCTCTCAGCTGGTAGGAGCCCAGAGTGTCTGCCCTTGCTGACCTGGCTCTGCATTGGCTCCTGCTGACACCACATGTCCTTGGGGTTTTAGTGAACCCTTCATCCAGTCTTTGTCCTAGGCTGGCCACCCCCATAGCTTCTGCTGAAGGGCCCCTTGCCCCTCAACCCAAGAACACCATCCGGGCCTGCTGGCTATCAACTCTTCACTGTCTCCTGTGTCCACTGCCGTCTGGGAGCTGTGGGGTCTTGGGAACATTATCTTTGATCCTCTTTCTCACGCCCTGTTTTCTGCTCTGCTGTGACTGTCTTATGTCACACGAGTATAAGGGCACCCTGCAAGAGGGTCATCTCCCCAGAGTGACTGCATGGAAAGTGGAGCTCAGGCTCACTTGCTCTCTATTCGCCCCTCAGCCCATCTCAGTTTCCCACTTCAGATGTCTACCTACCCACACGAGGCCAAGGCCCAGTTGTTGGTCTCCCTGGATCTCTGAGAAGTCTGGTTTAAGACGTAGCCTCTTTCTTCTTTCCTCTTCTTCCCTTCCTATGGGAAGCGTGTCTCACACTACTGCTTGCTGGCTAAGTGCCTCAACCCAGGAGATGGCTGTGGAGAGACACAGAGCACAGTAGATTGGGAAGCTGGTTCCTCTAGGAAATTGAGAGGTTCTATTTTGTGGCCTAACACCCCCAGATGGCAATGTCTGCTTCCTGCAGAGACTAGGTACTTTCAGACCCATGCCCTCTAGGCCTGCTTGGTTTATGAAGGTGAGAGGCTTTGGAGCTGGGCCTCAAAGTGCTTGCATGCCTAGCTCTCCCTGCCTTTGCCCCTCCACAGATGAAAGCACAGGCTTCCTTAGGTATCTCCTAGGTGACAGAATTCCCTACACCTATCCCCGCCCTCCCTCCTAAATGTACAGAGGGTTCAGGCTAGCCAGGCAGAAGCAGGAGGGCCTGTGATTGGCCTGCTTTCTTTCTGACCCTGGTTGCAGTGGGCTTTGCTCCACTCTTGCTCAGGAAGTCGGTGTTCTTTCTAATTTGTTGACTTCTTTGTCCTTAATCCAAGGTCAACTGACCTCTTTAAGAGGAACAGATGGAGAGAGAAAAGCACTGGGTTCAGAACTGTGACTCTGTTTTTACTGGTTTGCATGACTTCATATCACTGAGCTTCAGTTTATTTGTAACATGGACATAATAATGTAGCCATTCACTGCGTTATGGGAAGGAGGATTAGATGAGATACTATTTGCAATATTCCTAGCATTGACTATGGCATGTAGCAAACGCTTAATTTTTCTTTCATTTCACCTTGTTCCCTTCTGTTCACTTTCATCCTTCTTTCATCCTTCTAGTTTTATCTATTTATCCCTGCGACTTTGCTCCTCTTCTGTCTGGGCTCCATTTAATAGAGAATGATAATGAGTTGGCCTCAACAGAATCTTGAGTTCATACTTTTCTCACCCATCACCCTAATTCCACCACATCCAACCTGTCACCAAATCCTTTCCATTCTTCTGCCTCCTAAGTATCTTTCAAATGTCTTTTCCCATCCATCTCCAACTTGCAACCCAGAGGAACCCTGGTATTTTATCAGTCCACTGCTCCCTCTTACCACATGGTGTCACTGTTGAGTTCTTGGTCTTCACCAACCTGGTGCTGCTGTTCAGAAAGCAGCACCATTGCGATGGTCTAGCTACTGTCAGAGGCCAGTGGGACAGTTTGGAAAAGGATAAGTTCACATCTTTGTGTTCTGTTCAACCTTGAGTACACCTTGGAGGTTCTCTCGTCTTGGTTTTCTCAGTTTCAGCTCTTGGTGCCAATTCCTATCGGTTACTTTCTTCAAAACCCCATCGGATCCATTCCTTGTATGTTTCAATTATATGCATCTTGTATATCTCAAAGATGCTCATGAAAGATGAGTCAGTTTACTTTTAACCCTTCAGAGCATAAAATATAACAAGATGGAAACAGGCTGCCAGAGTTTGAATCCTTGCTCTACCATATGAGCCATCATATTGGTATTATTCCTGTCCTTGGCCACAGTGGAGTTGTTCATATTGCCAAAGCCACCTTCCAAGATTATATTCCAGTCGCAAATCCACCTGACAGCTTCTTTCCTTAAAAAACAAAAGGCAAAGTGCACACTCTTCTTGGTCCTTCTTCTGCTACAGCAGATGCAGTAAGACTCCTCAGACGCAAACTGTTTATCTGTGGGGGGCATCCTGCTTATCATAGACATGGCGTTCCCTTGCCTTTGCACATGCTTTCATCCACTGGGTGTGCCCCTGGGAGCCTTAACCACTTAGTACAGTCAGCCCCAGTGCCCCCTGGGGATGCCTTCCCCAGTATCCTCAGGCTTCCTTCCTCTTCACTGAGCCAGGTTGAGGGCTGGCTGAAGAGCATTTGTTGCACTGATACGTGATTGTCCATTTATATGTTTGTCTCTACTGCCATATTGTGAGCTTCTCTGGGTGAGAACCTTTCTGTCTCACTCGTCACCCTTGTCTACTGGTGCTCAGCACGGGCCCCAGTGAACTGCAGCTAATGACACCAGGCAGGGGTCCAGTATGTGTTCAGTGACTGAGGGAACCAGTTCATGCTCTGGCTTCCCCTTCAACCTGCTCTCACTCCAGCCTCCCCTGGATGCTCCCTGGGCACTACAGCCCCTCACGCCTCACTCTCTCTTGTCTTCAGAATCCAAGTTGGTAAACATCAGGAAGGACATTCTTGAACAGGTACAGAATGAATGCCAGAGCCGCAGTCAGCAGCTAATAACAGAGCTCACAGGTTTCATGAAGGCCTTCCAAACCATCAACTCAGACATCCACTCCATCGCATGGTGCTCCCAGAAGGTCGGCGCTCCCCATCCTTCCTCCCCAGCTTATCCAGGGCCATCCTGCTCACGGGCTAAGCACACTCCCTTCCGGTCTCTGCTGAGCTCCCAGTGGGGCTCTATGCCCCTAAACTGCATTCACCTGTGTGACCTGCCCTGGCCAGTTCTCACCCTGTTCACGTGGTCCTCAGTATCCTCATGAAATGGGGAGGCCCTGATGTGCTTTCAGAGAGAGAGTTCTGCTCTCTGTATGCTTAAGTAGAGATCCATTGCCCTGTCCTCAGGGCAATGGCTTGATGGAGGAGGAGCTGTGCTGTCTTCAGGGAGACCTTGGTCAGATGGGGATCTGTTCCTGGACTGCCCTGATCTCGGCGGGTTAAAAGGCAACTGCTGGGACCTGGAGCTTCTAGCAGGAGGGAGTGCCCCCAGGATGGGTGCAGAGAGGTGCACAGGGCTGTGGGGGCGCTGGTCTCATGCTGTCATCCCTGCAGCTGAATGAGGCCAACGAGCGGTACGCTGAGCTGGAGGAGCAAATGGAATACACGCGGTCACTCTACGAGCTCATCCGCAACCACTTTGGCCTCTTCAGTGCTGAGAATGAGGCACTGGACATCTCGGTGAGAAGGCGTCTCCTCTGCCCCTCCCGCTGCTCCTCCCCCCGCCCCAGCTCTGCTTGACGGCCCTCTGCCTGCCCCTCAGCTTATGGACACGTGGGAGTCATTCCAGTATGAGAAAAGCCAGGCCTCAGAGTTCCTGCTCAGCAAGCGGCATGCCATCGTGCCCAAGCTGCAGCAGCTGATGGCCACGGCACTGGCGGAGCTGGAGGGCATGATTGAGAAGGCCCTGTCTGGTCCGTTCATGGACCCTGCACAAGAGCAGAGGAACACCGAGCGCCAGCTCATCTCCCTGGAGCGTCAGTACCAGAACACAGTCAGCAGCCTCTCTGACCTGCACCATGCCTACACTGCCTTCACTGGTACCCGGGGCCCCACCCCCTCCGCCACCACCACCCTTGGGTGGCGTGATCCTGCGTGGTGTGATCCTGGGTTGTGTCCTGGGTGATCCTAAGCAAGTCTTAGGAATCACATACCTTCATTTTAGTCTCTTTCAATGCAAAGACTGCAGGACAAAATCTAAACCCATTGGCTATGTCAAGTGTTGTGCTTAGGGTGGGGATAAGCGTTGTGCTTAGAACAGGTGTGGATGCTCCGTGACCACTGCTTCCAGCCAGTGTGGTGGAGAGAGGTGGCTGCTGAGGGCTTCCCTGGCCCCGAGGGGAAACCCGGACCGAACTCTTGGTCTTGGCCCTTCTGTGCAGTGTGTGGCTGGGCTGGTTCCCTTCTGCACGGGAAGGACTTTGTGGGCTGCAGGTTCTTTCCTCGGGTGCAGCCACTTCTGTCGCTCACTTGTATCCCTTGCAAGGGATATTGCTTCTGAGTTGACTCTTAGCCAACTGCCAACTGTTACCATCTCTGACTGTGAGGTCCCCAATCCCAGGGAGGAGACACTCTGGGACCATCCTAAAACAAGGGACTTTTCCTTTGGTCAAGTACTGGGGGACCCTCATCCCATGCAAGGCAATGGCACTCCATGCCAGTACTCTTGCCTGGGAAATCCCATGGACGGAGGAGCCTCATAAGCTACAGTCCATGGGGTCGCACAGAGTCAGACACGACTGACGCCACTTAGCAGGAGCAGCATCTCGTGCTCTAGCTGATGTAGACCACAGACCTTGGCCTTTCCTGCTAGTGGTTGGGATGTTTGTGGAAAAGTAGAATAGGGGACTCTGGCCTTGTGGGGTTTCACCTGGAAAACTGCACAGCATTGATTTTATTTCCTTTTTCCACCCCTGTCTCTTCACCAAACTCCCAGTTTTTATTATGAATACAACACTCTAGGATCTTAGATCTAGACCATTAATGCTACTGTTTATTTTCCGTTCTGTGTCTTTTATTTTACTTGCTATCTTTGACATTTGCTTTGTTCTATAACCGTGTTAACAACTATTTTGACATCTAAGGTTGAATGGTTTTGTTTACCCACTTTCAGTTTTAAAAATACCACATCTTTTTAGTTTTTTTCACTTCTTCCTTGGATGGCTGCAGTAAATCTTTGAGTTGTTTTTTTTCTAAGAAGGGAGTTGGAGGTATTAGAATTTCTAAGCTATTTATGACCAAGAATGACTGTATAATGTCCTTGTATCACAGCTTGGCTAAATATTGGATTCTGAAGTCAAAAAATTGGCTCCTCTGTCCTTGGGATTAAGAGGAGTCAAGAATGTCAGGGAGGGTGGGTAGCAGTTCTTAATGGGGGGACACTGCCTAGGTCTCATTCAGAAACTGACGTTTGATCAAGGACTCGAATGTGGTAAGGGAGTGAGCCATATAGTTCACTAGAGGAGAGTGTTCCTGAAAGTATGAGCTGCCAGTCAAAGGCCCTCAGCAAGAGGGAGCAGGGCTGATGTATATGAGCAATAGTGAAGGGTGGTGTGGCTGAAGTGGCATAAGAGAGACGAACTCTAATCAATAGAAGAGGACGCCTTCCCTTTCATCCCTATCACGTTTTCCTAGAGTTTCTTTCCCTGGACTAACTCTCCCTTGGTTTATTGTACTGAACAGTTTTGGACGCTGCCCCCCACCCTCAGCCTCATCCCCTGCACTTTCAGGACCCTCCCTTCTGTCATTATGGGATCTTGACTGATCATGCCCCCACCTGACCCCCGGGCCTGTCCCACAGGGGACGAGAGTCCTGTGCCCTTGCCAGTCTGTGGGACCCGCCCCATCGTGCAGCAGCAGCACATCTGGCACCTGTACCGAGTCATCTCTGAAAACATCAGTGAATGGAAGTGCATGGCTTTTGCCAAGGTGCTGACGCCCTCCTTGGAGCCCCTGCCCGGGTGTGAAGCATTTTCGGGGGTGGGGGTGGGAGGGTCTCCAGCTGCCGGTGTGCCTCTCCACCTACAGTTCAATCTGGCTCTGGCCCAGGAGAAGACAGACGGCTGGCTGACAGAGGCGGCCCGGGTAAGTGCGACCCTGGGGCTGCACAGCCCAGTGCTGCAGCGCTGCATGCGCATGCTGGAGGAGTTTCGCAGCCTCCTTCCCCTGCTGACCAAGCTGGGCAGCCTCCAGGTGCAGAACCTCAACTGCCAAGCGCTCCTGCGAGGTGGGTTTGGATAGAGTCAGAGGGCTGGGGGAGGGAAGGACACAGGGTTAGAACAATGGGACAACTGACTTCTCTATGGCTTTTTTGGGGAAGCATCTTTCCTCCCTGGGCTGCCCTGACCTTCCCCAATGGACCACAGCCTCCTTCCCCTCACAGAGACAAGCATGTTTAACCTCCCATGCTACCACGTGGATCCTCTCTGCTGCCCAGGGCTGGACTTTAGGCTGGAGTCTTAGTTCTGGACTCTGAATTGTGCTCTGGACCTTGGCTTCTGGGCCCCCTGCCTCTATGTCATGCTTTGAGATGTGCTGTCTGGGCTGGGCTAGGCTGGGCTCTGCCAAGGATCGAGTATTGCTCTGACTTGCTGTCCCTCCACCTCCAGCCTTAGGGCTAAGCAGTCTCTACAGCATAGAGCTCCTAACAGTGGGCCAGCTGCTCTCTTGTCCGCTGCTGGAGTTTACAGATCGAATCAATCAGGTGGGCCCTCCCCAACAACCCCGCCGAGGAGGGGTAGCTCAAACCCAAGGCCTGTTGGCTAAGCTCTAATAGAGCCAGTTAAGACCCAGCAGCCCCTTGAGACAAGGGGGACAGCAGATATTGGTCTGTGGGGAAGGGGCTGAGATTGCTAGCCTCCCTGGGGAGTATGAGGATCTGATGGGTGGTTCCAGACTCTCTGTGACTGAGAGTATGTCCCTCCTCTACAGGGGAAGGAAGTGGGTGGCAGCCCCAAAGTGGTGGGCACACAGGATGGCAGATGTCCTCCAATACTTAACCTGTCCCCAAAGAGCATGAGTTGATTGACATACTGTCTGCTCGGCCAGAGCTTTGCAAAAGAGTGGGTTTCAGGACAGCAGCCCTAGGTCACAATGTGATGCTGGCGGCTTGCCTTTGAAGCCAATGACCCCGCTCTCCCTCTCCGAGACCCGCACTCTGCTGAGCCCTGGCCCTCGAGTCCAAGCTCCAGGGCTATCCCCTGAGCTATACCCCAGTCCCGGCTCCTAAGTCCTGGCTCTTCCAGATCTGGAGGACTGAAAACATACGGAATCATGCCCACGAGGCGCTCCTGCGGCTGCGGCGGGCCTGGGAAGCACGCCAGCTGCGACTGCTCAACTTCATCCTGCATGTGCCCTACGAGTCCCCAGTCTCTGAGCGCTCCAAGAGGCAAGCATCCCGCAGCCCTCAGTGGCAGGTAGTGGGCAAGGACAGCGGCACCTTCATCCTCTCAGGTGAGGCCCCACCCTTAGGGCCCAGTGACAGCCAGACAGGGTGAGGGGCATATTCATCCATCAAGTTCTGCCAGATCTGGCTTCTCTAGCCAGGTCCCTGCCCTCCTGGACAGCCTGAGCCATCCGTCTTTTCTGAGACAGTATCTTCCATGCAGCTCCCACACGGTGTTAATCTTCTTGGGAGCCCCTCATTCCCTCTCTCCTGCCCAATGTCTGGCCTCTTAAGCAAAGGTCTCCCCTTTCTGGCCACACCACCCCAGTGTTCAATGCTCTGTCCTCTAGGCTGCACCAGCTCATTCATTCCTTTGTCCTTCCCTCGTCAAACTTATCTGCCTCTTCTGAGCCAAATTCAGGGGACTCTTGAGATTATCAGACCAAAGTCCCGTCTCTTGTGAACTCCCAGACAGGGACAAGAGAACAGAGATGGGTGTGCGATGGAGCAGTGAAAAAGTGGAAGTGAAAGTCGCTCAGTCGTGTCTGACTCTTTGCGGCCCCATGGAGTGTACAGTCCCTGGAATTCTCCAGGCCAGAATTCTGGAGTGGGTAGCTGGTCCCTTCTCCAGAGGATCTTCCCAACCCAGGGATTGAACCCAGGTCTCCTGCTTGGCAGGCAGAGTCTTTACCACTGAGCCATCAGAAAGAGGAGCAACTTGAAACGGGCAGGAGACAGAGATCTTCCGTTTCCTTAGGAAAAGGCCTCATCATGCTGACTTCTGAAGGAGTATGAGTTTGCTAAACATGCAAGGGCAGAAGGGCTTGCCGGACAGAGGGCGCAGTGTATGTCAGGCACCGAAAATGGTATAATTAGGGAACTGCCAGTAAAGGAGAAATTCTCTTATCTGGTCTAATTAAAACCAGCCAGCGGATTCAAAAAGTTAGTTAAATAGGGCAATCAGTCATAAAATATGCATACATGGCTTAAGATTTTTATTTTAGCTTAAATCATGTAATGTACATTTATTTACTCACCTTTTAACCTGAGGACAAGAGCTTTTCTTTGATTTGCAGTCAACTGATAGAGGTTCCTCACTGCCTTTTGTAGTATTAATACATTGTCTGCTATTTCCACTTTCCATTTCTGAAAGTTGAGAAGTGACACGAGGACACTTATGAAGCTGAGTCCAGAATTTTTCTAGAGTTTTATTATAATTTCACAGTTTTAAAAAATTGACTTGTCTATACCTAATTTGGGCTTCCCAGGTGGTGCTAGTGGTAAAAAAAAAAATCTGCCTGCAGTGTAGGAGACGTAAAGAGACGTGGGTTCAGTCCTTGAGTTGGGAAGATCTTCTAGAGGAGGGCATGGCAACCCACTCCAGTATTCTTGCCTGGAGAATCCCTTGGACAGAGGAGCCTGGTGGGCTACAGTCCATAGGGTAGCAAAGAGCTGGACACGACTAAAGCAACAGCATGCATACCCAATTTAATATCATGCCTTTATTTTTTAACAGTTTACCTTTACTTCTGAAGGCTTCCATAGTTTTTATAGAACCAGCAACTCTTTTTCCACCTGTATTTCAGAGATTAACATAATACTAGATTAAATTCTGTAATTAAAATATAGCTCACATAATAAACAGAACTCAGATAAACAGTTTTGCAAACACATTCTGACCCTTTGTGAGCATATGGTTCAACTAGTGGAGGAAAAAATGTTTGTATCTTCCAGAGAATAGTTTGAGATCTGTGAGTTTCAGCATGTATTAGGTATCAGTTGCCTGCGCCTTTGCCCCATCTGACTGCTAGCTCAGCTCAGCTCAAGTCCACTCTTCCTTAGATTACAGCAGACTGCAGGACTCTATCCATGAAAGCCTTCAGGTGTTGTTCAAGATCCTGGCCATCCAGAAGTCAGGGGAGTTAAACAGAATTGCTCTGGAGTGGGTGACCATCATGCATGGCCTGAGTGAGTGCAGGCCTCTAGCTGGGCTCATAGGTGGGACCTAACGGGAGATAACCCAGAAGGCTGAGGAGAGAGGTGCGGGTGGGGGAAGACAGAGTGAGCACCACTTTCAGAGCCATTTCTTGGGCTAAAGTGACCAGGTCTTTATTCACGTTGCAGGTTTTCTCTCCTTCGTGCAAGGTCCCGGGGTCCTACTAAGCAGTTTTTTTGGGGGTAGGGCATCCCAAGAGGACAGGAAGAGGCTGGTCCCTCTTGCAGAAGCTAGAACACTCGTCTCCTTCCATTGTTCCCCTGACTGCCCTCACAGGTGCCCTGCTGCAGGTGTGGGTGACTTTCCAGCAGAAGTGGATCTTCCTAAATAAAGTTCTGCATGAGATGAAGATCCAGTTTCCCAGTCCTGAGCTGGTAGGGAAGTGGGTGTGGCAGGGTGGACCAGTGCTGCTGAACAGCAGGGCTCTGGGTTGGAGTGGGGGCGCTGCCCTCACCCTTGCCCTCTCTGTCACCACAGAGCACCCGTTTCGAGGCCATGGATGCGCAGTATCGGACCCTGATGCAGATCTCTGTAGCTGACCCCCTGGTTCTGTCACTCATAGTGCCCAGTGCCAAGCGGAACCCTCTTTTCCAAGGCCAGCAGCTGCAACAACTGCTGCAGGAGGGTTCCATGGACCTGGAGGGCATCATCATGGCACTGGAGAGCGTGCTCTATGCCGTGCGCGCCCACTTCCCCCGCCTCTTCTTCCTCAGCGACAGTGAGCTCGTGGCCCTGCTGGCTGCCCCACTGGAGTCCTGTGAGGCCCAGCTGTGGGCACGACGCTGCTTTCCTCACGTGCATGCCGTGAGCTTCGAGTCCAGGGAAACTGCAAAAGACACGGATGACCCGGAGTCAAGCCCAAGCATACAGACTCAGGTGGAGGTGCTCGCGGTGTTCGGGGCGGGTGGGGAGGAGGTGAAGCTGCGGGGGTCCCTTCTTCTGCATCCCGATCTCCCCAAGTGGCTGGCTTCGCTGGAGGAGAGTCTGCGTTTGGCACTGGTGCACAATCTGCAGGACTGCGTGGCTGCCCGTCTTGCTCTGGGCCCGTCCCTAGACAAGGCCTTCAAGCAGGAAAACCACTTGCCCCAGGAAAGCCAGTTGCCCCCGAAGATGTATGTCCAGCACTGGCTGGACTTAGTCCAGGCCTTCCCGTGGCAGTGTGTGTTGGTGGCGGAGGAGGTGGCATGGCGGGCCGGCATGGAGGAGGCTCTGCTTGAAGGGAGGACCCTGGCCATGGTCCCCATGCATGTGCACAAGCTAGAGGTACTGGTGCATTTTCTCCGGGCCCAGAGGGCCTCTCAGGGTGAGCAGCCCCTGCCCTCTGTCCGCCAGACCAGCCTGCTCAGTGCCCTGCTGGTCATGGCGGTAACCCACCGGGACATAGCCCAGCTGCTGCAAGAGCACCAGGTCAGTGGACTGACAGACTTCCACTGGGTCCGCCAACTCAAGTATCACCTGGGTTCCCCTCACACCGCTCCCCAAAGCCCCCTGGAGGGTCTGAAGACTGTTGTGTCTACTGAGACCTTTCTGTCCCCAGCTGCATGCTGGATAGATGTGCTGGGTCGATCTTTCCTATACAATTATGAGTACCTGGGTCCCAGATTGGGGTCCCTACCCAGCCTGCTGCCTGAGCGGCCAGCCCTCGTGCTGTTATTAGCCCTGGAAGAGGTGGCCTGCGGGACCCTACTGGGCCCCAGTGGTGTGGGCAAGGCAGCCATAGTAAAGAGCCTGGCCCAGGCCCTGGGGCGCCAGCTGGTGGTGATGCCCTGCTTGCCCCAGATGGAGGCCCGCAGCCTGAGCAACTACCTGAATGGTGCCCTGCAGGGAGGTGCCTGGCTGCTGTTAGAAGCAGCTCAGCACTTGCCCCTTGGCTTGCTCTCTGCCCTGGGCCAGCGCTTGGCCAAACTGCGCCACCTCTATGCCCCGCTGTACCAGGAAGCTGCCCGAAGTACCAGCACCATCGACCCCACCCACCCCTGGCTCCTCGGCAGCAGCTTCTTTGAGAGACATCATGTGGACATGCGCCTTGGCTATGGCTGTCTCCTGACACTGCGGGCCCTGAGCCCTGCTGTGCCTGCCAACCTGCGCCAACTGCTGCGGCCCGTGGCGCTGACCCTGCCCAACCTGCAGCAAGTGGCAGAGCTCACCCTGCTGGGCGCAGGGATCCGGGATGCCTCCCGCACTGCGACCCGCCTATCCAAGTTCTTCTCCCTAGAGCGTGAGCTGGTGTCTGGGCCTCTGCCCTGCCGCCTGCCCCTCCTCAGGAAGGTGCTGGAAGACACGATACAGGCTCTGAACGTGACCAAGGAGGACCCTGAGTCTGAGCAGCCCCGCAGCCTAGCCACCATGGAGGAGGCCACCCTGCTGCGCACCCTGCTGCGCTCCCCACTGTTCAGCCTCTTGGAGGGGCCCCACCTGCAGGACCTCCAGAAGCTGCTCTGTGGGCTCTTTCCCACCGCCTCCCAGGTGCTGGCAGAGCCTGCGACCCCCAGGCTGAGGAAGTCACTTCTGGTGGAGGAGTTGCGGCAGGGAGGCCTGCATCCCAGCCCTGACATTTTGGGGTCCCTGGATCAACTGAGCCAGGCCCTGGGCCAGGCCTCAGGCATTTTGCTCCTGGGCCCGGCAGGCAGTGGCAAGACCACATGTTGGCACAGCTTATTTAAGATCCAGAATCGGCTGGCGGCCATGGAGGACCCCACAACCCAGAGCTGCCAGCCTGTGGAAATTACTCACCTGTATCCAGGCGTCCTCAGCCCTCAGGAGTTCCTGGGATGGCTGGAGGGCCCCTGCTGGCACAATGGTGTCTTCCCCAGGCTGCTGCGTGAAGCCAGTCGGTGTAGGACCGTGGGCCCAAGGGGGCAGGTACAGGAACCAGTGGGGATTCATCACTGGATAATATGTGATGGAGCTTCCAGTTCTTCCTGGCTGGACTCTATCACTTGCCTCCTAGGTGACCCCCCACAGCTTAGCCTCCCCAATGGTCAGCAAATAGCACGGCCCCCAGGTACTTTTCTTTTGATGGAAGTGGGAGATACCACAGGCATGTCCCCCACAGTAGTGGGCCGTTGTGCCCTGGTGTGGTGTCGGGGGGAGCAGACTTGGCAGGGTGTACTGAGCGTCTTGATGGCAGCCTTGCCCCGTGAGTACCGCCTGCAGCCCCAGACTGTCGCTGAGCTCAGCCACCTGGCTGAAGGGCTGGTGCCCGCAACGTTCCAGTTTCTCACCTGCCAAGGTGTTAGCTCTCTGCTGCAGGTACACGGACAGCGGGCCATTTGCCCAGGTGTGGCTGAAGTCACCAGCCTGGCCCGCATCTTGCGTTGTCTGCTCAACCCATACCTGCGCATAGATGAGGAGGAGAAGGCACACATCCCAGGTGAAGGCAAGGACTGATTTGAGAGCTATGTGGCCTTGAGGATAGTGGGGATATAAGCTGGAGCTTGTGGCCCAGGTTCTTAGGTGGACTCAGGTCTTGGGACTGAAAATGAGAAGTAATAGCCAACCTCTACTCTCTTTCCCACCCCATCCTCTTTTTTTTTCTACTGGGACTCCTTTCCTGGCCATGGTGACCTTCAGAGGACCTCAGCTATAGTGATTCAAAGTGTATAGTGGCTCGAAGCATCAAGGCCTCAAAAACCAGCTCTCTGCACCAGAACCAGATTGACAGTGATGCCGTGCCTAGTAAGCGCAGAGAGCACCTGCTGGCCATCAGCAGCTTTCTTTTTGCTGTGATCTGGGGCTTTGGAGCCCACCTTCCCTCCAGGTATCTACAGGGGTGGAGGGGGAGATGGAGAGGGCGGAAATGGAATGACCCATGGGTCTCCAAACCCTGGCACCATTGTTGGAGAAGGGTGGGGTGTGTGAGTATATGGAACTGAGTGTAATGGAACTGTTGTAACCATATGACACTCTCACCTGTATGTTCATTTGAGCAGGCTCTGGCCCCTCTATGACACCTTCCTGAGGGATTCTATTAGTTGCCTCTCCAACTACTCTGAGCTGCCACCCTCAGACTCGGTGTTTGATCTACATGTATGCCCCGAAGATGGGACACTGGCCCCCTTCACTGGCCAATACCTGGGCAGCCGCATCAAGGGAATTCAGGGCACCTTCTACCCTTCTCCCCAGGTGTGAGGACAGTGGGGCCGAAGCTGGGGTTGGGGCTCAAAGAGATATCCTGGGGTGTACATGTCCTCGGCATAGCTGAGGGCTGTCTGCTCCCATTCCTTGAAACGTTTTTAAAATCACAAGAATACATGAAGTGTTCTGCCAATACAGCTTTAATATAAGCCTCCTAAGACCTTTACTTTCAGCTAGATTACTGAGCTAACCAGGAGCTGCCACAGTAAGCCCTGCTCCTGTCCTGCAGACTGAACGGCTCTTGTACGTGGTGGACCTGCTTCTGTCAGAGGGACACCCAGTGCTGCTGGCTGGAGAGGCAGCAACAGGGAAGACCACCTTTGTGGAAGTGCTGGTGGAGCCACAGCACCCTTACACAAACAGCCCCATTCACCCCGCTGTCAGCACCGCCCACCTTCGCCTCCTGCTGAGCCGGGAGGTCCAGGGCCAATCACAAGCCAGCCCATGGACTGGGCGGCCCCCAGATTCTAAAGGTTCTCTCCTCTTCCTGCTGGAGGATCTGCACCTGGCTGCTTCCGGTGAGGAGTCGGGAGGGAAGGAGTCATCCTCCTTTCCCTTGACTGTAAAATCCTTAGCTATATTTATCGACTCTCAGACCAGACTTGAGTGTTCCATTCTTAACGTCTTCTCTTAATATCTTCAGTCTATATTTGCTCTCTGAATAATCTTGTCCCTTGCATCCCTTGCAGTATTGACCATATTGACATCTAGAGAACATTATATCCACTGACTGCAAAATGTACTTTTTTTTCAAGTGCACATGGAACACCCACCAAGTTAGACCTTATGCATAAAATTAGTCTCAACAAATTTCAAAGGATTAACTTTTACAGAATATTTTCTCTGACTGTAGCAATAAAAACCAGTAAGATACTAGAAATCCCCCAAATTTCGAAATTAAACAGCAGACTTCTAGATAACTCATGCATAAAAGAAGAAACTCAAAGGGAAATTAGAAACTATTTTGAACTGAATAATAATGAAAACACAACACATCAAAATTTGTGGAATGTAGCTAAAGCAGTGCTCAGAGAGTTTACAGCTTTAAATGCCTAATTAGAAAATAAGAAAAATTTGAAATCAGTGATCTATATTTTCAGCTCAAGAATCTAGGAAAAGAAGAGCAAGTTAAAACAATTAGAAGGAGATAAATAATAAAGATCAGACCAGCAATCAATGAAATAGAATGAAAAGCACAAACTATAGAAAATATCAGCAAAGCAAAAATTTAAAAAGATAAATGAATCCCCAAGTAACACAAATCAAGAAATAAAATAGGAAATATAAATTATCAATATCAGGAATGAAAGAGGTTTTATTTTAAAGATATTAAAAAGAATAACAAGGGAATATTGTAGAAAAACTTATAGTAATAAATTTAGTAATTCAGATAAAATGGATAGATGCCTTGAAAAACACACCTTATCAAAATCTGACTCAAGAAGAAAAAGAATAGCCCTATAGATCTATTAAAATTTTGAATTCATAATAATAAACATTCCCAGTCCTGGATGGTTATTACACAGTTCAATTATATCCAATATTTAAGGAAAAAATGGAAACCTACAGTTTTTCAGAAAATGGAGTAAATACTTTTCAACTCATTTGATAAGGCCATCAAACCCTAATACCAAGTTCTGAAAGATATTTCAAGAAAATAAATTATAGGCCATGATCTTTCATAAATGTAAATGCAAAACAAATCCTCATGAGATATTAAGTAAAATTCAGCAACACATTATCATCAAGTAGGGGTATATCTCAAGAATGCAAGTTGACTCAACATTAAAAAATCAATCGGTGTAATGCATGACATTAGAATAACAGAGAAAAGTATAAGATCATCCTAGTAGATAAAGAAAAAGCATTTGATAAAATTCAACACTATTTATGGTAACTCTCAGCAAACTAGGAATAGAAAGGAATTTTCTCAATTTGATGAAGGGCATCTATTGGAATCTATAGCTAATTACATACTTAATTGTGAAATAGTGAACATTTTTTCCATAAGATCAGTCACAAAGCAAGAGTGTCCACGCTCACTGCTTCTTTTCAATAGTGAACAGAGACTGCTATCAGTACAATAAGAGAAAGAAAGAAAAGCCTTTAAAATTAGAAAAGACGAAGTAATACTATCTCTACTAGAATATAACATGATTTACTGCATGGAGAGTCCTAAGGATCTACCAAAAGCAAAAACAAAGCTACAAAACTATCAGAACAAATAAGTGAATTTAGTAGGCTCACAGCATACAAAGTTAGTCTATTGAAATCATTATTATTTCTATATCCTAATGACAATCAGAAATAAAAAAATTAAGTATCATTTAAAATATCATGTAAAAGCTTAAAGTATTTAGGAATAAACTTAGTGAAAGATACACGCTGAAAACTGCTAAATACTGCTGAGATAAAAGAGAATTAAGTAAATGTAGAAATATATCATGTTCTTAGATGAGATGAGTCACCAGTGTTAAGGTGTTCATTCTGCCCAAATTGATCTACAAATTCAGTGCAGTCCCAGTCTAAACTAGGAAGTCTGTTTTTTATTTTTTTTATTTTTTAGAAACTGACAGACTCTTTCTGAGACTTATATGGAAATGCGAAAGACCTAGAAGAGCCAAAACAACTTTGAAAAATAAGAAAGTTGGAAGGCTTAAACTAGTGATTTTAAGACTTACTGTACACCGTTACAGTAATCAAGTAATAAATACCAATATCGGTATAAGGGCATGGATACAGCCTAATGGAACAGAATCATGAATCTGATATGTGGTCATTTATGGTCATTTGATTTTCAACAAGTGTTCCAAGATAATTCACTGGGGGAAAGTATAATTCTTGGGGTAGAAACAGCTGTATGTATGTGTGAGGAAAAAAAAAAAGAATCTTGAATCCTACCTCACAACATTCACAAAAATCAATTATAAATAGATTATAGACAAGTATAAAAATTAAAACTATAAATCTTAAAAAATATTGAAGAAAAATCTATGTGAACTTGGCTAGAAGCAATGATTTCTTAAGATACAACTATATTTCACCAAAATTTAAAACCTATCCCCTTCAAGAGACACTTATGAAAATGAAAAAAAAAAAAATCCATAGAAAAAATTCAAGATACTTATATCTAACAAAGCTCTTGTACCTTGAAAACATAAAAAAGCTCTTACAACTCAGTAAGAAAAATTCCATTTAAAAAATGGACAAAAGACTTTGAATAGACACTTTACAAAATAAAAATAATGAATGATGAATAGCACATGAAAATGTGTTTGATACGGTTATGCATTAGTGAAATCCAAATGTAAAACCTGTGAGACAGTACTTCATACCTACTAGAAAGATTCTAAGTAGAAAGACTGATAGTAATTGTGAAATGTGGAGCAACTGAAACCCTCACGCTTTGCTGGTAGGAGCAAATGATACAACTGTAGGGAAAAAAAAAAAGTGTGACAGTTTCTTCCCTGTTAAATGTATGTTTACTATATGACCCAGCAGTTCTGCTCACAGGTATTTACCGAAGCGAAATGAAAGCACGTGTATGTTCTCAAATAAACTTGCACATGTATGTTCATAGCAGCATTATTCTGAATAGTCAAAACCTCCAAACAGCATAAAAGTCCATCGGTGTCAGTGGATCCACAAACTGTGATAGTTTCATAATGGAATATCACTCAGCAATGAAACAGAACAAGTTACTGATACACGCAAAATATGGAGGAATCTCAGAATCACGCTGAGTGAAAGAGGCCAGACGTGGTAAACCACGTACTGTACGAACCCCTTTGTATGAAGTTCTAGAATAGGCAAAGCTAATCCATAATGATAGACATCAGATCAGATAGAAATTCCTGGGACAGTGTGACGGGGATTAACTGCAGCGGGGCAGGAGGAAACTTTCTGGGCTGATGAAAGTGTCCTAAATGTCACTGGGGTGGGGGTTACACGGACATATACATTTGTCAGAACTCACTGAACTATCTACAATGTGTACATTTTATTTTATAGAAATAACTTCTCAATAAAGTTGACTTTATAAAAGCCTGCATGAGATATAACTCCATTATCTTTGACTGTGGTGACTGCACTTTTCCCTCTACTGTGGTCAGTCAGGTTTCCAAACCTTTCTGTTCACTAACCTTCAGTTAATGAATATGTAATTGGTCTTAGAGGTAGGATTCGGGGAAGAAGAAAAAAAAAAAAAACACTCACTTCTAGGGAGAGAGAACAATGTACTCAGACATGACCCAGTCCGAACACCCCAGATGCATAGATTTCCTCAGAACCCCATGTGTGCCAGGAGCAGACCCACAGAGGCAGGGCGAGGAGGAGCAGGGTGACACTGTCGTTCGGCCTCACGTAGATTTTCTCTGTTCATGGCCCCCAGACCCAGAGAAGAGCTGTCAGCCACTGTTGGAGACTCTGCGTCAGGCCATAGATGGCACTGTGTATACCCACGGCACCTTGGAGCTGCAGACGCTGCAGCCTGGAGTCAACTTCCTGGCCACTGCCACAGTGCCAGGCTTCTGCGAGCGGCCGCTGTGCCCGCGCCTCTCTCGGCTCTTCACAGTGCTGGCCCTGGGCAGCGTGACCCAGGCCACGTTGCTGAGCAGGCACATGCCCAGCATGCAGGCCTGGCTCGAGCGCTTCCCCTCTGTGGAACGGGAGAGTGTTCTAGCAAGAGCCCTTGTTCGGGCCTCATTGGAGGCCTGGGAGGCAGTGGGTAACTGCTTTATGCCCTCACCCCTCCGCCCACACTACCGCTTCTCCATGCACTCTGTGAGCCAGCTTCTGGGAAGCCTGCAGCTGCTGCCCAACAGGGTGGGCTCCCGGGGTTTTGTGGACTGTCTCAACCATCAAGAGCACCTGCGCCGGGTGTCCGGCTTACGTGGCACACGCCTGATGATCATGATGGCCACGCGTAACATCGTGCGCCTCTGGTTGCATGAGGCACAGAGAACATTTTGTGATCGGCTGGACAGCCCCAAGGAACGCTCCTTCTGTGCCAGACTGCTCCTAGAGGTAGCTCAGAATGTCTTCTGCTGTGGGCCGGCACCCCAGAGCCTGGGCAAGGGTTATGAGGAGGAGGAGGAGGAAGAGAAGGTGCCCGAAGTGGAATCCGAAGGGGAGCTGGCTCAGTGGGAGGACCTGAGCAACAGCGGGAGTGAGACGGAGGAGGAGGAGGCCCCGTATGACCTTCCGGTCACCACAGGCTCACCGAGCAATGATTCAGCACCACCCGCAGCACCAGTAAGGAAGATGACCATGGGAAACGTGAGTCAGAAGACAACCCAGGAGGAAGGCACAAGGACCTCCAGCTACAGACTCCAGCCGAATAAATCTAAGAACTTGTGTCAGAAGGCGGCCCAAGAAGACACGGGCTCGCCCTTGTTGCTCCCAATGCTGCTACTGCGGCCCCAGGAGAGGCCCTCGGACCTGGTTTTCAGTCAGGAGCTGATACTAGAGTCCAACTCTGAGAGCTCCAGCTTGTACCTGGAACGCCAGTGGGTGAGCCTGGAGGAGCAGCTGGCCACCTCAGCCGCTCAGCTGCGGCTGAGCCCCCACCTTGCCCGGTGCCACTCGATGGCCCAGCACGTGGCCCGCCTGGTCCGGGTGTTGGCCAGGCCCCAGCAGCATGGCCTCCTGCTCGCAGGGGCTCAGGGGACTGGGCGCTGTACTGCCATCACTCTGGCTGCCGGCATTTGTCAGACCCGCCTCTTCCGTCTGCCGTGTGGATCAGAGGAGGCCATTCTCCAGTGTCTAAGGGAGGTCAGCTGGCATGCTGGCACGTTAGGCCAGCCGGTGGCCCTGCTGGTGCCCAAGGGTGTGGATCTTACTACCTTTCACCGCCTGCTGGCCCTGGCAACCTCAGGCAGTTTTCCTGGCCTGTACACAGAGGCAGATCTGGAAAACACTGAAGGACAGCTCCCCAGGGATAGCGTTAGTGTCAAGCAGAACATCAAGAAGGAAATTCTGTGGCAGAGGTGAGGCCAAGACCCCCAAGCCAGGGGTCGATCTGCTCTGGCTCCGCCCTGGCTGAAGGCCAAAAGCCCCCACAAAACTTAAGGGTCCTGAGGGGGCACAGAAGAGCAGGGTTGAGGGGTCGGGTTGGGAAGGGGACCAGGATGGGCAGACGGGGATGGAGAGGACGGCATCAGAGCTCCGGCCCCACAGGTTCTGCCAGCAGGTGCGGAGCCACCTGCACGTGTTCATCCTGATGGGAGATGACCAGGCCCACAAACAGCTACCCTCCACCCTTTTCCTGAGGCTCCTTCAACTGGCCATTGCCTGCACTGACCGCTATGAACCCTGGGACCAAGATTCCCTGGTCGCTGTGGCCCAGCATCACCTGAAGGGTGCTCAGAGCCCACCCCTTGATAACGGTGAGACCTCGTTACCTGTCCTCACACCTCATCTAGACCAGGTTTTAAAGAGGACTGTTACTTGGGTCAGTCTCTCTCTAGAACCTGGTTGAGCCTCCCTTCACCTTTTCTGCCCTCCTTCCTGAGCGAGGAGAGAGGGTCCTTTTCCTTTCTTCCCCTACAAGCTCACAAGTCCAGGCTAAAGCCATGCCTGTTGCAGATTCCTTGAGGTTCCCAGACATCCAGGCCTCAGTTCCCAGCATGGCCAAAGCCATGGCTCTCATCCACCTTTCGGCTGCCAGCTACCAAGGGCACCTGTGTCCTGAATTGCCACTCGTCACCCCCAAGACCTTCCTGGACTTCCTGGACACCTTCGTACTGCAGCGGCAATGGATGACCCTACACATTAAGAACAGGGCCCAGCGGTGAGTGACCCCCGTTCCCTCCCCTGTATCTCCTTCCACTCCCTCAGGTCCACTCACTGGCACACGGTGTCTTCAGGATACAGGATGCCCTGGAAAATCTGAAGATGCTGATTGAGAAGCACAGTGCCCACACCACCCTGGTCTTCAACTTGGAGGAGCAGCTGAAAGGCTCCCATAAGGTAAGGGGGAGAAGAGTTTGAGGCATGAACAGTAGGTCAAAGCAGGAGCCCAAACAATGACTTTGCAGAAACCAACCAGACTGAACCTTAGTTCTGGTCTCCTGAGAGCTCCCCTTCCCCCAGGGCCTGTTTCTAATCCCTGCTGCCTCTTCCTCTAGAGCTCAGGCTCAAAGTTCCCTGTGGCACATCTGGGATCAGGTTGATTCCTCTAAATGCATGAAACCCAAGTGTCTGCTTCTGGTCGTCCCTAGTACCTTGACTGTGTGAAGTTCAGTATGCTCCCCAAGCTCTGCAGAGATTCCCATTGGGGATAGGGCAGGATTACATGCTCATGGTCCCCTCTCACTTTAATCCTTTTCTCCTGGATTCTCTATTGCTCACTGCTGGTTGGCACACCTCCTGTAGCTGCCCTCTCTTCCCATACCCCTTTGTTCCTGCAGCGTGTCCTTCCACAATACACCAAATATACAAATTTATACACTCTATATACAAAAATGTACACTGTTAGGTACGGTGGGGAAATGCAGATGGGTGATGGCAGTGGGGGCAATTTACATTCTAGAACAGAACCAGAAATAGGTTTAAATTGTTCACTAGATCTCAGTGTCTTGTTTTCGTTACCTCCCTCTACAGGGCATTTCCTAGTGACAGAGTTTTCTCTCCCTGTCCCATCTCCCCAGCACTGCTCCCAATGCTGTTCAGTCACCCTATTTTTCCTTTAGAGCTTCCCAAAGGCAATGCTCATGTAACAAGAGATTTTTTTCCCAGTCCTTACTCTAATTCCTGTTGCTTTCTTATACAGAACAATTTTCTTCTTTGAATAAACAAACCGCTCATACCTAGCTAAAATTGGTAGCAGTGGCATCATTACATGTTCTGTAGTCAAACACTCTTAGTTAAAAATGCTTTCCTAAAATAGACATTTTTTTGGTTTTGTTTCATTTTTAAAAAGAGGAATTCTGATATTGCATTTTTCCCCCCTTTCCTGCTTACACAAAACGTTGATGAAGGTTCAGGAGTAACTACAGTGAGATAGTTACTAGTGATCAGTCCACAAGTAGATACTATGACTTGCTTTCTCCTGGGGTTTCAGGTCTTGCAGCTCCCCATGCCTAACCCTCCTCTTCTGATGGGTTAGGGCTATCCTTTGGCGTTGCACAGCCCCAGGGGCATGGCTTACATAGTATCTACATACGTGGTTTTCACTGTGTCCTGTGGAGTCATCATAGTACTGTTGCCCTCCTACCATTCACCATGGAGGATCACTAGCTTAGATTAAAAATTAAGACTCGGTTGAGATGGAAAAAATTAAGAAGCTCATTGATGAATGGGAGTCCTCTTTCCCATGATTCCCAAATTCCAGTGTTCTGTCTCGGGTCTTGCTTTTCCCCCAAATGATTAATACCAGGGATTTTTGATATAGTTTAGGGGAGCTATTATTCTCTGATCCTTGGATCAGAACATAAGAAGCCCAAAAGCTGGATAAGAGATGTTCATAATCTCAGGGGCATTCACTTAACAGCCATAACTGTGTGTACTTGTTTCAGAGTTGCCCACCGCAGGAGATGCCCTCCACTTAGTCACTTAAACTGAACCCGGGAGTCATCTTGGACCCCTCCATCTCTTTTCCCTTTCATATTCAGTTGGTTCATTTATTTATGACTGTGCTCAGCAAGGCTTAATTGAATTCCGTATGTTTTGTGTGAGCACTCATCAATACTTTTGTGCATGTCTGCATCTACGCTGGCTTCTTCCCTCGTGGCTCAGTTGGTAAAGAATCCACCTGCAATGCAGGAGACGTTTATGTTTACATCTAGGTAGATAGAATTCTCACCTCCACTTTTCTAAGGAGGCCATTCTTTCTTCCATTTTACAGATGAAAAAACTCAGATCCAGAGAGGTTAGGATGAGGATTAAATGAGGCCTTTACATGTAAAGTACTTCAAAGTGCTGGCACATAGCAAAAGCCCAATAAATGTCATCATGTATTGATAGTAGATGGCCTCTTAATAAAGATAAGGCACTCTCCTTGTCCTTCATGGTGCCTAGTTTGCTGGAAGATATAGGCTCATGCAAGTCATTATAAAACAATGCATTATGACAGAGCAAGTCCAGGATGCTCTGAAGTATCAAGAAAGACTTCCTAAAATTGTATAAGTCTTATGTTGAATTGGTTCATAGTGCTTTTCAGGTATACTGTATCCTTATACTTCTCTGTATATTTATTCTATTAATTTTTGAGAGCTTGATGTTGAACTCCAACTAAAAATCTTAATTTATCTACTTGAAAAATAATTGAAATATATAGTAAAACTATATGTACCATTGTTCTGTATTTTCCAAGTTTCTGGTAAATGTGTTATCATCTTTTCATAATTAAAAAAAATTAAAAAGAAGTAAAAAAAAAAAAGAAAACTTCCTAGAGAGAGCATAGTATCACGCTGTGTAGCACGGAGGCATTGGTAAGCACCAAAAGCATTCCTTAAATATGTAAACACAGGAATGAAGTACATCAAGGTTGATAACCTGAAGGTCAGGTGAGATTTGGTATGAAAGAGGGGGTGGGAAGAATGTCGCAGGCTGAAGTAACAGCAAGTGCAAAGGCCCAGAGGCAAGAGTGTGTGTGCCTGGTTGGAGGAACTGAAAGTCAGGAATGGCTGGAGAGCACATTGCTGGGAGAGCAAAAGCAAATGAGGTTGGAAGGATGAACAGAAGCCTCCTGGTCACAGAGGTATTGTAAACCAAATGCAACAGTAGCGAGTGTAAAGAGAGATGATGATATGATATTTGCCTTTGAGAGAACCAAATAGGCTTGCAGTATGAAAAGCAGATTAGAGGCGGGGGAGTAGGGTTAGGAAGCTGGTGCAGAAGGTCAGGAGGGAGAGAGCAGGGGTGTGAGTGATGGTTTGGGGGGTGGAAGTAGACATGAGGGACGTATTGGAGATAAAACAGAAAAGCCTTGCTTGAAGATGGGCTTGATTTTGGGGACTAGAAGAGGTGGAGTCAGGGTAACCATCAGGTTTCTTCCTTGGGAAACTTGGATGTATTTTGCTGCAGATCTCTGAGAAAAGAATGCATGAAGAGATGAATAAGATTGTAAGAGATCTGAGGAGCCATAGCCAATACATTCATTTCTGGATATGTGGAGTCTGAGGGGTCTGAGAGACACTGAAAAGGAAATTCCCACTAAGCAGATGGATATGGAGGTGTGGGTCTTGGGGAAGAATCTGGCTAGATATAAGGATTTGGAGTTGTTAAAATAGAAGTGATAATCAGAGCCATGAGTTTAGAGAGGTACACAGAAAGATGATAAGATAAGGGGGCCCTGAAAACTTTTTGAGACATATTTAAGGGATAGCAGAGGAAGAGAATGAGGAAGAGCAGCCACAGAAGCCACAGAAGAGCATGGTCTCATGAAAGCCAAGGGAGGAGAACGTTGCAACAGGGAGGAGCTTCTGTGACAAACGCCACTAGCGGGTCAAGTAAGATAGAGTGTCACCCAGTGGCTAAGCATGCAGGCTTTGGATTCAGATCACCTAGGCCTGTATGGTAGGTCAGAAGCACCCAAGCCACTCAGTGAGGCTGCCTGACTAGATGTATAACTCACAGACTGGGGAATGACAGTTTCAGAGCTCAGCACGTATCTGTAGCCTACTTGGAGTTCAACTTGGTCACCTTAACAGTCAACTTGGTCATACAACTGTCAAGAGTATGCCTGAGTCCAAGCCCATGTGGGGTCTTTCTTTGGAGTAGTCCCACCTGGCCCAAGATCTGGAGCTGCAGAGCCTAAACTCTGTTCACAGAGCCTTGGCAGACTGAATCACCAGCTAGACCAAAGCAAGATTCTGTACAAGTGGCAGCTGATAGAGTGTCAGCAGCAGGAGAACCTCATTGAGAACCTGACCAAGCAGCGGGATGCCCTGCGGGCTCAGTATGAGGCTTTCCTAGAGCAGGTGAGCTCTTCCCACCACCTGCCCTGCGCTGATCCCCTCTCAGAAGGGGACAACCTCTCCTAGGATGCCCAGAGGAGAGGATGGGTTGGCTTGTCATGGAGTCTCCTGGGGCAAAGGTAATAGGATGGCTGGGGGTGTGGTCCCTTGGAGACCCTAGGAGAAGATGGTCCCTCCTGGAAATACCTTGAAGGAAGACAGGACATTCTGGGAGCTCTCTTCAACTGCACGTCTCTCCTTGTTTAGATGGGCAAGGCATTTCTGGGGCCCCTGAGCCAGCTGCAAGTGGCTGACTTTGAGGAGATACGAAGCTATCGAGCACCACCAGAGTCTGTGGTCCAGGTGACCGATGCTCTGTGTGACCTCTTCCACCGTGAAACAGGCTGGGCCAGTGCCAAGCAGCTGCTATGCTCTGAGGATTTTTATCAGGTAAGAAACGTGGGGCTCCACGGAGGAGGAGAAATGCGGGCATGAAGCGGCAACTTGGCAGAGCGAGGCTGTTGGGGCAAGGTCAGAGCATCCATGTCTTCCCCCACCCCTCTTAACACACACTCCCCCAGGAGCTGGTGTTCTTCCCCAAGGAGAAGATGACAGACGCAGAGATGATCAAGTTAAACCTGGCTCTGAAAGCTCCAGGCATGAGCGATGCAGACTTGCGGGCAGTGAGCATACCTATAGCAAGCCTGGCAGCCTGGCTCTGGGCCGTTCTGTGCTACGGGCTGGCACAGCGCCGAGGACTGCCCACGGGCCTGCTGCTGCGGCAGGTGGAGGCAACACTGGCTCGGGAGCAGGCCCGCCTGGGCCAGTACCAGTTCCAGGCCCAGGAGCTTCTAGAGCACAGTTTGGCCCTGTCCAAGAATCTGGAAAATGCCCAAACTTCCCACAAGCATGTGGTTGAGAATCTGGGGCAGGCTCAGTGTGGCAAACATCACAAGTGGCCGGTTGAGGCTGCCCTGCTCACGCCTATGCATTCCTGGACTACGGAGCTCCAGGTAACCAGCTCCATCTAGACTGCTCCCTAAAGCTCATTTCTGCACCGAAGACCACCCCTCTGCCCCTCCCCGTGCCCCCACCGCCTCCCTCTGTCCCACTCTGCCCTCCTTGCCATGCTTTCCCCCACACCCTGCCTCGCTCCCTCTCCACCAGACCCTCCCCGCCGGCCTACACACTCTCTGGTCTTCCCTTCCACACCAGAAGTTGAAGAGTCACTCCTCCACGGTGCTCGGAGATGCCCTCTTGTGTTCAGCTGCCATCAACTACCTGGGTCCCTTCCCACCAGTGCGACGCCAAGAGCTGTTGGACAAGTGGCTGGCTCTCTGCAGGGGTTGTCAGGAGCCGCTGGGCCCAGATGATGTGGCACAGGCCCTGAAGCAGATGCAGAAATCTGTCGCCACGTTGCCAAAGAACCCCCTGCTCTCCATACGCTCTCCCTTCAGCCTTGTGTCCTTGCTGAGCTCCGAATCTGAACAGTTCCAGTGGGACCGAGACATGAAGCCCCAGGCAAAGTCAGCCCGCCTGGCAGCGCTGCTTTTGCGAAGCCGCACTCACTACTTCAGTTGCCGTTGGCCCCTGCTGCTTGACCCCGGCAACGAGGCCCTCATCTGGCTGAAGCCGCTGCCTTTGGAAGAGGCTGGACGCTTGGCCACCGGTCCCACCAATGGCACAGGTAAATCCAGGGATAATAAACACAACACTTCTTGGTATCTGAGCTGCTCAACACTCTCAGCCACATGCACTCTTCCCTTTCACAATGAAGACACTAAATATTCATGGCCAAGGTATCCCAGATTTCTTTTTTTTTTTTTCCCCAGATTTCTTTAGCCAATATGATATTAATAAATCAGGTCACATGTATATTTTTGGGCCCATACTGCAATGATTGTGAATCTATGTGGCTGATCATAATCTTCCACTTCCTGGTCTGCTCAGCACTGTTAGAACCTTGACTCAGAGCTTTCCTATTCAAATTTATCAGGAGTTCTGGGGAAATATTTCCATTGGTTCTGCTTGGATCAGGGACCCATTTGGGTAGAGCATCAGAAGGAGCATTTTCTAGGGGAAGGAAGGAAGAGTGTTTATTTCCCAGAAGAAGGGGCTGAGGGTTGTACTGGTAAAAATAATAGATTTCTAGAACAGAAGGTGTATAATAAAGTGGTCTGTAACCAGAGCTCTATAAGCAGACTGCTGCTGCTGTTGCTGCTGCTAAGTTGCTTCAGTCATGTCCGACTCTGTGCGACCCCATAGACAGCAGCCCACCAGGCTTCCCCGTCCCTGGGATTCTCCAGGCAAGAACACTGGAGTGGGTTGCCATTTCCTTCTCCAATGCATGAAACTAAAAACTACCTGGGTCAAATATTTGCATTTTGCCAGCTGTGTGACCTAAGGCAAGGTATTTAATTTCTCTAAAGCCTAAGTTTAAAAAATATTAAAAAGCAGAGACATTACTTTGCCAACAAAGGTCCATCTAGTCAAGGCTATGATTTTTCCAGTAGTCATGTATGGATGTGAGAGCTGGACTATAAAGAAAGCTGAGCACCAAAGAATTGATGCTTTTGAACTGTGGTGTTGGAGAAGATTCTTGAGAGCCCCTTGGAGATCCAGCCAGTCCATCCTAAAGGAGATCAGTCCCGAGTGCTCATTGGAAGGACTGATGTTGAAGCTGAAACTCCAATACTTTGGCCACCTGATGCAAAGAGCTGACCCCTGATGTTAGGAAAGGTTGAAGGCAGGAAGAGAAGGGGATGACAGAGGATGAGATGGTTGGATGGCATCACTGACTCAATGGAGATGAGTTTGGGTAAACTCTGGGAGTTGGTGATGGACAGGGAAGCCTGGCGTGCTGCAGTCCATGGGGTCGCAAAGGGTCGGACATGACTTGAGCGACAGAACTGAACTGAAAGCCTAAGTTTGTTTGCCAATAAAATCAGGGTCTTATAGCCATCTCATAAAGTGTTGTGAGAATTAAGATAATTCACAAAAAAAGAGTTCACACAGTGCTTAATGTATAATAAGTTCTCAAAAACATTAGTCATTATTTGCTGTGGTTGCTATTTAGTCGCTGAGTCGTGTCTGACTCTTGGTGACACCATGGACTACAGCATGCCAGGCTTCCCTGTTCTTCACTATCTCTCAGAGTTGGCGCAAATTCATGTCCATTGAGTTAGCAGTCATTACTACCACCAGTGTCTTACTGCTATCAATATTACTGTCCATCCCTTGGCTGTCCAGTATATGACTTTCTGTTGTGCCCATACACCATTACAAAAACATCCACTATACAGCTAGCACACGTGTAGCTATAAATTAATTTACCCCCTCTCTAATAAGAGACACCCTAGCTGCTATATCCAATTCTGAGTCCTGAAACTCTGAATAATCTCTTGATCAGGTCTGGATACGGCTTTTCATGGTGGTTCTGTAAACTATCCTAGATTAAGTGAATCTCACCTTAAGAATACACCTGATAAGCAAAGAGAAGCAAAATCAAATCAACTATAATAAACTTCTGTTTAGAAACTTGGAAAGGGCAAGACATACACATTATATTGGTCTCTAGCAGATACTGTGCAATGCCAGACAGAAGGTAAAAGATTAGCATCATTTCACTGGCTAATTGAATTCATTGGAGTGAGTTCCTGGACAACCAGTTCAGCTGCCCTGAGTTCTGATAAATAGTATAATTTTCCTTGCCCATTGTCCCCCGGAAGTATCTGTGAGAGGAAGGTCAAGCAAGAGTACCGTGTTGGTAGCCGTTATACCATAAATGTCCACTTCCTATTGGAATGGGTATGGGGGCTTAGGATGTACTGTAAAATTAAGCAAACACTTATTACCAGATGGGGGAATTTCAGGCTAATCTCCTAAAATCTCTTAGCTTTTCTCCTCCAGATTTCATTTGTAAAGACTCTATTAACTGATGCCAGAACTCTTGATATATTCTCCTTGTTGAATTAAAGCCCCAACTTCTGGCTTCTGTCTCTTAACATTGGTTCTGGGGACTCCACCAATTCCACTAAGCCTTACTGTAACTGTCATGCATCTAAACCTTGGCCCTCACCTCAGGGCTGTATTAAGAAAATAGTATTGGGGGGAGCTTAGGCTGACTGGCCATGCAATGCAGCCCCTACTTGGAAGTATATGGATCAAAAGGGGGAGAGAGACTACTCTTGTCAGGCAGGGAATGCAGGGAGAGAAGTGCTTGTGATGAACCTGGAGGCATCCCTGATTTTCCAATAGCCTGTGATTTCCTATTCCATGTGATATGATGTACAGAATCATTTTTTAGAAGTCAGCAAGGTGCATGAGTACCTGATCATGTGTGATCTAACACTGCTTGATATGAGAAGAAAGGAATTCCCTTTAAGTTCTTTCTGGAGATTGTTTCACTAAGAAGAGGTGTAGCCAGCTTGCTCCAGCATCTACTACTAAGTCCACTAAAGTTCAGTGAGCACAGGGGCCAAGTCCCATGAGATAAGCCAGCTTTTTAGCTACACATAGCCTAGCCACCTTACCAGTAAGGAAAAGAAAAATCTTCACTGCTGCTTACTACCTGTAACAAAAATCCCACTCACCATGGCTTAAACAAATGGACTTATTTTATTGGATAAGTCCTTCTTATCCAATAAAAAGGACCAGGATAAGCAGGTATAGGGCTTCAGTGTTGCCTCCAAGCACTCAGAATCTTCCAGCTTTCTGACCTATGACCCTTGGTATAGTCATTTATCACATTGTAGTGGGTTGGATGGTGTCCACCCAAAGATATACCCTCATCCTAACCTCCAGAACCTATGAATATGATCTTTTTTGGAAAAGGAGTCTTTGTAGATATAATTAAGGGTTTGCAATGAGACCATCCTAGATTTCAAGGGTTGGCCGAAATCCAGTCATAAGTGTCCTTATAAGAGACAGAAGATAAGGCATAGGTACACAGAGGAAGGCCACGTGAAGGGAAAGACAGTGGAGTTATGTAGCCACAAGCCAAGGAACTCCTAGAACCACCAGAAGCTGGAAGAGGCAAGAAAGAAATCTTCCTTAAAGCCTTCAGAAGGAGTGCAATCTTGCCAACACCTTGATTTTGGATTTCTGGTCTCAAGGCCACTAAGAGAATAAATTTCTATTGTTTTAAAGCCACTATATTTGCTATCAAATGCTACTATCCCTCCAAGCATCATGTCAGAGGTGCTCCTAGCCAGTATCTGTCCCTTTTCATCAGAAAAATAAAAAATCTTCCAGAAATCTGGATAGCCAGATGCACAAATAGCACATATCACTTATATGTGGAATCTAAAAAAAAAAAGATACAAATGAATTTATTTATAAAATAGACATATTTATAGAAAATAAAGTTATGGTTACTAAAGGGAAAGAAGAGGTAGGATAAATTAGGAGTTTGGAATTAGCAGATATTAATGTATGCTACTATAGATACAATAGATAAACAACAAGGACTACTTATAGCACAGGGAACTATATTCAATATTTTGTAATAACCCATAATGGAGAAAATCTGAAAAAGAATACACACATATATATTTGAATCATTTTGCTGTATACCTGAAACTAATGGCACTATAAACCAACTGTACTTCAGTAAAACAAACAAACAAAAAAAACCAAACAAAACCCATAAAATGGTAAGCCTGGAAGAACACCCAAGTCCCAGTTGAGCAGTGCAACCCATGATTTTAGTCTCAATTTTAGCCCAGTATAACTCTGAGCAGAGCGTCTGGTCAGATTTCTAACCTACTAAACTGAGAGATAATAAATGTGTGTTGCTTTTAGCTGTTAAGTTTGTGATAATTTGTTAAGCAATAGGAAACAAACACATCAAATTGTGGGTCTGGCAACCTCTACTTGCCCATTTCTTAAACACTTAATTTTTTAAAAACTTATGCTTAAATTTCCCAACATAAAACAAAACACTATTGATCTTTTCCAGCTCCTGCAGTAGAGGAGGCAAAAGGGAAGGGGAGTGCAGATAGCTGTTGGTTGACCAACAACCCAGGTCCACAGCACTGCCCATGTGCTGGCCAAGGCCACAGTTTATGGACTTTCTTTCACAAATCGATACTTCCAGGCCCTGATCTCTATGCTAGCGGTGATTCGTATAGTTGTTAGTGACAGAATTAGCTCAGGCAAAAAGGGAAGTGCACTGACTCTTCTAGCCAACCCACAGAAAGGCAGAGATGGAGCTAGTTTCAGGGGTGACGAGAACCCCTCCCTGGAATTTTATAGTTACCGAGAGCTGCCCTCTACCGGGTGCTTGCCAGGTGCCAGCGGAGTGCTCTCTGTGCATTGTTTCACGTCATCTTCACAGGAACGCTACGTGGTGTTAGTAATGCACTAATATCAACCCATTTTGCAGATGAGGAAACTGAGTCTTAGAGAGCTTAAGTGACTTTCCTAAGGTGTCTTCCTGCAGACCAGACCTTCCTTCATGAGCTGGAGTCCTTGGGTGAATAGGGCTCCCCAGGGAAGAACACCTCTTCATCTTCCTGCCACAGGGAAGGGCTTTAAGAGACATAAAAAAGAGTCTAAAGAGGAGAACATGGAAGATGAAGATGATGATAGTGATGAGTGTGATAAAGCAAAGGAGCAGAAGGCAGAAGAAAAGAGAATCAAGGAGACGAAGGAGGAAAAGGAAGGGCAGCAGGAGCAAGAGGAGAAAGAACAGCAGGATGAGGCGGAAACTCAGTCCCCACCCCCTCCGGACCTCCAAGTCTTCTCAGGTGCCAGCCCAGAGCTGGGGCCTCAGCTCCAGGAGGCAGCTGCCCGTGGTGAGAACGCATGCCCTCCGCCCAAGGTCTCCTGTGTCCTCCCCTACTCAGTGGCCCCACAGGCCTCTCAACCCCCAGTCTGACCTCCACCCTTACCTTCACCCCAGGCACTAATCCTCTGGAAGAACCCTGGGTTGGCGCCAGACTTAGTGCATGGGGCACCCAGGTGCTGACATGGCGGGTAAGGTGTCCTTGTCTCTCCTGCACAGGCCTGCCCGTGCTACTGACCAACATGGAGCTGGGCCTAGATTGCCCAGAATTGCAATGGCTACTTCAGCGGGAACAGCTGAGCCCAGCCCGGGTGCAGCCTGGCTTCTGCCTCTATCTGAGTACTACTGTCCCCCTCAGTGCCTTGGAAAAAGGTGAGGCCCAGTGGGTGAGTTGCCAGCACAGCTTTGTGGACACACCAGGGCCCGAGCTTCACTCAGTCTGACCTAGAGCGGGCTCAGGACCATAGCCAGTAGCCACACTCCCTGGGCCCCTCACCCCTGGCTCTGCCAAAGGGAAGGGGTTAAGCATTTCTCTTGTGTGACTCCAAGTGCTAGGCTGTGAATTGCTGAAGGGGCTGAATGTGCTGGACCTGGGTGTGAACACGGAAATCCTAGAAGAACGGATGCTGAGGGAAATCTTGTGCACAGAGCGTCCTGAGCTTGAGACCCACTGGTGGGACCTGACTGTCAGATTCCTGGACTCCTGGGAAGCTGCAGAGGTTGTTGAGGTGCTTGGAGATTCAGTCTGTGGGTTGGGATGGGCTCCGGTATGGGGGTGGAGATGAATGTCACTGAGCGGGGAACTACATGAAGAAGGACCAGATCCATGCAATAAGTGACTGTTTGTAGGAGCGGCTGCTGACGATGCTACTGCTCCAGGGCCCATGGCGTCAGAGACCAGCCAAGTTCCTGCGAGACGTGGTGAGGGCCCAGGTGGAGCTGTGTCAGCTGCATGCCCATTTAGAGGACCTAGAAGAGCTGAGGCTGAAGGAGGTGGCAGTGTGGGCACCCTATCGGCGTGTGGTCTGGCATGGCATGACCATCATAAAGGCTCTTAGCTCACTGCAGAACCTACTACCACTTTTCCATATGAGTCCAGAGGATTGTCTGGCTGCCACCAAGCGGGCTCTGAACAGCATAAAGGGTGAGATTCACCGGCGGGAGGAAGTAACCTGCCGTCTGCTGCAGCTGAAGAGACAGCTGACCCACCAGCTACTAGGCAGCACTGTGGCTACACTGGGCCTGACCCGAGTACCCTTGGTGGGTGTCTTGGGTGCTTTGGCTCTGTTGCGAGTGGCAAGGAAAGCGCCGGAGCTGGAGAGGCTGGCCCTCTGGCCTGGACTGGCAGTCTCTCCCAGCACAGGCTATGAAAAACCAGTCCCAGGTGTGGCTCGACCGGCCTGGCTAGGGCTGAGAACCTGGCACGAATGTGAGATGTTAGAGGTGCTGCCCCCATTTGCTGGGCTGTGTGCATCCCTGGCAGGCCATGCCAGTGTTTGGCAGGCTTACCTCTCTCTATCATCCAGTGTGCTGGGCCCTGCACCAGGGCCGGGGGCTCAACCACTGAGCCTCCTCCAGAAGCTGATCCTGTGGCGTGTGCTGCGACCTGAGTGCCTGGTCAGCACCCTGGCAACCTTCACCACCAGCCTTCTGGGCAGGCCCCTGGATGAAAACCTGAGTGCCCACACCATCCCCTTTGAACACACTCAGGCTACTCAGCCCATACTGATCTTGTTGCCACCACCCGGTCATCCCACTGCCACCCTGCATCACCTGACCATTATCCAGAAGCTGGCTGCCAGACATAAGCAGGTTTGAGCCTAGCCTCTGGGCCACTAGGGCTGGGGTGGGTGGTAGGCCCACCCCACCCCCAACATTCTCATGGATCTTTCTAGATTACTCAGGGACTTTCTGGGTCATCTGTGGCATTACTTTGGCTCCTTTGGGTCATCCTAGGATCTCTTTGAGTTACTCTGCCATTTTGTTGTTTGTTTCCAGGGGAAGAAGCATCTGAAGGTGATAGCTCTGGGCTCTGAAACCTGGGACCCAGTCTCCATCATGATCAGCTCTCTCCACAAGGCTATGCTCAGGGGGGAATGGCTGGTGCTGGAGAACTGTCATCTTATGCCTCACTGGCCAAAAGAGCTGCTGCAGCCCTTGCTGGGACTGTTGGATGGAGCCAAGGGTGGGTTTGCTGTCTAGAGATGGCTTCTAGGACTTTATCCTGCACTTGGGCCTGAGCTTGAACTTGGGTCTCATGGTGTATCCCCTCATCCCCTTTGTATGACCCCTTAGCCTCAAGTCTGATCCCTATCCAGCAATTGATCTCAGCCCTATGTCTGACCCCCAGAGGTCTCGGACCTGGAGTTAGAACTGCTTTTTGCTCAACAAGCAAATGGGAATGTGGCTGCTGTCCACAGGGATTTCCGTCTTTGGCTTACTGTGTCTGCAGAAGCTACTGCTTCCTTACCAGGTGAGGAAGGAGCTTCCCCATAGGCTCTTGGATTGGAGCCCAGAGGGCAACTGCACTGTGCTGACTCAGCACTTTCCTTCCTCCCCAGCCGTGCTCACTCAGCACTCCATGCCTGTTTTTTGGGACCAGTCCCTGGAGCTGGGCCATGTCCTGGTCGATAGTGTGGACCTAGTCCAGCAAGGACTCTCTGTGCAACCCCCAAGCAGGGTGCTGCCTCTGCTTCTCCTGCATGGCCTCCTGCTACACCGGCAGCTCTACGGAATGAAGCTGCAGGCTCACAGGGGGCACTGGTGAGGGACCCCCACCCATCCTGCTCGGTCAGTCGCTCAGCAAACACTGAATATTTTTCACATGCTGGGATTCATCTCTGGGGAGCTCCAAAATATGAGGGCAAGGGGAAGTCAAGGAAGGCTTCTCCAAGGACTTTGGAATCTTGCTTTGAGTTGAGTCCTGACAGCAGAGGCAGATCAGGAGGAGATGAGGCCTTTCTGAGCAGAGGGAACTAAGCTTAGCAGGAGAGAGAAGGCTTTAGTGTGGCTGAGGTAGACATGCTGGGGGTCAGTGGGGAGAGGAAAGGCTTGTGGGACTGATCGGATCCTGAGGACAGTGGGAAGCCACTAAAGGGCTTTCAATAGAAGAAACATGATCCCATTCGTTTGTTGGAAAGATCAGTCTGGCAGCAGTGTGGAGAACGGACCAGATGGGGTGGGCTGGAGGCAAGCAGAATAGTTTTGGGAGGCTCTGGCAGTATCGAGAAATGAGATCATGGGGTGAGGAAGAAGGAAGAGTCAAGGATGGGTCTCAGATTTCAGCGCTGGACAACTGGGTGGCTGGTGTGGGGGGAAATGATGATTTCAGTTGAAAGGAAATTTGAGGTGCCAAGTGGCAATGACTAGCCTCATGGGTCTGGAGCTCAGGAGAGAAGTTTGGGCTGGAGAGAAAGACGTGAAAATCCTCAGCATATAAACAGTTTTGAAACCCAACTTCCTGCTCTCCATTCTCAGGAGTCAAGCAACCCTGACCCACGTCCTGCAGATCCAAGACCAGCTGTGGGCCAGCCTTAGCAATCCTAGTGTTGCCATGAGGGAGCTGGCCGGTGAGGCTCCTCCTGCCCCCCATGGAGTCACCAGCCCCCAGGAGAGCCCAGAAGGGAGTGAGCTGGGGGAGCACTGAGATGGGACATAGTCTACTACTTCGGTTTGGGAGGTGGTGGAAATGGGAGGGACTGAAACTGAGGGGCTCTGACCTCACCCTCAGCTGCGGTTTTCTATGGGGGTCCTGTGGGAGATGACAAGGACAGGGAGGTCCTGATTAGCCTCACGCGAGCCTGCTTGAGCTCCAGCAGCGGGAATGGAGCCCCGCCACACACACCTCAGTATCTGCTGGCCACTCTGATGCCCAGCCCAGGTGAGCTGCGGTCAGGTATCTGTGTTGGGGCGGGTAGCAGCAGAGTAATGCCACCTTGCTCAAGGGAATATAACAGAGGTACCAACAAAGGTATAGAAAGGAGGATATTGACATAGTTATGGGATAATGATGGGTTCAAGTTTCAGAGGAAGGCCTACTCCTTGTGTCTGGGGTGGAAAGAGATGGTCTTATCTCTCACCTCTCCTCTCCAACCCCTAAGAACTAAAGGAGCTGGATGCTCTGGAGGAGTGCAAGGCTCAGATGCACCTACTGCCCACACCGCCTGAACCCCGGATCTGCGGACTGAGTGCTGGCTCCCAGACCTGGCTGTTGCGACGCCAGAGCCGCGCCATTCTGAGTGCGCTGCAGCGGTGTTCACCTACTTGGGTGCCCGCGGCCCGCGGGACCTCGCGGCGTGCTGAAAGGCGGCTGCGGCAACGCCTAGCGCAAGCCAAGCGGAGACTGGAGTCACTGCAGGCTCAGCTGACCGAGACCACGCGCCAAGAGGAGTCTGGCGTGGGGTTCGGGGAGCTGGGGCTGAGTGCGCCGCTGCCGCTGGAGGGCTTCCTCAAGACGGAGGTGCTGGAACTGAGCCAGCTGGTGGGCGCGCTGCAGGGGGATCTGGACTGCCTGCTGCAGCAGCTGAAGGGCGCGCCCCCGTGTGCTGCCCGGCGCTGTGCCGCGGTGGCTCAGGCTCTCTGGACTGGCCGCCTACCCGCGCCTTGGCGACCCCACGCGCCTGCCGGGCCGCAGCCGCCTTGGCACTGGCTGCGACAGCTGTCGCGCCGTGGGCAGCTGTTGCTCCGCTACTTGGGTGTGGGGACCCAAGTACCAGAGCGCATCTTTCACCTGTCAGCCTTTTGCCACCCGCGCCGCCTGCTGCTGTCCCTGCGTTGGGAAGCTACCTTTGCTGTGGTCGCCCCGACCAATTTCCTAGCTTGCCAAGCCTCCAGCTCCTGTCAACTCCCCCACAAACGCCAGGAGCTGATCAGTCCTCTGCACTTCCAGGTAACTTCGTGCTACCCCTTCGTTTCCAGTTGCGCCCCTTCAAATCCCTGGTTACACCTCGCAGTGTAGCTAAGCCCCTCACCTTAGCTCCTCTTGGTTCTACTTCCTCAGTAGCTCACCTGCTTCTCTGATCCGACTCCACCGGGACCCCTTAGTTTCTTAGCCTTGCCTGACCAGTTTCTGGCGCCCCCAGGTGGCAAACGACCCACATCCCACGGTTCCAGAGATGGGGCTGCTGCTGATTGGACTGCAGCTTCACAATGCCAAGTGGGACCCAGTAGCAGGGGCCTTGCAGGACAGCTCCTCCAGTCAACCCAGCCCTCTGCCTCCCGTCAGCGTCAGTGCCCAGGTCCCAGGGGCCAATGACCTGCCACCCCGAGGCGGCCTGGCAGTGTATTCCTGTCCTGTGTACTTGGAAGGGCCCCTGGGCACCACTAGGCTACACAGGAGGAAGGTCCTGATGCACCTGCCCCTGCCCACCAAGCTCAGCCCCGCCACCTGCATCCAAAGGAGAGTCCACGTGTGCAGCCCTCCGTTGTCCTGAGCCCTCAGCCAAAATAAAGTTGGACTGATTTGATGAAACATTTCTGAGACTTATAAGGGATGTAGATGTGTGCACCCAGACAAAGGGACACACTGAGGGGAAAACAGTGTGTACATCTGAGAAACGGGAGGTCTGTTCACACTGAAGGTAGAAGAGGGTGTGTGCCTGGCACTTGGGGAGAGGCGAGTGTGGGCACACTGTGGGGACATGGGCCTGGGGTTAGTCCTGTCTCCAAGGGGCTAGGCAGATCTCAGGACGGCTAACGCATAGCACTTTGAATCCCTGCCCAGCTCACAACTGTGCTCTCAGCTCTGTGCTGAACCCACAAGCGGTATTTTTAAAGGGAGAACATTAGAACTCAAGATCATTTTTTCAGGCACTTAGTAGTACTACTGGGAATGCCCCAATTCTGCCCAGCTAGTCATCCCCACAAGATGTATTCTCAGCACACATACGAAGAAACAAAAGCGAAATAAGACACAAGGTCCTATGTTCATTCAATGGTCATATAAATGAGTTAAATTTGATGATTTTTAAGTGTTATAAAGAAAACAAAACAGGCTGATGTGTTGGAGTGTGACTGGAGGGGAGCAGTTGATCTAGTTTGGGTGGTCAAGGAAGGCTTGCTGAATATTTGAAAGGGAGCTATTTGAAGATCTAGGAGTAGATCTGCTAGATCTAGGAGGAGAAAATCTAGGAGTACCTATCTTTCAGATAGAGCCTTCAGGAGATGCAAAGAGCTTGAGGCAAGAACCACCTGGGGTGTTCGAGGGACAGAACATGCAGCTATAACACTGTGAGTGAGGGGCAAAGCGAGCTGAAAGTATGGAAAGGTACAAACCGGAGCAGATCGTGATGATGAGCTTGTCTTTTTAAAAGTGTAAGAAGGAATCTACTGGAGAGTACTTGATGGGAAATTATCTTTTTCAAAGATCATTCTGGCTGTTCTGTGGCGGGTGGATGTGTACGTGTACCCAGTTGTGTCTGACTCTTTGCGACCCATGGGCTGTAGCCCACAAGGCGCCTCTGTCCATGGGGTTTTCCAGGCAAGAATACTGGAGTGGGGTGCCCTTTTCTACTCCAGGGGATCTTCCCGACCCAGGGACCAAATCCCGTGTCTCTTGTGTCTCCTGCAGTGGCAGGTGGATTCTTTCCCAGTGTGCCACCTGGGAAACCCACGGCGGGTGGATGGATGGAAGGAAATCCAGAGTAACAAGGGGGAAGATTTGTTTGGAGGTTATTGAAGTAAATCAAGTGCGAGATGATGGAGTTTGGACCCAGATCATAACCATGGAGATGGAGAATTTTAGGAAATATTCTGGAGGCAAAGCCAGCAGAACCTACCGATGGATTGAATGTGAGGTAAAAGGGCAACTCTAGTATGACTTGAGCAATTGGGTGGATCATGGTGTCATTAAGTGAGATGAGAAATTTGAGAGAAAGAGAGACAGGTTGGACGTAGGGAATCAGGTATTCTGCTTTGATATGTTCAGTTATTATTAGTTTCGTGATTGCTTCCTACACCAGTGCAAACCTCTTGGATAAAAGTTGGGTTAGAATGTAGCAGATAATACCAGTTAAAAGCCAACACCAGCTCCTCTCCCTGCCCCCAGGCTCCAGAGTTTACTAGGTACACATTAATTTCCTTGCTGTGTGATTCGGTACGAGCTACGTGGCGGGAGGAAACGCAAACAGATGTACGCTGAGCATCAGCGCACAGGCTCTTCAGTTACCCCACTTGCTAGTGACTGCAGTGCAACTGATGTCCTAATAAAGGCTGGGCAAAGAGGCAAAAGCTCCCTCTTTCTTCAGAAACTCTTCCCTTTTCTCTTCTATAACCAGGGGCGTGGCTATTCCTTCAGGTGAGGAGACTAGCAGAGTATTAAAGAAGTCCTTTTGGATAAATGAACTCTCTGTCCGCATGTACCATCAATACTATTTTCCCCATTGGGAACAGGGAACAATAGTGATACACAAGTAAAACCATCTGCAGTTGGTTAGACCAGAATATTTTCTATAAATCCACATCATTCTCTAGACCAAAATGTATTCTTTTTTAAACCTAGAATTTCTTTTTTTTTTTAATTAATCTTTACTGATGCATAATTGACTGAAATTCATTCCTGAATTATGCACAGCAAATTGTTATTAAACTTTGACAATCAGAGGTTATAAGTACCAACTTAGACAAATAGAGGTTATAAGTAGCAAGTGACAGTATAGCCCAAATACAATGACTGAGTGTAAAAATATTCCAGATTCAACAATTTCACAGTTGAAACTGTCTATCGGATAAATTAAAATCTCAGGGGGAATTCCCTGGTGGTCCAGTGAATAGAACTGTGTTTTCACTGATGGGGCCCAGGTTTGATCCCTGGTCAGGGAACTGAGATCCTACATGTCCTGTGGTGTGGCAAAAAAAAAAAAACACCAAAAAACACAAAAAACCCAAATTTAAACATTAAAAAAAAAAATCTCATTAGGGAAATAAAGTCTCAAACAATGCAAGGAAGGAAGAAGTAAGACACGTGACAAACGGAAGAGATATATCCCATCCTGTCCTGAAAGATCAGGTGGCGGGGTGAGGGGTGGAGGATGAAGAAGTGGAGTCAAGGCAGGGAGGAATATGATAAAATAAACATGATCTGGGACTTTAGAAGTAAACTGAGGTACTGAGGGTAAAGAGGCTTTTCCTCTTTTCCCTACCTGTGATTTTAGAAGGGAACTGCTCTGCAACACTGACTTGCGGTGGCCACAAGAGCAATAAGAAGGCAGAGTGGCATGGACAGGAAGAAGTGTCCCTTGATCCCCGCGTACTGCAGAAACTGAATAGAGATTTGTTAAGCTCGAGGGAATATGAAGCAGAGAGTCACTGGGGTCTGCAGCAGCAAACAAGAGTTGTTGAGAGGAGGCCAAGTTGGCAGGGAGGGGCAAAAGGCTCTGACAGCTGAAAAAGACAAGACCACGAATTCATAAGCTTTAGAAGCAAATTCTGGCAGGACGCCCAGGTATGGAACTAGGCCAGCCCTACCCAGAGGATTTCAGCGTGTGCATGCCCAAAAGCCAGTATTAGGCCTGGGACCCATTTCTTCCGACATCAAAATGCCACACAAGCCCTCCTCGCAACACCCAGCTGCCACTTTGGAGAAGAAGAAAGGTAGAATGCTCAGAATTTTAGAACGTATTTGAAAGTGAACAAATGAAACCTAAAGAGACTGAACAAAATTTGTTTCTAGCCATCTTCTGGGAGGATGGGAGTGAGACTTGTGAGGGAAATCAGATCAGTAATTGAGAAAGGAGCTAAATTTTATCTGTGTATCCAAATTTGTGAGGAAATTTGTGATCTGGCTCTGTACTGTATATGCATTAATAATCCAAAGACCAAAAATTTCCTTGACTAGAGCTCTGCAGCTCAGCTGAAACATATTTTTTTCAGTTTTTCAATTTGAAAATCCTTATTCAGAAATAGCATATATCTGGGAAATGTTTGAAACAGAAAAAAAGAAAGTGCCAGTTCCTCCACTGATGCCTAAGAAGCCCTGGTAGCTGTAAGTTAGGTACTATATTATTATTATTCCATACCACAGGTCAGGAAACTAAGATACAGATTCAGCCAGTTATTCAACGTCACAAAGTCAGAGCCAGTTTGCTTTTTTACCTTTATTGTTTATATATATTTCTTTCTTTAAGAAGATTTAGTCTGTAGTATTACAACCAAATAATATCTGGGTCTTATTTTGGGTAAAGTGTACCCTTACTCAGTTTTCAAGTTCTCACTCTACTTGACATACTTGTCTCACTTTTTGAGAGAAAACTGGACCCATTTGAGACCATATGACTATCAGCCTGTGCTTGAGAGCCACGCAAGGAATGGCATTTTGAATAAGAGTACTTTTAAAAACGTCAAGATGACAAATCCTCTTGCATGGAACGTAAGGCAGCATTACCTTACACTGAAATTTTTCTCTGTGGAAGAAGAGTAAGCATCCAGCATAGTCACCATCAGTCGCCATCAGTATCAGTACTGAATATTCATTGGAAGGACTGATGAATACAAAGTCCAATACTCTGGCCACCTGTTGCGAAGAACTGACTCACTGGAAAAGACCCTGATGCTGGAAAAGATTGAGGGCAGGAGAAGAAGGGGACAACAGAGGATGAGATGGTTGGATGGCATCACCGACTCAATGGACATGAGTTTGAGTAGGCTCCAGGAGTTGGTGGACAGGGAGGCCTGGTGTGCTGCAGTCCACGGGGTCACAGAGTCGGACATGACTGAGTGAATGAACTGAACTGAAGTCACCATCAACCCTGAGGATCTGAGCCATTGATTAGAAGGGGATTCGAGTGTCCCCACTAATATAGCTTTCTCCAGATGTATGTGAATCGGGTGAAGGAGGCCCCTCTTTGGTCGTGGATGAATGGTTAGCCCATCCCTGGGCAGTATGAGTCAGATGGAAGACTGGTTGGTGCCAGCACTGGATGTAGAGACATTGGTCTTTTGAGTGTTTAGTCCTTTTAGATTGAACAGATTAACCCATTCTGGGGAGCAGATCCTACATGCCTTATGCGAGGTACTGGAATAGTCACTTTCAAATTGCTTATCTCTTTTAATTTTTTTAACAATCTTGCAAGTCAACCTCCCCACCAACAACTTTTTTTGCATTTTTATAAACTGAAATATTGCTGATGTACAGTATTATGTAAATTACAAGTATATAATATAGTGACACAGTTTTTAAAGGTTATACTCCCTTTATAGATTATAAAATATTCAGAGCCAGTTATAGAATCCAGGCATTTGTCTCTAGAATCCATTCTCTCTGTGGCACTCTTCTTGCTTTTAATGTAAGAAATGTTGAGTAGACAGTGGAAAATAAAGAGTCCTTACGTATTGTTGGTAGATGGGTATATTGGTGTATTCTGGGGAGCAATTTGGCAGCACTTGGTGGAATTAATTAAATATAGTACGTCCTAGTAATTTTGCTTCTTGGTTTGTCTTAGGCTCACACAAAAGGAATTGGGAAGTGTTCTGTCCTACTCTGCTTACTAAAAGAGTTTGTGTCAGATGGATATTATTTAAGAGGTTGAAATAATTTAACATTAAAGCCATCTGGGCCTGGAGATTTTGTTTTGTTTTGCTGAGGAAGTTTTTAATAATAAAGTCAATTTCTTTACTAAATATAAGGCTATCAGGTTTTTGACTCCTGAGTTTTCAGAGTTATTTATATATTCGTAGATACTTCTTTGTCAGATATGTGGTTTGCAAATATTTTCTCTCAGTCTATAGCTTCCTATCTTAATAGGGTCTTCCACAGAGTGAAGATTTTAAATTTTGGTGAAATCTCAGTCTATCAGTTTTTTCTTTTCTGAATTATGCTTTTGATGCCAAGTTTAAAACTCTTTGCCTCACTTTAGATATCAGAGACTTTCTTCTGTGTTTCTTTTCTAAGAGTTTTATACTATACATCATTTTACACTTAAGTCTGTGATCCATTTTGAGATAATTTTTGTACAAGGTGTGAGACTAGGTCAAGACAGATTACGATTTATGTATCTATGTATATATTTATTTTTGCCTGTGGATGTTCAAGTTCTCCAGCTCCATTTGTTGAAAAGACTATCTTTCTCCCATTGACCTGTGTTTGCACTTATGTCAAAATCAGCTGGGCATTGTTGTATCAGTTTGTTTCTGGGTTCTCTGTTCTATTGATTTTGTATCTATACTCCCCTCCACCAATACCACACAGTCTTGATTACTGTACCTATGTAGTAAGTCTTGAAATTGGGTAAACTGATTCCTCCTACTTTGTTCTTCTTTTTCAAAACTGTACCTATTCTAGTTCCTTTGCCTTTCCATACAAACTTTAGAATCATCTTATCTACTACAAAAAAGTCATGCTGGGATTTTGATAGGAATTGTGTTTAAACCATGAACAGGATGAAAAGGCAAAACGATAGGATACTGAAAGGGGAACTCCCTAGGTCGGTAGGTGCCCAAATTGTTACTGGAGATCAGCAGAGAAATAACTCCAGAAAGAATGAAGGGATGAAGCCAAAGCAAAAACAATACCCAGCTGTGGATGTGACTGGTGATAGAAGCAAGGTCCGATGCTGTAAAGAGCAATACTGCATAGGAACCTGGAATGTCAGGTCCATGAATCAAGGCAAATTGGAAGTGGTCAAACAGGAGATGGCAAGAGTGAACGTAGACATTCTAGGAATCAGAGAATTAAAATGGACTGGAATGGGTGAATTTAAGATGACCATTACATCTACTACTGCGGGTAGGAATCCCTCAGAAGAAATGGAGTAGCCATCATGGTCAACAGAAGAGTCCAAAATGCAGTACTCGGATGTAATCTCAGAAATGACAGAATGACCTCTGTTCGTTTCCAAGGCAAACCATTCAATATCACAGTAATCCAAGTCTATGCCCCAACCACTAACGCTGAAGAAGCTGAAGTTGAACGGTTCTATGAAGACCTACAAGACCTTTTAGAACTAACACCCAAAAGAGATGTCCTTTTCATTATAGGGGACTGGAATGCAAAAGTAGAAAGTCAAGAAACACCTGGGGTAACCGGCAAATTTGGCCTTGGAATGCGGAATGAAGCAGGGCAAAGGCTAATAGAGTTTTGCCAAGAGAATGCACTGGTCATAGCAAACACCCTCTTCCAACAATACAAGAGAAGACTCTACACATGGATATCACCAGATGGTCAACACCGAAATCAGATTGATCATATTCTTTGCAGCCAAAGATGGAGAAGCTCTATACAGTCAGCAAAAACAAGACCGGGAGCTGACTGTGGCTCAGATCATGAGCTCCTTATTGCCAAATTCAGACTTAAATTGAATAAAGTAGGGAAAACCACAGACCATTCAGGTATGACCTAAATCAAATCCCTTATGATTATACAGTGGAAGTGAGAAATAGATTTAAGAGGCTAGATCTGATAGATAGCCTGCCTGATGAACTATGGCTGGAGGTTCGTGACATTGTACAGGAGACAGGGATCAAGACCATCCCCATGGAAAAGAAATCCAAAAAAGCAAAATGGGGTCTGGGGAGGCCTTCCAAATAGCTGTGAAAAGAAGAGAAGTGAAAAGCAAAGGAGAAAAGGAAAGATATAAGCATCTGAATGCAGAGTTCCAAAGAATAGCAAGGAGAGATAAGAAAGTCTTCCTCAGCGATCAATGCAAAGAAATAGAGGAAAACAACAGAATGGGAAAGACTAGAGATCTCTTCAAGAAAACCAGAGATACGAAGGGAACATTTCATGCAAAGATGGGCTCGATAAAGGACAGAAATGGTCTGGACCTAACAGAAGCAGAATATATTAAGAGGTGGCAAGAATACACAGAAGAACTGTACAAAAAAGAACTTCATGACCAAAATAATCACAATGGTGTGATCACTCACCTAGAGCCAGACATCCTGGAATGTGAAGTCAAGTGGGCCTTAGAAAGCATCATTACAAACAAAGCTAGTAGAGGTAATGGAATTCCAGTTGAGCTATTTCAAATCCTGGAAGATGATGCTGTGAAAGTGCTGCACTCAATATGCCAGCAAATTTGGAAAACTCAGCAGTGGCCACAGGACTGGAAAAGGTCCATTTTCATTCCAATCCCAAAGAAAGGCAATGCCAAAGAATGCTCAAACTGCTGCACAATTGCACTCATCTCACACACTAGTAATGCTCAAAATTCCCCAAGCCAGGCTTCAGCAATACATGAACCATGAACTTCCAGATGTTCAAGCTGGTTTTAGAAAAGGCAGAGGAACCGGAGATCAAATTGCCAACATCCGCTGGATCATTGAAAAAGCAAGAGAGTTCCAGAAAAACATCTACTTCTGCTTGATTGACTATGCCAAAGCCCTTGACTGTGTGGATCACAATAAACTGTGCAAAATTCTGAAAAGAGATGGGAATACCAGACCACCTGACCTGCCTCATGAGAAACCTATATGTAGGTCAGGAAGCAACAGTTAGAACTGGACATGGAACAACAGACTGGTTCCAAGTCAGGAAAGGAGTATGTCAAGGCTGTATATTGTCACCTTGCTTATTTAACTTCTATGCAGAGTACATCATGAGAAACGCTGGCCTGGAAGAAGCACAAGCTGGAATCAAGATTGCCAGGAGAAATATCAATCACCTCAGATATGCAGATGACACCACCCTTATGGCAGAAAGTGAAGAGGAACTAAAAAGCCTCTTGATGAAAGTGAAAGAGTAGAGTGAAAAAGTTGGCTTAAAGCTCAACATTCAGAAAATGAAGATCATGGCTTCTGGTCCCATCACTTCATGGGAAATAGATGGGGAAACAGGGGAAACAGTGTCAGACTTTATTTCTGGGGGCTCCAAAATCACTGCAGATGGTGATTGCAGCCATGAAACTAAAAGACGCTTACTATGACCTACCTAGACAGCATATTCAAAAACAGAGACATTACTTTGCCAACAAAGGTCCGTCAAATCAAGGCTATGGTTTTTCCAGTAGTCATGTATGGATGTGAGAGTTGGGACTGTGAAGAAGGCTGAGTGCCAAAGAATTGATGTTTTTGAACTGTGGTGTTGGAGAAGACTCTTGAGAGTCCCTTGGACTGCAAGGAGATCCAACCAGTCCATTCTAAAGGAGATCAGTCCCAGGTGTTCATTGGAAGGACTGATGCTAAAGATGAAACTCCAATACTTTGGCCACCTCATGAGAAGAGCTGAGTCATTGGAAAAGACCCTGATGCTGGGAGGGATTGGGGGCAGGAGAAGAAGGGGATGACAGAGGATGAGATGGCTGGATGGCATCACTGACTCGACGGACATGAGTTTGGGTGAACTCCGGGAGTTGGTGATGGACAGGGAGGCCTGGCGTGCTGCAATTCATTGGGTCGCAAAGAGTCGGACACAACTGAGTGACTGAACTGAACTGTGTTTAAACCTCTATACCCATGTGGGTACACAACTGACGTCTTTACTGCTTTTGCAATCCAAGAACATGGTATGTCTTTCCGTTTATTTGCTTGCGTGCATAAAGTCACTTTGGTCGTGTCCAACACATTGCAGCACCATGGATTGTCCTCTGTCCATGGGATTTCCCAGGCAAGAATACTGAAGTGGGTGGTCATGCCCTCCTTCTGGGGATTTTCCCCACTCAAGGATCAAGCCAGCATCTCTTACGTCTCTTGCACTGGCAGGTAGGTTCTTTACCACTAGTGCCACCTGAAAGCCCATTTCTTTAGATCTTTGATTTCTTTCATCACCATGGTACAGTTTTTAGCATAGAAATCCTACAAATGTATTATTTATAGTTAAGTATTTAATTTCTTTTCAAGCAAATGTAAATGGTATTTTAAATTTTAGTGTCTACATGTGTGTTTCTAGTGTATAGAAATGCAATTAATTTTTGTGTGTTAATCACTCAGTCATGTCCGAGTCTGTGACCCCATGGATTACAGCCTGCCAGGCTCTTCTGTCCATGGAATTCTCCAGGCAAGAATACTGAAGTAGGTTGCCATTTCCTCCTCCAGGGGATCCTCCCCACCCAGGTATCAAACCCCAGTCTCCTGCATTGCAGGTAGATTCTTTATGTCTAAGCCACCAGGAAATGGCATAGATATGCAGTTCACTTTTGTGGTCTACCTTTTGTTACGATGCTCAACTCACTTATTCTAGGAATTTTTTGTAGAGTCCTTGGGATTGTCTATGAATAAAAATGGTAAAAGTGGAGATCCTTGCATTTTTTTCAGTTTTAGGGGAGAAACATTTTTTTTTTTTTTAACCCATTAAGTATGTTAGCAGATTTTTTAGATGCTCTTTATGAAGTTGAACAAGTTTCCCTCTATTTGTAGTTTTCTGAGATTATGAATGGTTGTTGAATTTTGTCAAATCCTTGTTTATCATCAATTGATATAATCTTGTAGTTTTTCTTTAGCCTTTAAATATGGTGGGTTACATTGACTGATTTTCTACTATTGAACCAGCTTTCATTCCTGAAATAAACTCTGCTGGATTTTTATATATTGCTGTATATATTTTTATATATTGCTGGATTCTATTTGCTAACATTTTGTTAAGAATTTTTACATTTATATTAATCAGGATTTTGGTCTGTGTTTACATTCTTTCTTTCTGGTTTTGGTATCAGAGCAATAGCTTCTTAAAATGAATTGGGAAGTGTTCCCTTCTATTTTCTAAAAAAAGATTATGAAGAATCAGCCTTATTTCCTCTTGAAACATTTGGTTGAATTCCCCAGTGAGACAATCAAGGCCTGGAGATTTTTTCCGTGGGAGTTTTAGAATTACAAATTTAATTTCATTAATCTTTACAGGGCTATTCATTTTATACTGTATGAATTGTATTCTGGTGTCCTTAGGGGGAGGAGAATTGTTCCATTTCAACTAAGTTGTTAAATAAACCTTCAGAGAGTTGTTTGCAGCATTCCTTTATCTTTATGTATCTGTCTACACATTCTGTAGTGGTATTTGTTGCTTCATTCCTGATATTGATAATTTGTGTCTTTTCTCTGTTAGTCCTGCCCAGTTCAGTTCAGTCACTCAGTCGTGTCCGACTCTTTGTGACCCCATGAATTGCAGCACGCCAGGCCTCCCTGTCCATCACCAACTCCCGGAGTTCACTCAGACTCACGTCCATCGAGCCAGTGATGCCATCCAGCCATCTCATCCTCTGTCATCCCCTTCTCCTCCTGCCCCCAATCCCTCCCAGCATCAGAGTCTTTTCCAGTGAGTCAATTCTTCGCATGAGGTGGCCAAAGTACTGGAGTTTCAGCTTTAGCATAATTCCCTCCAAAGAAATCCCAGGGCTGATCTCCTTCAGAATGGACTGATTGGATCTCCTTGCAGTCCAAGGGACTCTCAAGAGTGTTCTAGAAGTTTGTAATTTTACTGATGTTTTTCATTTGGTTCTTTCTTGTAGTTTCTATGTTTCTGGTAAGGTTCCCCATCTGTGCGTTCACTGAGGACTTAATTTCCTTAAATTTCTTAGACATATTTTCATTTCATTATTTGGACACATTAGTAACAGCTACTTTGAACTCTGTGACAGCTAAATCCAGTATGAGAGCCCAGTAGAGTCAGTTTCTATTGAGTTTCTTTTACCTGGAGTATAAGTTACTGCTTATAATTTCATATTTTTATAATTATAATTGGGCTATAATTTCCTATTTGCATATCTTGTAATTTGGGGAGAAAACTGGATATTATAGATAATATGCTGTAGAAACACAGAAACTACAAGAACCAAGTGGAAATTCACATTCTGTTATGTTCTGACAATTTGTTGTTGGTGTTGTTATAGAACTTTTGAGATGGGGAGGTGGGCTCAAAATGCAAATTTCATATTTCCTGTAATATGTATGCAACAGTTGATATACCTGCTTACTTTTTTTGGCTTCCAGCAGCTGCTTTTTCAGCCTAGCCTCAGAGCATCTCACCTGCATTTACACAATTTAGTCATTTGTCAAAGATTTGGACAGATTTAAGGGCACATCTTCTCTATAGTTCTTTTGCTTCTGGGACTTTCCTTTTAAGTTTCCAGCTTTTCTCCATTGCCAAACCCTGTCTTCTGACACGTTAGCTGCCATCCCAAGTTGGACATGGATTGAGGAATGCACTCAGGCAAAAAAGCAGCAAATTTGCAAACTTTACCCCAGTGCATTTCTATCATTCAAAGGTAGACTCCTCACTGGATTCTGCCAGCTATTTTTGCTAGGTCCCTTTGAGTCTCCACTATGTATGTGTAATTTAGTGGTCATCCAAGGATTTGGGCTGAGTTTATGCCCATATTTTGGTTTCACCCCTTATACCACTCTCTCTTCCAGATTTCTGCTCTTATATTTCCAGCAGTTTTACCAGCCCTGAACTCGGTCCTCTGCTATTCTGAGCAAGTAAGGCTGTGGTTTTCTGCTTTTGGAACTTGGGGATAGGGTGGGGCTGGAAAATGGGGTGGGGAAGGAAAACCTTCAGACAGAAAGACCACAAAGATCACAATTCTTACCTAGTGCAGCTGAAGTCTTTCATGAGTAAATTCTCCTCTGCTTTCTGCCTGCTTTTGTTCACTTTACAGGGCCTTCAAATAGTTGGTTTTTGTTTGTATTTTGTTCAGATTTTAGAGTTGTTAATTGTGGGATAACTGGCCTGACCAATTAACTTGAAATCTGGAACAAAGACTCATATTACATTTAAGAGAACATTTATAAGAAAATCCTTCCCCAAAATGTTTGTAGTCACAAGGACTTGGATAATCTAAAGGTCTTTAGAGGAATGGCTATGCTAAATGTTCTAAACAGATACACACTGGAACACTAAACAGATATTGGATGCAAGTATGTACTATCAGGGATACAGTATTAAATAAGAGAAGTCCCTGCTTTCTTGGAAGTGCAGGGAAATACACAGTAACTATATAAACAAATAAATATGTAATCTAAAATGTGAAGAAACACTAAGCAGGGTTAAGGCAGTAGAAAGTACTGGGAGGAAAAATAAGAAGTATTGGCTACAGGGATAATCTGATAGACTGACAGTTGAACAGAGACCTGAATACAGTATGGAAGTGGGCCATAAAGATATCTGTGGAAATAATATTCCAGATAGATGAAATAGTGCAACAGCAGGGGCATACCCAGAATATTCAAAAAGTAGCAAAATGGACAGTATGGCTAGAAGGGTGTGTGTAAAGGGGGTGAGTGTTCAAGAGATATTTGGAATCCAAACAAGACAGGGCCGTTTTAGCTATAGTAAGAACTCTGAGCTATAAGATGGGAAGTCATTAGAACATTTGAAGACGGTGTTAAAAGTGAGTTATAGTATGGAGAGCAACACGAAAAGAACTTAAAAACACTGCATTGTGTGGGAAAAGGAAGATTTATAGGAAGGTATCATTTATGCTCACTCATGAGAACAGACTAAAAAGTCCTATACAAAATATTATCAAACTGATTTCATCAATATGTAAAACGGGTGTAATCAATTAAGCTGATTTTATTCCAAAAACTTAAGGTTGATTTCACATATAAAATAAATAAATAAATCTTTTACTTGCTACATTGACAGAATTTTAAAAAATATATGATCATCTCAATTCAGAAGCAGCATTTGACAAAATTCAAAATTCGATTTGTAACACAAATAATATCAAGTAGAGCATATTATTAATCTGACAACCATTAATCAGAATCTCAGTTCAAATATCACACCCAGTGATGAAACACTGAAAGTTCTTCCTTCAAGTCTGAGAATGATTCAAAGGTTTCTACCAACATCACTTGAACATAGTGATGGACCTCCTGGAGTACATCATGGATAAGAATAAATGATACAGAATTAGAAAGCATGAAATAAACCGATATGATAATCACATATTATGAGGACAATATGTGTAGAAAATAAAAGAGTACAGATAAATTACTAGAGTAAGTGAGGTTACTTTGCAAGGGTGCTGCTCCATGGTCAACATACAAACATCGGTTGTATTTCAGCCAGGTGGCACTAGTGGTAAAGAGCACTCCTGCCAGTGCAGGAGATGTAAGAGATGTGGGTTTGATCCCTGGGTCAGGAAGATCCCCTGGAGAAGGAAACAGCAACCCACTCCAGTATTTTTGCCTGAAGAATCTCATAGACAGAGGAGCCTGGTGCGCAGTCCATGGGGATGCAAAGAGTTGGACACGACTGAGCAAGTAAACAGCTCAACTATAAGACTATAAAGAAAAGCAAGGAAATCAATGTTATGGAAGTCAGGATGGTGGCAATTCTGTAATGTTGAGAGAAGAAAGCTGATCCCGTTTGGGAGGTGACATAAAAGAGGCTTCTGGGTGTCGTCAGCACTTCGTTTCTCAGTCCAGTGGTGCCTACCTGGGCACTGGCCTTGTGATAAACCATCAGGCTTAACATTTTTCTTTACTTTTATTTAGGGCCCTGTTTTGTTTACTTTTCTGAAGTGTTCGATTAAAAGGGATTTTAAAGAAAGATCACTAGTCACTGGCTGAAAAAGACGAAATTTATTTCTCACTCACGAGACATCCAAAACAGATGTTCCTAATTGGTGGGTGGCTCTCCTCTTAACTGGTGTTCAGGCTCCTTCCATCTTCTGGCTCTTTCAAGGTGTAGCTTTCAAGGTCGTATGCTCCAAGGCCAAATTGGAAATAGCATGGGGGACCGTGCATAGGAAAATTTAAGGAGCCAGGTCGTAGGAGTAGCACACCTTAGTTCTACTGTCATCCACTTGATCACACTTAAGAATAAGGGAAGCTGGGAAAGAGTTCAGCTGATTTCCCACAAAGAAGAAAATGGGTGTGAGGATCAGCTGGCAGCCTCTGCCAAAACACACATATACCAAAACCACCATCTATTTTGCCAAGGATACACAGGTGTCCAGGCAAACACAACAAATACGTTGTGAAGCTATAAGAGAAACTGAAGTATGAATCGGGAATAAAGGAAACAAACAAAATAACAAAGAATAGGAGAGGGGCCTTTCATGAACTAATCCTAACAGTGCCATGAACTTAGAGGGAAACTCAATTCTCAGCATCACTCTATGTACCCACAAGAGTGAGGATAAAAGTCAAGTAGCAATGGTGCCAGCAGTACCATCCTAACCACGATGACTCTAAAGCTGACCTTAGTTTTTGCAGCTGTTCATCCTCCCCCGGCTCCTGTCTGTTCTCTAAGCCTCACTCCCTGGACTTTCCATTAGTTCTCTGAGTAACTTATTGATATCCTTCCAATAATTTTTCCTCTTAACCATCAAAGCCAAACTTGTACAAAGTAGATTTATTTTACCTATTGAACCTCCAGTTCTACGTTGAACTTTAGCCACAAAAGTACGCATCCTTTTGTCCTTGGCTTCGATGCAAATGCTGCTGCAGAAAGCCCAACATCTAAACCTGCCTCTGGCAACAGCCAAGCAGCAAGAACAGGACACTTACCTCCCAAGTCTCAGAGTGCATATAACTGGGGGAACTTATTTGTACTCAGAACCCTAAACTGCAAGGGTTTTAACTTATCCAGATGTTTGAGGCAACCAGGAGGATGGATAAGCTCACTATGGTGGATGCTTATTAGGAAATACTTCAGAGCTGGCAGAAACAACCACCTAGATGTATGAGCAGCTATTAATACACAGAATGCTCTGGTTATTTATCTGTTTTCTTTTGGCTCTTGCACTCTCTGTATCTCCCTCTGCAACACACCTCCCTCTCAACCCCCACATACACACTCTGGAGTTGTGTTGCTGCAGCTGTGACTCTGCAAACTGTATTTCCCAGAATCCACTGCCAGGTGGTTCCATTAGGTTCTGCCAAAGAGATGCCATAAAGGGAAACTGAAAGTGAAACACAGTGGGGAGGGTCTTCACTCCTGTTTTCCAGCTGCTGTTACAGTACTGCAGCTGCAGACAGTTGGCTCTGGCTACCGGCTTCTTCTGCACTCCACAGCAGCTTTGCTACACTTCTGAGATACCAGCAGCAGATCAGTTTCCGGCGTGACAGCCAGAGAAGAGTCAGACTGTGCGCCCCACCCTCAAGGCCAGGTTATGTGGAGGGAGCCTCCCCCACAAAAGTCTGAGTATTGACCAGTCAAAAGGGGCCGCTTCTCTGAGCTCCTGGTTTCTGATAATCACATCGCTTCTTCCGCTTGGTTTTCCCAGGCCTTTGGACAGTATCTGATTTCTCCAGTTCTCAATTTTTAATTACATCAAGCATTTTCTTTAGACTGGCTTTTGTCACTAGGAATCAATTCTCTGCATTAAATGTCCTCTATTTGAAATATTTAGTGTGGTTTCTATTCTCCTGACTGAGATACACAGATGGATATTAAAAATATAGTTGAGTGAAGGAAAAAAGTAAGAAATAAGACAAAATTTGTTGACAGTACTCTGTAAGTTAAGCACACACACAAGAACAATTCACATTTTATAAAAATGCTTGTGCAAGGGCTTCCCTGGTGGTCCAGTGGTTAAGAATCTGCCTTCCAATGCAAGGAACACAGGTTCAATGCTGGTGGGGGAACTAAGATCCCACATGCTGCAGGGCAACTAAGCTCGCAAGCCACAACTAGAGAGAAGCCAGAACGAAAGATCCCTACACCACAACTAAGACCCGAGGCAACCAAATAAATAAATATTAAAAAAAAATACTTGCACAATAAGAGGATATTAAATAAAGGCCCTAGATATATCTATATAGGATATGTTGTTCAGTCACTAAGTCATGTCGGAGTCTTTGCAACCCCATGGACTGTAGCCCGCTCGGATCCTCTGTCCATGAGATTTTCCAAGCAAGAATACTGGAGTGGGTTGCCATTTCCTTCTCCAGGGGATCCTGACCCAGGAATCAAACCCGCAGCTCCTGCCACATCTCCTGCATTACAGGTGGATGAAGAGCCATTGGGGAAGCCCAACCTAGGATTTACTCTTAGATAATAAAGCTGATCCAGAGCCCACTAACCCTCCTACCGCACATGGAGTTAGAAACACCAGCTTCATTGATGGGAATTTGGAGGAACAGAGAGAATGTCCCCCTGAAAGGCAAAGAAGTAGTGCTGTTCCCTCTATCCTCAATCAGGTGAGGAGGGCTCTAAGAGGACCACTCGTAGTCATTTTGTATTCTCATGGCAGGGAGAGACCTTATATTCACTCAGCATTACATTCTCTAGTGGGAGGCTTGCTGCACTCAGAAACTTACAGCCTCAGTTCAACAAGGCCACTGGCGTGGAGGCTTGTTGGGAGAAAGTAACCCAAGACACTTGTAGGGATCTGGAGCCAGAGAGAATGGAGAGGTCAGAGTCAGGCTAGCTGGAGCAGGGTGAGGGGAGAGGAGTCAGCTGCTAGTCGGGCTGCACTTCTGTCCTTTGGCAGGACAAACAAGTGGGAGCTTCCTGGGGCTCCCAGAAAGGTAACCACTCTTAAGATGTTTGCTAAGACCTCTCTCAGGAGGGCTGCCGGCCAGGGTGAGGTTCTTTAGCACTAGGATGCTATGGATACACTGCCAGGGTCAGAAGCTGAGGGGTGTGGGATGAGTATCTTGAGGAGGGAACCAGAGTCAGTTAGTGCAAAAGTCCCCAAAGGGCAGGCGGTGGCTCCAAAGAACCCCAACACCTCACACACTGAACCGACATTTAAATGCCTGTCTTAGTAGAAGGCACTGATAAAGCCAAACTAAACCAAAAGTTTAGCCTTTTTGCCTCTAATATACCCTTCCCTATCCCAATCCTAGAAGTGACAGAGGAGGTAAAGAATGAGTGAATTAAGCAGAACCCTGACAGTTTCCCCACCCCCACTGAGCTGGAGGGAGAACAGCTTTGAACTGGAGGAGTTGCTGACAAGTCACTGAGATGTGGGAAGGGGTGGGGAAGACAAATGTATTTAAAATGTTAGTATTTCAGACTGATCTCAGTCATGTTGTAGGGAATAATGGAACATATTTACACCAGAGTATTAACAATGTAGAAGGACCCTTGAAGTAAGACCAAAGACAGGGGCTGTGGCAATCTGTGAGGCTCCTGAGAAGGCTAAGTAGGATGTTTCTGACTAATCACAAGGTGTCTCTTTGTGACCATGAGAATCAAGAGACCAAGAGAACCACACAGACCTAACTGCTAAGATCCTTGAATTCCTGAGCCAGTGCCAACAACCATCAGGTTTCTAGTTTTATGAGATGAAAAATCTAACTTGAGATATTCTTTAGGAGGATTTTTTTTGGGGGGGGGCTCACAATCAAAATGTAACTGATAAAATCATTCTCTCAATTTCCTCATGTGAGCATTTTTTCCCCAATTAGGAGTTCAATTCATAGGACAAGGGACAGTGTAAACTGGCATCTGGTAAAATAATTAAATGTCTGAAGCACCCTGAAGGAAACACGGGTTTCCTTGTTTTGTGATCAAGACTAAGGTGGACAGGATGTCCAGAAAAGATATATTAGCCAGGGTATATAATGCTAACGACTGTAACAGTCCCCAAACTCACTAAATTAACGCAAAAGAGGTTATTCTTTGTAAAAACCAATGTGGATGTTCTTGGTCAAGCAATTTTCCTCTAAGCTGGGGCTCAATCATCCAGAGGTCTATTCTCTGACTCCATCTTCAAAACACCTGCTTCAAGGTTACCTTGCAAGGCAGATGAACGGGTGGAGAATACAGAGAAGGTTCATCCACTCTTTAACTGCCCTGTCTGGTAATGAAACACTTCTACTTACTTTCCACTGGGAAGGACTATGCACACAGCCTCACCTCGAGGCAAGGAGCTGGGAAATGTAATTTAACTATGTGTCCAGGAAAAGGACATCCTGGTGAGATTTAGCCTGTTTTTTACAGAATACATGATGCTAGTGCAAAGATCTGTAAGATGGGAAAAGTGCCCTGGGAAGACAAAGTGGCAATTCTAAAGACCCAGAAGTAGAAATGGCTTGGAACGCTTGACGAATAAAAAGAAAGCCCGTGCAGCTACAGTTTTTCATGTGGAAGGAGTGGATTAAGATGCAGTTGGAGAGGGAGGCCTGGGCAAGATCGTTTAGGCCCTGGAAAGGAGTCTGCCTTTCGTTCTTGGAGTAAGCAGAGACGTGACCTATCTGACTTACATTCTAAAAAGGCTCAACTTGGCTGTGCGTCAAATGAATTGCTCTGGGAACAGGAGTGGAAGCAACTGGACTGGTAATGTGGTGACTGTAGTAGTTAGAACCAGGTGGCCAGCCTGGGAAGTCACCGGGGATGGAGGACAACCTAGAGGTCTCTGCGAAAATCTGTGAAGGGCTTTGTGCAATTATGTAAGTGGTTAAGTGACTGGAGCTGAGCAGTGTCTCCGCCAAGATCATGTTGTTGCTTTGGGGACTGTGTTCCCTCAGGACTGTGTTACAAGAACAAAAGCTGGAGCATGCCAGTGACTGCAGGGGTAGTCAACCTCTAAAACAGATGCTGAGGAGGCCTAAGCACAGACTGCTATCCAAACCCAACTTTATTCTTGTCTCTCACTACCCCTCCGACCTTTTTTCAGAGAAAAGCTGTGGCAAGCCTGTGACTTACGGCTCATTCTCAGTTCACAGATTCTTAGGATCAGTATAAGATACAAACCCAATCTCAAGTGATTACAATATCTAATCCTATGTAACAATAAATAATCTGCACCTCTTCTGGCTTTAGCTATTTTCACCTCTCAGCTCTATCCCACTAAAGTCAAGAAGCCTGCACTGGAGAAGGCGGGGGATGATCTCTAGGCTCTCTGCTCTTTTCACCTCCTCTGCACCTAATAGCTGCTGACTGCTCTGGGCCCAACTGCAGAGAAGGAAGGGGATAAGACAGCTTTTGCCCAGTTGGATATTTCTGGGTCCCATGGGCCTCACAGACTGAAAGGGGGCATCTTGCTGTCCTTTTTCTGCAGTCCCCTTTACCCTGGTGGGTGCAGCTTTATTCTGGGTAGTATCCTACAGTTCCCTCCTTAGCCCAGATGGCACACTCCTAACCTCTCTGTGCTTCCTTACCTCTTCAGTGGTCCTGCTGGACAGCACTCGAGACCACCTGATGCTTCCCCTGCTACAAGGTGCACAGGATACCTTCCTGCATGGTTCACTTCAGCAAATTCTAGGAACACAGACCAATGCAAAAGCAGCAGCACACCCTGGGCTCCACCACTGAAAGTGAGCCTCTGCTCGCCCTCTGCGTTTCCAGGGCAGGAGTCAGACTCCAGGTGTACCATTTCTTGGCTTTAGGAATAAACACCTCAAGCTTCCTGAATGCTCCCAGTGGAGTCTCCAGTTAGACTCCTTCCCACTCCCATTTACCTCTTACTATGACTGCCACTCCTTCATCCTATTCTCAAATTGTACCTTAAACTGATCTCATTGTTCCTTAAACAGCTGGTATGCTGCTTTTTCTTAAGAGAGTATACACTGTTCTTTCTTCAGTCTAGGCTCTCAGTATCAGACACTGAAGCCCAGGCTTGAACGAGAGATGGTCCTGAAGCTGATAATGGAGCAGTGATGACCCACACTCAGAAATCCTGCTTTCAGGATTGATGGAAAAGCAGGTGGAGGCTGGCCTGAGATAGGGGGAGTTGGGGGCCTGAGTCAGACCCAGAAAGATGTTTATTCAGGTGGCTGGAGCCAGAACAGGCAAAGAAAGAATCCAAATTTTAAGTAAGGGAAGGAAAGCAAAAGAGGGAGGAAGGCAGACCCCAGCTGTCCTGTTGAGCATGATAACAAACAGGAAAACTAATCAAGATCTAGGAATATACATAACACCTGGGAGGAAACAGGGATATGACACTGTAAAAAGTTGATGTATGTTCTATAATGAGGCAGATGTCCTTAGACTTTACAGCTTGCCTCCCAAGAGGTTCCCACCCCATGAAGCTGCTGCAACAGTTGTTTCCCCTGTAATCCCCAGAGAATCCTGGTAAGTTGGAGACGACTGTCAGGGTATTGTCTTGGCTGCCTGGCACTCACCAGCCTCACATCATTAATGGAAGTCTCTCTAGTCGGTTGTGTGACCCTCTGTCCTTCTGAATTTGTGCTATCCGGCCTCTCCTACTCTGTCTGCAGATTTCCTGAATCTGCCCCTTCTTCAAGACATTGGCACTGTTCCATGCTAACTTCTATCATCATCTTGGAGAACTTCAAAGTCCATGCAGACCCACTCCCAATACCTGAGCCCCCCACGCAATAATCAATCTCCACGCAACATCCCGTGCACTCCTCTCAGGCACTCACTCCTATAACTACACTATTAAACTTGGCCACTGTCTGGGTCTGCTGTGCTTCCAGTATGAACTATTCAGACATTCCTGTTTCTGACCACAGTCTCCCATCTTCCCAGGTCACTTTTTAAATTACCCCCAGTGAAACTACCTACTCCTGTCTTCACTCCACTCAGTTGTTCTACAAAGTTCCATGGCCCAGCATAGACATCACTAACTTGTGAATGGTCTGAAACTCCTTTGCTCGATTTCATTTCAATTGTGTGGTAAGGTTTCAACTCTGGATGATCCCTTAGTACTCATTTTTCCTACAGTTACACCTAGATTCCTGAGCAGGCGGAGATAACCACACCATTGGGCCGACTGGTGTAACTGTACATTCATGAACAATACCACTATAAATTCAAACCCCTCAACATTAAGCAGAAATCCTCTCCCTGCCAAAATCTGACCTTTCTCTCATTTTAACAGACCTTTCAAGAGCATCCAACAGCCTAAAACCTTCCCATTCCTTCCACATTAAGAAACCCACTCTCCTGGTTTTACTCCATCTCCGGCCCCACCTTCTCTTGTCACCTTTACTGGTTCATTTTCCTTTACTTATCCATTAAATGCTCCTCAGAGTCCTCTTCCAAGCCATTTTCTCTTCTTGTTTTCTTACTCTGGATATCTCATCTATTACGTTGATTTGAATTACCTCCCCTGGCTGCTGAGTTTATGTCCCGCTTCCAAATGATCATTTAGGTACCAAAATCCCAACATTTTGAATGGTGTCACCAGTGCAACTAGTTGCTTAAGCCAGAAACCCAACATTGGCTTCAGAATTCCGTTCTCTCACCAAGCCTCAATGTCCCACCAGTCCTCCAGCTGAAGTCCTCCCACCTGCCCACTCCTTGCACTGTCACTAGTGACCTCATCATCTGGCCAAACCTGGGTTCCTGCAACACCCCTGCTTCTCACTGGTCCACAAACCCTGTCATCTTTATCACCTCCTTAGATGGATCTCAAATGACCAGCTCTGGAAACACAAACATGAGCTGAGAAGACTGCAGCCTAATGCACAAAACAATCGCCACACAGTATTTAAATGTGGCAGTTGATCTCTTCCTGTAGTGCTTTGAGAATGCAGACGAAGAAAGTAGTTCTGCTTTGGGAGTAATGGAGTAGCAAACAACTAGGCTGTCTGGAAGGATGAGTAAGACTCTGCTAGTCAGATGAGTATTCGGCAGCGAGAAGCACATGCACAGGTACTGAACTGGATGGTTCACAGCCCAGCCTCCAAACATGCCCTCTGGCCTGCACAACCTGTCTCAAAACACCCCCTTACTGGAGGTATTCAACTGGTGCAGAGTCCTGGAACCTGTGTGCCAGTGGTTCCTCTAAGGTCTTGTTCTTGGAAATAAGTCTTTACCGTCTGAGCCAGCAGGGGAGCCCTTAGAAATAGGTAGAACAGACTGTATCTTTATACCTGGGCCCATGGCAGATGCCTTTTGGAAGAGGCCAAGGACTTGTCATCCCAGTCATCTCCCAGGACTAGTCTTCTCTGCCCATAGTTTGGCCTAGTATGTGCTGATCTGGGCCCACTGCAAGGCAGAAACAACAGACACACTCTTCTGCCAATCCCACCCCAAATGGCATCAATCAGTTGTGATTTATGGAGACCCAGCTCCCACATCACCCCACTCAAAGAACTGCTCAAAATCTATTAAGAATCTCTAAAAATCTTATAAAATAAGGCTGTTGAAAGGCCTATCTTGAGCTTTCCCAGAGTCTTCCTCAATCAACAAATTCATCCTTTACTCTTCAACCCTAATCCTGCTTAGGGAAGGTCTTTAGAAACAGTAAAGGCTTGCAACACACAACAGCCACAGCAACAGTTACTGAGCACCTCCTATGTGCCCAGCCTTGGCTACAGATTTCCTCATTAACCCATACAACAATCCTATGAGTCCGTAATTCTATCATTTACCAAACGAGTAGCAAGACATTCAAAGAGTAAAAGGCTCTCGGCAGTCAATGGCAGGCCTACCTGATTCCAATATCTGTGCTCTCAGCCAGACAAACACCAGGGCCTGACAGAACAACAGATGCTAGGAGGGTTAGGGCCATTCAGCTCCAGAGATGGAGATGACAATCAGGGGGGAAAAGTACTCAGTACAGGGACAGTAAAACCATCTTGACCAAGATGTCCAGATGATGTTGGTGGACTACAGCCAAGTTGCCTCTGCTGATGTGAGGGCTGCTGCACTTGCTCTAGAGCCAAGCTGCCCTAGAGCCAAGAAGGCTTTGGGCCTTAAGGCTCTGTGGCCTTAAAGTCCCGGGCAGACCAAAGCTGTAAAAGCTTTGAGTGAGCAGAGGGATCTGGTGTGCAGACAGGAAAATCAGAACAGAGAGTGGAGCTGCTAGGACAGAAAGCTTATATGACTCTTGAGAAATGGAAACAGACACCAAACCCAGAGATGCCTTGAATTCCAAACCATGTAGTTTCCATGACACTGAGGGGATCTGTAATTCCCACATACTCCTGTGTTCTCACAATGAACTCCTTGCTCTTGAGTAAGCCCTAACGACTTTATGCTTTCTAGAACCAGGAAGCCTTCATCATAGCAGGGTTGAGCCAAGAGTTTCATTACATTTTGTTCTTAAGATGGAGTAAGGGTGGTACCAGGCCCCGGGTCACAGTCTGGCTGGATACAGTCTTCAGAGTACTGAGTTTGGAGTTCAAGATTTGCCTCCCCATTCAAGGGGGGCTCCAAATGTCACCTGCGCTTGTAGAGACAAGGCTGAAGCTTCAGGCCTGAGAGCTGAGTCTTGGGCCCTACCCGAGGGGGCCCAGTCTTTTCAAAGTCAAACAAGAAGAAGTGGCTGTTGGTCAGATCCTAGGGACAGAAAAGACCCAGTGAGCTCTAAGTCCTCACCCTAGCTCTTCAAATCACCTCCATCTAGGCCCCACCCCTGCTCAGAAAGCTTCCCAGCTCTCTCCCACTACTCAAGCCTTCAAGGAGCAAATATCTGTGTCTGACAATGACCTCATTCCTGAACACCATTATTAGCCTGAAGGGCCACACATGACAAAAATAGGATAGTCTTCCTGGGGCCCTCACCTTGGAGATGACCTTGAAGCCCAGTTTGGTGACAGCCCCCAGAAAAGTCCGAACATCTTCAAAGCGGCTGCTGACCTCAGCCACTTTCAGGAGACCCCTGAGAAGGACGGAAAGTTCTGGGTAAGTATACCGACATGCGCATGTGCACACAGTCATGCATCTATGTCCTGGGAGCACCTACCCTGGCTTCAGCACTCGATTTGCCTCCTCCAGGAAGTCTCTGATGTTGGTTCCCATCAGTGAAAGGCAGAACACAGCCACATCTATAGATTCATCCTCCAGAGGCACCTGTGGAGAGTGAGAATGTTGTACTAAGCACACATTATGGGAAGGAGAAAGCCAGCACTGAATGCTAGGAGTAGACACAAGGATGCAGGGTGGGCAGAGCGCATTTCATGGAAGGAGAGAGGGGCTTACCTGGGCCATGTCACACACAGTGACCCGGGGGTCCAGAGAGGCCAAGTCAAAGCAGTGTACACGGTTCCGGATACTTGAAGCCAGGCGGCAGTCCCCACAGCCAAAGTCAGCTACCACCAGGGATGCAGGCCTGGGAATGGAAGGGAGGAAGAGCTCACTGGTCTGGTCTGAGCCTGGGACTGACATGCCTAGCTTTTCACAGCGCCCGATTTTCACTAACCGTTGGCGAAGATCCCTGGCGATGCGGTCTACCGGCTGCAGTGGCCACTTCTTGACTTGGTTCTGGAAGCCACGGTGGTAGAGGAGAAAGGCCTCAGGGTCTTCCTGGAAGAGGCGCTGTGCAGCACTGCTGGGCCCTGAGTACAGCTGTTCATTGAGGTAGCGGAACCGGGCACCATCCAGACGCTGGGCCATGCGGGCTCGAAGAGCCTCTGCCCGGGCTCCATGGCTGTCTGGACTGGGGCCAGAAGGCACCTCTGCCTCCTCTGCAGAGGCTGGGGCTGGGGCCTGCTCTGGTGGCTGAGATGGCCGAAACTTGTTCTTCTGTCGACGCTTGTTCTTCTGCCGGTTCCGCCACTGCTTGCGACTCAAGGTACGGGGAGGATTAGAGGAAGGGATCTCACAGGTTGGCCTGGTGGGATCACTTGTAACACTAGAATTCCAAGCTTTAGAATCTGAAGAAGGAGAGACAGAAGGGCACACCGGGGAGCAAGATACCTGAACTCAGAGGCTTAGCACGTCACCCTGGCCATACCCCTGCCCCTAAGACAGAAGCTGTGGTCTATGAGAAAGTACTTCTTATGCCCTAACTCCATACCTACTGGAGGCAGAGGAACTCTGTTATATGTAGGGTCAGCTGATCCCCACACCCCCAGCCCTCATTGTCCCAGAAATACTACCTGTTTGGTCAACACTGTCCAGGGCCTGGGGAAGATTTGAAGGGATCTGTTTCTGGCATTTCCTCTTTTTTTTCTCTTCTTCAGCCAGGTCACTGCCAAGAAGAGCCCCTTTGTGGCACTTCTTCCTTTCCACTTCCTCTTCCTTGGAGTCACTGCTAGGTGGGCCCTGTTTGTGACGTTTCTTCTTCCTTTTCTCCTCTACTTCACTAGACGCACCAGCAAACAAGCCCTTTTTTGGGCGTTTCTTCTTTGTTTCCACTACCTCCTCCTCCTCCTCAGAGTCACTGCCAGGCAGGCTAGGGGGATGCTGGGGAACAGATGCTACCTCCAGGGCCCGTAATGTGGCCAAGAGCTGGCGGCGGTTGGAGCCCTGGGGGAAAACAAGGGATGAATGCAGGGGTGAGGAGAATGGATGGGGCCTAGGGAGTAAGAAAAGAGATGGGACCTCACTCAGATGCTGTAACGAGGCATCTGGATTATTCCCAATCAACTTACCTAGCTTATCACGAAGACTGCCAGGGCCTGAAGAACTTTCAAAATTGCCATCCCAACCTTCGGGAGGCTGGAGAGCAGAGAAACCACCCACCTCACTTTCTTCATTGTATAGATGAGGTGATGGGGTTCCCAGAGAAACACTGTAAGGCCACGAGCTACAGGACCGAGGCTAGTGACCAGGAGTTCCAACCCTCAATCTCAGGTTTCTACCTCTAGCTTATACCTTTTTATAAAAAGTAGGAAGATTTTTGAAAATAAGAGTGACATGATCACACATGTGTGTATTAAAGATGCCTCCAGTTGTAAAGAACTGAAAGGAAAAAAAAAAAAAAACACTGAAAGGGACAAGCTGCAGACAGAGGCCAGTGGCGGGGATTACAGCAGTGGGTCAAGGGGTTGAAGAGGAGGGAATAAAGCAGGCAGATTTCATGTCACAGGCTGACTGAAGGACAGAAAGAGCCTGAGCAAGCGCAGCAGCCCTCACATCGGCAGAGGCTTAAAGGAGGCCTACTGTCTGGGAGGCCGTTCTGGACTGAAGTCCTACTGGACGGGTCTCAGTACTCCCTCAGCACCAGCTCCCTTTGAACAGTGGCACTGACCGCCCTCACTGCCATTCAGTTTTGCTCCTTGCAATCTCCACACGGCAACCAGTGACATTTTCAGAACGCAAATCTGAAGAAATCATCCCCCTGCTAAAACATTCCACTGGCTTCTATCTTTAACATGTGCAAATATTCTAACGTAGCCCTCCAATTTCTACCACACTGCCTCTCATTCTGTGTCACGCTCCCTTGAGCCCGGGTCTCTCCACATGCCTTTCCTTCCAAGAAACCCTCTATGCTTCACTAACTTCTACTCAACCAATTCTCTCTCAGTTCCAATGTCACTTTCTTTTGTAAGTTCCGGATTTGGGGAGGCTGCAGGCGGTCTCCCTCCCCCTAATTACACACGCGGCGCGCCCCAGCCCCGGAATCCAGCAGAGTCTGTTCTGAGTACCCCTGCGGGGCCACTCACCTTGATTTGAGAGGTTGCCGTGGGCCGAAGCCCTAAGGCTACAGACCCGAGGTCCGCGACTACAGGGGCCTCCTCGGCCCACTCCGGCTCCTCGAACATGGGGCTGGGGAGCGAAAGGTTGCGGGATCCACGCGCTTCTCCACGTGCAGACCGAGTCTCTATGAATCAGACCACTCAGAGACGCCGGAACAGGGCAGGAAACCAAAGAGTGAGAGCTGAAGTGGCTAGAGCAGCCGGCGCAGGGCCGAAAACCATCGAGTTTAGACACTGGTGGGCTAGAAGGGCAAGGAAGGCGGGAGGGAGGGGCTGGGAGAAGGAGGCCCGCGCTGGCCTGAGAGGGCCAGGGGCGGGGCCGGGCGGCGGGCGCGGCCGGACGGGAGTTCCCCGGAGAAGGCTTCTCTAGCCCGAGTCCCGGTGAGTGTGGGGGCACCCGTGCCCCCTCCCCAAGGCTCGAGCTCTACCAGGCGGTCACCCCTCCCTCCACTTACTCGGTTCCGAGTGGGGAACGAGGGCCATCCCCGGCAAGGACCTCCGATCGCCTCCTCCAGGGTATACGGCGCCTAAACTCCCCACCCCCACCCCCCCAGCTCTGTTCGCGGGTAGGGTCTCTGTGCTTGCTCTCGTGACAGCCCTTCGGGAGACACTACCTCTTAATCAACGCCTACTTCGCCCGATCCGCCTTTCCCTCGCGCTCAAGGGACACAGTCCAGGACCATTCCGCTGCCTCCCTAACTCCTTTCAGACATCCAGTAGCTGGGGACGCAGAGCCCAGACCCCCAGCCCAACACCACACTTCTCTCCTGTAGGGGACAAGGCCTGGGGCTCACCCCCCACCCCCACCCAAGATCCTTCTACAGTTCCCACACTTTCCCAGTCTAGGGGACTCTGTGCCGGGACGCTGCTATGGACGACATTTTCACTCAGTGCCGGGAGGGCAACGCGGTTGCGGTCCGCCTGTGGCTGGACAACACGGAGAACGACCTCAACCAGGGGTGAGCTGGGGTGGCTGGGGGGCGACATGCTCCTCTCCGCTCTGTGGGGTGCTCACTTCTGGTGCGGGCGGCTTACTTTCCTATTCAGTGTGGTGAGGGTTAAACACAGCCTGTCAGCGGGGCAGAGGGTCTCCACACCGGAAGCTGTTGTTTGAGCTGAATCTTGACTAAGAATTTACAGGCAGAGTCTGCAGAGAAGTATTCTAACCTCAGTGAACCTCATGGGCAAAAGCTAGGGGGCAAGACACGGAGCAGAGTGTGCCAGAAACTGTCCGGAGCTCCATATGGCTAGAGGAGAGAAAACCGCTGGGCTTCTGTGGGCTAAAGCTCTAAGCACAAGTGTAGAATGACAGAAGTTAAGACTGGAAAGGTCTGCAAGGGTCAGTCAGATCATGCAAGAGTATTTAGGTTATAATAATGTTTTTATTGCAAGGGCAAGGGTTTAGAGCCATGTAATGGTATGCTGAGATTGTCCATTTGTTAAGTGTCATCTTGGATGCTTTGTGAAGAGCAAGTGGTGATGTGAAGAGACGCAACTAACTGCCTAGTCCATCTCAAGTGGTGATGGCTTTAGACTAGAATTGGGGCAGGCAAAAAAGAAAAAAGTGATCAAATTCCTGAAATCTTTCGGATAAAGAATTGGTGAGACTTGGTGTGGAAAGTGAGGTCAAAGATGATGATCAGGGTTCTGGCTTGGGTAGATAGTGGTTCCTTTTATTGAGGACAAGGCTGAAGGGTGGTGAGTTCCACTCTGCACACATTTAAGTGACAATAAAGTGGAAATGTGGAGTAGGCCGCTGGATTTCAGGAGAGAGATCTGACTTGGAGACAAAGATTTGGGCGATATTAGCATGACTGGAGAAGGCAGTGGCACCCCACTCCAGTACTCTCGCCTGGAAAATCCCATGGACAGAGGAGCCTGGTGGGCTGCAGTCCATGGGGTCGCTAAGAGTCGGACACGACTGAGTGACTTCACTTTTTTCACTTTCCTGCATTGGAGAAGGAAATGGCAACCCACTCCAGTGTTCTTGCTTGGAGAATCCCAGGGACGGGGGAACCTGGTGGGCTGCCATCTGTGGGGTTGCACAGAGTCGGACACGACTGAAGCAACTTAGCAGCATGAAGATGGGCTTCCTAGGTGGCTCAGCAGTAAAGAATCTACTTGCCAGTGCAGGAGCCCGCAGGAGATGCAGGTTCAACCCCTGGGTCTGGAAGATCCTCTGGAGCAGGAAATGGCAACCGACTCCAGTATTCTTGCCTGAGAAATCCCATGGACAGAGGAGCCTGGCAGGCTGGTCCATGGGGTTGCAAAGTCAGACACGACTGAGCATGTACATGCACGCACACACAGACACACACACATAGCATGTAGATGGCACCTGAAGAGGTGGATATGAAACAGGGGATGAGAAACCTAGAAAACCAAACAGGAAAATATGCTGCTGCTGCTGCCAAGTCGCTTCAGTCGTGTCCGACTCTCTGCGACCCCACAGACGCCAGCTCACCAGGCTCCCCCGTCCCTGGGATTCTCCAGGCAAGAACACTGGAGTGGGTTGCCATTTCCTTCTCCAATGCATGAAAGTGAAAAGTGAAAGGGAAGTCACTCAGTCATGTCTGACTCTTAGCGACCCCATGGACTGAAGCCCACCAGGCTCCTCCTCCGTCCATGGGACTTTCCAGGCAAGAGTACTGGAGTAGGCTTAAAGAAGTGAATGTTTCAGTGAAAGGAGTGGTCAGTGGTCCTCTAGATTGCTAAGAGGTCAAAGAACTTGAGCACTAAAGTGTAACCACTGAATTTACAATTATTTACATATTTAATGATCTCTGTGAGAGCTGTTTCAGAGGAAAACAAGTGAAAAAAACCAGACTATACTTGGTTCCTTCATTTAAGGAACTCTACTGAACACACACTGGGTGCTAGAAGTCCAGAATCAGGCATGCTTGTCCTCAAGGCAGTGGTCTTCCAGGCAGGTTGAATGTGAAGTAGAGAAAGTGAATGTAGACAAGTTCTTTAAGGCTGGCTGAGACAGGAAGGCAAGAAAAGCAGTAGTGATACTGATTCAGGATAGTGGAATTTTTTTAAAGCGAGGAGAAAATAGATTTTAGGTTTGTTAAGGATCACCTGTCACTTTCATCCAGGCTTTATGGGTCCCCATTAGACTCTACGCTATTTCTCTATGATTCACACTAGTTCCATTTTTCATATAATTCTTCAAACGGTGCTCTGATAAAGACAGAGAACACAGCTACTATTTTGTTGGTGGCATCATAAAGGGTAATTTTTTCCAACGAAGCGGGCATCAAAGAGTGGTATTAGTGAAAGTGGTGCAGGTATGAGTGGATAGGCTTCGGGGCCCCAACTGGCTATATGGTGGATATGAAGTAAGGGTCAATTTCCTGCTGGTCTCTTTGGGATTAAAGTTCAGGCTCTGAGGTGACTGGAGCATGGCAGTGGGCAGAACCCTTGTGCCCATACTTTTGCTCTCAGGCTCTGGCCTTCTCTGGGGCCATAGACCACCAGAGGCTGATAAACTGGGGCACAAATTAAAGAGCTGGGATGCAAAACTGACTGATAAGTAAGGGGTGGTGACTGCTTTAGGAAGAGGGAGGGAATACCTCCCAGAAAAGCTTTTGGCTATCTTTGTGAACAGATGAGGGCAGCTGCAGAGGGAAATCAGTAAGTTAAGGGTCACACCCACCACCCATTTTGGCTTTGGGGACATCTGGATTGCCTGGGGTGACCATACCCCTGATCAGCTCCAGGCCCCGCCTAGAGCCCCCACACGGGAAGTGACCGCAGCACTAAGGCATCCGGAGGCTGACGGCCCAGACCACGGACCGCCCCCTTGCTCCGCCCCTTGGATCTGCAGCCCGGGACTGGAGGGAATTTCCTTTTATGGCCCCAGGCTGTCAGGCAGGCCTAGTTTCCACCCAATTGTGGTTTTTTTGTTGTTTTTTTGTACATTTAACTTTATAAAATAGAGAAGTTCTTGGGAAAAGAAAAAAGTTAGGTACAGCTTTCTAATTAAGTCATTCTCATTTTCTTGTTTTCTGTACCTAGGATTGCTTGAGAAGAATCCTGTCTTATGTGGTGGTATCTGCCTCATGAATGACTTACCCAAAGCATTTCTCCTTTTCATTATAAACCCCTCCAAACCATCATTTTAATTCCATTCCCTTTTTAGATTTTAATTTCAGTATCAGAACCAAAACCAATCAGTAAACTTGCTTCCTCTTCCATAAACTGTGGCTTTTCTTCTCAAAGCTTCCCTTCCTTCCTATTAACATGCACTGAACAGCTGCTGTCAGTTCTCAAGAAGCTTAGTCTAATAGACAAGACAGACATTTAACAGATTTTTACAATCCAGTGTGACAAGTACCTATGTAGTAAGGCAGTGTACAAGATGTGGTGAAAATAGAAAGAACCAAGATGTTGCCAAAGGGGTGCAGAGGAAACCAGATGAAGAATGTTACCATTTAATGAGACAGAAAGTGCCTGGGATGAAAGGCTAGAGGGAGATGAAAACAGTGAATCATATGGAATTGTTGGGATTTCAGGTAGTGGTTGGTTGGGTTTGAAACTCAGGGGAAGGTCTGGATTGGACAGCTTTGGGAGTTGCTGGCATGAATGAGAATCAAAGTTCTAGAGGTAAGGCTTCCCAGGGAGAGTATGCAGAGAGAATATTAAAGTTTTTCCTGTGTCAAAGCCTTTGCCCCCATCCCACTTCCAAATCAATGACCCTTGTGCCTTCCTCATAGGGACGATCATGGCTTCTCCCCCTTGCACTGGGCCTGCCGAGAAGGCCGATCTGCTGTGGTTGAGATGCTGATCATGCGGGGGGCACGAATCAATGTGATGAACCGTGGGGATGATACCCCTCTGCACCTGGCAGCCAGTCATGGGCACCGTGATATTGTACAGAAGGTATGTATGAACCCCTTGACGCACATGCCTGGAAGTAAGACACAGGCATTATAACATAATGTACAAAGTTTGTGTACTCATCTCCCTCCTTCCTTGCATGCCTTAGTACACTTCTCTCATTTGGGACTGACTGTACCTTCTACCTCTTTCTATTTGGCTATGGGGACCAGCTGCTACAGTATAAAGCTGACATCAACGCGGTGAATGAGCATGGGAATGTGCCCCTGCACTACGCCTGTTTCTGGGGCCAAGATCAGGTGGCAGAGGTGAGTACTCAGGCCCTGAGCTCTGGGATGGGTGGGAAGAAGTTTGAGCTTGAGTGGGAGACTCTGGAACCCTCAACCCAACCTGCGAGTACTGTCCTGTGTACTGCATCTGCACTCATGCTTAGTTGGGAATGCCCCCATCACAGCCATTTCTTAATTCCAGGACCTTGTGGCGAATGGGGCCCTTGTCAGCATCTGTAACAAGTATGGAGAGATGCCTGTGGACAAAGCCAAGGCGCCCCTGAGAGAGCTGCTCCGAGGTCTGTCCCCACCCACCGCTGTGTCCTTGTCTTGTCCTAGCCTGTCTCTTTCCACACAACAGCTGAGGTCAAGACTTTGTCTTTCTTCCCCAGAGCGGGCAGAGAAGATGGGCCAGAATCTGAACCGTATTCCATACAAGGACACATTCTGGAAGGGGACTACCCGCACTCGGCCCCGTGAGTCAGCTGTGAGGGGAGGGGTGGTGAGAGAATAGTCCTGGACTCCTGGGGCTGGGCAAGAGGGAAGCTGGGTACCTGACCTGCCCACACTCTCAGGAAATGGGACTCTGAACAAACACTCCGGCATTGACTTCAAACAGCTCAACTTCCTGGCGAAGCTCAACGAGAATCACTCTGGAGAGGTAACTCCCCACCCCACCATATTACCTGTTGTGCACCTGTTTTAAGTTTCTCCTCCAGTTAGTGGGCAAGAAAACAGCAGCCTTAGTTAAAGCCTTCTAACCCTTATCTGTCCCTCAGCTATGGAAGGGCCGCTGGCAGGGCAATGACATTGTTGTGAAGATGCTAAAGGTTCGAGACTGGAGTACAAGGAAGAGCAGGGACTTCAATGAGGAGTGTCCCCGGCTCAGGTGGGGCAAGGCCTAAACTGGAAGCCTTGATTTCAAGGAGCCCTGTCAGCACCCAGAGGGAGATCTTTTATGCTGGATCTCAGCCAGGGACATTCTCTCCCTCTTCCAGGATTTTCTCACATCCCAATGTGCTCCCAGTGCTTGGTGCCTGTCAGTCTCCACCTGCTCCTCACCCGACCCTCATCACACACTGGATGCCATACGGATCCCTGTACAATGTGCTACATGAAGGCACCAGTGAGTAGGGGGTGCCAAATCTCACTGCAGCAGGGTGTGGGGAAGGAAAGTCTGTGAGCCTCTCCAAATGATTTAACTCTTGCCTTCTCACTTAGATTTCGTTGTGGACCAGAGCCAGGCTGTGAAGTTTGCATTGGACATGGCAAGGGGCATGGCCTTCCTACACACACTAGAGCCCCTCATCCCACGACATGCACTCAACAGCCGTAGTGTAATGGTGAGATCACAACTTCACTCCCGGCCCAAGCCCCAGAGGTCCTTTCCCTAGAATAGGACTTACCTCCTTCCACACAACTATCTTCTCTTCCTCAGATTGATGAGGACATGACTGCTCGAATCAGTATGGCCGACGTCAAGTTCTCCTTCCAGTGCCCTGGGCGCATGTATGCACCTGCCTGGGTGGCTCCTGAAGGTGAGTGATGGCATTATGATGTGAGGCAGAGAAGGGGCAGCTCAGTAGTAACGGAAGGGAACAGAGACAGGACAAGCAGCTGGAACAGATAAGTCCTGTCCCTCCAGCTCTGCAAAAGAAGCCTGAAGACACAAACAGACGCTCAGCAGATATGTGGAGTTTTGCAGTGCTTCTGTGGGAACTGGTGACACGGGAGGTACCCTTTGCTGACCTCTCCAACATGGAAATTGGAATGAAGGTGAGAGCATAACTGGATGTACTTGTGGTGGTAGTGACAATAACTGTAGTGGGGCTGGGCTTCTGCCACATTGATTCAAATATAGAGAATCCTGTCCTGAGGGCTAGACGTCTCTCCCCACATGAGACTCAAGTTCTGAGACTCACCTTGTTTTTCCTTGTGTTTGCAGGTGGCATTGGAAGGCCTTAGGCCTACCATCCCACCAGGCATTTCCCCCCACGTTTGTAAACTCATGAAGATCTGCATGAATGAAGACCCTGCTAAGCGGCCCAAGTTTGACATGATCGTGCCTATCCTCGAGAAGATGCAGGACAAGTAGAGCTGGAAAGTCCTTGTCTGAACTCCAGAGGTGTCAGGACACGGTTAGGGGAGTGCACCTCCCCAAAGCAGCAGGCCTCTGGTTGCCTCCCCTGCCACTAGTCATGGTACTACCCCAGCCATGGGGCCCATCCCCTGCCCCCATCCCTACCACTGTGGCCCCAAAAGGGAATGGGCTCAAAGCTTTGTCACTTGCCACACGGTGTCTCCCAGCATGGGAGGGATCAGCCCTGCCTGTCACAATAAAGTTTATTATGAAAACAGGCTGGTGTGGGGACAAGAGAACAGACAAGTACATTTAGACTGGGTGGCTCAGGTGAAGTAGTGCGGCTTCTTCACATTGATGCCATACTCGCTGAGAGCAGGGGTCAAGTCCTCCATGGTTAGAGTGTACTTGCGGTCCTGAGGGAAGAGGGAAGAGCACCAGCTGAACACAGGAATTCCAGATTTCAATCCCAGGCAGGTGACCCTGAGTAGGTTTTTCACCTCCCCTAAGGCTTAATTTCCCTCAAAGGGGTTTCAGGATAATTTAAGCCTCTGCTGCTGTAGGAGGTAATTACTGAATCAATGAGCCTCCCCTCACACCTTGCTCTTGCTTCGGGAGCTGCCAGAGGCTGTGCCCTTCATTTTGCAGTGCTGTAGGGCATCGTTGGCAATATCTGAGATGAATTTCTGGGCAGCTAGGGAGATGAGCCGAATTCTAGAGAGAAAAAAATTGTATAAGAAGGGCATAGACAACAAACTCCACACAAGCACCCAACACTAACCTGCCCTGAGTTTACTCACATGCGTGGGTCGGAGGCCTCAAAGCCAGCACGGTTCAGGTAGTAACCAGTCACTGCATCAGGGATCTGAGAAATCAATTAGACGACTGTAAGCGTTAGCCCTGTGTACAGCGGGGCTGAGAGAGGGGGTAAGGGAAATGGAGGGCAGGCCTGGCTATCAGGAAGCTCCCAGTTTGGGTGGGCAGAGGGAAAAATCACAAAAGCTAGGAAGAGCAATAAACACAAGAGGATGCTGCAAATCCAGATGGTGTGGCAGAAGTTGGCATGACAGCGAGTCATTAGCCTTGTTCAGGCGGGAAGCCCACCGTAGGCGTGTAATCCTCCAGCTGCATCAGGAAGTCCACTAGAGGCGTGCTGGACACCACTGGCTTCACCTCTCCGTTGGCCGCGCTTGGCAGCACGTAAACCCCGTTAGACATGGCCCCCTCCGGGGGCGCCGCGCCGCCAGTCGTCACTGGAGCTGGAGGAAAACCGGCAAACTGAGACACGGAGGTGGGAGGCTCGAGGGTTCCGCTAGGTGCGTCTTACCCTCTGCCCTCACCCGCCGCTGGGCCCAGCCCAAAGCGCGGCCCTCGCCCTCACCCGTCCCGGCCCTCACCCGCCCCGCGCCGCTCGGCAGGCTCCCCGGCCCGCGCCGCCACGGCTCCAGTGCCCCCTGCCGCGGCTCCAGCCCCAGGCCCCCCTGACGTCCCCGCGGGGCTGGCCTTGTTCTCCGCGGCGGTGCCGGCGGGCAGCGCGGCGGGGGCCGAGACCGCGGGCGCCGGGCCCGGGGCCGAGGCGGCGGAGGCCGGCGCCGCCTCGGGGTCCGCGCCGGAGCCGCTGCAGCTCATCGGGCCGGTGGGAGAGGCGGCGAACAGAGCCGCTTCCGCTTCCGTTCACCTTACGCACACACCAGGGGTGACGTCACGCGCCCCACGACTCGTCCCTCCCACGCCACGTTCGCTCCTCCCTTAGGCCTCCTTCCTTTATTCCCTGCCCGTCCAGCCGCTACACGACGAAGGCCGGAGGGCGGAGACCAAGTGCTGCGGAACTGCGCTAGCGCGGACATTTCTCGTCCGGACCCGCGGTTCTCCAGTGTGGGTCCGCTGGGATGGGAACCCCTCAATGTCGAGGATTCTCTTCTGTGGGTTTGGGGCTCCCTCACCCAGCCTGACGCCTAAAATCCTTGCTTTGAGGCTCATAGCCCCGACACCTCTCGACTGTTGGTCGCCTGCCTGTCTGCATCTTTTCAAAGTTTCTTTATCCAGCCTTTTAAGGGTTTGTAGTGGAGTTGAATAGCCTCTTTCCCCGCCAGCTGCCCAAAGTGAAGGTAACCGGACAGCTGACACAGTGCTGCCGCAGATGGGGAGAGAGGTACAGTCCACCGTCCGTATGGGTGGTGAAGGGTTAGTAGGATTGGTTCCAGGACGCCCCCAACTCCCGTCCCCAACCCATGTATACCAAAATCCGTGGATGCTCACGTCCGTTATACGAAATGGCATAGGATTTGCACTGTATACTCTGTATCATCTCTAGATTGCTTATACTATCCAATTGATGTAAATAGTTTACTGGTGCATGGTAAATTCAAGTTTCGTTTTTTATAATTGGAATTTTAAAAAATATATATCTTCAGTTCACGGTTGGGTGAATCTGTGGATGGAGAACCCGAGGATACAGAGGGATGGCTGTTTTTCAGTCTTAATAAACAATTTATGTAAAATCACAGCTAGTGAAAGAGTGGCGTTTTCAACACAGCAAAAATTTTATTTTTGTCAGTCCTGAGCTAGGGTCTGCAAATACAGAGTTAAGTAGGAGAAGGTTCTACTCCTCCAGGCACCAGTGGTCTTGGAAAGGGAGGCAAACAGTTAAACTGGCCATTTCACCAATATATGGGAGTTAAAATACTGGAGGTAGACACAGGGTGTGCAGTGCAAGGGAGGGAGGGAACTAATAGTTGCTGCCTCCATCTGTGTGTTAGGCATTCCATTAAGTTTATTCCACTTAATGATTCCTGAATATTAGAGGCAGGTGTCAATATCCTCACTTAACAGATGAGGAAAAAGTCTCCGAGAGTTGAACTTACTTGCCCCAGGCTCTCTCTAGTCTATATCAGAACCAAGAATCTAGGATTTTTCTGTCATATGCACATCAACTAGCTTCAGGGAGCCAAAAGATTCACAAGAGAAGGTGAGCTGAGTCTTGAAAGAATTCTGGACCTCAGCCAGGCACAGGAAGCCAGGGGTAATGTTAGGGCAAAGAATATCTTAAGCAACAGTGAATGAAAGTGCATGGAGGGGGGTGTGGGGAGACAGGGAAGGATAAACAATTTGTTACTTGGAAACAAATAGCAAGTAAGCAGATAGGTTTGTAAGTCATGATAAAAAGCTTGACCTACATCCAGTAATCTTTTAGATGACCTCATGAGATTTGCATCTTACTCTGATAGTTGGTTTTGGGGCTTCCCTTGTGGCTCAGTGGTAAAGAACATGTCTGCCAATGCAAGATACCCATGTTCCATCCCTGGGTCAGGAAGAACCCTGGAGAAGGAAGTGGCAATCCACTCTGTATTCTTGCCTGGGAAGTCCCATGGACAGAGGAGCCTGGTGGGTTACAGTCCATGGGGTCGCAAAAGAGTCAGACACAACTTAGTGAATAAACAACTGGTAGATGGTTTAGGGAAAGGCAGGATGCAAGGACACATCTTGCAAGGGCCTCAATTCAGAGGAGTGGGAATATGGCTCACAGCTAATGTAGTAGCAGTGGAGCTGGAGAGAAGTAGATGAATTCAAGATACACTTTGGAAATATAATTGGAAGAACTTTTGGGTTGATAAAGATGTATTTAATAGATGGAGTCAGTAGGACTTGTTGACAAGGTGATGATGGGAGGAGGTGAAGGAAATGGGAAACTTGGATGATACTTCAGGCTTCTGGCTCAGTTGGAAGTGTCAAGCATAGCGTCATTTATAAATAAGAAACAAAAGAGAACAGTTTGGGATTGGGAAGAACGGAGACGAAATATTGAGAATTACACATCTTGCTTTTGAGGTATCAATAACTGTAGGATGGAAAGTCCGATTTAGTGAGATGGTGATGGCTGTGGATGCCAGTCATTGATTTGTTCCAGTGGACAATGAGTCAAGTGAGAAGAGCAAAAGACAAAGGATAGAGCAATGATACTACATGGATTAGGTATGATTAGCATTTACACAGTTGTACCAATGCAAATCCTGTATGCAGCTCAGACAAAAATAGAATTGTATTGGGAGGACAAAAGAATGGGTGGTGAGGATTTTGAGTGATTGGGACAAGGCAGAAGAATGATCACAAGCTAATAGGAAGTCAGTAATGGCTACAACTGGTCAGGGGGAAATCAATAAACAGCAATATAAGCATGTTATTTAGAGATAAACTAGTGGTGGAGAACATGCCTGCCAATGCAGGAGATTTAAGAGATGCAGGTTCCATCCCTGGGTCAGGGAGATCCCCTGGAGGAGGGCCTGGCAACCCACTCCAGAATTCTTGCCTGGAGAACCCCAAAGACAAAGGAGCCTGGCAGGCTACAGTCCATGGGGTCACAAAGAGTCAGACACGACTGAAGCGACTTAGCACACACTGAAGAATCATCAGAAACAGTTGAAATGATTGCCTCAAGCAGCAGGAAATGGTGGTAGATATACAAGGCGTGGCTATTTTTTTGCAGTAAGACTTAAAGAAGTATTTGACAATGTGCCCATATATTTTGATAAAATAAAAACCAAGAGTTATAAAATTTTACAAAAGGATAGAGTAACAAAATACAACAATGTTTAATGAGGAAGCAGAGAAAGAGGAGGGAAAAGGGAATGAAGGAGGAAGAGGGAGTGGTCAGAGAAGAAGTTAAGCCCTGGAAGCTAAGAAAGAAGAGGCACTAGGCTTCTATGACAGAGAGCTCACAAAGCAAAGGTTGGGAGTATTTCTTAGGGAGAAGGAAAGAGTAAAACAGTAAGAGTAGAGGTCTCATGGCAATGAATTGAGGAATGAGGATGCAGTGAAATAGTGTACACAGATAGTGTAGAAAACACGTTGGAAAAGCCTGGTTGGAAAGAAAAGAAACAGAGCAGGGGGCCCTGGGGGGTGGGGGTGAGAGTGGTTGTATGCAGGGGATCCTCCCAAATAGTGCTGGTTATGGCACCTGTTGAGGAACCTGGGGCAGGGGGACCTGAGTATGATGGAACAGGTAGGATTGGGAGTCAAGTCAAGCTCACAGCATTTCTGGGTTAGAGAGATAAGCTGTCTGTGGCAGTCAGTGGTTGAGGGTTCAGCAGGGCCTCCAACACTGCAGAAAAAGGGACCCAGCCACCTGCTATGGGGCAGAGGACAGGCCCACCCTTCTAGCGGGAGAGGGTCAAGGGTTCATTAGTGTCTTCAGCAAAGCTGGGAAGTTGGGTGTTCCCCAGCCTGTCACAGGATCCCAGCCAGGGCCAGAGCAGAAACCTTGACCCTCCACCTCTTCATTCAGACAGGACTCATGGCAGCCACGGGTTACCTAGGGAGAGGGTGGGCATCAGATCTGGACCTGCTGATATTAACAGACTATAGCCCCTTACCCTGTATTCACATTCCAGAGGCTATCCCACCCCATCAGAATTGCCCTCAAGTTCATCTCAGCACTCAACATACTCTTACGAGTATGAATGTTATTTCATATGAAAATGGCCACAACCCTTCCTTCCATACTCACATCAAAGAGTCCTGCCCCACGCTGCTGGTAGAGCCTTGGGTTGAGAAAACCAAGAGGGGGTAGCCCTCTGAGGATTCTGTGTTCATTTATCAGAGATAGGAGTCCCCCAAACACTGGAGTAGAGGCCTGCAAGGGTGAGCGTGCAAGTAGAGGTTAGGGATTCAGAGTGGTTGGATTTTTTGGGAGGGATGGGTAGGAGGTCTCTGAGGAGTCAGGGGTTCTGGGTGCAAGGTCTTGGGGTTGGAAGGTAGGGGTATTCGCTGGGTGGAGGTTTGGAGCCAGACTGTTTCTCACCGAGGTACCAGATACCCATGGAATGGGCACATGATTGCTGACCACCCAGTAGCCATCAGAGAGTGCAGCCACGTCTGGGTAGGCGCGGCCACTGGCATTGAAGTAACTGGATGGTGGCAAGTGGGGACTGGAGCTCAGGTACCGGGTTACAGCTTCCTCCTGAAAGACACTCTTGAGTAAGTACCATCTGCTGAACTGAGGATTCCACCCATCTCTCCTCCACCAACATAAACACACACGTACCTGGTACGAAGGCCGTGGGAACACATTGCTGAAGCCGCCACCACTGATATAGTCAACGACCTCATCTGTGATCCGGAAAGGGTTTTGGAAGGATGTTCCTCCCACCGTGGTGACATAGGGACTGAGGGAAGAAGACAGCACTCAGAATGTAGCAGTTGTAAGACACCTCCAAAATGCATAGGGCTGGGTGAGTGCGGCCTGGGTCTTGCTGGGGGGACTGGGAAAGCGCTCTGGTGAAGTATGTACACGGGGAAGACTGAGAGGTTTGTGGCCCTCAAGGCATGGTCTGAGGTGACTGTGCACACTTCTCCCTACAGAACACCCACCAGATCTCCCAATGCCTGGGGACCGAGGAAGCAGATCACGGGGATCTCTGTCCTACTCAGGAGATTCAGGGCCTGGGACCTTTGGGAAGAAGAGGGGGTGCAGGAACCAGAGGAGACTGAAAATACTGCACGATCACAATCAGAGCAGGTACGACTGAGTGCTGACCCCCAGGAGCACCTGGTGGGGTCAAGGCAAAGGTTCTAGACCATGAGATCACAAGTAAGTGGTGGGCGTGGGTGTTTACCTGGAGGCAGGGAAGCTGGGACGGAACTGGTGTCTGCCAGAGACAGACCAACACCCGGCCCCACTGTCACCTGGGAGAGAGACCAGGTTTAGCATTCAGTTTCATTGGTCAGAGCTTGGAATGTAGGTTCAGATGTCAGAGAGGAAATTCACGTTAGTTATTACTGCAAGAGGTCAGAGTTGAGGTCAGGTCAGTGGTCCATGTTGAGTTCAGATTATGAGTTAGAGATCAGGTCCAGGAGTTACTGTGGGGTCAAAGTTATCATCTTGAGTGGGCATGGGTGGTGGTGGGGTGTAAGTTTAGAGTAGGAGGTCACCTGAGGCAAAGAGCAGGGTAAGACCCCGAGCAGCCGCCTTCATGAGCTCAGTGTTGACCCGCTGGATGTAGGTGCTGCTGAGCGAGTCCTCGTCATCGCCGTAGCTCACGGTGTGCACGGATGGCAGAGCTGACTCGTTACTGAGCAGCAGAAGCCACTGCAGGAAAGGCTCCTGTGACTCATGCCGGCCTGGATATTTTTTGGAGAACAGGGCACAAGGGCAATCATTTGGGAAGTTATCAGGATCGCCTTCTAGCTCATCTTTGAAGGCGCGAAGATCACTACTCCCCCGCAATTCTGTCCCCACCAGTCAGTCCCCTAGGCAGTACCAGGGCTACTGTAGACCCAGGTAGAGATGTTGGCACCAGCACTCATGAGGTACTCCACATCTAGGCTGGCCTCAATCCCGGCCCGGCCCCGGCCCTGTTGTCCGACCACACGGGCTACCGAGGCCTGGTGTGCGAAGCCCCCACCGAAGAGGCGCATGAACTCAGCCAGGTCTGAATCGTGGAAATACTGCTCCAGGAACTACAGAGGGAGTCAGGGGAGATTCATGGGTCAGAAAACACAGCCCCAAGGGTCAGGTCGGGGGATGCTGTCCCAGATCACGGGATGAGAGCCCAGGGGTTAGAGTTGGAAAGTCAGCCCCAGGCTGGTCAGGCACCTTGAAGAGGCTGCGAGGATGCTGAGGCTCCCTGCATGGCTCACCTGAGCACAGGCTTGACTGTTGTTGGTTGTGCCAGAGCCCACATCTTGTGCCGTCACGTTGTAACGCTTACGGATCACGGATGGGGTCACTCCCAGGTGCAGGCCAACAGTCCCCGGCACCTGTGGCTCAGGGCGTTGCCTCAGAGTTGATGTAGGGGGAAAACGATGCAGCCCCCCAACTGTGGGGAGGAGTCAGGCTTGAGGAAGAGATCTTTTAGACTCCAACCCTCATTTTACCACTGTGATCCCACCCCCATTCACACCCCCTGTGGCACCTAAACTTCTCCCATCCCTGGCTCTGCCCTTCCAACCTCCACCAGCCCCACTGGGTGTTACCAAAGTCCACATGCGGGGCCAAGGCCTTTGGGAGCCGGTAGGGATGTGGCGACCTCACAGCATGGGTCTCTGCAGGTCCTCCCACATAGTGATGAAACTCAGCCCCAGGGAGCAGCAGCTCTGCCTGTCTGGAGGTAAGAGTTCAGAAAACACAGGTCAGAAAGCATGGAGCAGAGCAGAAGAGGCTGCCTGAGTATCACCGGGTAGTTAGTTGTTATCTTCCCACACATTTTCACCCACAGCACCTGCAAACTCTCAGCTCCCTCCCCCTGGTAGGGAGACAAATCTCCCTGATGGGGTGATCAATACCCTCTGTGAGGCAATTATCTCCTCTCACCGGACACTCAGCCAGCAAGTCAGAAAGTCCTGTGTGGTCACGGAGTGGCAGTTCCGGGCTCCAGCTGCCAAAAGCCATTTCTGGACTGTGTGGAGGGTCAGTGGTGATGGCCGGACCAGTTCAGCCACATCCTCTAGGGCCAGGTACTTGCCTGCAGGGGTTCAGTAGAATTGCCTTTGTTCATTGCTTTTCCAAATTGCTCTTTTTGGACTTCCTAGGGAAACTGGAGTAGGGGCTTGAGAGATGGGTGGGAAGCTTCTAGTAAAAAGGCAGGCCATACAGGTGTAGGCTCAACTTGGGGGAATATGGATTTATCCTAAAGGAGAGTAGGTTGCAAATACCGCATGATCATGAAAAACAAATGAGATCAATAGATTAAAATGTTCTTTTGGGGGTCGGGGGCTTGCCACACAGCTTGTGGGATCTTAGTTCCCCAACCAGTGATAGAATCCAGGCCACAGCAGTGAAAGCACTGAGTCCTAACCACTGGACTGCCAGTGGAATTAAAAAAAATTTTTTCATTTTAAGTTTATTTCCAATAAAAGTTTTCAAAACTTTCAGGACCAGTTATAAGATGATATCTAATTTAGCTCAGATCTTCATACTTACTGATTTTAAGCTAAACATGGTGAGTCACTGTTCTGCATGGATCATGCACACACCTCCTGGGTGAACCTTAGATTGGCCCCTCACACGCTTACCACTCCCACTCCTTCCCCACCACAAGGGGCTTCCTCGGAGGAAGCACACGGTCCAGCTTGACTGTTGGAGCAAAACACCGACTCTTGGAGGAGACTGTGAAGTTTAAAGGGAGTGGACTGGAGGGGAAGAGACGGCAGACCAGCGACGGGGGGTGGGCAGCAGTCCAGGTGAGAGAGTAATTAGCTGAGTTGGTGGCAACAAGGAACGATGAGAGAGTGGACTGTTTCAGAGCTAGAACTGACAGCTTTAGGGTTTGAGTGGAGGAGAAAATGAGAGTGAATTTAGCAGGGGTTGGAGGTGAAATCTGAGGTAGTGAGCTAAATTTACATGTACTGGATGCCACTTCCCCACTTATCTGGCAGCTGGCAAGCAGTAGAGTCATAATTTAAATTCAGGTTTGATCACCAAACCTGTGCTCTTAACCATACCCACTTTCAGTTTTTTAGCCTGATGAACACAGGCGGAAAGTTTTGGAGGGAAGAATGTGAATTAGTTTTGGACAGTCTACTTCCCATTCACTTTTTTATTCAGAAACACTTCAGTGAAGGTCACTGCCATTCATCTGTCCTATATCACCCCCTCCGCAGGCCCTAAGAGCATGCCCTTGACATGACCTGCACTGTCCCATGCTCAGCCCAGCCCTGTGTCCCTCCAGTGCATTCCACATCCTGCCCCGGGGTCCCGCCAAGCACCGTAGTGAGGAGAGCCAGGATCCGACACAGCCTGCACCAGCTCGGACAGTCTCTTCACGTTCTGCTGTCTCAGGGCAAATGTAAGACTCAGCTCTTCCTCAGGGTCTGCACGGCCCAGGGACACCCAGCCAGGGGGCAGCCTGCAGGGTCAAGGGTCACACAGCCTTCATTATTAAAGTGGGGATGGGAAGGTTCAGTATTAGACCTAGATTTGGGGGAAGATTTGGAAGCAGATTTGAATCACAGGAGATGGATGATCAGACTGAGCCTGGGAACTATGGAGGGGGGTACCAGGAGCTGGTAAGCCAGTGAGGGAGGCTGGAACCAGGATAATAGGTGCAGGACAAGCCATGGGGAAGGGGCGGTCAGTGCTAAGTCAACTCACCTCCTCTGCTGGTCAGGCTCCGGGCTGTAACTGCATTTGCCAGCGACAAAGAGGGCAAAGAGCCCTAGGAGGCTGCAGGGACAGCACATGGGTTTCAGGAGGAGCTGGACTGTTGCTGTTCCCACCCTCCAACATAAACTCCCTCCCACGTGATTCCCTTCTCCCAGAGGCCCCGTTTCTCACCAGGATCGAGGTCCCATTCTGCCTTTCCTCTCGTCTGCTGTCATGTGACAGATCACATGAACCCTGTAGTCCTCCACCACCACCTCTGCCTAGGAACTAGTGACGTGATGGCCCCGCCCTCAAATGGGTGGTCCTGAATGCTGAAGAAGGGGTGGGGCGGCCACTCAGATGCTCCCTCTGTGGACTGTGAAACACCGGGTGAGCCCAGGCTCACCACAGTGTAGGCGGTGCTTAAGAAAGGGGCTCTGGAGGCCCATAGACCCAGAGATCCAGGTCCTTACAAGACATATGATATCAGGAAAGTCACAGCTTCTCGGAGCCTTGGTTTCTTCATGCAGAATATGGAGACTGTTAGGTTAAAAGTGCTCTGCCTCAGCGGATTGCACTGAAAATTTACAGAGATAAAGCAAACAAACCCCTGAGAGCCTCACATGGCAGAAGCTCAACAAATGTGAGCTGTTATTATATATGAATATATTACAGTATATATAATGACCCCACAAAAAACAAATAAACCACTTGGCTGCTCTTGTATCCACCCCCACCTCTTTGAAGACTCTCAAGCCTAGAGCTGGTCGTCTCCAAGGTCTCCCCAGCCAGCCAATTCCTCTCTGGATTGCTGCCACAAGCAAGCTCCTGCTGTCTGCCTTCATCTGGCCTCCTGCCCATGTTAGAGGGGAAAGGTCGACTGCAGAGAGATGTGACAGCCTCAGGCTAGGCTCGGGTTCCTAGTGCCATCCCCACTCTCCCACCCTAGGACACCCCTATGTCTATCCCACTCTGTGCCTCCTGAGGTGTCTACAAGGTGTCAGGAGCCTTTCCATCACTGCCCCGTCCCTATGGGCCCAGAGAACAGATCCGGACACTGGATACAAACTGCAGTTTATTAAGGCTCCAGAGTGAGAATTGGCACTTGATTCTGGGCAGGGGCAGGGGTGTCAGTGGAACCCAAAGGAGCTGGGCCCGAACAAAGTTGCAGGGGCTGCCCCCACTCCCCTACCCCCCAATAAATAAAGTCTCAGCTCCATCTCAGGGTGCTGGCACAGGGCAAGAGGCCCTCACTGAGGGGAACCCCGGGGCTGCTGCCTCCTTCCTCATCTCTCTCCCTGTGTTGGACCTGGCCATAGGTCAGTGCCCAACTGGGCCTCGTGGTACTGGGGCTCTGCCAGGGCTGGGGCAAGACATGAGACCTGCCCCTACTGGAGGACTCTGGGGTGGGGAGCTGGCCTCCCCTGTGGCCAATCATGGTCCGAGGCTGCCCGGGCAGGCTCAGATGGGGCCTGCATTGGGGACACTGTGCGCATCCCAGGTCGGGGCCCGGCCCGGGCCACACCTAGATATGGAGCTCGGTGTCGTCTGGTGGCTCCAGGCCAGACTCTGCGCTCAGAGCTGAGGCTGAGGGGCCCTGGGCCACCCCAAACGGTGAAACGACGGGTGAGCGAGCGGCCAGAGGAGACAGTGAAGGTGAAAAGCTGGGGGACATGGCCGCCGAGGACAGGGAGCCTTCATGGCTGATGGGGGAGCGGTGAGAGGCTGGTGGGAAGACGGCCCGGGTTGCGGCCGTGCTGGCTGGTTTGGGGGGCACGGACTTGGCTCCTGGGTGGGCCACGGCAGTGATGAGGGGTGGTGGGTCAATACGGGGCGCCGGGGGACACGGCCGAGCTTCATCCTTGAGCCGGGCGATCTCTGTGAAGACACTGGCCAGCGGCTGGAACTGAGGGCACCAGCTCAGCAGGTAGTCCCAGTTGTAGCTGCCACGGAGCTCCTCCTCACCGGCCACGATGGCCGTCAGCGCTCCCGCCACACAGGGCTTGCCATCTGCTGGAAAGCCGTAGTCCCCAGTGGGTGCGGGGCTTAGGCCACAGCCCCCCAGGAAGGTGGTGGCAGTGGCTGGGGGGCCGTCTTCTCGGTACAGAGTGGCTCCTGCACCCGGCAGCAGCAGCCCTGCCTTACGGCCCTTATACCAGGTGTCGGGGGCAGGTGGCTCACAGGAGGTGTCACTCAGTCCGTCTGCATCCTGCTGGATGCCGGAGTCAGGGCCGCGGGCAGCCAGGGAGGAGGCCACACTGGCCACGCGGGGGAACTCGTTGATCATGCGGATCTCGTCATCTTCCGCAGCCTCTGCTGAGCCTCGGCCGCTTGAGTGTGAAGGGTCCAGGGAGCCACCGCGGGGGTAGGGTCCTCCAGCTCCTGGCCCACCGTAGCTGGGGAGAGTCTGGTGATACAGGTGCTCTGAGGGCGGCGGGCTGGGTGGCTCTCGGCCCAGTTTCTGCAGCGAGCCGCTAGCCAGGGGTGCCGCCTGGGACATTGGGCCAGGCGCCGCCTCAGCTTTGCGGCTCCGGGCCCGCACCAGTCCCAGGACAAGGGCTGCCAGGGCAAGCACCACCACGACTCCCAGAGAGGCCGCCACAGCTCCCACCAAGAGCAGGTTGAGGTCAGGTGCCAGGCCCAGCGCAGTGTGGGTGATGTCCACAGTCACGGGCACTGTGGCACTCCGAGAACCAGGCAGAGGCCCCCTTGCCACCACCTCCAGCCTCAGCTCCCGTGGTGCCTCACGTCGGGTCCGGCCCCCACCCCCGGAGGTGCCTGTTCCGCTGCCTGGTGCCCGGCTGTCCACCCGCAGGTACAGGGCACCTGTAGTCTGGTTGATACCAAAATAGGGGGATGAGGCAGCCAGCGAGTACAGCACCAGGCCGTCAGCACCTCCATCCTCGTCTGTGGCCTGCACGTGACCCAGGCTGTGGCCACGCCGCGCACCTTCTGGCACCTGAAAGTGGAAAGCTGGAGCCAGGAACACTGGGTCATACTCATCCTCACCGGTCACCAGCACTGACACAGTGACTGAGGCGGACAGGTTCCCGGCATCTGTAGCTCCCACCAGCAGCTGGAAGCTGCCAGTGTGCTCGTAGTCAAAGGCCACTCGTGCCCGCAACTCCCCAGTTGAGCTGTTCAGCGCAAACGCCTCGCGGCCCTCGGGCCCCGGCCCAGCCTCCAGAAGGCTGTAATGGAGCCTTCCGAAAGCCCCGGCATCCCCATCAATTGCGTGCAGGGTGGTAACGAGAGTGCCTGGAGGCTGGTTCTCAGCCAGGCTGGTGCTAAGCAAGCTCAGAGGGAAGGCGGGGCCGTGGTCATTCACGTCCTGGACCTCAATGGTCACTGGTGCCAGGGCAAAGTGTGCCCCGGCAGGGTCGGCAGCCTGCACTACAAGCTGATGTCGAGCCTGCGTCTCACAGTCCAAGGGGCGGGCCAGTCGCAAGTCCCCGGAGCTCTCATCCAGCTCAAAGAGCCCCAGGGGGTCGCCTGAGCTGAGGGTGAAGTGCACAAGGCCATGGGGTCCCGGATCAGCGTCGGAGGCCTCCACGTGCAGCAGCTCGGCTCCCACAGGCGTGTCCTCAGGCACCGCCACACGGTAGGCTGCGCGGGTGAAGACAGGTGGGTTGTCGTTGACATCCAGCACGCTGACGGTGACTGGCACAACCGAACTTCGAGGTGGCTGCCCCCGGTCAGTTGCCGCCACAGTTAGGTTGTACTGGGTTAGGCTTTCAAAGTCTAGAGGCTCAAGCAACACCAGGCAGCCCAGGGCCCGGGGGCCTAGTCCATCACTCTCCCCAGCCTCCGACAGCCGGGGTTCCAGCTGGAAGACTCGGCCCCGGTTGCCACTGACAATGCTGTAGTCCACGGCGGTGTGGCTGCGGCTCCCGTCGGCATCTGTGGCCTCCAGGGTGAGCAGGGTGGAGCCGGGCGGCAGATCCTCAGTCACAGCCACGCGGTAGTGTGGCAGCGTGAAGCTCGGGGCATGGTCGTTCTGATCCTGCAGCTGCACGTGCACTGTGGCGCGGGCGGCCCGACCCGGCACTCCGTGGTCTCGGGCTTCCAGCACCACGTCCACCATGCCTGGCCCTTCATGGCCCAAGGCCACTGTCCCCACTGTTGTGAACAGGGTCCCTGAGATGAAAACAGAATGAAGAGAAATATGCCATCAGCAGAGACCGTGGGTGAGCAGAATGACCCTCCGGGGAAGGGGAATTAGCCTTGGAAGTCAGATTCCAGGGAGTGGCCTGTGTGCTGGGAGATTATGGAAGCGGCTCCAGGATTCAGAGAATAGCTTCTAGACATGCAGTCAGGACAGTGCTTAAAACAGAGACAAAGGGGGACTTCCCTGGTGGCCCAGTGGATAAGAATCCACCCGCCAATGCAGGGGACACGGAAAGGTTTGATCCTTGGTCCAAGAAGATCCCACATGCCGTGAGCAACCAAAGCCTGTGCGCCACAGCTACTGATCCTGCATGATGCAACTACGGAAGCCTGAGTGCCTGGAGCCCATGCTCCACAATGAAGGAAGCCACCACAATGAGAAGCCCAGGCACTGCAATGAAAAGTAGCCCTGCCCACTGCCACTACACAAAGCCTGCGAGCAACAGTGAAGATGCAGCACGGCCAAAAATAAGTTAATTAATTAAAAAAAAAAAAGATACAAAAGCAGGGAAATGTCCTTCCTAGGTCAGAGATCTAGGAGTCAGGAGTTCAGGCAAGAAATTCTAGGGATGAGGTCAAAATATGCCCCAGCACTGTCAAAGATAAGGGGTAGATGCCAGGAAGGACACACCGTTGTTGGGGTCAATGCTGAAGCCCTCAACAGGGGAAGCCAGGTGGTAGGAGACGTGACCGTTGGCACCCGAGTCCCGGTCAGTGGCCGAGACGGAGAGAATCGCACTGCCCGGGGGTGTGTGCTCAAGCAGCATCACCTGAGGTATAAGACAGAAGTTTACGGCTGAGCCTCTCAGCTGCCTTGCTGCTCACTCAGCCTCTGTTCTGCAGCTCGGTCCCATGAGCTCTGCGTGGCACCCGTTCCAGCTTGGAGCCCTTACACCCCTTAATATTCAAATTGTCCCCCTTCCCCCCATTTCTTGGCCCTGAATGCAGAACCTGGACACACTTCTTAGGCCTGGGAAGGCTGGTTTGAGATGGGACCTTTATATCCCCCAAGCTCTGTCCCCAAGTCAGTTCCAACATACAGCCCACCGCAGCTCCTTCTAGCATTGTCACTTCCCTCCGTCATGAGCAGCCCTGGGCCCGGGGCGGGGGTGGGCACTGGCACCTGGTAGAGAGTCTGTGAGAAGGCAGGGGCGTTGTCATTGACATCCTCCACGAGCACCGTGAGGTTGGCCCGGCCCTCGTGAGGCCCGTCGTGTGCCAGGAGCTGTAGGTGGTAGCGGTCGCGCTGCTCAAAATCCAAGGGGCCCGTGAGGGAGAGGCGGCCTCCATAGCGGCCGACACTGAAGGGATCCTGGGGCCCAGAAGGGCTCAGAACATACCACAGCACCGGTCCTGAGTCCACATCATTCCCCGTTACCTGTGCGATCTCCGAGCCCAACAGTGCATCTACAATGCATGGCACAAGTGTGTTTGTTACAGTCGCAGAGTCCTGGAGCCCCATGGTGGGCAATAATGCTTCCCTACCACCCATTATACCTCTCACTTGACCCAGTCCTTACCTTCTGACACTCGGAGCTCCCAGGGCTGGGGGATGGTGGGGCGATTGTCATTGGTGTCGATGACCAACACCGTCAGGGTAGCTGAGCCCACCAGGGCTGGGCTTCCTCTGTCTGTGGCCATCAGCACCAGCCTGAACACAGAGCACAATCAGGGGGTGGGGCCTGGGATAAGTGAGAACCCTGGGCAGGGACAGGAGGGCTCAGGACAGGTGGCAGAGGGGAAGGGGGGAACTCAGGATGTGGCCTAGGGATTGAAAGGGATTTAATGCAGGACTCGAAATTGCATGGACCCAGGAAAGAGTCTCAGGGTCTACAGAGCCAAGCTTCACCGTGTTTCGGCCCATATCTCGCGGTCCAGGATAGCTGTGGTGGTGATAGTGCCCGTGGCCGGGTCTACATGGAACAATCCCCGGGCTGGCTGGGATGCGGCCAGACTGTAGGAGATCTGTCCACTTAGGCCTTGGTCCAGGTCATCTGCTTCCACCTGGTGGGAGTAGGAGGCTGCTGGCACTGGCCTGGTGGCAGACAAAGTCTGCCCAGCCCTGCCCCCATCTTCCTATCACACCCCACACCTGCAGCAGGGGTCCCTCCAAGGGCCTGGACTCTGGCAGGAAGGCCACGTAGTGGGGCTGCAGGAAGCGGGGCGCATTGTCATTGGCATCTTGCAGGGTTAGGGTAAGCACAGAGAAGGCATAGGCTCCTCCACTCTCCGCCTGCAGCACTAGTCGCAGCCGTGGGTTTGCCTCAAAATCCAGCCCCTCTGCTGAGCGGACTGTGATGGCTCCTGGAGGAAGACAGAATGGATCACTGACAGACCTCTTGCTTGCCCTAGCGCCTCTGTCTCTGAGGCCTACCACTTCAGGGAAGCCCCTCCTCAACCAGAGTCTCCTGGGGTCCAAAGAGGAGCTCCCCCAGGAACCTGTCCCCCAGAGCCCCCTGCACCTGCCCCTTACCTGTACTAGGCTGGATGGAGAATGTCCCTTTCTCATTCCCACTGAGAATGCTGTATGTGATGGGTCCACTTGAGCCCCCTGCATGGATAGCCTTGGGGGAGACAACGGGAGTCCCTAAAGAGAGGAGGGCCTTGGTTGAAGTGTGAGCACTAGACTGAGGGAGTTTGGGGAGCATTTTCAGTGAGCAACCCCAGCCCATCCAGGGATACAAAGCTGGGAGACATGGTTAGGGACTCACCTGGGGGTGCATTCTCACGGAGCATGGCTTCACTACTGGCCCGGGGAAAGCGGGGTCCATGCTCAGACTCCCCTTGCAGCCCAACAATGACCACACCAGTGGCAGAGCGAGCTGGACGGCCAAGGTCAGTTGCCACAATGAAGAGGACACGATCTCGGGGGCTCAGAGATACAGGGGAGCGGGACACACGGATTTCACCAGTGTAAGAGTCCACGGTGGTGCCAGGAGGTGGTGTGCCTGCTAGCCGGTACAGGATGGAGGCATTGGCACCAGCATCACGGTCTTCAGCTCGCAGAGTGGCCAGAGGCAGAGTTGGAGTGCTGAGGACAGGGCCTGGGCGGGGCAGGCGCAGCCTCAGGGGACTGGTGGGGAAGGTGGGCGCATGGTCATTGACATCACGCACTGTGACGGTGACGGGCACTGTGGTGCTTAGGGGCCCAGCAGCTGCACTGTCCACTGCATTCACTGTAAAGGCATAGCTGGGACACTGCTCTCTGTCAAGGGTGGTGGCTGTGCGCAATTCCCCAGAGCTGGGCTCTAGCAGGAAGGCTCCTGCAGCACCTGTACCCAGGTAGTAGGTCACACGACCATTGGCCCCAGCATCAGGATCATGAGCCTGCAGCTGCAGCAGCAGGGTCCCTGCAGGTGCGTCCTCAGGCACCTCCACAGAGTAGGAGGGCACAGGGAAGGCTGGGGCGTGGTCATTGGCATCCAGCACTGTCACCGTCACAAGCAGCGTAGCGCTGAGAGCTGGCTGGCCTCCATCCCGGGCTTCTACCAGCAGCTGGAATGCTGGCTCCACCTCCCGGTCTAGTGGCCTCATGGTGCCAAACTCCCCAGAGGCTAGGTCCAGGACGAAGGCTCCTGATGGGTCCCCATCTGCAGAGAAGGGCATGCACACAGAAACATACATGTGTCAGCCCATGGGAGACAGGGTGATTTACAGGCAACGGAGAAGAAAGGGAGGGAAGGAGAGAGAGAAGGAGAAGGGCAGGAGAGGGAAAGTAGAATAAAGGCAGAGAAACACAAAAGCTAAAGAAAGAGACTATAAAGTAGTTTTTCTCAAAGTGTGGTCTGGGGGCCACAAGAATCCCCCTGAGACCCTTTTGGAAGTACATAAGCTCAGAACTATTTTCACAGCAATACTAAGACATTATATGACTTTTCCATTCTCAGCAACTCACAAATGCAGAGTGGAGTCCAGATGCTACATGACATATGATGGTGCCATAACTTGGATGGTTAATGGAATGTGTGCTTATATAATGGTGTGGTTTCCAGAATATCCCAGGTAGAAAGTTTAAAGCATAAATCAGTTTTCATAGATTCACTCAGCTTTGTTAGCTTGTGTTCAATCATATTTGCTTTAATCTTTGCAACCTCATTATTGTCCAACAAAATGGACAGTAAATCTCCTTGGGCCTGTGCAGAAATACAGCAAGTGGCACGCTTCATCAGCTTGTTTTGCAGTGATATTTAAAAATGTTCTCAGTTTTAATACCAAATGTGGTAATTAACGGTATGTGTTTATTATATATTTTATATGTTCAATTATTATATCATATTTTATTGCATCAATAAATGCTGATATTATATAAGCCAAAGTTCTTTACAGTTCTTAAAAATTAAGATATAAGGGTTCCTCCATCCTACACTGTTGGTGGGAATATAAACTGGTACAGCCACTATGGAGAACAGTATCGAGGTTCCTTTAAAAACTAGAGATACCATATGATCCTTCAATCCTATTCCTGGGAACACATCTGAAGAAAAATATAGTCCAAAAGAATACACGCATCCCTCAATGTTCACTGCAGCACTGTTTACAGTAGCCAAGACATGGAAGCAACCTAACATTCCATCCACAGATGAATGGGTAAAGAAGATGTGGTACATATATACAATAAAATATTATTCAGTCATTAAAAGTGAAATAACGCCATTTGCAGCAACATGGATGGATCCAGACATTGTCATACTGAGTGAAGAAAGTCAGACAGGGAAGAGAAATATATATCACTTATATGTGGAATCTAAAAAGAAATGATACAAATTTATTTACAAAACAGAAACAGACTCACAGACTTATAGACCTTAAAGGGGAAGGGTGGGGAGAAGGGACAGTTAGGGAGTTTGCAATTGACATGTACATGCTACTGTGTTTAAAATGGATAACCAACAAGGACCAACTGTATAGCACAAGGAACTCTACTCAACATTATGTAATAACCTAAACGGGAAAAGAATTTGAAAAAGAACAGATTACATGTATATGATAACTGAATCACTTTGCAGTACACCTGAAACTATCACAACTGTTATAGTTAATCAACTGTACTCCAATATAAAATAAAAAGTTTAAAAAAATAATGTTAAGGTTCCTGAGATGAAAAGGTTTGAGAACAACTACTCTACAGGGAGAGACAATCAAGAAAGAAAAGATACAGGAAGATAAAAAGAGACAAAGAGGGAGATCAAGTACTGGAGGGGCATAGAAAGAGATGCTTGGAGACCCAGAAACATAAAGAGAAGGAAAAGGGGATCCAGGCACACTGGGCCTGGGACACAGGCCAATAAGAAGTAGCCCTGGGCAAGTAGGCACGGGAAGGTTCTCACCCAGGATGCGGTACTGCAGCTGCCCATTGGCTCCCACATCCGGGTCAGAGGCCCGCAGCGTGGTAAGGGTCTGGGGGTCCTGGCCCTCGGGCACCTCCAGGGAGAGATGGGCACTCCCGAAGGTTGGGGCATGGTCATTCTCATCCTCCACAGCCACTCGCACTGTGACATGGGCCAACAGTGGAGGCGAGCCCCCGTCCCGGGCATATACTGTTGGGAAACAAAGTCAGTGAGATTTATCCCGCTCCCATGGAGGAATCCACACCACATGTGTTCACCAGGTACACACAAAAATCAGAATATGTCCACCTTTTCACACCCCACAAGCACACAGGCACGCATACATATATGTGGTAGTGTAACAGGAAAAGCACTAAATGAGATAACAAGAGATCTGGGTTCAAGTCCCAGCTCTGCCACTTCCAAGCTGTGTTAGCCTAAGCTAACCTCTTTGGTACTCAGTATCCATATGCTGCTGCTGCTGCTGCTAAGTCGCTTCAGTCATGTTCGACTCTGTGCAACCCCACAGATGGCAGCCCACCAGGCTCCCCTGTCCCTGGGATTTCCCAGGCAAGAACACTGGAGTGGGTTGTCATTTCCTTCTCCAATGCATGAAAGTGAAAAGTGAAAGTGAAGTCGCTCAGCCATATCTGACTCTTCGAGACCCCATGGACTGCAGCCTACCAGGCTCCTCTGCCCATGGGATTTTCCAGGCAAGAGTTCTGGAGTGGGTTGCCACTGCCTTCTCCATATGAGCCTCTGTTAAATGGCTACAGTGTAATCTGAGGGAATCCTAGAAGGCACAGCTGTGACATTATGTATTTGAGAATTAGTATAATCACAGTGGTGACAGCCTAGAAATCAGTTCACCTTGTACTCTGACAAACTCCCCCAAAGGATTAAAAATACAAGCTGTGCTTTAAGAGGTAGAAGTTTCTTGAAGGTACTTTGGGGGTCCTGCCCATGTAACACTGATGTTTATGCCACCTCAGGCTTTGGGGAACCTGTCAGCGTATACCTGTCAGGTTGATCTCCTCCTGCTCCTCCCGATCCAGGGCCCGGAGAGTGCTAAGGACCCCAGTGTCTGGGTCTAGGGAGAAGTTTTCGCCAGAGATGCCTCCATAAGTCACTTGCCCGTTGGTCCCTGAGGAGAGCCAACGTTGGGTAAGATCACAGGGTGAATATACCCTTTCTTGACCCAGTCCCTCCCTCTTCCAACTCATCCCCTCCTCATGCTTACCCAGATCGGGGTCGGTTGCCTGCAGAGTGAGCAGAGATGTTCCAGGCGGGCTGTTCTCCCGCAAGAGGACGCTGTACTCCAGCTGTTGGAAAGCGGGTGCCTCGTCGTTGACGTCGGCGACACTGACAGTCAGAAGCTGCGTGGCCGAGCGCGGTGGGGAGCCGTGGTCAGAGGCCACCACAGTCAGCACGTACTCAGCTCGCTGTTCGCGGTCCAGAGACCGCACCACGGACAGCGCTCCTAGGTGAGCGGTGGGCAGGTTGGAAGGAAACACTCGCTCTGCATTAGCATCCTCCTCGTCCCCATCCCTCCTAGCGGTCCAACTCACCAGTGCTGGGGTGTAGCCGGAAATAGCCGTCCGCGCCAGCTGCCAGGCGATAGGACACCCGTGCGGCCTCGCCCAGGTCGGGGTCCCGGGCTACCACGTGCAGCGCCGTGGGCCCGGGCGGCTGATCCTCAGGGAGGCGCACACGTGACGGCGAGGCAAAGACTGGAGCGTTGTCATTCTCATCCGTGACAAAGACGCGCGCGGAAACGCGTGCTGTGCGGCGGCGGCTGGCGTTGGCGGGCCGGTCAGTGGCTTCCACGAGCAGCAACAGAGCGGGAGTGGTCTCCCGATCCAGGCCTCGCGGGGCGCTGAGCGCCCCGGTGCGCGCGTCCAGGCGAAGCGCGGGCACAGGCGGCTCCTGGCGCAGCAGGCGGTAGCGCACGTCGCTGTTGGGGCCGGGGCCATCGGCGTCGGAAGCGCGGAAAGTGTACAAGGTCGCGCCCGGCTCCGGGTTCTCTGGGAGCGCCAGCGCCAGCGGGTCGCGCGCGAAAGCCGGCGCGTGCTCGTTCTCGTCCTGGACGCGCACCTGCACTCGCAGCAGCCGCGCGCCCGCGCCTCCCGGGCCCTCGGCGCGCACCGTGAGCGCGCGCCAAGCCGGACCCGCCTCGAAGTCCAGGGGCCGCGCCAGGTACAAGCGCCCAGTGGCCGCGTCCAGCGCAAAGGTGCCCTCTGGGTCGGCGCCGCCCACCAGTGTGTAGGTAAGGGCGCCCACCCCTGCCTGCTCCGGCAGCGCCACAGAGCCCAACAGGGAGCCGGGCCGGAGCCCCTCGGCTGCTGTCACGGTCAGCACGACAGGCACAGGCGCCACCGGGTCTGGCTCTGAGGGTTCCGGTGGAGGCTCAGCCGAGCGAGTGGAGGGAAGCACCTGTTGTGGACCCGGGAAGGAGGACGGAATCAGGGGGACCCAAGTAAAAGGGAATCTGGGCTGGCCTGAGTAGCAGGAGGGGCGGTCAGAGTAGCCTGTCTACAGGAGAGGGCACAAGGGCTTAGGAAGATGGCGCTCTGGGAAGGGGTGCCCACGCGGGTGGCCAAGGAGACCTGGATAGATTGGAGGAAGGGCAGCCATACCTGCACTAGCAGCTGGAGGCTGGAGCTCCGAGGGGGGCTGCCTTGGTCATGAGCGCTCAATGTCAGCACGTAGTGTGGCCGCTCTGCTCGGATCAGGGGTGCTGCCGTGAGCAGCTCTCCCGAGTGAGGGTGCAGAGAGAAGAGCTCTGAGCCAGGACCTGGGGACGGGCAGACCAAGGATGAGGGCTTCCATTCCAGAGCTAGGCATATCATGAGGACAGGCCACCCACCACCAGCTCCCTTCTTTCCACTCCCCATATACCAGTTAGTATATACAGGATGGTTCCATTCTCCCCCTCATCTGGATCCTTGGCCTGCAGAGTTGTCACCAATGTTCCTGGAGGCACACCATCTGGTACCTGTGGGAACACACAACTCATATACAGTTTTCTCCCTCCGTTCTTGAGACAACTCAGGATACATTCCTTTAACCTCTGTGCAGACAAAGCCCCCTTTCTACTCTCACAGCTGTTCCAAGATGCAGTTTCTTTTACCTCTATCTAGAGTTCTAAGAGGACACCCACATTCTCTCCTACTTCTTCGAGGCAGGGCCCTGCAGCTTCACATACCTGTATGGGGAGGCCTCCACCAGCAGCCCCTGAGGCCTGCAGGAAGGTGGGGCTGTTGTCATTGAGGTCAAGCACTGCGATATGTACGGTGCCTGTGGTGCTGCGGGGTGGGCTCCCCGCATCCTGAACCTGCACCAGAAGCTGGTAGCTGCTTTGCCGCTCGCGGTCCAGAGTTTGTAGTGTGGTCACCTCTCCTGCAAGTGCAGGACAGACAGAGAGCATGTATGGGGTAGCCAGAGATGAAGAGCCTGGGGTCTGTGAGAGGCTGAGGTTGGGGGAGTGTGGAAAGGAATGCCCAGGGAAAACTCCGGGCTCAGTCCTCGTCCCCACAACCAGGCTCCGGGGATCGTGTCTGGGTGTTCACCATTCTGAGGATGAGGCTATGGGATCTCAGATTTTGGGTCCCAGTGCTCACCAGTCTGGGGGTGGATGCGGAAGGCCTTGCTGTCTTCTGACAGCTGTCGCAGGCTGTAGGTCAGACGTCCATTGAGTCCTGAATCTCGGTCAGTGGCAAAGACCCGACCCACGCTTGTCCCTGGGGGCTGGTTCTCGGCCACAGCCAGGAAGGTGGGCTCCTCAGACAAGCGGGGACTGTGGTCGTTCTGGTTGAGGATGCTGACCCTCACAGTGGCTGTGGCTGTCTGCTGCCCCAACTCAGCTTTGGATCCAGACACTGCCATTACTTTCAGTGTGTACAACTCCTGGGCCTCATGGTCCAGTGCTGCCCGCACCCAGAGCCATCCACTCTGTGGTTCCAGGCCAAAGGGGCTACCTGGCCCATCTGCTGCAAGGTGGTAAGTGACAGGGCCCCCATCTGGTGCTCGAGCCTGCACTTGTAGGACTTGAGTTCCAGGGGTGGTGCCTGAGGGCAGGTCTACACGGTAGGTAGGGCTGTCGAAGTGGGGAGCCAACCCACGGGTCCCCAAGTCCTGTACCACCACCCGCAGTCGAAAGTGGCTGGTGCGAGGTGGGGAGCCTCCATCCCGAGCTTCCAGCTCCAGTTCATGGGCTGGCCCCCCTGGAGGCCCCAGAGGTCCCATAAGCCGTATGTGGCCTGTGGTGGGGTCCACAGTGAAGGCCCCACCACCGCCAGCAAGCAGGGTAAAGGTGACTCGACTGTTAACTCCTGAGTCGGGGTCCAGAGCCCGCAGTGTATAGATGAGGGTCCCTGGGGCAGTGCTCGATGGCAGCAGCACTGTGTCTTCAGGCGCAGGGAAGGCAGGGGAGTTGTCGTTCACATCGTCCAGTAGCACGCGCACTCGAGCTACGGCGAAAGCCGGCGGCACTCCACTGCCTGCCCGCACCTCCAGCTCCAGCACTGGTCCCAGCAGCTCCCGGTCCAGAGGGCGAAGTGTCTGTAACAGCCCAGTGGCCCCATCTAGGGAGAAGAGTCCTCGGGGATCACCCCCCGATAGGGCGAGGGTCACAGGTCCCAAGCGACCTAGGGAAAAGAGAGCAGTCAGAAAAGAGATGGGGACACCTTCTAAGTTGGAGCCCAGACTCTGATCCCCAAAAGGGCTAGGTAGTGTCCACATCTGGGCCTTTCAAAGTATTAGAGGAGAGGCAGGTGTTGGCAGAGAAGCTGGGTGGCACTAGGGTGATATTCGTGTACCTGGGGATGAAGCAGAGTGCCGCCCAAGGAGGTGGCGGGGACTAGAACCAGAGTGTTTTGTATTGGGACCGTCAGTGGTGTGATACCCGAGGGTTACATTGGGGTGTCTGGGTACGGCACCACGTGGATATAATGATAAGGGATACCTGGTGGATTGTGTGCCTGGACTACGCCCACACTGGTGCCTGGTGCCACATCCTCTGGCACAGAAAAGACATACTGAAGCTGCTCAAATACTGGTGGTACAGGAGTTCCAGGCACAATGCTGATGTTGACTCGGGCACTGGGCTCTGCCTGCAGGCCACCTCCATCCCGAGCCCCGATCTCCAGCTGCACCATGGAACCGGCCCGTCTGGCCAAGGGCCAGGCTACCGTCAATAGCCCTGGGAGGAGGGACAGAAGTGGAGATGCATAAGGAAACAGAATATCACTGGAAGGGTTGGGGTGGAGGGCAGGCAGGGCCCTGGGAATGGGAGGATCCTCACCTGAGTGCTCGTCCAAGGCAAAGAGCGGGGGGCTGTTGCCAGCCAGGATATGGTAGGAGAGTCGCCCATGGGGTCCCTGATCAGGGTCATGGGCACGTACCCTCAGCACAGCTGTGCCTGGTGCACTCTGGGCGCTCAGACTGGCAGCATACTCCCGTGGATAAAACTGAGGTGGGTTGTCATTCTCATCTGACACAAACACCTTCACATATACCATAGACTTGAGGCCTCCCTAGTGAGACATGCAGCCATTAAGTCAGGTGGGTCTTGATTGGCCCTGCTGAGTGCCCTCCCCCCAACCTGCCCACAGTGTGCCCACTCACCCCATCCACAGCTGTCACTGTGAAGTCAAAGCTTGAGGGTCCCTGATCACGGTCCAGGGTCCGGGTCGTGCACACGTCGCCACTGTGGGCATCAATGCGGAACGGGGGAGACCCTGAGGTCCCAAGTCCGGCACCCAAGGAATAGGAGAGGAGGCCAAATGGGCCACTGTCTGCATCTGTGGCTGTCACCTGGGGAGAGGCTGGGGTGAGTGATGCCCCATCTTTTTGGCCAGAAAAGCCATAGTTAAGTAGGAATTAGAAGGAGCAGACCCTTGGCCAGTTAGTGCCCAGAGTCTTTGGATGGTGGATACACAGAAGGGACTAGTAGGTTACAGGCTAAACTCTAAACCCAGCTCAGATCTCACCACTTGGGTTAACTTCCTATGAGCCTCTGATCACAACATTTTTGTCAACTGATCGATATATAACTTTGTTTTATGTGCGTTTCTCTTTAAAGGCACCTTATTTAATATATATTGTTGGCTGACTAACACTGAACTCAGGGCTAATGGCACAACTCATATCTAAGTGAAACTGACATGTATTTTCTCTATAAGGCACAGCACAGCCCTCTTGCTTTTAAGAACAGAGACAGCACTTGAGCACTACAGTTGGGGACCATTTTAAACAGCAAAATCACCAAACAGAAAGCACAAAAATGTGAAAAATGTGGCACCAAATAGACCACGAAAAGGACCCTTGTTTACAACATAAGAGCTGAAACACGAAGGCAGGGCATTGCCTTGTTCAACCTCAGCCAGAATGTGCTCATCGAGAGACTTGAATTTTCCATCCTTCTGCACATGTCCGGAAATGACAATGAAAACTCCATGAGTGTGGATTCAAGGGTTACAGAGAAATTTTAGACAGTTGGCGAATTCACAAATACAGAATCTGCAAATGGATGAGGACCAACTATATTTAGAAGGAAAGTGCTAAGGGCTGTGACAGCAAGCTCCAGGTGGGTCACAAGTTAATAAACATCACCAAGTCTCAGAATCACTCCAAGCAGAGAACTGGCTGACCTACAGAGTTATTCAGACTGCTGTTATAGGCCTGCTCTTTATTGAGTTTGGTCATTAAGTGGGATCTGATTGATCGCTGGGCTGATGAGGGTCTGCTCTATGCCTTTATGGATGTGGCTTATGCACCCTTCACATCCCTTCATCTCTCGAGCCAATCTCACTGGAAATGAGAGACAGAACTGCAAGTCTATAGGATAATATTCAGGCCATTAAGTTCCAAGGGCTCCCCCAAACTAAGAAATAGGGAAAGGCTTTCTTGGTGACTTCTCAGACATCTCCCAGATTGGCTCAGGTAAGGTTTATGATTGGACACCAAAGTCAGGAGCCTCTAAACATTTCAGAGTCAGATCAGCGGGAAACGCTATTCCAAAAGCTTCAGAGCTTAAGACAGGGCCAGGTGCACAGTAGGTACTCTATGTAAATTTGTTCATTGAGTAAACAGACATTTGGATTGCCCTGCCTTACAACAAAAGCTTCTTTCAAAGCAAGTTTTATAAATTGGGTGCACATTAGGCCCTCAACAGTGGGTTAGCTGGTGCAGACTGCTGTAGCTGTGACAAAGTACTCTTTGTGGCTATGAGGGCCTCAGGGTCATGATATGCTGTGGAAAGGAAGCTGGAGAGTTCCCCTTTCTTAGCCAGAAAATGTTGCTCAGAGAGAAGCCGAGCCAAGGACTTCTGATTGTTGCCCAGGCCCTTGACAGAAGTGATTTGTGCCATTGTTTACCCTCCTGAGAGACACTAAGACCTTGCCATGCTGAGCCCTGGAAACAGCTCCTGCTCTAACTCTTTACTGTGGCCATGGGCCCGGATATCCCAGGAGACAAACTCCCACCCCCCGCATCCATCTGGTAGGCAGCAGCACAGCTGCAGCACCATCTCCAGAAGCTGTTAAAGACCTCTGCCCTCTGACTCGCTGCAGGAAGAAAGCAATAAATAGTGGTCAAGGAGGTTGTCAGGAAGTGACCCCAAAAGGCACAGGGGCCAGTGATTGGAAATGACCAAGGCAGAAGTGAGTTTTCTGGCCTGTGCAGCCTCTGCTCAGAGGTTTAACTACAAAGGCACAGCCTTCATTGTTAGCAGGCTCTCAGCCCCACTTCACAGTCCAACCTTGGTCAGCTCCCTCTCCAGCTTTGCCTGAAAGCTGTAACTAACCTCACCTCTCTCCTCTTGTTTCCACGCGGCCCCCCCGCTCCCCCGCCCCCAGCTCTCATCAAATGCTGTAATGCAAGGAGAAATAAAGACCTTCATGTGTGAACTCTCTCAAATTCCTTCTAGACCACAAACTTACTGCATCTGCTCCATGCTGACTTCCTTCCCAGGAGTCTCTCCTGCTTCTCCTGCCACTGCTTCCCCACTGCCCAGCCTTCTTCCACCTCGCCTTACTCTGTCTGTTATACACTGTTGTTCCCTGGAACCTTTCCTTGGCAACTTCTTCTTCACATTCTCTGAGTGCCTTCTCTTCCACTGCTGTGGCTCTGATGATGATCTGTACTTTGACCCAGACCACTCCTCTGTGCTCCCAACCTGTACATCCAGATGCCTGCTCAACATCTCCACTTGGATGTCCCACAGGCACCTTAAATCCAACCTGTCCTAAACTAAACTCATGATCATTCCAACCTTTCTCTAATGATTCTTCCATCTACGCAGCTGCTCGAGCCAGAAATCTGTTCTTCCCTTTTCCTCTGCCGACATATCAATCAACTGGGGACCAAGTAAATCCTCATTATCCTTCTTGTTTGTCTATTCCTCTCCATTACCATTATCGCTGTTCTGACTCAGGCCTGAGTCGTCTCTCCCCTGGGCTACTCTAGTTCCGTTTTGATAGGTGTCTAACCCGCCAGTCTTGTCCTCTGCACCAGGACTTCTCAAGCTCCGCATGACTGGCATTTTGGACCGAATATCTCTTTGTTGTGGTGCTGTCATGTGCATTTTAGAATGCTTGGCAGCATCTCTAGCTACTAAATGGGCTTCCCGGTTGGCTCAGTGGTAAAGAATCTGCCTGTTAATGCAGGAGATGCAGGAGACGTGGGTTCGATCCCTGAGTCAGGAAGATCCCTTGGAGGAGGAAATGCAACCCACTCCAGTAATCTTGCCTAGAAAATCCCACGGACAGAGAAGCCTGGCAGGTTGCAGTCCATGGGGTCGCAAAAAGTCAGACACAACTGAGCGACTAAGCTCGCGCACACGCAATCCACTAGGTACTGATCAATCCCGCCAGTTGTGATGACCAAAAATGTCTTTAGATGTTGACAAATGTCCCCTCAGAGGGCAAAATCACCAGCTGTTGTGAACCACTGCTCTGCACTAAAAGCATCTTTTGAGAGAACAAATAATGATCTAATTATTCCTCTACTCAAAAAGCTTCAATGTCCTTTAAAGAAAAATGCTCACACTCCTTGGCTTGGCTTCATTCCTTACTGTCTGGCCTCCTGCAGTCTCATCTCCCACTCTTCCATCTCACACCTTAAACTCCAGAGACAATGAGCCACTTGTAGGCCCTTGAACAAGCATGTCACCTCTGTATGGAACCCTGCCCGTATCTGGTTCCCTCGTCAGCTCCTGCTTATCCTTTGTCTCAGCTCAAAGGTCCTTTTCTTTGGGAAAGCATTCGCATTGCCCATCTGTAACTCATATATATCTCCATATGGAAGTTTCTTTTATCGCAGTAAAACTGTTTCTTTGCATATGAATCTCCCCTCTAAACTGTAAACTCCATGAATTAGGTAGCAGTTACTCAATCATTACTGTATTCTGTGTCCCTAATAACAGATATTCAAATGAATATTGAATGAGTCAAATATTAAGCCTTCTTGTAAAGATTATGAACACCCAGTGGTCATTTTCACCCCTGCTTCCCTATGATTACTACTACTAAAAACTCCAGGAAACCACCTGGAGAGATGCCCTCTTGCTTCAGGCACTAGTGAGGAGGGAAGTTAGAAGCCACAGCCCACTGGTGTTTGGCCAAGAGGGAGAGTAAACACATGGGAGAGTGGGTGGAAGTTGGACAGCAGTAGGCAGGCAAGCACCCAGAGTCTGGCCAAACGGGAGGTCAGCCAGGTCCAGGCACTGGCCTGAAAGTCTAGGCAAACAGCAGCTCCTAGAAGATGATCAGGGGTCTTCTGAGGCACAAACGTTTCCTCCTAAGAGACCTCCCTGGCTCCAGTCTCCACTCCCGCATCCATAATTCTGTGGGAGAGCCAAAGCAATCTTTCCAGAAGACATATCAGATTCGCCTAGAACCTCTCGTTGGTTCCCTGTGATTTTTAAAATAAAGTCAAAGCTGCTGATCTGGCCCCTGTCTACTCTCGTCTCCCCATAACTCTCTCATCAGCACAGTTGAGGCCAACCTGAACAATGCTGCCCATGAAGACATATCATGGCGTCCTGCAGCTTTTCCTGTGGGCTTGGAGTTCCTGTCCATACACCCATATTATCCCCTTGGCAAAGTATCACTGCTTCTGCAAAGGTCTGCCTCTAGGCTTTCATAGTGTTTCATATGCCACCTGATACATTACTAGCTACTGGTGTATCTCCTTGCCTAGACTGTGACCTGCCTGGGAACAAGACTGTCTCCTTTCTTTGTTCTCAGTGCCAGGCCTACAGTGCTAAGTTTTCAATGTATTACTTACCATTGATCTAATCTATTTTCATCCTTAAAGCAAGTTAGCTTCCAAACTAACAAACAAACAAACAAACATAAAACATGGGATTTCCCTGGTGGGTCAGTGGTTAAGACTCCATGCTTCCACTGCATGGGACATGGGTTCAATCCCTGGTTGGGGAACTAAGAGCCCACATGCCACATGGTACAGCCAAATAAAACCCAACAACAACAACAAAAACAAACAAACAAAAGAACAAACAAAAACACAATGCTGGAGAGGGTATGGAGAAAAGGGAACCCTCTTACACTGTTGGTGGGCATGCAAACTAGTACAGCCACTATGGACAACAGTATGGAGATTCCTTAAAAAACTTGAAACAGAACTGCCATACGACCCAGCAATCCCACTGCTGGGCTTACACACCGAGGAAACCAGAATTGAAAGAGACACGTGTACCCCAATGTTCATCGCAACACTGTTTATAATAGCCAGGACATGGAAGCAACCTAGATGTCCATCAGCAGATGAATGGATAAGAAAGCTGTGGTACATATACACAATGGAGTATTACTCAGCCATTTTAAAAAATACATTTGAATCAGTTCTAATGAGGTGGATGAAACTGGAGCCGATTATACAGAGTGAAGTAAGCCAGAAAGAAAAACACCAATACAGTATACTAACACATATATATGGAATTTAGAAAGATAGTAATAACAACCCTGTATGTGAGACAGCAAAAGAGAGACAAAGATGTATAGAACAGTCTTTTGAACTCTGTGGGAGAGGGAGAGGTGGGATGATTTGGGAGAATGGCATTGAAACATGTAATATCATATAAGAAATGAATTGCCAGTCTAGGTTCGATGGAGGATACAGGATGCTTGGGGCTGGTGCACTGGGATGACCCAGAGGGATGGTATGGGGAGGGAGGTGGGAGGAGGGTTCAGGATTGGGAACACGTGTACGCCTGTGGCAGATTTATGTTGATGTATGGCAAAACCAATATAATATTGTAAAGTAAAAAAAAAAAAAAAACCAATCTGTAGTGAGGAGGGAAGGATGAGGGGAACAGGATTTTTAGGGCAGTGAAACTATTCTCTATGTGTTATACTGTATGTCATTATATATGTCCATTATACACATACAATATACTTTTGTCCAAACCCATAGAAGGTACAACACCAAGAGTGAACTCTAATGGAAGCTATGGACTTGAGTGATAATGATGGTTATGTAGATTCATCTGTTGCAGCAAATGTATCACTCTGGTGGGGGATGCTGACAGTGTGAGTCATGGCAGGGGCATTTGGAAAATCTACACCTTCCACTTAATAGTGCTATGAATCAAAAACTGCCTCCCAAATATAAAGTCTTAAACAAAGAAAAAACCAGCTGATCCTGCCTTTTCTGGACCAAAGAAGTTCAATGACCCTCTCTGCCTTCCAAGTAAAGTCCTAACCCCTCACAGCTTGGTGTCCAAGGACTTCTGCAATCTGGCTTTGGCCTGCCTTGCCAGTTGCATGCCTCCCCACCCATCTCCTCCAGGCCTGACTTGCAGGAAGTCTGTGGCTCCCTCAGCCTGTCCAGGGTTCCTGCCTTGTCCTCTGAGAGGTCTTCCTGGACATTGGGATCTCACTGAATACTTCCTGTTATCTCTCATCCCTGTGCCTGATCCCAAGTTGCATTAGGGCTCAGCTCCAAGGGCATGGATGGGTGTATCTACCAGGACAGTCAAGCACTGGACTAGGATTGGAGGGCTCTGTAAATGCTGGCATCTGCCCTGGGGAACAGGAGCCACATGGGTGTGCAGAATCTCCATCTCTGCCTTCGCAGAACAGCTCTGAAACTTTAAAGAGTCCCCTCTCACTTCCTCACACCACAAGACACATTTCTCTGTATCCAGTCTTAATTCTCTCAACCCCAAGATTGCCTGGCCCAGCTCCTGCACCCTGCTTTCTCATCTTCTCAGTAACCCTCACCCTCTGCACAGACTGTGCAGCTCACTGAATAAGACTGAACCCTCTGGCAAATGTCACCATCAACAGCTAGCACCTCCAAGGCTTGGTTCCTGCTCTGAGGTCCCCTGCGACCCTCTGATCCATTCCCCCCAACAGCACCACTCCACTGTGTGTTGGGGGGCTTACCCACCTGCAGGAAGCAGGTTCCCGGCTGAGTGCCCTCAGGCAGCGAGGCGTTGTAGAAAGTCCTCTGGAACTGTGGCTCATTATCATTCACATCTTGCAAGACCACGCTCACTGTGGCAGAGGAGGAGAGAGGGGGCAAGCCCCCATCCGTGGCCACCACGATTAGCTGTGGCTGAGGTTCCAACTCATAGTCCAGCAAAGCAGCCGTAGTGACAATGCCTGAGGTGGGGTCTATGGAGAACCAGCGGGTGTGGGCGCCTGGGGCCAGGCTGTAGGTGACCTGACCGTTGGTGCCCTGGTCAGGATCCCGGGCCATCACCCGCACCACGAAGCTGCCAGGCAGGGCAACTTCAGGGAGAGGCTCGGGTCGGTAGAGCTGGCGGTCAAAGGCAGGCGCATTGTCGTTGACATCAGTGACATGTAGCACAAAGGCAGCCTCGGCCCGCAGTGGGGGTGAGCCTGAGTCCGTGGCGGTAACTCGCAAGTTGTAGGCATCGCGCTCCTCCCGATCCAGCCGCCGAGCAACACACACCAGGTAGATGACGCTGTCCTGGGTGCTGAGAGCAAAGTGGCCCTCTCCACCCTCCAGGGACACATTGACATGCGCAAAGTCACCGTCATCTGGGTCTGACACAGAGATTCGAGCAACAAGCTGGCCTGGGGGGGCAGCCTCAGATACACGGGGGGAGCCATCTGCACTCAGGAAGATGACAGTCATGGAGGGCTGATTGTCATTGGCATCTCGCACATGCACGGTCACAAAGGCCGAGCCCAACTCAGGGTGAGCCCCTCCATCCCGCGCCTGCACCACCAGTTCGTGGACCCGACGTTGCTCAAAGTCCAGCGGCCGCTCAAGCCGCAGCAGGCCCGTGTGCGCATCAATGGAGAAGGGTCCATCACCCTCGCTCTGCCTCCGGTTGATCTCATAAGTTACAGCCCCATTGGCACCTGCATCGGCATCAGAGGCATACACCTGCAAGACAGGACTGCCGGGGGCCAGGCTCTCAGACACCGCAGCATGGTAGCGGCTCTGATTGAAAGCTGGGGCGTGGTCATTGATGTCCAGCAGTGTCACGTCCAGCAGGGCCTGGGCCCTCCGAGGGGGTGAACCACCGTCGTAGGCCTCCAGCTGCAGCATGTAGTGGGAGCGGTTCTCTCGGTCCAGCTCTCCGGTAACTACCAGCTCAGGCACTGGGGACCCATCCGGACCAGGGCGTGTCTCCAGCCGGAAGGTCTCTCCAGCCCCATCACCAGACAGGGCATAGCCCTGGGTTCCCAGGTGGCCAGCGTCGGCATCACGAGCAGGCTCCAGTGGGTAGCGGGTGCCAAGTGCTGTATGCTCAGGTATCTGCAGGACAGCCCGAGCCTGTGGGAAGGCCGGAGCGTGGTCATTGATGTCAGCCACTCGCACAGTAACTTCCACAGTGGCGCCGTCGGGAGTGACTGCAGTGAAGCGGTAGCGATCCCGCCGCTCGCGGTCCAAGACACGGGCTGTACGGACCACCCCACTGTGTTCATCGATGGCCAGGTCCGTGCCCACACCGCTGCCCTCCTGGGCAGAGATGAAGTACATGGGAGGTGCTGCTGTGCCCGCTGGAAGCCCTGCACTGATGTCCCCGATCAGCGTGCCCGCTGGCTGCTCCTCATCAATCTGCAGGTCCAAGCTCCCAGCCTGACCCCAGGCACCTGGCGCCCCCGCCCCCAGGAGCAGCAGCATCAGCAATGATAGCAGGGGGAGGGGCCTGGGGATCTGCATGCCCGGGCACGAAGGTGCAGTGCCCCGCTCCTTCTGCATGGCAGGGCCAGTCCAGCTGTGCCTTGGGATCCAGCTCCAGGCCAGGCTCCAGGAGCAGCTTGATCTCAGGTTTTGGATCAGGTCCAACTTGGACCCTGGCTCCAGCTCACACTCTCTGACCTGGGAGAAAATCAGAAGGAAAAAAGTCATGATGAGGGAGGAATCAACAGTCCAGGGAGGCTGGGGTCCAGGCCACACCAGGACTGAAGTGTGTTCAGCTCCCCGTAGGGCCCTCATGCTGCCTCATACCATCTTGGGCCCGGGAAACTCCTCAGGATCCACCACAGCCTTTAGCTGCCAGGTCCTATCCATCCTGATTCCTGAACCCCACCAGCCCCCAGCAGATTGTTTTATTCCTATTGTTCAGGTCTGAATGTCTTCAGATTCCCTTCTTTCCATCTCTAGACTTAAACATGTGGCCAGTTCTTTCTCATTTTTCTTCTCATTCAGGACTAATACCTCAATAACCATGTGCTTGGCAATGTCATCTGAACCTCAACCTTTTCCTCTCTGCCAGTCTTCTATTAACATTTAAATATGTTGAAGTCTCTCTCTGTCTCCTTTTCCCTCTCCCCCATACACACACACACATACACACCCATCCCTTTGGCTCTACTTCCCTCTCTATTCAACAAGAGATTGAGTACCTGCTATGTAGAGAAACTGAGGACATACCAGTGAATAAAGAAAACAGTCCAGGAACTGGACAAGTAATTAGCAGTGTGATGTGGGCCTCGAGGGAGAGGTGCAGGGAGCTGTGAGAGCAAGGACGGGCTGATCACAGGAGTCAGTGAGTGCTTCTCCGAGGAAACAGCATTCAAGTCAGGATCTACTTAATGTAGGTGTTAGCTAGACAACGGTGGGCAGAGAAGGGGAACAGAGAAATGAGGGATGACTCAGAAGAAGGAGCAGAGAGGGAGGCTTAGAGTCTACTGTCAAGAAAGGGCTGAGAGTGGCTGGGGGTGGGTAGGGCGGGTGTGTGAGGTGTAGAGTGCTCAGGCAGAGGGTATGAAATGGGGCAGGGGCTCAGAGGCCATACTGATGATTTGAACTTTATGCTGAGGACAAATGGAAGCCATGAAAGATTCTAAGAGAGGGTACTGCAACATGACTTACATCTTGTGAAAATCACCAGTGCTGCCCCTTTGTAAACACAGAATCACTCAGATGGGGAAGTTATCTTAGGACAGCCCTCACGACACAGCAGGCCAGGGTGTGGCTCTGAAGGAGACTCGGATGCCCGTCAGCAATGAACATGGGGAGAAGTGTATAGCTCTGTGGGAGGCTTAGCAGGTAGAATGGCCAGGGCTTGATGACGGCTTGAAGGCAGAGGATGAGGGAGTGGGAAGAGTCAAGGATGATGGGCAAATTTCTGGCCCGAACCATTAGCTGAACAAAGGCATCCTTAACTGGCCAAAGAGAGAGAAAGAAATCCAGGGAAGGGTGGTGTCAACGATGCTAAGGGAGACAGCATTTCAAATACTGCTGATATTCAAGGAGAAGGAGGCCTAACGTCCCAGGAAGGCCTTCAGTGACTGAGTGAGAGCAGAATCAGTGGAGAAAGGTTTGTTCACTTCCCCCAGTTTCTCACTTTTCTCTCCATCTACGCAGAGAGGCTTCCTCTCCCGTGACACTACTTTCACTAAGCTTCCAACCATCGCTACCCTCTGCATCCAATGGACACTTTTTCGTCTTGTTGCATCATTCTGAAATACTGAGTCACTGATCACTGGCTTCTTGAAGCGTAGCCCTCTTGGCTTCACACGGTGACACTCCACCTCTTGCTTCCATTGTGCTTCTATGCCCACTCTTCAGTCTCCCGGGCAAGTTCTTCCTCTGCCCTTAAACACTGGTGCCCCTCAGGACTCAGTCCAGGGCCACACGCTTTCCCACTTTTCACACTGCCTTGGTGGTCTTATCCTCTCCCATGCCTTCAATTAAAAATGTTATCAGTCGTTTTGTTCTCTTTGTTGTTCAGTTGCTCAGTTGTGTCTGACTCTTTGTGACCCCATGGACTGCAGCACTCCAGGCTTCCCTGTCCTTCACTATCTCCTGGAGTTTGCTCAAACTCATGTCCATTGAGTTGGTGATGCTATCTAACCATCTTATCCTCCTGCCCTCATTCTTTCCCAGCATCAGGGTCTTTTCCAGTGAGTTGGTTCTTTGCATCAAATGGTCAAAGTGTTGGAGCTTCAGCTTTAGTATTGATCATTTTATGTCTATTTGCTGATGACTTTGCAATCTCCAGCTCTGGAGAGTGCTGGAGACATGTAACCCCCCAGAAAAGAGACTCCCTTACAAGGTATTCCTAACCTTCACCTCAACCTGATTTTGTTCCTCCCTTCCCTTTCCTGTGAACAGCATCATCACTCAGAAACTCTCCTTGCTTTCCTTGCTCTTCTTCAGTCAAAACCTGACTATCTCAGTGAGACACGTCTCAAGCCTGCACTTTCCCATTTTCACACTGCTGCTGTCCAAGTCCAAGCACTGTCATCCCTCCTTTCGATTCCTTCCACGGTCCTTTATCCTCCCTGTGCCTCCTGGATTGGACCCCTTAATCCGCGTCCTCCTGACTGGAGCTATCCTCACAACTCTCACCAAACCACCCCTGACGAAAGGTTTCCACTGGTTTGCCGTTACTGATGGCAGAGAACTGCTGCCCACTCTGGATAAAAAGAAAACAGATGCATACACCCAAATTGTGTCTGCAGTTTTAAGGGTTCATGGACACTAAGTATAGAATGTCTATTCACAAGACAAAGCCCAACCCCCTTAATATACCCTCCTGACCCGAGCCCCACCATCTCTCCACTATGCCTCACATTCACTTTCCCCCACTGCAGCCTGCGCTCCTACACTAAACCCCTCACCTGTTCCCCCCACAACTTCTTGCCTTGTATGAACTATGCTCTCGTCCTGAGATATCCTTTAAAGATCCTGTCCAACTGGCCATCTCCTGCTCGAACTTCAAGATGCTGTCTTCTGTGGATGTTTCTATGCTATCTCTTTGACCTTCCTGCAGTGCCTACTGAGTAGCCTACTGGGCTCTCACTGCTTTGGGTGCACACTGACAACAAACTGCATAGCAGCCTTGTTTTGCTCATGTGTCCGCCCATCTCTCCTCTCCTTCCATGCTGAATCAGAAGATCCCTAAGGGCAGCAGCTTGAGGGTCTTAGTCTCAGGTTCTCCAGCATTTGGTAGAGGTAGCGTGAGAGCAGGCAATCAGTGCAGAATGAATGGCCAGAATCTCATAACTGCACACTACCACCCTCACCTACTGACAGAAGGGGAAGTGTCCCTGGACATGCCAACTCTGTCACACACAGATGCGTGTGAGCCTGTGCCCCTGAGGCACCACGGTCAGAACTGTGGCCACAGAAGTGGCTACTGAAGTGTGTCCTTTGGTCTTTTGAGATTTGCTCTGCTCTAGGACTTCCTGTCCTCCTCAGGGATGAGAACTTCTGATCCTCTACTTATACTTCCAACTCCATCTCTCCCATCTGTGTGAGACAATGAAAAGAGCTGGGACCCTGAAGTTTGAGTCCAGTCTGAATGTTATTTTCCTAATCCATATAACGGCCATGGTAATGCCTAGTATCTGCGGTTTTGTGAAAATCACAGGTGATGGAAATGGGAGCCCAGAGTTGGGCACTTTGTAGGTGCTCTCGCCTGGGTTCCCAGCACCATTCCTGATGAGGCTCTTCATCCTGGCTTCAGAGTTGGAGGGTTCACTAAGACCCCTCTTCCCAGAGCTCAAGTCTGCAAAGCCTAAGGAGCTGCCACATGGAATAACAGATCAGAGGAACTGAGAACAAGAAGGGCGGCGTGAGCACAGGCCTGACCAGAGAGGGGAGAGGCTCAGTGTACAGAGGTGGTGCAGCGGCCAGGGGCGGGGATCTAGGCCTTGAGACTGGGGTATGGGTCAAGGGTTAGGAACAGGTCCTATTCATTTAATCAGTTAGAGCAGAGAAAGCAGGGTGGGCAGAGAAGATAACGGACAGTGAGGTCAATGTACTTCTTACATTCTGTATTAGGGTTCTCTGCACCCAGAGACAGAATGTCAGCTGTGTGAGGGCCAGGACTGTATCTGAATCACCGTTTTGTGTAGCACAGGGCATGCACATGATCAGCATGTTTTCTGAATGAAAAGATGCATGAATGATGTGAGGTAACTCTCAGGTGAGTGATCAGCCTTGAGGAGGCATCCAGGCCCAGGCAGATGTCCCTTCTCCCAAGTCGTGCAGACCTTGGTGCCCTCCTGGTGCCATCCTGGGTCCCTGTCCAATGCAAACTCCCGCATACACCCTCACAGTGGACGCACAAAGGTGCCTCCTCATGAAGTCACAGGCCCACACACAGCCAGGCACACAGATGCACAGACTCGAGTATGGGCAGACCGGCACACTCCATACACACTCACACTCACATAGACAGGCTACTCTTACATATACAGAGATACCCTTCCTCACACATACAGAGAAGCAGGTTATCACTCACACACACGCATTCATTCACCTGGAACCTTCCTCCACTATCCACACATGCAGGCACATGTACAGACACACACAGGAATGCTTTTGTCCACATAGATACACACACACAGAAAGACACTTTCCCACAGGCCTCACGTAGACAAGCACACGCACATACACACACACACACCCTTCCTCTCATGGACACAGACAGACCACATTCACCCCTGTGCAGACTCCCGCTGGCAGACCCACCCACACGCCGGCACGCTCTCACACACACTGCCGGGGCACTCGTGGTCAGCTCTGCGGCTGCAGCTGTGACCTTGAGGTCCCTGGGGCCTGTCTGGACTGTGCCTCATCACTTCCTGCTCCAGGGCTTCCAGCTCCAAACTCGAACTCCAGACTCTCTCCCGAGACTGTCTCATCCTCTCTCCAACTCTCTTCTCAGCACCATCTCCCCATCTGTCCAGGGTTTCTCACTGCTTCTTCCCCAAGACTTGCTCCTCCTCCCTGTTCCTGTCTCTTTCCCTCTCCAGGTCTGTCCCACCCCTTCCCCCAGAGCTGGTCTAAACCATCCATCTTGTCTGTTTTCCCAGTCTGTCCTGCCTCCTACCCAGATCTGCCTTCTTTCTCCCCCTCGACTGGTCACAGTGCTTCCCCCGCCCAGATCTCCTTGCTACATGCCCTCGCCCGGTCCCAGGCCTGTTACTCTGTCCTCTGGCTCCATCCTGCTCTCCCCCTCTAGCCCCACATCTGGGCCTCTGGAACCACAGCTGGTTCTCATTAGGAGGGGGAGGGGCGAGACTGTTCATTGGGGCCTGCAATGTGATGTCAATCCACACCCCCCCCACCCGCAACACACACACACAGCCTGTGTGTCTACAGGACCTGGGAGCAGGGGGAACATGGGAGAGGAAAGAGGTGGGCTGTGGGGGAGTCACGGGGGGACCACAAGGGAAGGGTGCTCCAGGAGGAGGAAGAGGAGTGGCCCGAGGTGCAGAGGGGAAGCAGGCTGGGGGAGCTGGCACCTCGCAGGCCTCCTCCCTCAACTTCCTGTCCCAGGGCCAGGAAGGGGCAGGGACCAGAAAGACAACAGGGTGAGGAGGGGGCTGCAAAAGCCAGACTGGCCCAGAAGTGGAGGAAGAAGAGGGCAGCCATAGGCAAAAGGAGGTGGAGGTACAGGGCCAGGGAAAAAGGAGAAAGGAAGAGAGGCGAGGGTTCTCACAGGGGATGACTGGGAGCAAGCCTCGGGGAGAGTGAGTGTGTGTCGGCAAAGGAAAGAGTGAGGAGTTCACACAGAAAGGAGAGGCAAGTCAGAGACGGGAACAGCTGGGCTGGAGTGAAGGGGGGGGCATAAATAAAGGAAGGAGTTAGGGCTGGGGAGCGGGTGTGGGGAACAGAAAAGAGGAAAGGAGGAGTGAGGACAGGAGGAAGAGGAGAAGGCTGACAAGCTGGGTCCCCTGGATGCCCCCTGGACAACCTCATGGATGGGCAGCTGGGCAGTGCCCAGGCCTGGCTCTGTCCCTCCCGAGGACTGGTTCCCATTAGGCACCTCAGGGAGAGGCCGGGACGGATGTGAGCAGAGAAGGCAGAAGGAAAATTTCTTTTCTGAGCTGTTAGTGTGTTGGCAATTCATAGACGGTGCCTTATTTAATCATCTTGATCACCCTTAACAGCCCGGGTCAGGGAGGCATCCCACCTTTCAGTGAGGAAACGGGCTGGGAGTGAAAGAACTGTCCTGAGTTAACACAGCCTTTTCTTTTTTTTAACTAAAACACTGATTTATTTAACGATTACTAATCTAGCTGCGGACTGTACCCCCTCCAGTTGCATGTCTTCTCCTCCCCCCGAAAAGTTACTCTTCAGAATTAGGTTTTTATCATTTCTAGTATGTCTTTATCACTTCACTGGCTTTAAAGTGATCCATTTTATTTCTCTATTTCTTGTGGTTATCTTTCAAGTTTTAGCATCTAGACTTAGCTTACCAAAACCTGAAGTGATTATTTTTGTCCTCCTTCTGACATAGCCTTGATCTTATCCCAGGAGTATGCACTCCACATTGCCTGAGATTTACAGAGAAGAGAAAGATGGAGTGAGGCAGAAATTACAGGGGAACTGAAGGGAGAGACTTAGCAAGACAATGGAGACCTGGAGAAGAGAACCCACAGGAGGAGGGGCACCAAGGACAAGGTGTTTGTAGCCCAGGTCAGTAGGACCTGAGACAGAGTAGGCACAGAAGAAAAATGTGAGGAGGTGAGGTTGACAAGACTTGGCCACGGACCTTTCAGGGAGGGTGAGGGAATAGAAGAGCTCTAGCCTGACTCCAGTTAGTGCTGGTCTGATGACTACTGTGGGGCCATTAGGATACCAAAGAGGAGAGCCATTTTGGAGGTGCCTGTTGGGGTTTTCTCATGCGGATGTCCCTCACACAGTTAGATTTGCAGGTCTGAAGCTGAGGAGAGAGGTCTGTTTGGAGATATGGATTTGGACCAACCAAGGAGTAACTGAGAGCCATGGGTGCAGAGACCCATCAGTTAGGATGTGTGGAGAGAAAAAAGAGAGTAAGACAGAACCCTGGGGAAGAGTACATTCAAGGGGCAGCCAAGGAGAGCTTGATTCTTCTTGGAGAAGAAAGAGGACGCCGTATCTCAGAAGTTAAGGAGGCAGCATTTCAACAAGGATGGAGGGGTCGGTAGTGTCCAATGCTGCTGAGAGGCCAAGTTAGATGAAGACTGAGAAATGACTATTGGTTTTAGCAGTAATAAGGTCATAGTGATCTTAGGGAAAATCATTTCAGGAGACTCGTAAGGGAGCAAGCCTCCTGCAATGGGAAATGACAGGGAACGAATGAACTAGCCATAGACAAGATGTCAGCATAGATTCATCCTTCAACACGTGCTTACTGCACACCTAGAAAAGAGAGGCAATGTGTCATGGTCAGGAAGGACAGGACAGTGCCGAAGACTGGACTTGGGCCAAACCACTCTGGGATTTCTCCCCAGCTTCTCACTTGCTAGTTATGTAACCTTTGGTGAACCACTTAAACGTTCAGTGCTTCCATTTGCTCATTTATAAAATAAGAACATAATAACACTACAGTGCATTTGCAGTTAGAATAGTATGTGGCATACAGTAGGCATTTTATAAGTGCACAAGGATGGGCTATTACTACAGTGGTTAGGAAGATGGGCTCTGCTGAGTCAAATTCAGACTCTGCCGCTTATGGTGTAATCCTGGGAAAATTGTTTAATCTTTCTAGGCCTGAGTTTTTTCTTTTGTAAAATGGGGATCAAAGTGCCTGCTTTATATAGTTGATAGGGGAGTTAAATGAAAGAATGCCACAAAAACTTTAGCATGGTGGCTGGCACACAGTGAAGGCTCAATAAATGTCGGCTGCTACTGTGTGCCAGACATTCACAATAACCCTGGGATAAGTGTTATTCTACAGGTGAGGAGACAAAAACTCAGAGCAGGTAGCAGAGAAATATCTGGAACACAGCTCCGACAGACTCCAAAGTTAGTGCTTTCTCATCCAAAACATTGCTTCTCTGCTGGAGGACCTGGAACAGCCTGATAAAGGGTCATGGAAGTGGCCAGGCAACTGACCAGGGAAGGTGCCTGAGGAGAACTCTGGGTAGGAGAGTAATTCCAGCGTGCACACATGGTGGATCAGAGGTGATCAGTGACAAGGCAGTTACGAGTCCAGGTTGAGGGTCAGGTGGGCGTGGGGTCAGAGGGGAGAGGCGATGAGAGGGGAAATGACCAGAGGAGGCTGGGAGGTTTCTAGAAGACAGAGGGAAAAACAGGAGGGATGGGTCCAGGGCATGCATGTGCAATAATTCATTGATACATTTATTCAATTAGTATCTATTGAAGACCTACAATGTGTCAAACACCATACTAAGCAGTAGAGGCATAGCAGTACCTGGACAGATCACATCCCTGCCTTCATGGTGTTCACAGGTTGGGAGGCTTGGGCAAGGATAGGCAGGGCAGGGTGAGGGGGCTAGGGGTGGTGGGATGAGTAGCAAGAGCCTGGTCTTAAGGTCTAACTCTCACAAGGAGAGTCCAGGCTACACAGGAGGCCGGTGAGAAGGCAGAGAAGTTGGAGATGTAGCGGGAAGAACGAGTTTGGGGAAATGAGACGTGGAGAAGAAGAGTAGTGGAGGGACTGAGACTGTGGAAGTAGAACGAACTAAATTAAGAGTTGAACATTTAACAGTCATTTTCTTTCTCAATCCTCAAAGCAACTCTACTGTTACCTCCATATTCAACTGAGGAAAGGGAAGCTCAGAGAAGCTAAGGTGATCCAGGTGATAAATGGTGTGACTGGAAGGTGTGAAGTACAGCCCTCCTTTCCTGCTTCCTTTCCTCCCTTTCCTCCTTCCTCACCAAGAATATGAGAGTGTGTTCCAGGCTCTGAGAAGAAATAGCTCCCTCCATTGAGCAACTTAGACAGGAAAACATAAACAACAGTCCTGGGGGTTCTAGGTGGACTGCCAGGAAGAGATGCCCTCTCAATAGGGGACAGAGGAAGTGAGAAGCCCCTCCTAAGTGGCAGAGGCTGAAATGCCCAGAAGGAAGAGGATTACCTGGAAATATAGACACCGGAGCTGAAGGGAGCGGCAGGCAGCAGGGAACCAGGAAGGCGATGGGATCCAGTAGCTTGAACCCATCAGAGGGGCTTTTGCTTGCAGGTGCCAGGGCATCAGAAAGTCTGATCTTACTTCTGTTACTACTGACAGGCAGAAAAAAAGAGGAAGATGGCACAAGTATCTGGAACCTGATATGGGGAAGGGTCTGGGTGCCAGGAACAGGAGGGCACAGCGTGGTATGTGTGAGGGGGCTGTTAGCAGAAGGGGCAGCCTATGACACCTCCTAGGAAGGGGGCCTGGTGGAGGAGAACAGATGGAGCAGCACCATAGTACTGTGGCCTGATAGCATGTCACAGCTTCCTCGGCTTCTATTCCCTCCAAGAACCCCAACAATCACATGGTCCAATAGATTTGGATCTGCAAATTTCTGGTGTTTATTAGATATTTGGCAGCTGAATGAAAGAGAAATAAAGTACAGATTGGGAGAGAGGAAGAGGGTCTAGGAAAAGAGAAGCCCAGGTGAAAGAGAGAGAAGAGGAGAGCATAGGGGGAGGAAGGACAGCTTGTCGGGGAGGGGACTGGAAACGTCTCTACTGGGTACGTGGGCATGTGTGGAAGTGACTCTATTGTGCGGGCAGCTGAGACCAGCAGTCAGTCTTCTGAAGAGTGAATGAGCGTGAGGGAGGCGCTGTGAGGTGCCTCATTCCTTCATTTGTTCACTGCCAAGCGTCTCTAGAGGAACCTGGGGATGTGAAGATGAATAACATGCAATCTTGCCATTAAGGACGGCCCAGCCCAGGCAGAGAGATAAAAAGTAAAGAGGCAATGACAACAGTGAGACAAGAGGATTCCAAGCTGGTCTGGTGGTCAGGAGAGGGAGAGTCTGAGAAGAGAGCTGAGGATGGGAAGGGATCAGCCAGGAGACAAAGGGAGTAAAGGGCTTTTCAGGCAGAGAGCAGTATGTCTAAAGGGCCAGAAGCATGGAAGAATGCAGCGTCTTTGGAGAACGACAAGGAATTCAGTATGGCTGGGACTTGCAATGTGAGGGAACTATGGAAACGGGACAGGCTATGAGGCTGGGGAGGCTGGGGAGAGTCAGATCGTGACAGATCTCTGAAGCCTCCTTAATGTGGAAATCTCACCCAAGATAGTGTAAGGATACTGAAAACCGCAAGCAGGGAATGCTATGGCTGGATCTGCATTTTACGGAAGATTGGATTGGAAGAGGAAAGAGTAGACTAGGAGTAGACTTGTCTAGGGAGACAAGTTAGGAGGCTTTTGCTGTAATTCATGTGAAAAGATGGTGAGATGAAGGAAGTAGCTGAGCCCATGGATAAAAGGGGATGGCACATCAGAGAAAGCTGGGAAGGAAGGAGAACCAACAGGTTCTAGGTTATAGGACATGTAGAGAAGAGAGTGGCTACCGTTAATTTCTGGCTTTGTAGCTTGTTAACTGAGTGGAGACGGTGGTTTGGGGGAAGAAGGAAGGATGAGATCAGGTCTGGGACATGTTAGGGGACTCTATAGTATGGGCTCAATAGTAAAAATCCAAAAGGAAGCAAGTCTGCAGGTCTGGGGGTCTGAAGAGAGATCTGGAAGAAAGAGTTATTTGGGAGTCATCAGCTTATTCATATGATAATTAAAGCCCTGGAAATGAATGCGATAGATCACCCAGAGGGGTGTATACAGTGAGATGATAAGAAGGTCCAAGTCAGAACTCTAATAAATCGTAACACTCGGGGGTCACTCAATCACACATAGCGTGCATGCATGCCCAGTCGCTCAGTCGTATCCAGCTCTTTTCGACCCCATGGACTGTCGCCTGCCAGGCTCCTCTGTCCATGGGATCGTCCAGCCAAGAATACTGAAGCGGTTTGCCATTTTCTCCTCCAGGGGATCTTCCTGACTCAACGATCAAACCTGTATCTTCCATGTCTCCTGTATGGCAGGCGGGTTCTTTACCACTAGCGCCAGCTGGGAAGCCCTGGGTGCCACCCAAAGGTGCCCCCAAAGCAGACAGAGAAGGGACAGGCAGGAGGTGTTCTGAGCGAGGGATGCACAGATCCCACCCTACTGTGCCATCATCTGATTATTTGCCTGTCTCCTTTGCCAAGGGCAGGAACAGTGTTTTCCATCATCATATTCCCACCACCTAGCAGTGTGGTTGGGACATAAGAGCTCATCAAATGTTGACAGAATAAAATAGTGGTTCAAAAGGCATAAGACATGAATGATTCAAAGAGGAAATAACAGTCAACAATGTTGGACCCTGCCAAGAGGTCAAGCAGCTGAGGACTTTTGAAAAAAGCCCCTAAATCTGGCAAACAAGAAATCATGTTCTCTTAGGGAGAGCAGTTATATAGATGGGGCAGGAATAAATGTGAGGTCAGGAGGTGGGAACAGTTCGGTGCAGAAGAGCTTTTCACAAAACATGGCAGTGAAGCAAAGCGAGAGAGCGTCTTAGCTAGTCAGGTATTTCAGAGTGTAGGAAAGTAGGAGAGCCTGGAGGCTCTTCACGTGCTCACAGGAGGAACGAGGGCACAGGGAGAAACCAGACACATGGATAAGACTCAAGAGCACTTCGTCGAGGGAGGTGTCCCCTGAGGCCGAAGTGGATGGGATCTGCAACAGCCGAGGGAATTTAAACTGGATGCCTCAACTTTCCCAGTGGCCGACAGATCAGATCTGTCTGTCGTGTCCGCTCTTCCTTCCTTCCTCCCTCTCCTTCAGCCCCCACATCCATCCTGTCACTGAGTCCTTCTGACCCCACTGCTTAAAGAATTCTTGAAGCTACCTACTATCTTGACTTCTACTGCCATTCTTCCAGTTCAGCCCAGCATTATCCCCTCCTGGGTTCCTCCAAAAGCCAACTATCCCCTTCCTTTCAGATGCCTCCCTCTAGTCTCCACACTGATGTCAGAGTGGTCCCTGTAAGACAGATCTGATCATATCACACCACAGCTTCAAACTAACCCTTCCTCACCTCTCCCAGACTCTCTGACCCACCCTCACGTCGTGCTATCAGTGCCAGGCTCATTAGATTGCTTTCCCCCTCAGACGTATAATACTTTAATGTGGGCTTTCCAGTGCTGCCCCCTTGGTTTGGCACACTCTCCACACACTCCACCTCACCGCCGCCTCTCTTTTGCTTGGTAGCCTCCTACTTACCTATCAAGCATAAGCTTCAATGCCACTTCCTCCCCAAACCCTCTTCCAGTTCCCCTTCAAGGGCTTGGGTTGGCTTGCTACGTGCTGCCATGCCACCGTGCTCACCTCATGGCCTGTAAGCTCCGTAAGGGCAAGGACCATGTCTATTTTGTTCACCCTTGTAATGCTAGTGCCTATCACACTGCTTGGCACACAGTAGGTGCTTAATAGGTGTTCGCAGAATAAATGATTCAGTGGGTTGACTAATCAATCTGCTGAAGACAATGAGGGATGTAAGGTGAAGGGATGTAAAAAGCTAGAAAATATTTCATCTATTTGTTTATTTATGGAGGGCCCAGTTGAGGGTGCAATTTATAGAAGCGTGAATTTATAGAAGCGTCACTTGGTGTGGTTGGGAAATGATTCCAGCTGGGTTGAGACATTGTGGGACGGGTGGGCTAAAGACAATAACAGAACAGAGCGGTCAAAGAGTGGGTGAAGTGATGGTCTTGGACATATAAGCTGGAAGGAGTATAAAGCCAGAAAGAGAAGATTAGGAAAAAGCAAAAAGGTCAAGGGCAAGGGGTCACTGTGAGGCTGAAGGGTAACTGGAATGGGAGTGAGGGCATCAGGGAGCTCAAAGGACTCAGGAGGCCGTGGGCAGAGTGGAATGTGGGTACAGAATTTCAGAGACAGACCAGTTGCTCTGAGTGGTCCTGGGAGAGGAGACGGCAGCAGGAGCTGAAGAACTCAAGACTGAGGCTGCACTTGGAGGGACACTTAGAACCACGGCAGGGTACGGGTGAGGGAAAAACTGATCTAAGTCCCCAAGTTTTCAAGGAACCAGAGGGTAACCCTGGGAGGTCTATGGGTGAGAAGAAGCCTTGGTGTGAGCATCCTAACTTAACGGGAGTTTATTCAGCAGTTGGGACCGCTCAGTCTGTGGCGTGTGCGTGACACCCAAAAGTGTTTCTTATGGGATGTACAAAAAGGTGTTGGTAAGAGTGACTGCAACACAGCATCCCGTTAGTGTCAGGTCTCTGAGACACCTGCTATGTACAGACAGCCCTGAAGTACAACCTAGACGTTGGTGGGCTGTGACAGGTTCCCAGTGGATGCACGCTGCTCCGGCAGTGTCTCAGGAGAGGTGCTGGCAGCAGCCGTGTCGCCACGCTGTGCGCTGGCTTTGACAGAGGTCCTGTGGGAATGTGTTGGCTGCACCATTTCTGCTGTGGGTGTGCACTGTTCTCAGAGCACCTTCTGTAAACGTATGTTGGCTCTGACAGTGCTTCTGGGGGGGCGTGTGATGGCTGTGAAGGCATCTCTTGGACGTGTGCTGCCTGTGACTGTGTCCCCTGTGGGTATTTGAGGAGTTGACATTAGCAACAATATTTTTCTGGCCTGTGACCCCGTGGCTGCGGGCCCAGCCCACGCCACACTGAGTTCATTGTGCTTCTGGACCTCCCCTTCCCCACCCCCTCCACGTGGGCCGAGGCTGGTGGTGACCTCCCTCTGTCCTCTGTGCGGGATTCTGATCTAGGCAGCCTGGACCCAAACTCAACACAGTCTGGGTGACAGGCCTCCAGCCTGGGCTTGGCCTGTCTCTTCTCTCTTTCTCTTTACTTCTCCCCCCTCAGTTTCTTTGTCTCAGTTTGTCTGTCACACACCCATCCTCCACATTCTGACACATGGCTCCCACAGAGGCGGGCAACACACACACCCACACACCACACACACCCACACACACACACTGCCTCACAAGGACTCGCTCACCAGACACACACTCACTCTGATCCACACCCCATCATAGTGACACGCACGTACACACGGCCAGACACATACACGCAGACACACAACTTCCCAGTGACACGCACTGACTCACACTAGGCGATGCACTCGCGCTCACACTCACACTCGGAGGAGCACACACACACCCTGCCCACACCCCCGGCACACTCACGCCGCCACACACCCGACGCGATGACACACGCAGCACAAAGACCCCCAGCCCTGCCCCCACGTTCACGTTCACGCTAGCCCTCGTCCCGCAGGCCCAGGCCCCCCCTCCCCCATTGTCTCCGGCTCAGAACAAAGCCCCCGGCTCCGTCGCCGCCACCGCCGCCCGGGAGAGGCCGGCGGGCCGGCGGGCGCGGCCGGACGGGCCGGGCAGCCGCGGGCACTAACCTCCGCGCGGCGCGGGCTCCCTCGCCCGGTCCTGGGGCGCCGTCCGGCGCGGTCAGCCCCCGGGGCAGCGCCTGCCCGCGCGGGGCCTGGGGCTGCGCATCGTCCGCCGCCGCTGTCTCTCAGTCCGCGAGCAGCTCCGGGCGACCGGCCGTCGGTCCGCGCGCCCCCGCCCGTCGATCGGTCCGTCCGCCGCCGTCGCCGCCGCCGCCGGGGCGCCGCCTCCTCCACAGCCGCCCCGCGGAGGATGCGAGATTCGCCGCCGCGGCCCCGCGCCCCCGCCCCCCCCCCCCCCCCCCCCCCCCGCCGCGGCCCCCCCCCCGCCCGTCCTCCCTCCGCCCCTCGACTTCCCGGCCCCATCCCCGGCCGGATCCGGCCCCGGCGCCGCGCCGTCCCCGCGTCCCCGCTCCCTTCCCTTCTCCCGGTCCCAGCGCCCGGTCCCCCTTCCCCGTCCGGCTCTCCGCCTCCCCTCTCCGCGTCCCCGTCTCCTTCTCGCCCTGCTCTTCCGTCTTCTTTCCCGCCCCCTGTTCCCCCACCGTCCCCTCTTCTCCCTCACTGTTCTACTCTCCTCCCCTCCGAACCCTTTTCTCCCCGTTCCCCTCTCCTTTTCCCATCGTCTTCCTCTCGCCCCATCTCTCCGTTCCTTCCTCTCCAGACCCTTGTCCTCCATCCCTTCTCCTGGGTCCTCTCTCCTCACCTCTTCACCGCACCAGTTCTCCCCATGTCCTTTGCCTGCCCTTCTCCCTTCCCGTCTCCCCACCTCTTAACCGCTTCTCCTTGTCCCTTTCTCCGTGTTTCCTCCCCACATCCCCTTACCTCCCAATTTCCTGTCATCTCTCTTTGCCCATCCTCTTCTTCCTTGTGAATCTCTCCATTCTCTCCGATCACTTCTGTTTATCCCGTGCTCTTTATTCCTTTCCCCATTTTCGTCGCCTACTTCTCCCTTCCTCGCTTCCTCTTTTATCCCAAAGTTGAGGCTCCAGATGGAAGGGACTGGAACGAGGGGATTTAGGATGGGTGTCTCACTCAGGGTATATACTTCTCAGAAAAGAAAAGCGAGATGGAAACTGGGCAGGGAGGTGGGAAGGGTCTTGAGGGGCCAACTGAGAGAGAAAATGAAAATAAGTCCATCAGATGGAGGCGTGGAAGAGTTTTGATCCCTCTTCTCCGTCTTTCCTTAATGACTGAGTGTAGGCTGTTAGTCTAAAGGTATTCTGGACTTGAGACTTGTGCAAGTGGTATAAAGAAATCAGGAACTTCTGGGGAGAGAGATAAGTTTCGATGAAAGCAGAAGGGAGTGTGATTTTTTTCAAGAGGAGTGAAGAAGACGCTGGAATCCTTGATAGCATCCAGGTTTCTGGCTTGGGCAGCTGGGTTTGGTGGTGACGTTCACTGCCTTGGACAAAAGGAGGAGGAGTAGCTTGCAGAAGGCTGATTTAGGAAGATGATGACTTTTGATTTGGGCTGCTGACTTTGAAGTGTCTGTTGGCTAGGTAGGTCTGCAGCTTAGAAGAGCGGTCTGGGATGGACATAAATATTTGGGAATCATCTGCAAATACCATATAAGCTTGAATATAGGGTGAGGTTTTTGCTGTTTTGTTTTTCCAAAATCATACCAAAGGAAAGAGGGAGTAACCTTATACTTGAGTCCTTACAAAGTCTCTCATATTACAGGGTTTGCTCTCATTTACTTTATTTTGAACAACAAACCACTGGATAGGGCAGTATGGTATGGTGACTAAGCCTGTGGACTCTGGAGCCAGACTGCCTGACTTGGGGTCCAGACCCTGCCATTTACAAGCTGTGTGGCTTTTAGAAATTCACTTAACCTGTCTTTGACTCAGTTTTCTTATCTACAAAGCAGGACTTAGGGTTAAATTATTTAAATATGTAAATATACTTGGCACATAGTAAGTGGTCCATAAATGCTATCTATTTTTACTGTTTGGCCAAGACCCATTAACCTGAAATGTCCTCAATAATGGTTGCCTGTATAGGTCACTTGCCACAGAATCGATAGTCCCAGCTTTGATAACTATTCCTGGTAATACAGCCTCACAACTGCACGTGTTGGGTGTTTCTAAGGATGTTTTATAAACAGTGTTATAAAAAGCAATACTGTAGTATTTGGGAGGGGTTCTAGGCTGCTGGAAATGTTCTCTTTCTTGGCCTGATTGATGCTATATGGATGTTTTACTCTGTGACTATTCATTAAGACAAACACTTATGGATTAGACCATTTTCTATATGAATATTATACTTCAGTAAAAAAAAAAATCTAAAAGGTTATTTTTAAAAGGCCAAAAAATTAAATGATTTTTAGAGGTCATGAATATACTCTTGCAGGATGCAAGCCAAACACTAACTGCCTTAGCGTGATGCAAATGGGAGCTGTAACTTGGGATAAAGTTTCCAATGACTGCATTACATGTGGATTCAAATTGTGCTGTGTCCTCGCCCAAATTCTGCACTTAGACTGAAGAGAAGGTCATCTGTTTTGGAAAATAGATAAAATGGCTGCAAAAGTGACCCTAATAATAAGGAAGATACTGCTTTGGCTAATTCATGTTAAAAGATGCATTAAATTGTTTATTGAACTAGGAATATGGAAAGAAAGCCATATTTATAAATCAATGTATTATTCATAAATATTTATATTTCATGATGATCCTGTGCTGTGCTCAGTTGCTCAGTTGTGTCTGACTCTTTGTGACTCCATGGACTGTAGCCTGCCAGGCTCCTCTGCCCATGCAGTTTTCCAGGAAAGAATACTGGAGTGGGGTGCCATTTCTTACTGCAGCAGACCTTCCTTACCCAGGGATTGAACCTGCATCTCTTGTGTCTCCTGTATTGGTAGTATTCTGTACCATTAGCATCACCTGGTAAGCCCTTTGTGATGATATATGAATTTAAATATATGTATAATAAAGTCCATTAACTGATAGAAGTAGAATTTTGGCTGTTTCAGCCTCATCCCTGAAGGTACACGTTTTCAGTTTGGTCAAAAAGCTTTCTGGGTTTTCTCACTGGAAAATGAGAAATCATCATAGGTTTGGGTTGACTTATAGGGGAAATGTGGTAAATGAAGCTAAGGGAGTGAATAAGATTTCCCAGGGACAGAATGTACATTGGGAAGAAAAGGGGGCCTGAGACAGACCCTAGGAAGTTCTAGCACTTAAAGGTTGAGGAGAAGAATCACAGTCTTCAAAGGAGAGAAGAAAGGGAAGATGCAGTGCCAATGAGGCCAAGTGAAAGGCTAGGAAAGAAGTCACGAGGCAAGGAGTGCTGATCAGGGTTGGATGACACAGAGGAGGCCAGGGAGGCAGGGACTGAAAATCATCCATTGGATTTGCCAGAGGGACAGCATCGGTGACCTTGGGGACAACAGGGTAGGGGAGTAGTAGGGGTGGAAACTAGTCAGCAGTCAGGAAAGGAGCTGGGTAAGGGATGAGGAACTGCAGACACGCCGTGCAGCCTGTTCTTTCAAAAGGCTGGACTACAGGGAGGAGGGAGATCTATTGCAGGGGCAAGGGGCAGGTGTTGTAGGGCGCCAGAGAGTTTTTCAAATAAGAGAACCTAAATTTTCTTACCTCTCTTTATTGAAGATACATATTAATGGCCACTATGTGCCAGCTTCATGCTTAGGATACATTGTTAGGATATGATAAGGAGCATTCAGAAGCTGTGAAGACAGATCTGTACATTGGCACTGTATAGTGTAATGATAGAGGAAAGCATGGGATTGTAGGCATAGTTCAGTGCAGTTCAGTCGCTCGGTTGTGTCCAATTCTTTGCGACCCCATGACTGCAACACGCCAGGCCTCCCTGTCCATCACCAACTCCCGGAGATTACTCAAACTCATGTTCATTGAGTCGGTGAGGCCATCCAACTATCTTATCCTCTGTCATCCCCTTCTCCTCCCACCTTCAATCTTTCCCAGCATCAGGGTCTTTTCAAATGAGTCAGCTCTTCGCATCATGTGGCCAAAGTATTGGAGTTTCAGCTTCAGCATCAGTCCTTCCGATGAATATTCAGGACTGATCTCCTTTGGGATGGACTGGTTTGATCTCCTTGCAGTCCAAGGGACTCTCAAGAGTTTTGTCCAACACCACAGTTCAAAAGCATCAATTCTTTGGTGCTTAGCTTTCTTTATAGTCCAACTCTCACATCCCTACATGACTACTGGGAAAACCATAGCTTTGACTAGATGGACCTTTGTTGGCAAAGTAATGTCTCTACTTTTTAATATGCTATCTAGGTTGGTCATAACTTTTCTTCCAAGGAGTGTCTTTTAATTTCATGGCTGCAGTCACCATCTGCAGTCATTTTGGAGCCCAGAAAAATAAAGTCTGTCACTGTTTCCATTGTTTCCCCATCTATTTGCCATGAAGTAATGGGACCAGATGCCATGATCTTAGTTTTCTGAATGATGAGCTTTAAGCCAACATTTTTACTCTCCTCCTTCACTTTCATCAAGAGGCTCTTTAGTTCTTCTTCACTTTCTGCCATAAGGGTGGTGTCATCTGCATATCTGAAGTTATTGATATTTCTCCCAGCAATCTTGATTCCACTTTGTGCTTCCTCCAGCCCAGCATTTCTCATGATATACTCTGCATATAAGTTAAATAAGCAAGGTGACAATATACAGCCTTGACATACTCCTTTCCTGATTTGGAACCAGTCTGTTGTTCCATGTCCAGTTCTAACTGTTGCTTCCTGACCTGCATACAGATTTCTCAACAGATGGGTCAGGTGGTCTGGTATTCCCATCTCTTTCAGAATTTTCCACATAGAGGGGAAAATGTGGGCATAGAGGGGATTCTAAATCCAGTCCAGGGTTGGGATGTCAGCAAATAGTGTCACAAAGATGACGCTGGAACTGGATCTTGAAAGATGAATAGAAGCATAGCAGAGGGAGAAGTTGGAGAAAGGACTTTCAGGAAGAATAAATAGCACCATGTTCAAATCAGAAGGGTATGAACGAAAATGGCCTTTGGCTATGGAGGTTGGTATACAGGTGGTTAAGTGTTGATGGTTCCTGAGTACATTGACTTGGCTGGAGTGTAAGGCATATGGGCTAGTTCGAAAGGAGAAAACAAAAAAAGTAAATGGAGCCAAATCATGGAGGATACTACATTTTATGTATATAGTACAGGCTCTGAGCCATTATAAAGTTTATTTAATAAGGAAAGTAAAAATGATCAGGTGATGAGACATCAGCATCATTTTGGCTGCACTACTGAGGATCAAAAGAGAATGGACAAGAGTCAGTTTCAATTGCCTGGCTTGTCAGTTCAGTTCAGTCACTCAGCTGTGTCTGACTCTTTACGACCCCATGTACTGCAGCACGCCAGGCCTCCCTGTCCATCACCAACTCCTGGAGTCTACTCAAACTAATGTCCATTGAGTCGGTGATGCCATCCAACCATCTCATCCTCTGTCATCCCCTTCTCCTCCCACCTTCAATCTTTCCCAGTATCAGGGTCTTTTCCAATGAGTCAGTTCTTCACATCAGGTGGCCAAAGTATTGGAGTTTCGGCTTCAACATCAGTCCTTCCAATAAATATTCAGGACTGATTTCCTTTAGGATTGACTGGTTTGGTCTCGTTGCAGTCCAAGGGACTCTCAAGAGTTTTCTCCAACACCACACTTCAAAAGCATCAATTCTTTGGTGCTCAGCTTTCTTTATAGTCCAGCTCTCACATCCATACATGACTACTGGAAAAACCATAGCCTTGACTAGATGGACCTTTGTTGGCAAAGCCTGGCTTGTAGTGAGGATCTAAACTAAGTTAGTAGTAGGATTAGAAAAGAAGAGTGAGAAATGAGAGAAGTTTTAGAGACTACAATTCCTTTTTACTTTTTAAAATCTTTTATTTTGTATAAAGATATAAATATATAAAATATACATATGTAGAATATATACATATACATATATATGAGATATACATATATATATATAAAATACACATATATAAAATCAGTATAGTCGATTAACAATTTTGTGATAGTTCAGGTGAGCAATGAAGGGACTCAGCTATACATATACGTGTATACATTCTCCCCCAAACCCTCTTCCCATCCAAACTGCCACATAACATTGAGCAGAGTTCCATGTGCTGTACAATAGGTCCTTGTTGGTTATTCATTTTAAATACAGTAGTGTGTACATGACTATCTCAGACTCCCTAACTATTCCTTCCCCCTGTCAACCATAAATTAGCTAAGTCTGTGAGAAAATATTTATTTACTTATTTGGCTGCACCCAGTCTTAGTTGCGGCACCCAGGATCTTTGTTGCAGCATGTGGGATGTAGTTCTCTGACTAGAGGTCAAACCCAGGCACCCTGCATTAGGAGCTCGGAGTCTCAGCCACTTGACCACTAGTGAAGTCCCTAGGGACTACATTCTTGATGGCTGACTAGAAGTGAGGAGCGCTGGTGTAGGAAGAGTGTAAGATGACTTACATCTTCCTGGTCTGTACCTTAGTGATGTTACTCACTATGTTTGGGAAGAAAAGGATGAGCATGTTTGAGAGCAGAGAGATATGATAATGAATTTGGTTTTGGACATGATGACTTTAATATGTATGTGAGATATCCCAATGAAGATGTGTAGGAGGTGGTTGAGTATAAAATTTGGAATTCAGGTAAGTTGAGGAAAGATATTTTGGAGACACCAGTCTGTCAGTATATAGTGGTTAAGTGGAACCATGAGAATGGATGTGGTCACCTGCAGAGAATATATAGTGAAAAGAGTGCCTGGGCAGCATTAGGGTGGATAACAAAAGAAGAGCCATGAAGGGGATTGGGAAGAAGTGGCCAACAGGATAAGAACTGAGCAAGAGAGTAGTGTCCAATGTGCTATCATAAAAGCCAAGGAAGGAAACAGCTTCTAGAATGAGAGTTGTCATCAGAGAAAAATTACCACACTTAGATGAGGTCTCATAGGTCTCCGTTAAACTTTGAAATTAAGATGTAGCTGATGATCTTAATGATTCAAAGACAGAGGAAGAACGAAGCCAGAGGCACCACACCTCCTGATTTCAAACTGTATTACAAAGCTGTAATCAAAACAGTATATCTGCATAAAAGAAGACATATAGATCAATGGAACAGAATAGACAACCCAGAAGTAAACTCATACATTTAGTTAATTTCATCTGGAAACAACCTAAGTTTCCATTGATGGGCAAATTAATAAATAATATTCATTCATGCTGAATATGGGCTTCTTTGGTAGCTCAGCTGGTAAAGAATCTGCCAGCAATGTAGGAGACGCCGGTTCAATTCTTGGGTAGGAAAGATCCCCCGGAGAAGAGATAGGCTACCCACTCCAGTATTCTTGGGTTTCCCTGGTGGCTCAGATGGTAAAGAATCTGACTGTAATGCAGAAGACCCGGGTTTGATCCTTGGGTTGGAAAGATCTCCTGGAGGAGGGCATGGGAACCCATCCAGTATTCTTGCCTGGAGAATCCCCATGGAGAATCGCCATGTTGCCTGGCGTGCAACAGCCTATGAGGTCGCAGTGAGTCGGACAGGACTGAGCAACTAAGCACAGTATATGCTGACTATAAGAAAGAATGTAAAGATTCCTTCCAGAATAAAGAAGGAATGCTAGTGAGACAGCAGGATGAAGAACTACTACCACTCAGTGAGTGCAGCAGAGAACGAACGAGAAAGGATAGTAACATGAGGCTGAGATGAGGAATGGGGAAAAGAAGGACTGAGGAACAGTCGCTGGGAAGTAAGCAGCAGGATCACATTTAACACCGCAGGTAAGAAACTAATGGAGGGGCAATGGCTAGTGGAGAAAGGTCCCAAAGAAGAGAGGCAGGTGTGAGGAATTAACCATGGTTACTGGAAGGAACTGGTTTTTAACCTTGAGAGGTACTTCTTCCTTCAAGACTAAAAGGGAAGATGGGTGAGGATCCAGATAAGTGCATGTATAAGGTTATGATGGCAGTAGGGATGGAGGGTTGACATGGGAATTTCAGGCCATTGTACCTGGTGATCCCATTCTCTCTGGAGAGGAGTTGGTGTTTGTGAAAAATGGAACACGAGGGAGGCAGAATGTTAGGGATTTTGAGGAAAGTGTTAAAGGAGGGGAGACACTGTTAAGAGGAATGATGGCTGTTGGCCTTATAGGCTCAAAGGACCATGGAGTTGAGGATGCTAGCAAGAGAACAAAAGATACAAGCACAGCTACACTTAAGCCTCTGATGAAGAACAGAGGTCATTTCATGACAACACTGAGTAGGGTAGAGGTTTGAATAACCAGATGATATGATTCTCAAAGACTGGGAGGAGGTATGGAGAAGTGCTTGTGTGTGTTTGGGCCTTTGAAAGCCCGGAGAATGGAGACAACTTCCCTCTCCATAGACATGTGGAAGAATGTGAAGAAATGATGTACTTAAAAAAAGCCAGCTCTCTCTTAGAGGAAGTGGATGCTCAGAGGTATATAATGGGGCTGAGAATTTTGGGATTTCAGAACAGAAAAGATTGGGAGAAGAGTCCAAGACAGAAAGGGCTAACTCTGGGAAGCAGTGAAAGGGTAAATTAACGAGGGGCATGGAAGAACAGATGAGTGTGTGGAAGACCACATGGGAAAGGAAAGATGACCCCAAAGGCCTGCCTTGTAAACGATGATCCTGAAAGACAGGATGGGAGGCTATCAATTCTTGCTGGCTCTATAATCATTTGTTCCTTCTTAGTGAGGGGGGAGGCACCGGGTAGCATCAGTGCTTAGCTGTAGACTGCTCTGAGACTAAGCCCCTGCTCAAATGCTCATGAGAAAGCCACAGTTAATAGCACTCTTCAGTAGAGCCCAGCCCTGGAGAAAGTGAGCAAGAGTATTAAAAAATGGCCAGAGTCCAGCACTGCTTGAGTTGGGCTCTTCCAAGAGTATGTTTTTCAGGCTCTGAAGGATTTCAATTCCCTGTAGAGACTCTAGGGAAGTCTCTTTTTAGGAGACTCTTGATTCTCTCCCACAGAGCAGGAGCCAGAGAAGGCAGAACCAGATGGAATCTAGAACACAGGTGGAGGGATTAAATGTGGAGAAGAGGAAGGACTCCTGTCCTCTGGGATAGGAAGTGAGGAGAGCCAGTTCTCTAAATTTCAGTTCACAGAGCAATCAATTTGCTGAAATTCACCAATTTTGCCAATTTACCAAAATTTTGTTTAATTATGTGTAAAGTTTACAACCATTTGCATGGCTGTATGGATTTTAACTAGTTTTGAAGATTACAAAGTGTAATTTGAAGTGTAGTTTAGCTCAGTTTTAGTTTCATTTGCAGCTGTTTTCCTGAAGTCATTTTTGCCAGGGCTGGCCTGGCCAAAGTTCAGTGTAGTCTAAATTTTTACTTACTTTGAATCTACCACTTTTGAGAGTGAGAATTTCTTGTGTATTTTGTTCTGTAACTATTTTAAAATGACTCAAATGTCAAATATAAACAATCTTGGGGGGTTTCTGTCTTTCAACATTTTCAAACTAATAATTTGTTTTTTTAAATACTTTTCTGTATATTTATAATTTTAATAGGTATATAGATATGGGCTGAAATACGGCCATTTAATATTTCCTTACTTATTGGTAAATGGTATTAATAGTTACTACAGTAAGTGATAAAATTAATTATATAAATTTATTAGTTCAAGATAATTATTCTAGGATCTCATGATGACCATGAATAAATGGGCCTCCTGCCATAGTGACACTGAAGAAACATTTGTAGAATTTCTGCTGGTCCCATTCATGTCACTATAGGAAGACTGTACTTTAGGAATATCTCTGCTTATCCCTATCCTTGATTGTGTAGTTACTACTTCTAAACAAAGTTTTTACTCTGATTTTTTAATTTAAAGTAACAGTTTCATTGGGATACAATTTCATAAAGTTCATCCTTTTCAAGTGTACAGTTCACAGTCACTTTTAGTATATTCAGAGTTGTGTATCCATCAACCACAATCAAATTCCAGAATGTTTCCTTTGTTCCAAAAGAAATCCTATATCCACTAGCAATTACTCCCTATTTCCTTCTCCCTTCAACCCCTGGCAATAAATAATTACTTTCTGTTGCTGGAGATTTGCTTGTTTTGGATATTTCATTTAAATGGAAACATATAGTAAGTAGCCTTTTGTGTCTGGCTTCTTTCACTTAGCTTATTTTTTTCATATGTGTTGTAGCATGCGTCAGTATTTCATTCCCTTTTATGGCAGAATAATATTCCATCCTATGCGATGGCACCCCACTCCAGTACTCTTGCCTGGACCATTCACAGAGGAGCCTGGTAGGCTGCGGTCCATGGGGTCGCGAAGAGTCAGACACGACTGAGCGACTTCCCTTTCACTTTTTACTTTCATGCATTGGAGAAGGAAATGGCAACCCATTCCAGTGTTCTTGCCTGGAGAATCCCAGGGATGGGGGAGCCTGGTGGGCTGCCGTCTATGGGGTCACACAGAGTCGGACACGACTGAAGTGACCTAGCAGCAGCAGCAGTATGAATATATCACATTCTGATTATTCATTCATTAGCTGATGGACATTTGGATTTTTTGTCCTTTTTGGCTGTTACGAGTAATGCTGTTGTGAACATCTGCATACAAATTTTTGTGCAGACACACCCTTTTAGTTCCCTTGGGTATATACCTAGGAGTGGAATTGCTGGTATGATATATAGTTAACTGCATATTGTAAACTATGTTTACCATTTTAAGGAAATATTTGAGGAAATGGGCCAAGTTTTTCTATAGCAACTTTACCATTTTACCTTTATTCCAGGAATGTTTGTTGGTTCCAATATATCTGCATCCTTGCCAACACACTTCGTCTGGCCAAGATGCTGGGGGTAGGACAGGAGCAGGGGACCCTGCACCATGCTGTCCGGATGTCCCAAATCTCCCACCGGTCTGCCTCCCCTGCCAGAGAAGAAGGGGTTCCCTTGCTGCCCACATGGGTTCAGGGAAGCCCTGCTGACCGGCAAGCCAGAGCAGCGTTTCTGGGCCACAAGTGTCTTCAGACACCTTGGGTGAGATTCCTCACGTGACCTCGACTAGATGCCAGCACTTCCTCTCACTAGGGAGCAGAGGCCCCTGGGATGGGGCCCGAGTGCAGGGATGACACACGGGGTGATCCTGATGTTACCTCTATGGCTGTTCTGGCTCCATCCTAGGTATCCATCCTCTGGGATTATCCAGGAGGGAAAAGGCTTAGAAAGGGCTGGAATGCTTTCTTAGCTGGAGAGGGTGGGATGGATGGAGTAGAACGGGGCTGGACAGAGTAGTAGATCAACCTAGACAGCATATTAAAGAGCAGAGACATTACTTTGCCAACAAAGGTCTGTCTAGTCAAGGCTATGGTTTTTCCAGTAGTCATGTATGGATATGAGAGTTGGACTATAAAGAAAGCTGAGCACCAAAGAATTGATGCTTTTGAATGTGGTGTTGGAGAAGACTCTTGAGAGTCCCTTGGACTGCAAGGAGATCAAACCAGTTAATCCTGAAGGAAATTAATCCTGAATACTCATTGTAAGGACTGATGCTAAAGCTGAAACTCCAATACTTTGGCCACCTGATGCAAAGAGCTAACTTATTTGAAAAGACCCCGATGCTGGGAAAGATTGAAGCAGGAGGAGGAGGGGACGACAAAGGATGAGATGGTTGGATGTCATCACTGACTCAATGGACATTAGTTTGAGTAAGCTCCAGGAGTTGGTGATGTGTCAGGGAAGCCTGGTGTGCTGCAGTCCATGGGGTCACAAAGAGTTGGACACCACTGAGTGACTGAACTGAAGTGAATGACTAATGATGTTCAGCCTCTTTTTATATGCTTATTGGCCATTGTATATTTTCTTCTCTGATTTCTTTCAGGATTTTTTTCTGTCTTTGATTTCCTGTGGTTGGAATATTCTGTAGTTTAAATATTCTGCAGTCTTGTACACCTAGGTGTAGATTTTTTCAGTGTCCATTTTTTTTTTTTTTTTTTCAGTGTCCATTTTGATGTCTTCTGAACTTTCTGGATATGTGGTTTGGCATCCTCCATTAATTTTAGAGAATTCTCAATGATTATTACTTCAAATATTTCTTGTTTCTCTTTTTCCCCCTCCGTATTCCCATTACATATATTGTTACTGTCCCAGAGTTCTTGTCTTCCACCGTCCACAGTTCTTGGATATTCTGTTCCTTAAATAATTATCTAACTTTCCTTTTTACAAACCTTTAATTGAGTGAGTCTTTAAATTCTGTAGTGCTTTACAGTTTTCAGTCTCACACATGATTTCATATAATCACATTATATAACCCTTTTGTTCCCCACCCCTCTGTTGCCCCCTCTCCCTCTTATTTTCCTTTTGTTGCTTGTGTTTTTGGCATCCTATCTAAGACATCATCACCTAATCCAAGGTCAAGATTTATTATTTTAAAAAAGCTTTATGATTTTAGCTTTTACATTTAGGTCTACGGTCCATTTGAATTAATTTTTGTATGTGGGTGAGGTAGCAGCAACTATTTTACATGTAGATACCTAGTCCTATCATTATTTGTTGAAAAAACTTGTTTTTGATTTTTTTGTCATCCTTGTTAGGAAAAAATTGACTATAAATGTGAGGGTTTATTTCTGACCTCTCAATTCTGTTCTCATCTACATGTCTATCCTTATGCCAGTACCATATAGTCTTGCTTACTTTGTATAAGTTTTAAAATGAGGAAGTATGAGTCCTCCCATTTTTGTTCTTTTTCAAGAATATTTTGTGTGGCTATTCTGACTCCCTTGAATTTCCATATGAATTTTAGTATTTCTGCAAATAAAAAAGGCAGCATAACTTTCATAGGGATGGTGTTGAATCTCTAAATCAATTTGGGGAGTATTTGTATCTTAACAATATTAAGTCTTTGCATCCATGAACATGTGTTATCTTTACATTATTTAGGCGTTTTACATTTTATCTCAATAATCTTTCGTAGTTTATAGTGTGTAAACTTGTTCTTTTGTTAAATTTATCCCTAAGCATTTTATTCTTTTTTATACTATTGTAAATGAAATTTATGTTTTGGATTGCTCCTTGCTAGTGTGTCAGAGAAGGCAATGGCACCCCACTCCAGTACTCTTGCCTGGAAAATCCCATTCACAGAGGAGCCTGGTGGGCTGCAGTCCATGGGGTCGCTAAGAGTCGGACACGACTGAGTGACTTCACTTTCACTTTTCACTTTCATGCACTGGAGAAGGAAATGGCAACCCACTACAGTGTTCTTGCCTAGAGAATCCCAGGGATGGGGGAGCCTGGTGGGCTGCCATCTATGGGGTCGCACAGACTCCGACATGACTGAAGCGACTTAGCAGCAGCAGCAGCAGTGTGTAGAAATAAAATTGGTTTTTATTTACTGATTGATTTCAGAATGGTAACTGACCTTGTATTTCTAGGGTAAAACTGACTTGGTTCTGGTTTATAATTCTTTCCTTATGCTGTTGGATACAGTTTGCTAGTATTCTGTTGAAAAGTTTGCGTCTATGTTTATAAGGGGTATTGATATTTTCTTGTGATGTGATATTTCTTGTGATATTTTCTTTTTCTGGATTTAGTTCATGGTAATAACGGCTTCACAGAATGAGTTAGAAAGTGCCGTTTTTAACTTTTTAAAAATTCCTATGTTTTTTTAAATCAGCTTGATCAAATGAGTATTATCTATTTGTTTTGGGCATCTGAATCCTAAGTTTCTGATGTTAGGATTACTAACAATAGTGACATTCAATACAATTTGATTGAAATGTGGTACACAATAGACCTAAAGAGAAGACTTTGGTAAAACTCAACTAAGTCAACCTGAAATTAATTGAAAACTAAAATTAAAAAAAGTGAAACTACAAAGTTATTAAACCTTTCCATGCAACACAATTTCCATAAATTTTATAAACTACTGATAGGAACAAATTTTTGGTGAATTGATAACTTTACCAGATTAGATTTTGGTGCTCAAAACCATCAGTTTTTAAACTTGATAACTTTGGAAAACTTGATGAATTGAGCCTTTGGGAGCTTGGTCAATGGGTGACCTGTCTTCAGTAAACAGATTTTCAGCTAATTGCCTAATTCCTGGATGTAGATAAAGATCAGGAGGGTAGAGAATTGAGAAGACCATGCTTATAGCCTCTTTTTTTTTTTTTTTTTAGAAGTAGGAGGTGAGGTTAAGTGCTTATAACAAGAGATGAAGATGATACAAAACAGTTTAAGAGAAGTGTAGAACATTTGGAGGGGTCAAGAGATGGTAGGATTGAGCAATTTACGACTGCATAGTTGTGTTCAGGACCGAATTTTGTTGATCCCATTGCCAGTGGTTGTGTAATACATTTTTGTTCCTAGAAGCTTAGTGATGACTGCACAGGAGTAGCCTGGTAATTCATAAGTGGGTGGGAGAGAAAGACATGGGGTTGAGTAGGAGCTACCATGAGAACAGATGAAATGTTGGATCATGATATCCAGACTAAAGAAAGAAAGGCCTGGTACACACAGGCAGAAAAGTGTTCAGGAGACTGGAGAGTTTCTAGAGTTTGAAAATTTGATATATGTGCAAAGGGAATGAGAGACCCAGAGGCCAGAAGCTGGGTTTAGAGAATGAGATTCTGGAGTGTAAAGCTTTAGGGTAAAGTAGATCTGGTCACGAAAGGGTCAAAGGCCTGGTAAACAGAATGGGCTGGAGAGATGGGCTTCAGGAGGAGAGAACAATAAAGAACTATGGGGCCAGCACCTCTAACGGAGCATCCCAGGTTGGGATGGTAAGACTCTGTGCCTAAGACTTGAATGAATGTGTGAATGATCAGAAGCTGTCTTCTCCCACCTTTACCCCCAGTCGGCTTGTGCAATGAATGGCCCAGTCAGTTATAAAAAAAGATGGATGTGGGCAAGTGTTTCTTAGTATTATAAAACCCTTTCAGAGTTTGGACTGTCCTGTACTTGCTCCTGTCTCTACTAGTTCCATGTTGATTTCTCAGTCATGTTTGGAATTCCTGATATTCTGTCTATCAGCTCTAGCCCATCCTGCTAAGTCTGATTCATTTTGTGACTAGCTCTGGGCTACACACTGCATGTTTTCTCCTCAAAGGCAGACATGTTCAACATGCAGGCTTGCCAACTGACTTCCTGTGCACAGTGGGCCAGCAGGTGCTTTAGGCATCCACTAGCAGTTAAAGCCAAGAACATCAGGAGGAGGTGGTACAACCAGTGTCTTGAGTTCTCAAGAAAAGAGGCTTTACATAAAGGTGGTGGAAGCTGCAGTAGGGAATGAGAAAGATCTCCAGCCCCTTTGCCCTCAACACAAGATTTTGCACTTTTCCCTTAAATTTGTCTAAATCCTTAAGTGTCTATCTATCTCCATAACTAAGGCCTGGCAAAAGTACTCATTATAAAATTGTCTTACTCTATTTGGGCTATTATTACAAAAATACCACAAACTGGGTTATTTATAAATAATAGAAATTTATTTCTCATTGTTCTGAAGGATGGTAAATCCAAGATCGAGGTACTGGCATGGCTGAATTCTAGTAAGGACCCTCAGCCAGTTTCATAGCTGACATCTTCTCACTGTGTCCTCTTTATAAGAACAATATTCCCATTTGTGAGGCTTCCACCCTCAAAACCTAAGCACCTTCCAAAGGCCCCACCTCCCAATATCATCCAATTGGGCTTAGGAGTTCTTTCTGAAACTTGTTTTACTTATTTATTTGCACTGGTCTTTGCAACATTCAGGGTCTTCGATCTTCATTGTGTCATGCAGGATCTTTAGCTCGGACATCTTTTTTAGTTGTGCCATGAGAACTTTTAGTTGCAGCATATGAGATCTAGTTCCCTGATCAAACCCGAGCCCCCTACACTGGGAGTGTGGAATCTTAGTCCCTGGACCATCAGGGAAGTCCCTGGGCATTAGGATTTCAACATAGGAATTTGTGGGGGTGGGCGCAGACACAAACATTCAGACCATAGCAAAAGATCAATTCACTGATCTTCAAATTTTACTTTTTAAATCTCCTTTCCTCTCAAGTTGCTGCTGTATCTCTTCTATCTTCCCCAACTCCTTTTCTTAAATCTTTACTGAATTTGTTACAATACTGCTTGTTTTATGTTTTGGTTTTTGACTGTAAGGCATGTGGGATCTTAGCTCTAGGACCAGGGATTGAACCTGCACTCCCCTCCCACCTGCCCTCAGCATTGAAAGGCAAAGTCTTAACCATGGGACTGCCAGGGAAGTCCCTGTTCTCCCTTTTCACTGTCACTACACTTTTCTAGCTGTTTTTATGGTTTCTGCTTTTGCCCCTCTCAAGAAACTGGTCCATTAGCGGTCAACAGCGAATATCCTAATTTTCAAGCCGGATGGCCAAAGATACTCATTATAATAACTACTATTTGGAGCCTGGCCAACATCAGGTTCCGAGAATACAAAAATTATCTAGTGTCTGTCCCCAGAAGCTCAGAATCTGAAGATATTTCTGACCCCACATCCCCTGGATTTTGAGACACCAGTGTTCTAGCTGCAGTTCTTTTCACCCTCCTCAGAGGGCTTCTGTTTCTGTGTGGCCTTTGAATGTTGACTCTGTCCTTTTCCTTATACTCTATATTTTTTGTGGGAAATCTCATCCAGTCCAGTTGCTTCATTTTCCACATATGTGTGTGAGTCTCACATGTGTATTACTATCTTATATATTCTCTGAACTCCAGAACAACTCTTCATGAGATAGCTCTTAACATGAATATGTTTACAACAAAGCTCATCTCAGATCTGCTTCTCCTCTGCCGTCTTCATTCTCTGTGAATGGAATTATTTCACCCAACTGTCCAAGCAGTAATGTGGTATTATGCTTGACTCTTAACTTCTTCCTCTACCTCATGAAACACATGTGATATCTAGTCTATTCTATCTCCTCTATACCTGTTTGATCTGTGGGCTTCTCTCCATTCCCTCTGCTTCTGTCCTAGTCTAATCTTCCCTCAACTCCCCTTGGATTCCTTAACTAGGAATTTGATTTCCTTGCTTCAAGTCTTGTCCCTTAACCCATCTTCTGGTCTGATGCAAGAATGATCGTTCTGAATTGTAAATCTGATCCCTTTTCTCTTAAAAATCCTTCAGTGGCTTCCCCTCATCTTCAGGATAAAATCCAAGCACTTTATCATGTTTTACAGGGCCCTTTGTAACCTGATCTTGCCTGGCTTTCTCGCTTCATTTCCTCCACTTCATCCTCAAAACTAAATCCCAGATGTACCAAATTACTTACTTGGAATTTCTCAACCACTCCATTCTGTTTCATAATTCAACACACTTCTACCTGCAGATCTTGCTGCCTGGAGTGCCCTCCCAGGGGACTTTGCTACCCAATACTTGATGAATGCCTACTCGTTCTTCAACATTCAGCCCTAGCATTGTTTCCTCTGAAAAGTTCCTTACTGATCTTTCTCAGTACTCCAGTATGCCTCGTGCACACCACGTTATTAGCTATCCATCTTACTATCTTGTGCTTATTCATGATTTGTCCCTCCAAATGGCCTTTTGGGCCCTGGAGGAGTCATCCCTGTATTCTCTATACTAGCATCGTGCTTTGAATGAAGGAGGACTGTTTGCTAAATTCATTTGGTAATTAATTTTTGAGTCTCTCCTATGCACAAGGAAGACAGTGTACTGGGTACTGTGATGAATTTTGCAGGTTCTCTTTCCTCTCTGAAAGGCAATTTCTCAGTCTCCTTCATATTCTGTATCCTGTCTGTCCCCTAATGTCTGACCTCCGTCTCCTTTCCCTCTACATATATACCCTGAGTCATCCCATCCATTTCCTTAGCTTTAACTGCCAAGAACTCACAAATCTTCTTTCCCAGGGAAGAACTCTTTCCTAAACTCCACACGCTCCCAGGCATCTCAAACTCAGCACATACAAAACTGAACTATTTTTCTTTTCCTTTGTTCCATGTGAGATAAAGGGAAAGGTTAATTGTAGGAAATCTGAGACCAGTTTAAGAAAGAGCAGTTAGAAGTTAAGTCAGGGCAATGGGATTGAGTTTTCAGTTACATCTCTAGGTACAGCTTTCGTATTTTCATCTTCTTGAAGTGAAGGGCAGTAAAACTTTAATGCTTTGGCTTTTCATGCTGGGCCACACAGTGGTGTGCCAAAGTATACGTGAAGCCACAGTGTAAACAAAGTTCATCTTCCTATAGCATCAATTTTGATAGAATTAGTATGTGTGTGTGCAATGTACAATATTTAACTTGTAAGAACTAAAACCATTATTTTTATGTTAAACATATATATTGTGGAACAGAATGCAAAATGTCGCAAAAGTTGAAACTCCTTGCCTCAAAATAAAAACACAGACCACTTAGGAATCAAACCTAGATCTCCCACATTGCAGGCAGATTCTTTACCATTTGAGCCACCAGGGAAACCCTTTTTATTATGACAGCTCAAATTTAACTACTGAATTCATGTTCCTGAGTCAGAGCTACAATATGCCCACACATTTAAGGGCACAGAGGAAAACTTCATGGGTACGGACATTATCCAGTAGTGAACAATGGGGAATCAGCATCGCAGGAAGTTCATTTTCAGATGAAGTAAGAGGAAACTGGGGAAGGGAGGAGTTAGGAAACTTAAAATGCAGAACTTGGCTAAAGAACTTAGTACAATATGTTGACTCAGTTGAGACATTTATAGATGCCTATTTTTCCCAGGTTCTCTACTGGGTGGCCCGAGTTGATTAGGTATCTCCCCTACCCTCTAGGAATTCATCAGCTAGTGATGGGTGTTGAACAATGTAACTGTGCCATTGCTACAATGAAGGGTGTACCATGAGAAACTGGACCACTGGAAAAGCCCCTAACTTAGCTTGCAGAATTCAGTGAATACTTCTTAGAGGAGGCAACAGATCAGCTTCTGGCTACATCTAGGAAAATGTATAGGCATTTTCTGTCTGTAGGTAGGTTAGAAATATTTCAGGAAATTGAAATATGAAATGTGTGGGAAATCAGTTAGACACAAGTTTACATTCTTGATTGTCATTATGAACACCTAAGTCCCTGGAGAGGAAGGAGCCCGTTTCTTCAGCTTTGGTATCTTCAGCAGTGTAGCTCAGCACTGTCCCTGCATACAGTACATTTATGGTTTTGTAAAGCTGAGCCAGAGAGCTGATTATGACAAAGACAACATGTAGCTGACGCCACCTCATGTAAAAAACATATATTGAATTCAGGTTCAATTGTAGGAACAGAGTTATCCAGAAGGGTGAATCCTAGCTCCTGGCTTTGGGTGCTCAGCTGAGTGAAGGAGTCAGCCAAGCAGGCAACTATAGGACAGCGTGAGAATGCTTTGACAGCCATACCTCAGGACTCTTACTGCACCCAAGAATGGACCTATTCCCATATGGAAGGTGATGTGAAGTTGGCCTCAAAAAACTGACTTTGAGTAGCGATTTGAATCACATGTAGGAGGTAGCCTGAAAGAGGGCAAGCACTACGCTAGAGGCACCACCATGCAGAAAGGCATGATACATTTGGAGACTAACAAGTTAACTCTAGGATTAAGGTAGGAGACAAGCCTGAGAGGTGACAGGCCAGGTCATAGAAGGCCTTTGTGCCAGGATACAAGCTTGGATTTTAACCAGCACAGCTAATGCTGAATCACTGTAATGCTGGCTTAAACCAGGTTTTTCAGAGCTAGGTTGTAAAACATTACCGAGTTGTAAAATCAACTTGGTGAGTTGGGACCCTCCTTTTAAAAAAGTAAACTAGAAGAGAGTAGACAGTATCAGTGCACATGACATTTATAAATAATATTTTGTGATGCTTTTGTTTCAACAATATAAATATACACATCAATATTGTGTTTAATGTACATGTATTTTGATCTGTGGTAAAAAAAAATTTGGAGAAACACTAAAAATTCAACACTACAAAACAATGTTATCAGATTACTTTTGGTAGCAATTCATAGAGAAAACTCAGGCACAAATGGGAGTAATCACTAAAGATTCTTATTATATAGTATCTTTTAGTTCTTCTGACCTACCATTCTCAGTATCATCTTCAGCCTTGAGCCAGTTCCCTGTTTATCAGAATAATATGTATTCTTACTGTTACAGAGCCTGGATTCTCATTGCCTCAAATTATTTAAGACCTGTCTATCTCTGAACCCATCAATAGCCAGGGGGTGGAAGTACCATGACTACCTTTAGACTAATCTGGGGCGTTTGTTTTGGAATCAACCCACTGCAAGAACTGTTAACGCAATGTGGTAAATTCAGTGCATTACGGAAATACTGTAGTGGCACCTAGGGTCACTAAGTAATAAACTTAAGTTTGGAGATGGTCAGAGCAGTCACCCAAGAGATGCCAAAAGTGTGTGTACAAGTCAGGTAGGTAAAAGGCAGAGAGTTCTCCGGGTGGCAGATGAACAAAATGTATTAAGGAAAGCCATGCACAGAGGAAGTGCTAAGTGTGTCTGACTCTTTGTGGTCCTATGGACAGAAGCCTGCCAGGCTCCTCTGTCCATAGAGATTCTCCAGGCAAGAATACTGGAGTGGGTTGCCATGCCCTCCTCCAGGGAATCTTCCCCACCCACTGTCTCTTCTGTCTCATTGGCAGGCAGTTTCTTTATTTACCACTAGCGCCACCTGGGAAGCCCATGTATAGGGAAACGGTCAAAATAAGGCCTTCCACGACTCTGGAACATAAAATTAGAGACTAGAGAAGAAGTTGGAGCAATGAGCAGATGCCTTCTCACTGAGGAGAGTCACAGTAAGGAAGCTGGACTCCTTCCCTATTGGAAAAGTAGAGCAGAGAATTAAGACAGCAGATCTCTATCACTATGGCTGCAGCGTGCAGGGAAGTCCATTAGGGGACTACTGGAGTAATGCAGGATAGGGGGGTCTTGGATTTCAGACTAGGGAGGCGTGTGTACAGATTTGAGAAACACTATGGAAATAAATTTCCCATGACGTGCTAATTTGACTCTAGAAAATGAGTGTAATATAATAGCCTGACTTTTGTAGTAGTTTCCTTTGGATTCTGGGCTTACACTGCCATTGCTCTATTGAGACTAAATTTGTTACATTTTGAGAATGGGCATAACCTGTGAAGCTGGAGCTTGAACAGAGAAACTTTGTAAGTAGGAGGGAATTTTTAGTATATACGGGCCTCTCTTGGGAGTTTGGAATTTATTAAATAGGTGCCAGCATGGATTTGGGGGCATATTCCACCTATTTAGCTGGGGACTTGCCATTTATAGGCCTGATTAGTGAAACTGCTATACTGTTATTTCCCTGGTGTTATCCCAGTGTTTATGTTCAGTCCAGTCCAACTCTGTGACCCCATGGACTGCAGCCCATGAGACTCTCTGTCCATGGAATTTTCCAAGCAAGAATACTGGAGTGGGTTGCCATTTCCTACTCCAGAGGATTTTCCCAACCCAGGGATTGAACTTGTCTCTTGCATTGGCAGGGGAGTTCTTTACCACTGCACCAATCCCTGAGTCTTTAGTAAATGCTTTAGGGTTCACATACCCTATCTACTATATAGGCTAAAACATTAAAAGGGATGCAGTGTCTCTTGAGACCACTGTGGCACTGGACATGGCCCATCAGGCTGTGAGCTCCTTGATGGCAAAGGTTGTTTCTTCTCAATTCTACATCCTAATATGTAGCCCAGGGCCCGACATATGGCCGACACTTGTTAACTAGTATATCCCTAGTGCCTAAAATGATGCTGGGTACTAGCAGATGCTGAATAAAACACTTGGGGAACTACTAGAAGCCCCAAAGGAAGGAGTACTTCTGGGGCTTAAAAGGAAAAGAGTCCAGTCATAATCCACCTGTTAGCAACACTTAGAGATGTGGTTTTAATTTTAAGGAAAGTGCTTTTTCTAGGAGTCAAGGCTGACTCTAAGATATCTGGTTGAGGGGAATGAGTTAGTGCCAAAAACACAGAATGGGGGCAAATTTTTTTTGAGGAGCATTCAGAGTTAAACGTTAGTCAATAAATATTCTAAGTGTCTACTATATGTCACTTAAAATATAATGTCAGAAAGAGCTTTTTTGTAACAGTGCAGAAGACCAACTGGAGTAGAATAAAAGAGATGAGATCTCTGTTGGGGGCAGATAAGTTTCTCACTTAGGCAGCTGTCCTGAAATGGGACCAGAGTAGCTGGCATTGAGGCCAGTATCTGTCTGCTAGACTGGGGAGCCCTACACCCACAACCTTATTATCTCAAACAGTGTATGGGTTTGGTGGGCCAAATACCCTCTGAAGGTCTGCCCTAAGATAAAAAATCTCTATTTTTTAACTGTACTAGAAATCTGGGATCTCCTAGGCCCTGATATCCTGTATTCGTGCAGGGATGATAGCTCCAAGACTTCCCATGACTATCTCCCAAGTGAAGCCTCTGAGTGTGAGGATGGGCAGCCTGGCTGGGCCCAGTCTGGCTTCACAGTTCCTAGTACACATAAAGGAATTTCCTACTTCTCACATCCTGACCATTTTGAAGCCGGATTTCCTTCTTCCGAGTTCCCAGAGAGGCCCAGATTTGACAACAATGAAAACTTCCAGGAAATTCCCACGTACTTGACTTCCTCATCTTTCTTCCACTTCTACCCTCCCTCTCCTTCACCCCTCCATTCCCACCCTCAAAGGAAGGAGCTTATTCTGCAGTCAACATCCTCTGCTAAAAGGTTCCATTCTCCTGGCCAGGTTGATGGTCCTCTCCTCTGAAGTCTATTCAGGGTTTGAAGGTAGCACTTGAGGGTAACATGTGATCCTGTCCAGAAATAGAGGAATGGAAACTTGCAGGTTCCTAGGGTACCAGATTATTGCAGAAAGTTCACTTCTAGATGTTAATCCTCCTACTCTTGTCAGGAAGTAATCTTTAAGAAATCCCAGGGGCTCAGTCTCTGTGCTAGATAACAAAACTCAATCACCTATGGGGGCCAGTTTGGAATTACAGAATACATGCCCCATATAATCAGGCATGAAGAAAAACAAAGCTGTGTTAATTCAACACAACCCAGATTAAGAGCCAGAAACATGCCATGAATTTACTACCTCATACAGACCGATGTGGAGAGTTCTTATTCTCCAGAAATCCGAAGGGGGGAAAACAATCAGTTTATATACATACAATGAATTTTTACCTATTGTGCAAAGAAAAGGGTATCTGGCTCTCAGAAAGTTCTGGGCTTCAGACTCCAATCAAACGTCCATTTTACAACTCAAGCTCCAGTTCTTAGAGCTTAATAGAGCTCCCAAGGCCTGTGATCACGGGCACTGATGAGGGCCACATGCCCTTTGGCTTCAGTTAAACCTCTGGTGTTTGAGCTGGGTGGGAGCTGCGGGTGCTTGCTTCCTGGTCCTGCCGCAGCCCCTGAAGCAGCTGGTTTAGGAGTGTGAGGTTGCTGTCTCTGCGTGGCAGGGGCAGGGGTGGGAGACAGTTCCCTTTGTACTCAATCACTGCCATTTTGGCCCGATCCTGCTGATTCCGATTTGGGATCTGCAGCATTCTCGTGTAGCCCCCATTCTGACCTTGGTACCGAGGGGCCAGTACTTGAAACAGCTTTGGGATCAAGTCTTTCTCCTAGAGGGGGAGAGTTTTCCAGGAGAGAGCAGAGTCAGGCACCATCACGGAGACATTAACTTTCAGTATCCCCAAAGGTAGGGTTCAAACACACACACCCCCACAGCCCTTCCCTCACCCTCTGACGTGGTATTATAAAGTGATCAATGACAGACAGTTGTGTAGACTGAGATTCACGTTGAACTCAACGTAGGACATATATCTCTAACTTAGTTCACATTTGTCCGTAAGTGCGTGCCTTACTTTCGCACAGTTCCCTTTCCTCTAACAACTCCCTTCCACTTAAGGACCAAAGGATAAGATCTGGGAAGTGGACAGGATGCACTCACCGTGAGCCAGAAGTCCGCCATGCGCATGGCTCGTTCGTTGGTGTCTCCCAGCTTCCCGTAGTCAATGAGCTGTGAGGACACAACATCACTGACCAAAATCCGAGCAAGAAAGGAGGCGTCAATCTTAATCCTCTAATGCCAAACTGCAACCTATTCATTCCATACGCTAGCAAAGCATGTCGCTAATTCAGGCTACCTCGCAGGCTAACCACGCAGTCCTAATCAGGTCTCCATTTGAGGGGCACCAGGAGTAGGTTCAGCTCACGATAATAAGGAAAGAGACTTCCGGCACTCTTTACCAGAGCGGTCCCAATTCTTCCCCAACTCCAGCCGGATCCCGCCCCCTCAGGCCAGACCTAGGCGAGAACAAGAGGGTCACGCCCCTTACCTTCTCGGCGTAGCCCCTCAGCTCGTCCACGCGTGACCATGACGCCTCGATGCGTTCGTGTCGCACCAGTCCCGTAAGCAAGTTCTGCAACAGGTGAATGCGGGACTCGGGACCAAGGCCTAGGCGGCGGTATACGCGGCCGTGGGAGATCGCGGCGGCGAAAGACAGCCGCATGTTCCCGGCTGCTCCCCGCCCCTGTGAGGCCGGAACTGGAAACAGAGACGCGGCCGAGAGGCGGAGCTTAGAGGACCCACGCGCCTTACGTAGCTGCGTGGTGGACGTGTTTGCGCATGTGTATCAGGGCCTGCCTCGTTGGCAGCCTTGGGGAGGGCGGAGACGGGGCGTTGACCTGGTCCGGAGGAGGAGAGACCGGCAGAGTTTGGTCTAGCGGGCGCGGCTGGTTTGCCCGGGAACCAGGCGCCCCCTAGTGTGGAGTGAGGAGGCCGACGGTTTCTCTGGTGCTGCGACAGTCGTCATGTGACCCCGCACTGGGAAGCTCAGCCAGGAGCTGGCTCTGAGAGTGAGGACCTGAAGAGGAAAGTGCCTGGCGGTGTTCCAGTCCTTCAGGCCGGCGGACCTGCTCTTTCTGAGGCGCGGGGCGTCTGACACGCTGAGCGTGTCATTTTGAAAAGAAAACTGTTTTCAGTAGTAATGGCGAAATGAATGAATAACAATAATAGGAAAGAAACGGAGATGGTGAAAATTTTCTTTCCTTTAAGTTGTTGGCTGGTAAAAAAAAAGCACAACGTGAAAGTTGAGAGTTGTTTTACCTAGCAGACAAAACTGAGGACTTGATCCCACGACACAGTAGCTAACATAACTCCAAGAGGCTATGGTGGCAGAGGGGGTTGTAGAAGGGGTTTGGAGTGAGTGGAGGGCAGAAAATATAAAAGATTTTGCAGGGAAGACAGGGTAGTTGGAGCATCAAAAGATTACTCTTAAAGTCAGATATCTCAAGGGATTTAGTGCTTTTCTATGTATGAGAAGATGCAAGAGTCTAGGCTCACTGAGATCATTGTTTTGATATGCACCCCAGCTATTGGAGGCTAGTATCCTGTTTTCTCATCCTGTCTCCTCAGGTTGCTGTATTCAGTGAGTGGCTGCAGTGTATGATGATTCACTGGGGAGGGTTATGTTTCTGTCCTGAGTCTCCTTGGGGTTTACTGTGGTGGAGAGGAGGTGCCTGCAGTGGCTGATGACTGCAACATCGTTTGTTTACTGATGTGGCAGGCGACATTTTTAATTTGCAAAGCACATAGAACCATCCTAGTTCAAGAAAGATTACTGTGCTCAAAGGAAAAGTAATGATTTAATATTTTTAAATTACATCACTGTTTTTTATTTTAAAAAGGGAAAACATGCATTTATGTGTTAAAGAAATGAACAGTAACATTATAGTCTCTGGTTTTGAGCCTTTGTGTCAGCTGATTTGCCATGACTTAGTCAAAATTGTTCCTTGTTGAGAAGGCAGTGGCAACCCACTCCATACTCTTGCCTGGAAATTCACATGGACAGAGGAGCCTGGTGGGCTGCAGTCCATGGGATTGCTGGGAGTTGGACACAACTGAGTAACTTAATTTTCACTTTCATGCATTGGAGAAGGAAATGGCAACCCACTCCAGTATTCTTGCCTGGAGAATCCCAAGGACGGGAGAGCCTGGTGGGCTGCTGTCTATGGGGTTGCACAGACTTGGACACGACTGAAGCGACTTAGCAGCATGTACTCAGATGTGTCCCCCCGCAAAAAATATATGCTAAGTCCTACCCCACTCCCACACCTCCTGTATCTCCTTCACCCAGTACCTCAGGATGTGACTTTCTATGAAAATAGAGTCCTTGCAGATGTAATTGGTTAAGATGAGGTCATGCTGGACTAGTTCAGTTCAGTTTAGTCGCTCAGTTGTGTCCCACTCTTTGCGACCCCATGGACTGCAGCTGGACTAGGATGGATGCCTAATCCAAAAGGGGTGGTGTCCTTATAAAAAGAACACTTGTGAAGAGACAGAGACACACAAGGAGAATGCCATGTCACCAGGAAGGCAAAGATCAGAGTTGTCTAATGCAAGACAAGGATTTCTGGCAAACATAAGAAACTTAAGAGTAACTGAAACTGTCAAGTGTCCTGTTGGGAGGTTCTGAAGAGTTGTGGTCCTTTATGTCTCAGTGCAGAAAGAATTCAGTGAGAGGCAAAGTGATAGATAAGAACTGATTTATTAGAATAGGATGCTTGTGAGACTTACAAGCAGGCAGACAAGAGGTTGCTGCACCCAAAGAACTTACTGGGCTACAGTTTTAAAATCAAAAAGTGAGGAGGAGGAGAAGACTTCTTCGTCATTCTTGAGTAGAGGTCATGCTTCCATCATTTGTTCCTCCTCCAGGCTGGGCAGGGGAGTTTTCTTGTCCCTACGTGGTCAAGCTAGGTTCACAAATTATTGTTTTTTATGTGTGCACAGAACATGTCCTAACTTACTGAGTTCATTGGTCAGGATGTGAGGCTCATGCTACCATTGTTTTCTTGTTTGGGGCATGTGTCTTGCTTCTGTTCATGGTTTTGTTGCTAAGCAAGCCTGCTTGGTTTTGTGGTTAAGCAAACCTGCTTTCTTGAGTAATCATTATCTTACAGGGGTCTCCCATATATTTTTCTACTTGCAATCCCTTGGAGGGATTAACTATTTAATCACCTACTTCTCTACTTTACTCTGTCCCTGTCACCAGATGTGGAACAGATTCTTCTCTAGATTCTTCAGAGAATGCTTGGCCTAGCTGACAAGTTGATTTTGGACTTCTGAACTATAAGATAGTAAATTTCTGCCCAGTTTGTGACATTTTGTTATGGAAGCCCTAGACACATACTCATGTTTGTTAGAAAGCATATTTATATTTGTCATTCTGTTTTCCTCTTAGATAACCAGAGAACACTTGTTAATTTTAATTTTTAAAAATTTCCTTAGTCTGAAGCAACAATTATGCAAATAGGAAAAGTCTTAAACATATGGATATGTTGGCAGAAAATAATAGAAACCACAGTTCACAATAAATTTCAGAAATTGCAGTAGTCTCTGTGTCTCATTTATTTGGGATTAATTTTTGCAGCTTATCTCCACATTTCAGTATAACATCATCATCAGAAAATTCATCCTAAATTTCTACTGGTAAAAGTTGGTTAGATTTTCTTCTTTGCAAAATTCAGGGAAATTGAATATTGACACGTGTTATTTGATCCATTTGCTTTAAAAAAGAAATATCCACATGGTGAAAATGTACAGCATCAAGCATTGTCTTTATTCATTTAGGTTGGTGCAAATGTAAATGTAATTGTGGTTTTGGATCACAAATTTTAAATCATTATAACTAGGCTCAAACACATCTTTATTAATTAAAATATGAACCAATACAGTCAACACATTTTTGCCAATGAGGCATAAGTTTTGTTTATTCCTGTAGTGTAAAAATCTGTGCTTCAAGATTGGTCAAACTCCTGGAAAGCATTTTCTGCCTCCTGCTGTTTGTGGAAGCGTTTTCCCTACAAACAGTTTTTGAGATGCTTGAAGAAGTGATAGTTGGTTGACGAGAGGTCAGGTGAATATGATGGATGAGGCAAAACTTCACAGCCCAGTTCATTCAACTTCTGAAGCATTGGTTGTGCAACATGTGGTCAAGTGTTGTTGTGGAGAATTGGGCTCTTGCTGTTGACCAATGCCAGCTGCATGTGTTGCAGTTTTTGGTGCAACTCATCTATTTCCTGGAAGGACTGATGCTGAAGCTCCAATGCTTTGGCCACCTGATGCAAAGAGCCAACTCATTAGAAAAGACCCTGATGTTGGGAAAGATTGATGGCAAGAGAAGAAGGGGACGACAGAGGATGAGATGGTTGGATGGCATCACTGACTTTATGGACATGAGTTTGAGCAAGCTCTGGGAGATGGTGAAGGACAGGGAAACCTGGCGTGCTGCAGTCCATGGGGTCTCAAAGAGTCAAACATGACTGAGCAACTGAACAACAAATCAATTTGCTGAGCATACTTCTCAGATGTAATGGTTTCATTGGGATTCAGAAAGCTGTAGTGGATCAGATCGACAGTAGACCACCAAACAGTGACCATGGCCTTTTCTTGGTACAAGTTTGGCTTTGGGAAGTGCTTTGGACTTCTTCTCTGTCCAAGTACTGAGCTGGTCATTGCCAGTTGTCATATAAAATCCATTTTTCATCACATGTCACAATCTGATCGAGAAATGGTTTGTTGTTATTGCATAGAATAAGAGAAGATGACACTTCAAAACATCAATTTTTTAATTTTCCAGTTAGCTCATGAGGCACCCACCTATCGACTTTTTTCAACTTTCCAATTTGATTCAAATGCCAAATGACTGTAGAATGGTCGACGCTGAGTTCTTTGGCAACTTCTTGTGTAGTAGTAAGAAGACCAGCTTTGATGATGACTCTCAACTGGTCGTTGTCAGCCTGTGATGACTGGGCAATACACTCATCTTCCGGGCTCTCATCTCCTTTGCAAAACTTCTTAAACCACCACTGCTCTGTACATTGGTTAGCAGTAACTGGGCCAAATGCATTGTTGATGTTGCGAGTTGTCTCCTCTGCTTTATGACCCATTTTGAATTCGAATAAGAAAATCAATCATATTTGCCTTTTGTCTAAAATCTTTTCTGTAGTCTAAAATAAATATAAAATAGACAGCAAGTCATGTCCTTAGCAAAAAACCATAAAGCAAGAACTGCACGTTAAAATGATACCTAACATAAGCATATATATTTAAGAATGTATTCCAATATCAAATGGTAAAGTTCAACAATGTAAACCCACAGTTACTTTTGCACCAACTTAATATTTTTTGGCTATATGAGACTGTCATCTCGTTTGTTCTCCTGGCAGTACTCATATTTTGATTCTTTTTGTCTATGACACTTTCCTTACATTTTGTTGGTGCATAGTTAATGGCTTTCTATACAGTTTCGTGGATTGATGTTCAAGGAACAATTTTAAACCTTGGTGTCTTACTGGTGTCCAATGCATATTCTGGCTGTTTGCAGATACTTTTGTGTCTGATTGATCTCATTTGAAACTTCATCTCAAAAAATAACTCAGGACAGAAAAATCTTATATGAGTAGGGTTATTTTAAATTTATAGTTTTAGAAGCAGGGCTATGTTCTACTACAAGGATTGGAGGCACAAAATGTGCCTGATGTGAACTTGAAAGTTTACAAATTGTTATGAGTTTATCAGTACTGTGAAAAGTAATATAAGTGGCTGAATCTGACTATGTAACTGATAATTTTTCAAATTAATTTGCCTGTGAAATAAAATGTTTTAGTGGATTAGTTTGTAAAAAGTGATAGTTTGAAGTTTACATATATTTTATTATAATACGATATCAATTATAATCGTATCATGCAAAATGCTTGGCTGGATGAATCACAAGCTGGAATCAAGATTGCTGGGAGAAATGTCAACAACCTCAGATACACAGATGATACCACTCTAATGACAGAAAGTGAAGAGGAACCAAAGAGCCTCTTGATGAGGGTGAAAAAGGAGAGTGAAAAAGCTGGATTGACATTCAACATTAAAAAAGCCAAGATCATGGCACCTGATCCCATCACCTCATGGCAGAGAGAAGGGAAAAAAGTGGAAGCAGTGACAGATTTTATTTTCCTGGGCTCCAAACTCACTGCAGATGGTGACTACAGCTGTGAAATTAAAAGACACTAGCTCTTTGAAAAGAAAGTTATGACAAAGCTAGACAGCATACTAAAAGGCAGAGACATCACTTTTTTGACAAAGGTCAGGATAGTCAAAGCTGTGGTTTTCCCAGTAGGCATGTATGGATGTGAGAGTTGGACTAAAAGCTGAGTGCTGAAGAATTGATGCTTTTGAACTGTGGTGTTGGAGAAGACTCTTGAGGGTCCTTGGACTGCAAGGAGATCCAACCAGTCCATCCTAAAGGATACCAGTCTTGAATATTCATTGGAAGGATTGTTGCTGAAGCGCCAGTTCTTGGCCACCTGATGCAAAGAGCTGACTCATTGGAAAAGACCCTGATGCTGGAGAAGATTGAAGGCAAAAGGAAAAGGGCATGTCAAAGGATGAGATGGTTAGATAGCACCACCAACTCAATAGACTTGAGTTTGAGCAAACTCAAAACTTTGAGCCAAACTCATAGTTTTGGCTATGTGAGACTGTCATCTCTTGTTTGTTCTCCCAGCAGTATTCATGCTTTGATTCTTTTTGTATATGTCAGTTTCCTTACATTTTGTTGGTGCATCAGTAATGGCTTTCTATACAATTTTGTGGGTTGACGTTCAAGGAACAATTTTAATCTTGGTGTCTTACTGGTGTTCAAGGAATATTCTGGCTGTTTGCAGATACTTTTGTGTCTGATTGACCTCATTTGAAACTTCATCTCACACAAAAGTTAACTCAGGAAAGAAAAATCTTACATGACTAGGGTTATTTTAAATTTATAGTTTTAGAGCAGGGCACTCATCTCACATGCTAGTAAAGTAATGCTCAAAATTCTCCAAGCCAGGCTTCAGCAATGCATGAACTGTGAACTTCAAGCTGGTTTTAGAAAAGGCAGAGGAACCAGAGATCAAGTTGCCAACACCCGCTGGATCATGGAAAAAGCAAGAGAGTTCCAGAAAAACATCTATTTCTGCTTTATTGACTATGCCAAAGCCTTTGACTGTGTGGATCACAATCAACTGTGGAAAATTCTGAGAGAGATGGGAATACCAGACCACCTGACCTGCCTCTTGAGAAATTTGTATGCAGGTCAGGAAGCAACAGTTAGAACTGGACATGGAACAACAGACTGGTTCCAAATAGGAAAAGGAGTACGTCAAGGCTGTATATTGTCACCCTGCTTATTTAACTTATATGCAGAGTACATCATGAGAAACGCTGGGCTGGAAGAAGCAGAAGCTGGAATCAAGATTGCCGGGAGAAATATCAATAACCTCGGATATGCAGATGACACCACCCTTATGGCAGAAAGTGAAGAGGAACTAAAAAGCCTCTTGATGAAAGTCAAAGAGGAGAGTGAACAAGTTGGCTTAAAGCTCAACATTCAGAAAACGAAGATCATGGCATCCGGTCCCATCACTCCATGGTGATTAGATGGGGAAACAGTGGAAACAGTGTCAGACTTTATTTTTTTGGGCTCCAAAATCACTGCAGATGGTGATTGCAGCCATAAAATTAAAAGACGCTTACTCCTTGGAAGGAAAGTTATGACCAACCTAGATAGCATATTGAAAAGTAGAGACATTGCTTTGCCAACAAAGGTCCGTCTGTCTAGTCAAGGCTATGGTTTTTCCTGTGGTCATGTACGGATGTGAGAGTTGGACTGTGAAGAAAGCTGAGCGCCGAAGAATTGATGCTTTTGAACTGTGATGTTGGAGAAGACTCTTGAGAGTCCTTTGGACTGCAAGGAGATCCAATCAGTCCATTCTGAAGGAGATCAGCCCTGGGATTTCTTTGGAAGGAATGATGCTAAAGCTGAAACTCCAGTACTTTGGCCACCTCATGCGAAGAGTTGACTCATTGGAAAAGACTCTGATGCTGGGAGGGATTGGGGGCAGGAGCAGAAGGGGACGACAGAGGATGAGATGGCTGGATGGCATCACTGACTCGATGGACATGAGTCTGAGTGTACTCCAGGAGTTGGTGATGGACAGGGAGGCCTGGCGTGCTGCGATTCACGGGGTCGCAAAGAGTCGGACATGACTGAGCGACTGAACTGAACTGATGTTCTACCACAAGGATTGGAGGCACAAAATGTGCCTGATTGAGCTCTGGGAGATAGTGGAGGACAGAGGAGCCTGGGTGCTGCAATGCATGGGGTTGCAAAGAGTAGGACATGACTTAGCATTTGAACAACAACAACGATCATTTGTTTAGCACTTAGAGAAACAAAAGATTTTTCTTTGAGAGTTATTGTATCACCAGCATTGTTTAGCATAGTCATGAAATGTGATGAAAATCAGATTAACTTTCTTTCAGTTTTATTACTATTTTAAAATTCTTTACAGACAATTCACCTGCTCATGCTTACACTGGGCCAGGCTATGTCTACCTCTCAACCCTTGCTACTCACTGTCTGAGAGATTTTAAGAATAGAATTGCTCTGGTGTCAGAAGTGTTGTAAATAGAAAAACATGCCTTTTCCTCTACTCTGAATGACTGCATCCTCTTCTGCTTATGCTTTCATGAAGCAATGTCCTGTAGCCTGTACAGGGATCAAGTGTTCAGTAGGGAATTTAGTGATGATGGTGAAAAGGAACTGTTGATTGGATTCCAAGCCAAATTTTGATTCTATCCCTAGAATCCTGAATGTTGTGAAGTATCATAGGGACTATCTCCTTCTGGATTTTCTTTTTCCTCTTAGGTCAGGGTCTTCACACATTTCTGGATCAGTCCAGCGTTCTAGGAAGGATTGGACAAAGACAGAGCTCGTCTCTGTTGTAAGATGAAATTGTGATCGTATTGGGCTTAGTTAAAATGAGTTTCCCAAATTTGAATCATTGAAATATTGAAGAATATAATTAATCAAACCATCCCAAATGAAAACAGGAAATCTTGCAAGCAGTTGAATTTAGGAAAATAAATCACTAATCTATATGCAACTAAAGTTGAAGTGGTCCAGGGCTAGAGAGGGACATGGAGTTTTGATAGAAATCAGCATAACCCTCTGTGGTGACACTTCCCTCTGGAAATGACTGTTGATAATTCCAGCGTGGCTTGTTCTAATGTGTGTTCTTTCCCCTCTCTACTTCATTCCCCTGTATTATTTGTGAGATGAACTGCCTGCTGCTGAAATTATAAGGTCCTTTAAGGTCACAGGACTGTGATTCATGTGTCCTGTCTGCTGTCCCTGCCTACCTCCAACCTAGTTCCGTGCTGCTCTCACCAACCCCCTGCAAAGTCTTTCAATACAAGTTTGTAAAAAAGAGAACCTGGATTTTTGTTTCTTTGTGTCCCTTGATGATTTCACTTTTGCTTATATCTATTGTTTATCTTCCCCTTTCTCTTTCATCTGATAACTATTTACTGAGAGTTTACTATATGGCTAGGTACATTGCTTGTTAGCTACCTTTCATTATAGTTCAGTCGCTCAGTCGTGTCTGATTCTTTGCAATCCCATAGACTTCAGCACACAAGGCTTCCCTGTCCATCACCAACTCCTGGAGCCTACTCAAACTCATGTCCATTGAGTTGGTGATGCCATCCAACCATCTCATCCTCTGTTATCCCCTTCTCCTCCCACCTTCTATCTTTCCCAGCATCAGGGTCTTTTCCAATGAGTTCATTCTTCGCATCAGGTGGCCAAAGTATTGGGGTTTCAGCTTCAGCATCAGTCCTGGCAATGAATTTTCAGGACTGATCTCCTTTAGGATGGATTGGTTGGATGTCCTTGCAGCCCAAGGGACTCTCAAGAGTCTTCTCCAACATCACAGTGCAAAAGCATCAATTCTTCGGCACTGAGCTTTCTTTATAGTCCAACTCTCCTTTCATCACACTTCAACACCAAACATCTCACTAATTGTACCTCTCACAGTACATCCCTTTCTCTGTGATTTTTGCTATTGAGTTTAAATTATTAAAAAGGTTTCTCTAGCGCATTTCTTCTTATGAATCTGAACTCACACATGTCACTGACTGTATGTAGTATTTGCAGTGTATCTGACTTGCTTTTGCTTTGGGTCTGTCTCTTACCATAACTGACATATTTCTTAATCACTGGGAGTTGGAACTTTCTTTTATAGTCCATGGCATTCTCTAGGCCAGAATACGGAGTGGGTAGCCTTTCCCTTCTCCAGGGGATCTTCCCAACCCAGAGGTTGAACCTAAGTCTCCCGCATAGTAGGTGGATTCTTTACCACCTGAGCCACAAGGGAAGCCCAAGAATACTGGAGTGGGTAGCCTATCCCTTCTCCAGGAGATCTTCCCGACCCAGGAATCAAACCAGGGTCTTCTGCATTGCAGTGGGATTCTTTACCAACTGAGCTGTCAGGGAAGCCCACCCTTTTGTTCCCTACCCACTATCTTAGAAACCCTTAAGCCATTTAAAAGTTGGACAGTAGACCCATCGGAGTAGATAAGAGCTATAAACTCCATCCATTTGAAAGAAATCTTGCTGATTATCCAGCCCACCTGTTCTTAACCTTTTCTGTGCCTTATGACCACGACTGATGAATTCTGTTCTTCTGAAAAATAGTTTTTTTTTAATGTAAAATGAATTTTAAAATATTATAAAGGAATCAATTATTAATATATTTAAACACCTCATAATATTTATAAAACTCTCCAAATTGCTTTACAACCCATTTTGAATTCAATTAAGAAAATTCTAGAATTTGCTTTTTGTCTAATATAATTTCCATAGTCTAAATATAAAATACACAATAATGTCATTAGCAACATAACATAAAGTGAGAAATGAGCTTTAAAATGATGTGCAATATAACCACATTTATTTAAGAATGTATTCCAATATCTAAAAACAGCAAAGTTGAGCAATGCAAAACGACAATTATTAATAGCTTCTCTTTCTTTACTGATTTCATTTATTTTGTCTCTCTTTTTCTTCCTTGATATGTTTTACTAGAGGTTTATCAATTTTATCTCATCAAAGAAGTATCTTAGTTTCATTGACCTTTTCACTTGTTTTTCAGTCTCTTTTTCAATTATTTTTTCTCCAAGCTTATTATTTTTCTTTTATGAGCTTCAGGTTTTGCTTGCACTTTTTATTCTCATTCCTTTAGGGATAAGGTTAGTTTGTTTATTTGAGGCTTTTTTGTTTGTTTGTTTTCTTTAGGTAGGCCTATATTACTATACACCTCCCTGTTAGCGCTTCATTTGTTCTGCCTCATAGGTTTTGGAGCATTGTGTTTTCATTTTCAATTGTCTTGAGGTTGTTTTTTAGATTTTATCTCTGATTTCTTCAAGGAAACAATTGTGGTTTAGTATCATGTTGTCATCTAGAGCCAGACATCCTGGAATATGAAGTCAGGTGGGCCTTAGAAAGCATCACTATGAACAAAGCTAGTGGAGGTGATGGAATTCCAGTGGAGCTATTTCAAATCCTGAAAGATGATGCTGTGAAAGTGCTCAATATGCCAGCAAATTTGGAAAAATCAGCAGTGGCCACAGGACTGGAAAAGGTCAGTTTTCATTCCAATCCCAAAGAAAGGCAATGCCAAAGAATGCTCAAACTACAGAACAATTGTACTCATCTCACACACTAGTAAAGTAATGCTCAAAATTCTTCAAGCCAGGCTTCAGCAATATGTGAACTGTGAACTTCCTGATGTTCAAGCTGGTATTAGAAAAGGCAGAGGAACCAGACATCAAATTGCCAACATCCGCTGGATCATCAAAAAAGCAAGAGAGTTCCAGTAAAACATCTATTTCTGTTTTATTGACTATACCAAAGCCTTTGACTGTGTGGATCACAATAAACTGTGGAAAATTCTGAGAGAGATGGGAATACCAGACCACCTGACCTGCCTCTTGAGAAATCTGTATGCAGGTCAGGAAGCAACAGTTAGAACTGGACATGGAACAACAGACTGGTTCCAAATAGGAAAAGGAGTGCATCAAGGCTGTATATTGTCATCCTGCTTATTTAACTTCTATGCAGAGTACATCATGAGAAATGCTGGACTGGAAGAAGTGCAAGCTGGAATCAAGATTGCCAGAAGAAATATCAATAACCTCAGATATGCAGATGACACCACCCTTATGGCAGAAAGTGAAGAGGAACTCAAAAGCCTCTTGATAAAAGTGAAAGAGGAGAGTGAAAAAGTTGGCTTAAAGCTCAACATTCAGAAAACGAAGATCATGGCATCCGGTCCCATCACTTCATGGGAAATAGATGGGGAAACAGTGGAAACAGTGTCAGACTTTATTTCTGGGGGCTCCAAAGTCACTGCAGATGGTGACTGCAGCCATGAAATTAAAAGACGCTTACTCCTTGGAAGAAAAGTTATGACCAACCTAGACAGCATATTCAAAAGCAGAGACATTACTTTGCCGACTAAGATCCGTCTAGTCAAGGCTATGGTTTTTCCAGTAGTCATGTATGGATGTGAGAGTTGGACTGTGAAGAAGACTGAGCGCCGAAGAATTGATGCTTTTGAACTGTGGTGTTGGAGAAGACTCTGGAGAGTCCCTTGGACTGCAAGGAGATCCAACCAGTCCATTCTGAAGGAGATCAGCCCTGGGATTTCTTTGGAAGGAATGATGCTAAAGCTGAAACTCCAGTACTTTGGCCACCTCATGCGGAGAGCTGACTCATTGGAAAAGACTCTGATGCTGGGAGGGATTGGGGGCAGGAGGAGAAGGGGACGACAGAGGATGAGATGGCTTGATGGCATCACTGACTTGATGGACGTGAGTCTGAGTGAACTCCGGGAGTTGTTGATGGACAGGGAGGCCTGGCGTGCTGCAATTCATGGGGTCGCAAAGAGTCGGACACGACTGAGAGACTGAACTGAACTGAGCATGTTGTTTAGACCACAAGTTTATGGTTTTTCTAGTTTTTTAAAGTTATCTTGTTTTATCCTGCTGTGGTCAGACAAGATAGTTGATACACTTTTAGTTTTCTTATATATACTAAGACTTGTTTTATGGAGTTGCATATGATTTATTGTTGAGAGTGTTCCTTGGGCACTTGAAAAGAATATGTATTCTGTTTTATTTGAATGATATTTTTTGTGTATCTAATAAGTCAACCTGATCAAATGCGTTGTTTAAGACCCATATTTCTTTATTGATTTTCTGCCTGGATCATCTGTCCAGTGATGTAAGTGGGCTTTTAAATTCCTGTACTTTTATTGTATTACTGTCATTTCTCCCTTTATGCCTGTTAATATTTGCTTTATGTGCTTAGGGGGCACATGTATAGCGTGACTTGATAGTTACAAGTTTGGAAATAAGAGCTGGATCCATAAGAAATCAATCGACATTCAAATTTCAATTTTATGTACTTTTTTTTTGTAGAGAAGTCATTATGCAACACATATATCTGATAAAGTGCCTACATGGAAAGAACGATAAAATCATCACCAAATGAATATGGATGAGAGACTTGAGCAGACATTTTATAAAAGTGAATATTCAAATAGTCAAAAGGAGTAAAGGAAGTCCACTCTCATCAGTAATCAGGGAAAGGCAAACTATAGTGAGTTATTAGTATTACATAGTCCAGAGTGGCTAAAATTTAAAAGTGATAATAGTGTTAATAAACATGAGAAGCAACTGAAATACTCATATATTGCTAGTAAGGTTATAAATTTGTACAGCTACTTTAAAAATTGGCTGGAATTCTCTCCTAAAGTTGAAGAGATATCTAGGTATATAGATAAACTATGACCCAGAAATTATTCTCCTGGTATATACCTAATGGAAATGTGTGAGTAAATGCAACAAAATTCATGTGCAAGAATTCTTAGAGCAGCAGTATTTAAATAAACACAAGAAAATCCAAATGTGTGCAGTAGTATAATGGATAAATGAATTGTGATATATAATGGAATATTATATAATGACGAAAAACCCAACTGTAGCTCCATTTAGTAACAGATACATTTCCCAAACATTGTTGAATGTCAGACATAAAACAATTACACTGAATCATTCAATTTGCTTGTTCAAAAACAGAACTCATCTATGATGTTGAACCTCTGGAATAGAGAGGGTATAGTTATCACAAGAGGACATGTTGTGAGGGAGGTGATTCTAGGAGGTTGGTGATGTTCTGTAACTTTTCCTCCATGGTGGTTAAATTGATGTGTGTTTTATGGAATAATTCCATGAGCTGTACATGTGTAATTTGTGTTGTTGTTGTTGTTGTTTTGGTAGTATAACTCTTGTATTTCAGTTAAAAATAGGTTTAAAAAAATCACAGGTTTTATAGCCTCCTGACTCTCCAAGAGTTATTTCTCTCTCATTCTATGAGTCGGTGTGATATAATGAATAAAGGACCCCCCCAAAAAAGATATCCATTTTCTAATGCCCAGAAGCTGTGAATATATTGCTTTGCATGGCAAAAAGAACTTTTCAGATGTTACTAAAGATATTTAGTCACAAGATTGGGAGATTATTATGGGGGTTGTGACGAATGTAATCAGAAGAGTCCTTATGAGAGGGAGGTGTGGGGGTCAGAGGTAGAGTGATGTTGCATGCGGACAACTTGATTGGTCCCTGACAGCTTTGAAGATGGAAGGAGATTGTGAGCCTAGGAAGGGGGGCAGCCTCTAGAAGCTGGAAAAGGCAAGAAAACAGACTTTGCTTTAGAGCCTCCAAAAGGAGGCTTTGCCAATAATTTGTGTTTAGCCCCATAAGACCTAATTTTGGACATATCACCTCTAGAACTATAAGAGAATTAATCTGTTTTAAGTCACCAAATCTGTAGTAATTTGTTACAGTAGCAATAGGAAACTAATAGTGGGTAATTTATGTGCGGTGTTCTCCGATATTGTACCTGTCAGAGTACACTGTCCGTAATAGGTGCTCTGAAAATTGTACTGAATGTATGATCAAGCTTCAAAAGTGTCATTCCTCAGAATAGTAAAGGGATTTTTGAAATAAATAAAAATGTTGAGGATTCAACCAGTATGATGTGATGTGACCAGGCAGTTTGTACTAGTCTCTTTCTCTCTAATCTTCAAACTTCCATAAACATGAAAGGCTTAGTTAGAGTCTGGAGGTAAAGGAAAAGAGCACAGGGTTTGTAGTTATCAGGCACAACAAAACTGAATATGAGGATGCAGATAAAGATGGTATGATTAGGACTTTCCCTTGTCTGTGGAAGGCATTCGTTGTCAAGAGGGTGATTACAATATTTTACAAAAGAAATAAGACGGAGGTAATAATTCTTTTGATATCCCTAATGGATTTTGTTGTTGTAGTTCAACCACTCAGTCGTGTCTGACTCTTTGCAGTCCCATGGACTGCAGCACACCAGCCTTCCCTGTCCTTAACCATCTCCCAGAGCTTGCTCAAACTCATGTCCATTGAGTTGATGATGCCATTCAGCCATCCTGTCCTCTGCCGTCCCGTTCTCCTCCTGCCAACAGTCTTTCCCAGGATCACAGTCTTTTCCAAGAGTCCATTCTTCACATCAGGTGGCCCAAGAATTGGAAGTGCTACATCAGTCCTTCCAGTGAATATTCAGGATTGATTTCCTTTAGGATTGACTGGTTGGATCTCCTTGCAGTCCAAGGAACTCTCAAGAGTCTTCTCCAGTACCACAGTTCGGAAGCATCAATTCTTCGGTACTCAGCCTTCTTTATCATCCAACTCTCACATCCATTCATGACTATTGGAAAAACCATAGTTTTGACTATAGGACCTTTGTTGGCAAAGTAGTATCTCTGCTTTTTAATAAGCTGTTTAGGTTTGTCATAACTTTTCTTCCAAGGAGCAAGCATCTTTTAATTTTGTGGCTACAGTCACCATCCACAGTGATTTTGGAGCCCAAGAAAATAAAGTCTGTTACTGTTTCCATTGTTTCCTCATCAATTTGCCATGAAGTGGTGGGACTGAATGCCATGATCTTCGTCTTTTGAATGTTGAATTTTAAGCCAGCTTTTTCATTCCTCTTTCACCTTCATCAAGAGGCTCTTTAGTTCCTCTTCACTTTCTGCCATAAAGGTAGTGTCATCTGCATATCTGAGGTTATTGATATTTCTCCCTTGAATCTTGATACCTGCTTGTTCTTCATCCAGCCCAGCATTTTGCATGATGTACCCTGCATATAAGTTAGATAAGCAGGGTGACCGTATACAGCTTTGACCTACTCCTTCCCAATTTTGAACCAGTCCATTGTTCCATGTCCCGTTCTAACTGTTGCTTCTTGACCTGCCTACAGGTTTCTCAGGAGGCAGGTAAGGTGGTCTGGTATTCCCATCTCTTGAAGTATTTTCCACAGTTTGTTGTGATCCACAGATTTAAAGGCTTTAGCGTAGTCAATGAAGCAGAAGTAGATATTTTCTAGAATTCCCTTGCTTTTTCTATGATCCGGCGAGTGTTGGCAATTTTATCTCTGGTTCCTCTGGCTTTTCTAAATCCATCTTGAACATCTGGAAGTTGTCAATTCATGTACTGTTAAAGCCTAGCTTGGAGGATTTTGAGCATTTCTTTTCTAGCGAGTGAGATGAGTTCTATTCTGTGGTAGTTTGAGCATTTTTTTGGCATTACCTTTCTTTGGGATTGGAATGAAAACTGACCTTTTCCAGTCCTGTGGTCACTGCTAAGTTTTCCACATTTGCTGGCACATTGAGTGCAGCACTTTCACAGCATCATCTTTTAGGGTTTGAAATAGCTCAGCTGAAATTCTGTCACCTCCACTAGCTTTGTTCTAAGATCTACTTGACTTTGCACTCCAGGATGTCTGGTTCTAGGTGCATGATCACACCATCGTGGTTATCTGGGTCATTAAGATCTCTCATGTCTAGTACTTCTGTGTACTCTTGCCACCTTTTCTTAATATCTTCTGCTTCTGTTAGGTCTATACCATTTCTGTCCTTTGTTGTGCCCACCTTGGCATGAAATGTTCCCTTCGTATCTCTAATTTTCTTAAAGAGATCTCTAGTCTTTCCCATTCTATTGTTTTCCTCTATTTCTTTGCACTGGTCACTTAGGAAGGCTTTCTCATCTCTCCTTGCTATTCTTTGGAACTCTGCATTCAGGTGGATGTATCTTTCCTTTTCTTCTTTGCCTTTAGCTGCTCTTCTTTTCTCAGCTATTCGTAAGGCTTCCTCAGACAACAGTTTTACCTTTTTGCATTTCTTTTTCTTAGGGATGGTCTTGATCACTGCCTCCTGTACAGTGTTACAAACCTCCATCCATACTTCTTCAGGCACTCTGTCTATCAGATCTAATCCCTTGCATCTGTTTGTCACTTCCACTGTATAATTGTAAGGGATTTGATTTAGGTCATACCTGAATTGCTTAGTGGTCTTACCTACTTTCTTCAATTTAAGTCTAGTTATAATTACTACGGAGAAGGCAATGGCACCCCACTCCAGTACTCTTGCCTGGAAAATCCCATGGACGGAGGAGCCTGGTGGGCTGCAGTCCATGGGGTCACTAAGAGTTGGACATGACTGAGCGACTTCCCTTTCACTTTTCACTTTCATGCATTGGAGAAGGAAATGGCAACCCACTCCAGGGTTCTTGCCTGGAGAATCCCAGGGACGGGAGAGCCTGGTGGGCTGCTGTCTACGGGGTCGCACGAGTCGGACACGACTGAAGTGACTTAGCAGCAGCAGCAGCATAATTACTAAGATCTGTTCCCAACCAGAGAACACTTCTGACACTAAAAATGTGAGTTTTCCCTACCAAACAGTTCTCTAATTCCGTGCAGATACCAACTGGGTGGTGTCCTACAATTTAATTCAGTTCTGACACTAACTACCTGGAGTTAGTTCAGACCTCCCTTGTTAAGGGCTCAGGCCCACCAGACTGCCCTCCCACTTCAGATAGCAATTGCAAATTTTGGGTACCTAGTTATCCACAAGTTGTCTGACTTGTCTTAAAATTTGGGATTCCCATGACCCTCTCTTCTAGTTTGATAATTTGCTATGACGGCACATGGAAATCAGGGACTTTTCTTATTTATAGCTGAATGCATATGGGAGATACATATTTATATATCCTTACAAAGGATGTTAGAAAAAATATAAATGAAGAACCTGATTAAGAGGCAAATTCACAGAAGTGTCCTGAATAGAAGGGCTTCTGTGACTGTGGAGGTTGGGGTACACCACCTTTCTGCATGTGGGCGTGTTCACCACCCTAGAAGCTCTGCAAACCCTTTTCTTTTCAGTTTTATGGCGGTCCCATGACATAAGCATGATTAAATCATTGGCAACTCTGGATTAACTCAGTCTCTATCCCATTTCCCTCCTGGAGGTTTGAGGGGATTTGGAGCTGAAAGTTCCAACCCTCTAATCACATGGTTTCTTTGGCAAGCAACCTCCATCCTGAAACTATCTAGGGGGCTCATACAGAGTCACCTCATTAACATAAACTCAAGTATTCTAGGCAGGGACTTTTTAGGAGTAACAAAAGAGGCTCCTCTCATCCCTGTAACTCATCAAGTTCCAAGAATTCTAGGAGCTCTGCTCCAGCAACCTGGACAAAGACTGCATATATCTTTATTATTATATCAGAATAATGTACTAGTTAATAATGAGAAGTAATTGAAAACATCTCCTGGAAGCAGCCCCTTCCTTTCCCAGAAGAGACTCATCTGTGTTGCCAGTTTATTTCTCCTCTTGCCCCTCTTCCTCATTTTCCTTCATCTGTGTGTAACCTGTTCATTGAATGAGCAGGACTCAGTGGTGTATAATTGGAATATTCCTTTATTTATCTCTACTCTCTGCCTTCCACCATGTTATTTTGGTTCTCCCTGCCCCCATTCCTGGTAATATTCTTGGGAAAGTGACTTTTCTAGTCACTTTTGGTATTAGAATATCTAAAGTCTTAGGCATTAAAAAGGTTAGTCCTATCTACTATCAAAACTTCCATCTCTCATTAAACCCTAAGCTGGCACTTTGACCACCTTTCACCACCTCCATCAAGTTCAGGCGTGATTGACAATTTCATAGAATAGGAGGGAGTAAACTGAACTGAAGTCATGGCCTGTTTTCTTTTTCTCATTTCTTTACTTCCTTTCCTCCTCCTATTCTCATTATTTGGTTTGAGGGATGAAAGCTGAAGGGTAGCTGGTGCTATTTGTGATTTTTCTTTTAGTTGTTGAATATACAATAGTTGCTTCTTGTGGTTTTGCTTTTGTGGAGTCTTCAGAATGCGCCCATACACTTAATGACCTGATAGTAAATCCCATGGACAGAGGAGCTTGGTAGGCTACAGTCCATGGGGTCACAAAGAGTCAGACATGACTGAGCAACTTCACTCACTCACTCAGTGTAAGCTACCAGCACAACACATTGATGGATTTGTGGATAACGACCCATCCTAGCATCCCTGGGATAAATCCTACTTGATCACTGTATATGAGCCTTTTAATGTATTTTTGAATTTGGTTTGCTAATATTGTTTTTGAGAATTTTTGCTTCTATGTTCATTAGTGATATTGCCCTAATGTCTTCAACTATTTGCTGACCTGTTTTGCTGTTATCCCATGGTAACCTGTTTGACTTTCCTCTCATTCCTGCTTCTGGCAGTATATTTCCAGTTGCCTCTGCTAAAGTGGGTGGTGGGAGGGGTGGGGCATGGGAGGGGTGAGGGGTGGGGCGGGGTGAGAAAACTGTTGGGCAGAGGATCCCATCTGTATCCCATGGACCTTGGAGAAATTCAGCATCTTACTCAGGAGTAGAGGACACTAGTCACCATGAGCAGATAGCCCCAGCCTCCATGTGAACTACTATTATTGCTGTTTCCTGGAGGTTGCTCAAACTCAGTGATGCTATCTAACCATCTTGTCCTCTGCTGCCCTTTTCTCCTTTTGCCTTCAATCTTGATATCTCCTCCAAATTGAAAGACACAGAAGTCTGTCTTAAATCCCTGTGGATTTTGGGATGACAGAAATATTTAGTCTGCAACAGTTCATAATACACTTCATTTACTTAGAGACCTAAGTGAAAATCTTCTTAGTGCAAATTTCCATCTTTTTTAAAGCATGTGCTGGTGCTCAGTCAGGTCCAACTCTTTGCAGCCTCATCGACTATGGCCCACCAGTCTCCTCTGTCTATGGAATTTTCCAGGCAAGAATACTGGAGTGGGTTGCCATTTCCTTCTCCAGGGGATCTTCCAGACCCAGGGATGGAACCCAGGTTTCCCGCATTAGAGGCAGATGCTTTAACCTCTGAGCCACCAGGGAAGCCCTATGTCTATTGAAGTGGTGACCCCCAATTCCTTTGTTTCCATGATCCACATTTCAGTGACTCTGAGAGACTCTACTGATCATGTGAACCTTACCTCCAGTGACCTTACAACTCTGGCCATCTCTAATCCCTGTGACCTACACTGGGCCCAGCATCTCCCACTTTTGATGACTATAGGATTCTCATCCCTATGAATTCTATCATCCTACTCCAGTGTTCCTAAGATCTCCCTCACTGACCTCAACCCATTGACAATTTGATCCTGACCCCACCTTGATGGCACTTTACTCTCCACTACTATCACAGAAAACCATATTCATATGTTTCCATCTACCCTCTTTCCCAACTTATGTCTAGCCATTTTGTAGGGAACTCTTGACACCATCTCTGAATTGCATTTAGTAATCACTCTACTTAAATGCCTGAGGAATTGATAAAAAAATTATTTGTTTATACACAAGAATTTTGCCTGAAAATCAAGTTAATTATAATGCTTGTTAGTTAAAAGTTTTAATGGACTTACTGAACAAATATGAAAAGCATCGAACAAATGTTAACATTGCACAGTTATCAAGGATGCAGTGATGTCAGAGACAGGTGCTATATTGTGCATGGGTTCTGTTTTTATCACTATTTCAACTTTATCCTATTCGGAGGCTCTTCCAACTCTCAGTGAGACTATTTTTAAAGAATAAAAGGAAAATCCATCTATTCAAGAACATCTCTTTTCTATATAGCTTTTCTGTTTCATGATTTCTTCTGGAGACATGGTCATTTGACCTGAAACTGAAGAGTATGCTTGGGGCACAGAGATAGCAGAGTGAGCACTCCTGTCTCCCAGCTCCTAAGATCCATGTCCTTTGATTGATCTTCTTTGTACTGTATGTTTTCATACAGGCTGCGGAGGGGTAGAGAGTGTACTCTTAAATAGAAGCCAATGAATGGCCCTACGTTAGACATGAGTGACTTTTTTCTTTGCATCAGGATTCCTTCAGATCATCAGCTTTGAGAACGTAGCATAAGTCATTGTTTCAGAAGGTATAGGTTTGCAGAGTGGAGATTTCCTCCCCTCTCAGGTCCTTGGTTGGCTTCAGCATGTTCTCCTTTTTTATTTCTGATCATGACTCTATGGCTCAAATAATGTGAAAGTCACAAAGGTGCTTGATTGGAGATAAGCATTTTCTTACAGTTTAATACACAGAAACATTTCTTATTGAATTATCACTATGGTTTAGTGACTAAGACATGTCCGACTCTTGTGACCCCATGGACTATAGCTAGCCAGGCCACTCTGCCCATGGGATTCTCCCGGCAAGAATACTGGAGTGGGTTGCTATTTTCTTCTCCAGGGAATCTTCCTGACCCTGGAATCTAACCTGGGTCTCCTGCATTGCCGGCAGACTCTTTACCAACTGAGCTACAAGGGAAGCCCTGATCTGGTTCACAGCCTTGATTAAAATGGCCCCTTTTCCCTGGTCATAAATCTTGTTCCATAAACGGGTCCTTCTCAGATGTGTACAGAGCTCTAGGCCTTGAATACCTAAACTCCTGTGAATTTTTTCTTTACTTTTTTAAAAAAAACATGCCCAGGCAAGTGCCAAGTGCCCAGGAAGAAGAGAAAAATGGTTAAATTAGAAAAAGTTATTTAACTTCTATTTTTCATATTTGTTTAATATTGTTTCCTGAACTGATGTAGGCTCTATCTTGGCCAAGTTTCTGTTTTTTTTTTTTTTTTCCTTTAATAGAATGGCTCTAAATGGCATTATATTTGAGAATTGGAAATCTTGAATTTCCTATGATTGTTTTTGCATTCAAGCATTACTAACTCTTCCTCACAATTTCAGAGAGTGAAAAAAAAATACACTTGGAAATGAAAAGAATTTGTAACTTCCAGGGAATAACTGTATATTGATAAAAATATTCGTATAGTTATTCTATAGATTTTGTAGCAGTCTGCAATGATTTTATTATGGCACCCCACTCCAGTACTCTTGCCTGGAAAAATCCCATGGATGGAGGAGCCTGGGAGCTGCTGTCTATGGGGTCGCTAAGAGTTGGACACGACTGAAGTGACTTAGCTTAGCTTAGCTATGAAAATGAATCTCTTGAAGCTTTATATAATATTACATATTTAAAAATAAAAATATTCAGAATAATAATATAAAATATGAAGTTAGTATATTAAATGGACTTTATTTGATTTTATCATGTACTCGTATATATCAGTTATCTGTTTTTAAAGAAGGAATTGAGGCAAAGAAAAATAATGTTCTTACTCAACAAATCTTCAACTCTTGCTATGACTGATTTAGTTTTAGATGTTTCATTTGAAAAAAAATTGATACAAGGAAGGTTTCATTCTGAGTGGGTGGTATTTTAGGCTTGTTCTGGTAATGTGCCTTCTTTGTTTAGATACTGGAACTCTTATCTGTTCATTGAGTATTAATTTTTTTTCAAGTAATCAAGCACTTCCTGCTTTGTGATTTCCTTCCAGGTATCAGGAATTTCACCTTTATTGATAAATCTTTTGTCATAATTTTCTTCTAGTTTTGATCTGAAGTGACAGACAAACCATTGCCAGTATGGCTGGGTGGATGTGTCTGGGGTGATGCTCCATGTGGCATATTCCCCTCCTGCTTGTCGATAGGTCTTATATGGGATTTTCCTGCCATCATTCAAAATAAAATTACAGTCACTTGCTACCAGACTAGTACAGTAATCAATGACAAAATAGTCTGTTTGATCCCACCTCCATCCACTGAGAGCCTTTGGACGGTGGAAGGGAACACTGTGGTCTCCTTCATGGGTAGGGATTGTGTTTGTACAAATTGCTTTACAGAAGGGACACTGTTTCCAGCAGCCACAGAGATGTTCAGAGAGCATTTTCTGGATTTCAGGAATCATTTCTTCTACAAGAGTAGACAAACAGTTCTGTTCTACACTGTTCATTGCAGGATCCAAAGCTTTACTCATGGCCTCTTTGATAAACTCAGTATCTTTTATCTCCTGGTGTTCAATGCTTATCAAGTCTTTTCGTGGAAAGACCAAGGTACTCCCCAGGTGATCACAGAACAAATCTAACCACCCAGACACTGTGCTGCTTTTATCTTTAGCTATTGCTGTAGATGCATGTACAGCTGAGAGGATGGCATTCTTGATGTCATCTAAACTCATTTGTAGAAAAGTCTTTATTTTTTTACTTCCTGTGTCAGAAAAATACCTTTTAACATGGTTTTCAATGTAATTCTTAAAAAATGATTCTGGATTATGAAGGTACTGCCAGTAGTCATCAAAATTTTCCTCTTCTGCCAGAGAGATGAGAATGTGTTTCTCCAGGTTAGCTCTGTTTTCATTGAATGCCCGGCAGGTGGTTCGAATGTCCCCAGCAATTTTGAGGACCATGTTTTTCTTTATGTTGCTGGAGACAGCGGGTGTGAGTTTCTTCCACAGAAAATCAACAAATGTTTTAACTGAAGTTGCTCCTTGACAAGAGATCTTAAAACTCATGAAGAAATCATCTTTCTTGCTTTGCAGATAGTTTACGGGATCATTTGCCCTCTTGAATGCCTCGTGCATCTCCTTAAACTTCACTGATGCTCTTTGGAATAAACACAATGATAAGTATATTTCATATTTTCTTGTAAATATGTATCTTTTCTGAGTGGGTGCAGACTTCACCTCCTCTTCTATTATTCTCAGGATTTCATGGAAATAAGTTGGATTGTAATCATGCTTTTGCTGAGATATTTTGTTAACAGTTTCATTAACTTTTGAAATAATGTTGTCAGTAGTCATATCTATGGAGTGTATATCCTGGGCATCTATTGTCATTGTAGAGAGTCCCCAATATTTCCTGTTCTTCTTAACATGTTTGTCAAAGTTGATTTCAAACTTTTCTGCAGAATAGTTCTCCAGTATGCTTGCCATGTCTTTTTCCTTTTTGAAATATTCCAAAAGGATGTTTTCAGAATCCACTTCAATTTTAGGCTCTACAGCTGGAGGGAGACTTGAGGACACATCACAGACCCATTTTTCCCAAACTGAACTGAATTTCTCATGGAGCTCGTCCTTGCTCAATTCGGTGCCATTTAGCGATAAAGCCAAATTCCGGCTTTTTTCCAATAATTCCTTTTCATAACCTGACTTTTTGTTATCCAGATTTTCTTGATTTTTTTTTAAACTAATAAGTTCTTCAGCTTTTCTTTGGCCATCTAAAACTAGTGCCTCTTTAAGGGTTCTTAGTTTATTTTCAAAATTTCCTTTCCACTGAACCAGCACTTCACTATCTGGGTCTTCATTAAAATATTTTTCCAGTTTTTGCTTGATAGCTTCATATATCTCTGTAACTGGAGCCTCCAGGGTATATGTTTTGAGTGTCTGGATTTTTCCATTCTGAATCTGGTTGATCAGCTGGTCCTGTAACATCTTCACCTGACTCCTCAGCTCCCATGTCCAGGAGTTATACATGGTTTCCAGTTTGCTCATGGCCATGACTTCTTGAGTGTTTCTGAAGCTGAAAATAAAGTTCTCATTCAGTAGGGCTCTCCACAAATCTTGAACTCGGAATTTTACATCAGATATCTTCATGATGCTTCCGCTAGATTCCTGTTGGGCAGTCACAAGAATTCTGCTTTTGAGTTCCTGAGCATTGTGGCTGTAGCGAGGATTGGGTATGGCCATTGGGGGATTGCCATCCCAGAGGTGAGCAAAGTAGTAGACGTGGGTATTGACGTCAAACTTAATGACATCACTGAAGCAGGTTACATCGGAGCACTGCTCCTCTTCAGCTGCTATTGCTGCCATTTTGTCCAATGTCTGCTTTAGCCGCCTTCTTCCTTCCATAGTTTGGTCTTTAGCTGTAACTTCCTCCACATTCTGATGGACAAAGAGGCAACTGGGAGAGATTTTTACTTGCTTCATCCTCAGAAAAGCTTGCACAACTATTTGTAGAATATCTTGCATTTCGGATGGGTTTTCCCCCAAAATATTTATCAGAGTCAAGTTTCCAAGTCCAATGACAAAGGTTGCCAACTCATTGTCATGATTCAGGGACTTGCTGCTGAGTTCTGGGGCTCGAAGTCCCTCTGTGTCCACAACAAGCACAAAGTCAAAGCCAAGTTCAGCTGCGAATGTCTCCTCCACTTTCAGAAGCTGCATGTAGGCCCCCCGGGTACACCTCCCAGCACTGACAGTGAACTGCAGCCCAAAAAGGGCATTCAGCAGGGTGGACTTCCCTGAACTCTGCAGGCCAAGGACAGAGAGAACAAAGAGCCGCTTGTTTCCAAGTTTCTCAGAGAGCTTGTCAAAAACAGCTGCCACCCACCTCAGGGGCACATATGAAACATCCCCATCCATCAGCTCAATGGGAACACCAGATATCATCAGATCTGCAGCAATGTGGGGAAGGGAGAGAAATAGCGTAGCTTCATAGATCTGGCCCGCTTCTCTGAGAATGTGCTCAATTCCCAAGGTACAGTCATCAATCTCTCTGGAAATAGCTTCTATCTCTTTTTGCCAGTCTTTCAGAGAGCTACTCTTTGGGGCCTCTTGCTTTTCTTTTTGAACCAATGCCTTTTTCTTCTCCTTTAGATTTTCCAAGTGTCCTGCAGTCAGATTGTCCAAAGCTACATTCAGCCACTGGAGGAAGTAGAGTTTGGTGTGAGTTTCTGAATGATTGTGGAGAATTTCAAGGACAGAATGCATTAAAGCATTGAGAGGAATGGCTTTTCTCCACTGTTCATATCTTATCGTTTGTTTTTCTGTCTCAGTCTCACTTTTGTGTTGTTCAATGCTGCGATTCCCCTTTTCTCTCAGATGATAGAGTGCTTTGTCCTTTTTACACCAAAGTTGCCACAGTTTTCCCTGAAGAGGTAGTAAGTGTTCCTTGACCTGAGGTATTTCCATTTCTCTCAATAGGGTCATTAGAGCCTCTGCCTTTTCTTTGGCTTCCTTGCAATCTCTCTGGTCTTCATCAATAAGCATTCCTTGCTTGCGAGCAACGTGGGCACAGTTCTCCAAGCTGAGTGCAGTGTTAGAGAGCTTCAGCAAATGTTTGATTGTAGTTGTGAGCTCCCCTATTAATTCTGCCTCGTTTCTGTTCCTGATCCCAATTCTCACTCTTGAGCCAGATTTATTGACTGTGACTTTTCCTTTATCATCAAGCAACAAGATTAAAGGTTTTGATGACTGACACATGTCATGGACTATTTTTCGGTTTCCTTTATTGTCATCGGAAGTTGCCATGAGGACCACAATTATGGAGGAGACTTCCTGCAAAAAGGCGAGTTGCTTCTCATGTTCCTTTGCATCTCCATGAAGATTGGTAAAGGTCAAGCAGTTGTCAAATCTGTCCTGCTCTTCCCCCCCAGGACAGAACCAGGCGACTTCCACCACTCCTCCCATCAAGAGACAGTCTCTGCTGCTGCCTTTGCAATGTCGGTGAAAAAAGACATCATGTTTGCGTTCACTGAGAAGACAGTTCATGATCTGAGATTTGGAGCCAGAGAAGCCATTTCCAACTCTAATAAAGGTCACAATGGGGGCAGAAACACGACACATCTGTTGATTTGTGTAATTATCCTTTTCCTCTTTTATCGATATCCCTACTTGCTGCCAGCTCCTTCGAATTTGACTGAGAGACCAGAGAGAGAATTCAATTTGACCATTGCAAGGATTAGGTATGAGAAGGGGGAGGGCAAACTGACAAATGGAAAGTTTGTCCAAAATATATTGTCTGGAAAAATCATCTGCACAGTGAAGAATTGCCATCTGAATATCCATAGGGTGAACATAGGGTCTGACATTAGTGGCTGCTGAGGGCTTAGTAGGACAAACACTTTCTTCAAGTATATCTTCATATGGATCAAAAGCCTCCTTTTCTTGATTTGAGCTGCATGAATAGCCTTGGTTCTCTGTGTATTCTTCATGTTTGATGATCAGGTATCTCAGCCCATAATCCAGCATCATTAGCTTCTGTAGAAAATAGAAGGGAAGTTCTCTTTCAGAGCAGGGCTGGGTGTTGTACACAGAAGTCTTGTGGATCAGTTGGAAGTTAGCTCTGCTCATTTTTCTTGGGTAGTAATGTTCTAGGCCTAGACGCTGGAGCAAGTCTCGGAAGGCTCCATTTTCTATGACTTCCTCCTTTTTCTTTTCATTATCGTGTGGTTCGTGGGGCTCTTTCTTTTCAGGGAAGACACTTTGCAATTGTTTTCTCACCTCCTCCACTTGCAGTGAAGAGACAGTAGCCTCATAACTCCCATCAATGAGCAGTCTCAAGCCTTCTTCTAGGTTTTCCCAATCATGATCTCCAGGTTTGCTGAGGACATATACAACTTCTGTAGTCAAAGATTGTCCCATGTGATGTTTGATCAATGCCAAGCGTTGTGTTTTCTCCTCTGGAGAAACAGCGTTGATGCCCGCTGTTGCTGTCAGACCTGTGAGCACCAGGAATGCCTGAGCCCTGTAGTTGCAAATATTTTTAAGCTCTTGGTATTTATTTTGTGCAGTTTGCATTTTATCCAATAGGAAGTTTAACTCATCATGCCCTAGAAGATACTGAAATATATTGTCAACCACATGATATCCTGCACTAGATGCTATCAAAAGTAGCAAGATGTGTGTGTCTGGCTTCCCTATTTCTTGGAGGTATTTCAAGAAGCAAGCAAGAGACAAGCTGACCTCATCAGTCAGCTTTCTTTGAGCTTCCTCCACCAACTCTGTGGATCCAGAGTTTGCCTTTACTTCCCTTAGGTCATTCTTTTTTTTTTCAAATATTTCAATTAACTCAGAAAATTGGGTGATAGGGACATTGTCTTCCTTTGGTTCTGACTGAAATATCCACTGCATAGTGGAATGAGCTTGAGGAAAGTTTACTTTATGGATGTGAGGAACCAAAAGATTGCTCACCTGAGATTTCATATACGTTCCATAACTGGAAGATTTATCACACAAGTTGACAGTGTTTACCCGAAAATTCTGCAGATCCCGGTGTTTGAGGCATATATTAGTCCAAATGGTATTACTTTTAGCTTTTTGACTCAATCTTTGCATGAAATTTCTCAGCCTTTCAAGCTTTTCTTGAGACTTAAAAACTTTCCGGGATTTCACATCCTTTGGGAAAATCTTAGCCTCCTTCTCAATACTCAAGAATTCTTCTCCCTCCTGGATCTGAGCAGTGAGTTCAGCCAGAGCAGTATAGCTGTCTTTCAGGCAGTTAGCTACTTTAAGAGGGTCCTTAAAATCACTTCTGTGGCTAGAGAGGACAATGTCCCAAACAGGTACCAGCTGAAGTCCACGGTCAGTGACACACCAGGTTTGATTATTGGCAACTAGACCAGCTTTCCAGTTTAAAAAGCCATTTGCTTCTGGTGGGCCACCTGTCTGGGCTACAGATAACTGGACTTTGGTTTGGATATTTTGGAAGGTTGTTCTCTGAGAGGCTTTTTTCGAATGAGAGTCTGACATATCCGGAACTGTACCAATGTTCACTCCAAAGCCATGGTAACTGCCCCTTACGCAAATATTCAGGGCCTCTGCCGCTTGCTGTTTCACTTCTGCCAGCTGCTCTTTTTGGAAACCCTCTGAAATGGCTTTCCACCAGTAGATTCCCCCCAGGTGCAGAGGGCCCTGGTTAGCATGAGACCCATACCTCTGGAAGAAGGCTTCAGCCCTATGCCTCAGCAAGCATAGTTTGTCTGGGTCTTCTGACTGACTCAAAAGGTCTTCAATGTATTTTAAATCCTGGAGAGCAGCATTGGAAAGTTGTAGCTGGTCAATGGGAAAGTGGAAGGAGGCCAGTGGGATATAGATGAACTTGGTTGAGCAGAAATAAGAGTGTGTAGAATGTGACTGTTGTATTTTCTTGGATTCTGAATGCATGCTCTGATCCATACCAGCTTCCAGGCTAATTCCCCAACCTCCACCCTTTGCTAAGGCAGTTACACTGAAGCCCAGCTTCTCTACAGTCTGAGTGAACATGGATTCTTCTTGAGAAGATGTAAATTCCTTCATTTCCACCCGTGTACCCTGTTTAGGGCCACAGAGTACAAACTCCTTGGGGACACAGAGTAGCTCCTCTTTCTTCTCTAGGAGACACCTTTGGTCACTGGTTTTGTAAATTCCCTGTAGGGCTAGTCCTCCGGATGCATGTCTCACCAGTTCTCTATCTGGAAGACTTTTCCCGTGAGAAAGTGCTGCCTCCATGACCTTGGGTTGTCCCTGCATATCTTCTGTGACTTCTTCTGGGGGGTTTTCAGGAGATGGCCAGAGCTCTTTGGGGATCTCCATTGTTTGCTTCAGCCCTGCTTCCTTTTTCCTCACTGCCTCTTCCTGTTGCCTCTATTCTGACAGCATTTCTCTTTGTTCCTGTAGTGCCTGTTCTGCCTCCATCTTCCTTTTCTTTAATGATTCCACCCAAGACTTCTGTAACTCTGAAAGAGTATTTGAGTGTGTCAGGTTAAGCAGTTTCTCCAGGGCCCTTTTCTCCCAGGAATGTTGCACCTGGTATTTCAATTTCTAGAGGTCTTTTTTCCAGGTGTTGTAAGGCATGGGCAGAAGTCACACCCAGGTGTTCCTGCAGCTTTGACAACTAGTACTCAACTGCCAGTGTTACCTCTCTGAGCATCTCTTGGAGATCTTGCCTATTTTTGCCTCTAAACAGAGGGTCATTGGGCCTAGACTCTGCTGTGTCCCTGGCTGTTGGAAGAAAAGACACTCAGTTAGCCTGTGGCATGTTAATATGCAGTATTCTGTGACTAATTTGCAGAAATTGGTTGCTTTTGTATAAACTAATAATGAATTATCATAAAAAAATTTCAGGGAACAATCCCATTTATGATCACACTACAAAGAATAAAATACCAGGGAATAATCGTAACCAAGAAGGTGCAAGACCTATATTCTGAAAACTATAAACACTGATGAAAGAATTTGAAAATGATAAAAAGGAATGAAAAGGTATCCTGTGTTCCTTGATTAGAAGGATTAATGTTGTTTAAAATGTCCATACTATCCAAAGCAATCTATAGATTTAATGCAATCACTATCAAAATACCCAGGACACTTTCACAAAAGTAGGGCAAATTAATTCTAAAACCTTTTTTGGAACCACAAAAGACTAATTTGCAAGCTGACTGGAGAAAAAAAATAGCTGGATGTATCACGTTTCCTATTCAGACTTACTACAAAGCTACGTTAATCAAAAGAGCATGACATTGACATGAAAGCAAACACATAGATCAATGGAACAGAATAGAGAGCCAAGAAATAAACCTACACACTTATGGTCAATAATCTATGACAAAAGAGGTGAGAAAACAATGGAAAAAAGAAAATTCCAATAAGTGGTGCTGGGAAAATTGGATAGCTACATTAAAAGAATATTAGGAAAAAATAGGCAAAGAATAAATAGATGTTTCTCCAAAGAAGACATACAGATGACCAATAGGCACGTGAAACATCACTGAACATTTTTAATCGTTACGGAAATGCAAATCAAAACCATAATGAGGTATCACCTCAAGCCAGTCATAATGGCCATCATCATATAGTCTACAAATAATAAATGCTAGAGAGCGTGTGGAGAAAAGGGAACCCTTGTGTACTGTTGCTGAGAATATAAATTGGTTCAGCCACTATGGAAAAGATGGTAGAGTTTCCTCAAAAGTGAAAAATAGGATCACAATATTACCCAGCAATTCCACTCCTGGGTATATATGCAAAGGGAGTGAAGACAGGATACTGAAGAGATATATGCACCCCCATGTTTACTGCATCATTATTCACAATAGCCAAGATATGGAAACAGCCTAAGCGTCAGCCCATGGCTTAATGGATAAAGGGTATGTGATACAGCATGCACACGTGTGCACAGACACAGACACATGAGAAAGAGGGAAGTCCTGCCATTTATGTGTGACAACACGGATGGACCTCGAGTACATTATGCTAAGTGAGATGAGTCAGACCAAGCAAGAGAAATTCTGTATAATATCACTTACGTGTGGAATCTAAAAAAGCCACACTTGTAAAACCAGAGTAGTATGGTGGTTACCAGCGGTTGGAAGGTGCAGGAATTAGGAGATACTGTTTAAAGCTACAAATGTGCCATCAGTAGATAAATAAGTCCTAGATATCTAGGTTTCCCTGGTGGCTCAGATGGTACAGAATCTGCCCACAATGCAGGAGACCTGGATTTGATCCCTAGGTTGGGAAGATCTCCTGGAAGAGGGCATGGCAACCCACTCCAGTATTTTTGCCTGGAGAATCCTTATGGACACAGGAGCCTGGCGGGCTACAGTTCTTGGGGTCACAAAGAGTTGGACACACTGAGCAACTAAGCATAGCACATAGCACACATAGTGATTATAAACAATATACTGTATTATAAACCTCAAAGTTGCCAAAAGACTTTAGCTTAATTGTTCTCACCACAATAAAGAAATGGTACTGTGGTGAGATAGAGGTGTTAGTTAACTCTATCTTGGTCATATGGCTATATAAAAATGTATCATATCAGCACATTGTATACCTTAGACTTATGCAAGATAATATGTTCATTTATCTCAATAAATAAAATGCACTTCTTAGCTGATTTATACTTGTCACCCATTTCTCACTCTTTCTCTGACACTAGTTAATATTATATATATCTATTTTATATTATAAACTATATATGTATAATCAAATACTCTTTATCTACTGATGCCATATTAATGTGTTTATGTAGAACCAAACACTCTTATATTCAGTGTTTTCTCAATGTTATGTTTTTAACCCCGCTGTCTTTGAGACATATTATGAGACGAGATTTCACACATTTCAACTTCACACATAATTCAAGTTTCCTCTCTTCTTGTATTTCCTGTCCTACTGAATGTCACGATTATAATCCCACGCATCCTCTTCCTCCTAATGTGAATGTGGTTTCATGTCCTTTTGAATTATCCTTTTCAATCTCTCCTAAATCTCCATTCTTTTTAATCCCCTACCAGCTCTCCCTTAGATTTTTCCTTTATTTTTGTCTTTACTGAACCACTCTAATTGTCATCTCATCTTAGAGTCATTTTGATTTTTGTGCTTTTCCTCTTCCCCAGTGTCACTAAAATTTGAATCTAAATTTAATGGCAGACTCAGTAATTCAAAAAACCGGTTTTCTGGGCTTCTCTGGTGGACAGTGGTTAGGAATCCTCCTTGCAATGCAGGGAACACTGGTTCAATCCCTGGTCCAGGAAGATCTCACATGCCACGGAGCAACTAAGCCTGTGCACCACATCTGCACCTGTGCTTACAGCCCACAAGCCAAAACTACTGAGCCCATGTACTGCAATTACTAAAACCCGTGTGCCCTAGGGGCTGTGCTCCACAATAAAAGAAGCCACCACAATGAGAAACCCTTGGTGTATATGCAAAGGAAATGAAGACAGGACATGGATTAGATATATGCAGTGTGCATATGCACACTGCACCTAGAGTAGCCCCCACTCCTTTCTCAACTAGAGAAAGCCTGCGCACAGCAGTAAGGACCCAGCGCAGCCAAGACATAAATTAACGAAAAAAGAGAACAACTTTTCCAACTGAGTTATCTAAAATATCTAGATAAATTTTAAGACAAATTCTTTGCAGTCTAAGGAATTTAATTAGATAGTGAAATAATATCTGATGGAAGAGGTAAATAAATTTGAAGCAAGTGAAACACTTCCATGACAAATTAAAGACAACATTTAAGATACCTTGGCATACACCTCGGAAGACAAATAAAAGAAATTCACAGTCAGACATATCATAGTGAAACTGCAGAAAATACAATAGGAAAAGGAAAGCATTTAGAGAAAAGCAGATTTTAAAAAATTAATGTATTTTAATTGGAGAATAATTACTTTACAGTATTGTGATGGTTTGCCATACATCAACATGAATCAGCCACAGGTATACAGGTGTCCCCCACAATTCTGAACCCCCCTTCCCACCTTCCTCCCCTCCCTATCCTGGGTTGTCCCAGAGCACCTACTCTGGATGCTCTGCTTCACACATGGAACTTGCACTGCTCATCTATTTTACATATGGTAATGTGCATCTTTCAGTGGTATTCTCCCAAACCACCCCACCCTCACCTTCTCCTGCTGAGTTCAAAAGTCTGTCTTTCACATTTGTGTCTCCCTTGCTGGCCTGCATGTAGGATCATTGGTACCGTCTTTCCAAATTCCATATATATGTGTTACTATACAGTATTTGTCTTTCTCTTCCTGACTTACTTCACTCTGTATAATAGGCTCCAGGCTCATCCACCTCATTAGAACTGACTCAAATGCATTCTTTTCAAAAGCTGAGTAATATTTCATTGTGTATATGTAGCATGACTTCCTTATCCATTCATCTGTCAATGGATGTCTAGGTTGCTTCCATGTTCCAGCTATTGTAAATAGTGCTGCACTGAACACTGGGGTACATGTGTCTCTTTTAATTCTGGTTTTCCTGGAGTGTATGCCCAGCAGTGGGATCACCGGGTGGTATGGCAGTTCTAGTGCCAGTTTTGTAAGGCATCTCCACAAATGTACCAGTTTGCGTTCCTACCAACAGTGTAAGAGCATTCCCTTTCCTTCACAGCCTCCAGCACTTATTGCTATAGACTTTGATGATGGCCATTCTGACCAATGTGAGATGATACCTCATTGTGATTTTGATTTGCATTTACCTAATAATGAGTGATGTTGAGCATCTTTTCATGTCTTTATTAGCCATGTGTATGTCTCCTTTGGAGGAATGTCTTTTGTCCACTTTTTGATTGGATTGTTCATTTTTCTGGTATTGAGCTACATGCGAAGAGTTGACTCATTAGAAAGGACTCTGATGCTGGGAGGGATTGGGGGCAGGAGCAGAAGGGGACAACAGAGGATGAGATGGCTGGATGGCATCACTGACTCGATGAACATGAGTCTGAGTGAACTCCGGGAGTTGGTGGTGGACAGGGAAGCCTGGTGTGCTGTGATTCATGGAGTCACAAAGAGTCGGACACGACTGAGTGACTGAACTGAACTGAACTGAACTAAACTGAGCTACATGAGTTGCTTGTATATTTTGGATACTAATTCTTTGTCGGTTTATTCATTTGGTATTACTTTCTCCCATTCTGAGGACTGCCTGAGGTAAGTGGATTTTATCTTCAAATAATAATTAGAATGATGACCTCAACAGCATTGATGGAAGCCAGAAGGCAGTCGGATGGAAGGTTAAACCTACTGAAAGAAAATAGCTCATAAAGTAGGTTTCTATACAGAGTTTAAAATATCCTTAAAGAATTATGGTGGAAGAAAAACGTAATTGAAAACAGCACAGTAACAGAATTTGCTACCTGGAAACATACATTGAAGGAACTACTAAGGTATGTTTTTTCAGGAGGAGGAAAATATCACCAATGAATAGTCAGAGATACAGGAAAAGATGGTGAGGAACAAAGGAATAAGTATATGGAAAAATCTAAATAAATGCATAAAACAGTGGGGTTTAAAATACATGATGGCAATTACATTTAGGCTGGAGTATACAGCCAAATGGATTTATAGGACCCTCAGTTCCTTGGGGTATTTGAGAGGAAGGTCAAAGATTCTATTGATTTTGTAGAATATATGTTGCAATTTCTAGTACAATCTCAAATATAAGAGTCAAGAATATATAACTGTCACACTAACAGAGGAAAATAAAATAAGAAACATTTTATTATACAACTTATCAGTTTGTGGGTTACAGTGAAAGCTGTGCTTAGAGGGAAATTTACATTGAATGCATACATAACTAAAGAATAATTATATGAAAACAATAATCTAAGTTTCCACCTGAGGAAATGAAGAGAAAATTAAATCCAATTAATCAAGAGAAAAGAAATAAGAACTAAAAAAACAATAAAATTGAAAACAGAAAATCAATAGAAAAAAATCAGTAAAAGTACAACATGATTCTATGGAAATACCAACAAAACTAATAATTCAGACTGTGAAAAGAGGGAAAATACGAATTACTAATATCAGAAGTAAAATAGGGGTTATGGATATGAATTCTGTAGACATTGAGGATGAAGAAAAGAGTACTATGAAAAATTGTTTGCTCTCATGTTTGATATCCTAGATAAAAGGTATCAATTCCTTGGTAGACCAACTATTAAGCTTACATGAGAGGAAATAAATAATATAAATAGGTCTGTGTCTGTTAAAAAAAATTGAATCAATATTTAACAATCATCCAAAACAGAAAGCACCAGTCCTAGTGGGATTCACTGGTGAATTCTACCAAACATTTAGGGAAGAAATTGTACCAAATATCTACAATCTCTTTCAGAGGACTGAAGCAGAAGGAATACTTCCTAATTTAGTTCATGAGGTCAGCATTACCCTAATACCAAAACCAGTTAAGCACAGTATAAGAAAGAAAATTGAAAACCTATATCTCTTATGAAAAAAATTAACAAATTAAATCTAATAATGTAAAAAGGAGTTATATACCACAACCATGTAGCATTTACCTCAGGTAAGCAAAGTGGATTCAACATTCAGAATCAATTCATGTAATATACTACAATGAACTGAAAAGAAAAACCACATGGAGAGAACCCATTTGACAAAATCCAATACTTACTCATTATTAAAACTTCCAGCAAGCTAAGAATAGAGGGGAACTTACTGAACTTGATAAAAGACATTAACAAAAGCCCTACTATTAACATTACACTTAATGCTAAGAACCTAGAAACTGTCCTCTTAAAGAAAAATAGGTTAAGGATATCCTCTCTCATCCCTCTTATCACACATTCTATTGGAAGAGTTAGTTAATAAGATAAGGAAATAAAAATATACTGATTGGGAAGAAATAAATAGAACATGTCTTTGTTTGTAGATGACACTATGTAAAAAGTGCCAAAGAATCAAGAAAAAATCTCCTGGAACTGATAAGTGAATACAACAAGGTAGTAGAATATAAGGGTTAGAATACAAAAACTATTGTTTTTCAATATGCTAGCAATAAGCCATTGGAATTTGAGATTAAAAACACAATACCATTTAAACTAGCACCCTCGCAAAATAAATACTTAGATATAAACCTGATAAAATACGTGCACGATGTATATAAGGAAAACTACAAAACTCTGATGAAAGAAATCAAGGAATATCAATATAAATGGAGAGATATTTATGTTTAACATTGTTAAGGCATCAGTTCTTCCTAACGTAATTTACAGAGACAGTGTCTTCTTCAGCACCACTATATGAAAGCATCAGTTCTTCAGCATTCAGCTTTCTTTATGGTCCAACTCTCACATCTATACGTAATTGCTAGAAAATCTACAGCTTTGACTGTATGGACCTGTGTTGACAAAGTGATGTCTCTGCTCTTTAATATGTCATCTAAGTTATTATTACTGTTTAGCAAAAAAAAAAAAATAAATAAATAAAGAATTGAGCTATAAAACTATGAAAGACACAGAAGAATCTTGAATCACATTGCTATGTGAAAGAGAACAGTCTGATAATACTACATACTTTATTATTCCAGTGATATGGAATAGTGGAAGTCAAAACTATGGAGACTGTAAAATAGATCAGTGGTTGCCAGAGGTTGTGGGGAGAAATTAATGCAGGGTTGCCACAAAACTTCAGTTTGTAAAAAACACAATATCCACAAAGCACAATAAAATGAGATATGCCTGTATACCTATTCAGTTCAGTTCAGTTCAGTCGCTCAGTTGTGTTCAACTCTTTGTGACCCCATGGACTGCAGCACACCAGGCCTGCCGATCCATCACCAACTCCCAGGATTTACCCAAACTCATGTCCATTGAGTTGGTGATACTATGCAACCATCTCATCCTCTGTCATCCCCTTATCCTCCTACCTTCAACCTTTCCCAGCATCAGGGTGTTTTCCAATGAGTTACTTCTTTGCTTCAGGTGGCCAAAGTATTGGGGTTTCAGATTCAACATCAGTCCTTCCAACGAACACTCAGGACTGATCTCCTTTAGGATGGACTGGTTGGATCTCCTTGCAGTCCAAGGGACTCTCAAAAGTCTTCTCCAACACCACAGTTCAAAAGCATCAGTTCTTCGGTGCTCAGCTTTCTTTCCAACTCTCACATCCATACATGACTACTGGAAAAACCATCACTTTGATAGGTGGACCTTTGTTGGCAAAGCAATGTCTCTGCTTTTTAATATAGTGTTCAGGTTGGTCATAACTTTCCTTCCAAGGAGTAAGCATCTTTTACTTTCATGGCTGCAGTCACCATCTGCAGTGATTTTGGAGCCACCCAAAATAGTCTGCCACTGTTTCCCCATCTATTTGCCATGAAGTGACGGGACTGGATGCCATGATCTTAGTTTTCTGAATGCTCAGCTTTAAGCCAACTTTTTCACTCTCCTCTTTCACTTTCATCAAGAGGCTCTTTAGTTCTTCTTCACTTTCTGCCATAAGGGTGGTGTCATCTGCTTTTCTGAGGTTATTGGTATTTCTCACGGCAATCTTAATTCCAGTTTGTGATTCATCCAGCCTGGCATTTCGCATGATGTACTTTGCATATAAGTTAAATAAGCAGGGTGACATTATATAGCCTTGATTTGGAACCAGTCTGTTGTTCCATGTCCAGTTCTAACTGTTGCTTCTTGACCTGCATACAGATTTCTCAGGAGGCAGATAAGGTGGTCTGGTATTCTCATCTCTTGAAGTATTTTCCGAAGTTTTTGTGATTCACACAAAGGCTTTAGTGTAGTCAGTGAAGCAGAAGTAGCTATTCTTCTGGAATTCTCTTGCATTTTCTATGATCCAACGGATGTAGGCAATTTGATCTCTGGTTCCTTTGCCTTTTCTGAATCTAACTTGAACATCTGAAAGTTCACGGTTCATGTACTATAGAAGCCTGGCTTGGAGAGTTTTGAGCATTACTTTGCTAGCGTGTGAGTTGAGTGCAATTGTACGGTCCTTTGAAGATTCTTTGCCATTTCCCTTCTTTGGGATTGGAATGAAAACTGACCTTTTCCAGTCCTGTGGCCACTGCTGAGTTTTCCAAATTTGCTAGCATATTGAGTGAAGCACTTTCACAGCATCATCTTTTAGGATTTGTAATAGCTTAACTGGAATTCCATCACCTTCTTTAGCTTTGTTCATAGTCATGCTTCCTAAGGCCCACTTGACTTTGTATACCAAGATGTCTGGCTCTAGGTGAGGAATCATACCATCATGGTTATCTGGGTCATGAAGATCTTTTTTGTATAATTATTCTGTGTATTCTTACCACCTCTTCTTAATATCTTCTGCTTCTGTTAGGCCTATACAATTTCAGTCCTTTATTTTGCCCATCTTTATATGAAATGTTCCCTTGGTATCTTTAATTTTCTTGAAGAGATCTCTAGGGTTTCCCATTCTATTGTTTTCCTCTATTTCTTTATATTGATCACTGAGCAAGGCTTTCTTATCTCTCCTTGCTATTTGGAACTCTGCATTCAAACGGGTATATCTTTCCTTTTCTCCTTTGCCTTTAGCTTCTTTTCTTTCCTCAGCTATTTGTAAGGCCTCCTCAGAAAGCCATTTTGTCTTTTTGCATTTCTTTTTCTTGGGGATGGTCTTGATCACTTTCTCCTGTACAGTGTCACGAACACCGTCCATAGTTCTTCAGACACTCTGTCTATCAGATCTAATCCCTTGTATCTATTTGTCACTTCCACTGTATAATCATAAGGGATTTGATTTAGGTCGTACCTGAATGGTCTAGTGGTTTCCCCTACTTTCTTCAATTTAAGTCTGAATTTGGCAATAAGGAGTTTATGATCTCAGCCACAGTCAGCTCCCAGTCTTGTTTTACTGACTGTATAGAGCCCTCCATGTTTGGCTGCAAAGAATATAATCAACCTGATTTCATTATTGACCATCTGGTGATGTTCATGTGTAGTCTTTCTTCTCTTGTATTGTTGGAAGAGGGTGTGTGCTAAGACCAGTTCTTATTCTTGGAAAAACTCTGTTAGTCTTTGCCCTGCTTCATTTTATACCCCAAGGCCAAATTTGCCTGTTACTCCAGGTGTTTCTTGACTTCCTACTTTTACATTTCAGTCCCCTAAAGTGAAAAGGACATCTTTTTTGGGTGTTAGTTCTAGAAGGTCTTGTGGGTTTTCATAGAACTGTTCAGTTTCAGCTTCTTCAGCATTACTGGTTGGGGCATAGACTTGGATTACTGCAATATCGAATGGTTTGCCTTGGAAATAAACAGATCATTCTGTCTGTTTTTGAGATTTCCCCTAAGTACTACATTTTGGACTCTTGTTGACTATGAGGGCTACTCTATTTCTTCTATGGGAATCTTGCCCACAGTAGTAGTAGAATGGTCATCTGAATTAAATACGTGCTTTCCATTCCATTTTAGTTCACTGATTCCTAAAATGTTGATGTTCACTCTTGCCATCTCCTGGTTGACCACTTCTAATTTACCTTGATTCATGGACCTAACCTCCCAGGTTCCTATGCAATATTGCTCTTTATAGCATCAGACTTTACTTCTGTCACCAGTCACATCCACAACTGGGCTTTGTTTTTGCTTTGGCTCCGTCTCTTCATTCTTTCTGTAGTTATTTCTTCATTATTCTCCAGTAGCCTACTGACCTGGGGTACCTACCAGGTGGGGAGTTCATTGGGTACCTACTGACCTGGGGAGTTCATCTTTCAGTGTCATATCTTTTGTCTTTTCATACTGTGCATGGGGTTCTCAAAGCAAGAATACTGAAGTGGTTTGCCATTCCCTTCTCCAGAGAATGCATAAGGTTCATCCACCATCTTTGAGCTTGCTCTCTCACTTATCCTTATTTCCATTTGTTGCATCTGTATTTATCCCCTGATTGTTTCATATTGGCCTCCAGACATGCTCAGGCATTCCTATTCTAAATAAATACAGGTTGGAGTTTGTCTCCTCTTTAAGCTCTCAGCCTCTTTATTCCTTTCACTATAATATTTCCCCAAACTTGAAACATTATCTTAGTAAGTGTGACTATGTGTGCTGTGCTGTGCTGAGTTGCTCAGTTGTGTCTGGCTCTTTACAACCCCATGGACTATAGTCCCCCAGGGTCCTCTATCCGTGGAATTCTCTAGGCAGTTCTACAATAGGTAGTTATTTCCTTCTCCAGGGGATCTTCCCAACCCAGGGATGGAATCTGGGTTTCCTACACTGCAGGCAGATTCTTTTACTCTGAGTCATCAAATATGAATGCGCTTAGTTGCTCCTGACTCTTTGTGACCCCATGGACTGTAGCCCACCAGGCTTCTTTGTCCATGGGTTTCTCTATGCAAGAATACTGAAGGAGGGTTGCCATGTGCTCCTCCAGAGGATCTTTCCAACCCAGGGATTGAACCCAAGTCTCCCACACTGCAGGCGGATTCTTTACCATCTGAGCCCCCAGGGAAGCCCTCAAATATGAATATATGATGGCTAAATAAGCTAATGAACATCCTGTTTACTATTTTTCATAAGTTTACTTTGTGCCATATGACTTTTAATAACACAATCCTGTCCTTCTATCTCTGGTTGCTAAGTTAAATAATATTTTTGTACTCTGTCTTCATCTTACTGATTGTTAAGACCAATGAAACCCTTTTCTTCTTTCTTGTGTTTATCTAAGCTAGTTTAATAGAGTAAATATTATAGACCAGAGTGAGCAAAAATAAACCAATGTTGTGCTGTGCTGTGGTTAGTCACTCAGTCGTGTTCAACTCTTTGTGACCCCATGGACTGTAGCCTGTCAGACTCCTCTGTCCATGGGGATTCTCCAGGCAAGAATACTGGAGTGGGTTGCCATGCATTCCTCCAGGGGATCTTCCCAGCCCAGGGATTGAACCCAGATCTCCCACATTGCAGGCAGATTCTTTACCATTTGGACCACCAGGGAAGCCCAAACTAAGGATGCCCCACATTTATTTCATTGTTTACCTACCAATACTTGTCTTTTGCCAGTAATGTTCTAGGTTCTATAGATTGCTCACTGAAGAAGACAGAGATGTCCTGGCTCACCAGGGTGAGGAGACAGATAATTCATACATAAAGTGATATAATAAATAATAACAATATAATATTAATTATATTATTACAATGTATAATAAATTTAATATTATTATAAGAAGAGGACTACTGATTATAAGGTGGATTATATTGTATGTGTATGTGTGTGAGTGTCCCTGGGTGGAACATCACACATATAAGCCCTATTCATCAGCCAGGTGTCAAGGTGAGCCCCTCCTTTGCTTCTACTCACTGCTGTGGAAATGCTTTCAGTTTTATTTCTCTTTCTCTCATTTTCCAGAAACAATAGTTTTTCTTCTTTTTTTAAAAATTTAGCAATACCTTGGCAAGGATAGAAAACTTTTCCACATACGGAAATATTGTCATTTACTATAGACTGTGCCTCAACTTCATTCTTGCAACAGAAGTTTAGTTTAGAAATAAACATTTCAGTACTGTTTTTATATCCTATGACCCTAGTTATAACTATAATGTTTAAAATAATAACACAGCCTATGAAATTTTGGTTCATACATTTTCCGCTACAAAGGCTTAATTTAGAATATTATCTGACATTTATCTTATGATACTGTAATATTTTATTACGTTGCCTGTGAAAGGAGCCTAAAATCTTCAGCAGTTCTGATAACTGAGAGCTAGAGCAGGTAAGGGTCTAAGAGATTAGAAGTGGGGTATGTGTAGGGGACAATAATGAGTGATAAAATGGTTAGAAGAGCATACAAGAGCATTTTCAGGGAGGAATAAAATCTCAGTCATAGGCCTTCAATTCTTGACTGATTTGGGAAACTTTTCTTATAGATTCCCTCTTAGTGCCTTCTCAGAAACATCTGTAAACATCTGTTATGCCTTCAGTGACCATATTGCATGGTATCCTGGAACCAGCCTATACTGTCTCATGAGAAAATTGTTAAATGTTCAGGATTTTGTAAGACAGTTATTAAGCACAACCATTATGAAAAGTAAATTACATGGGAGCACATCTGCAAATATGAAGGGATAAGTAACTCCAGGGGTCCATCCTTCTACTGAGACAATAAATGAGGAGAAAACATCAGCATCTACTTTGTTGAAAATCTGGAAAACAATTAAAGGTTTATGTGTGCTGATCAACAAATGCAACTTACAAATGGGAGGGGAGTGTTGTGGCACTTTTACTTGCCTTTGGGCCACCTTCCTCCCTTGCTTGAGAGAGTCATGAAGTTAAAGGCCACGTTCCCATTCTGAGACCTTTGTCCCTGCTTTCAAAGGGAAAGGAGCAGACCCTGATCTCAAAGATTGTGTTTGTCTACTTGGAGCCCTCTGTGGGTTATCTGAAAGACTGAAGAAAGGCAGTTGGCTTTTGTTTTGGGCAGCACACAGCTCCATCAGAATGCAGCCAAGTGGAGGGCATTCCTTGCAAACAAGAAAGGTAAATAGACAACCCCTCCTATCTTGGGGAAGATGTTAAGGTTGAGGTAAACAATAGACATGTTGAAAACTTGGCAAGAAAGACTGAGAAGGGACATTTTGTAGGGAAGTGGAACAGTAAAAAATTCCCTATGTGTAGGATTTATATCTCTAAATGATCTTTAGTTTCAAGAGAAACAGAAACTAAAGCCTAAGGCAGAATTGTAAAGGGCCTGGTTAAGCATTGAAGGATTTAGAAAAGGCACAGGAAGCAGAGATCAAATTGCCAAGATGTATTGGATCATGAAAAAGCAAGAGAATTCCAGAAAAATAGCTACTTCTGCTTCACTGACTACACTAAAGGCTTTGTATGAACTGCAACAAACTGTGGAAAACTCTTAACGCATTGGGAATACCAGACCATCTTACCTATCTCCTGAGAAACTTGTATGCAAGTCAAGAAGCAACAGTTAGAACTGGTCATGGAACAATGGACTGGTTCCAAATTGGGAAAGGAATATGTCAAGGCTGTATATTGTCACCTTGCTTATTTAACTTATATGCAGAGTACATCATGCAAAATGCCGGGCTGCATGAAGCACAAGCTGGAGTCAAGATGGACACAATAAAGGATAGAAATGGTATGGACCTACGAGAAGCAGAAGATATTAAGAAGAGGTGTCAAGAATACACAGAAGAACTATACTAAAAAGATCATCATGACCCAGATAATCACAATGGTGTGATCACTTACCTAGAGCCAGATATCCTGGAATGCGAAGTCAAGTGCGCCTTAGGAAGCATCACTATGAACGAAGCTAGTGAAGGTGATGGAATTCCGGTTGAGCTGTTTCAAATCCTAAAAGATGATGCTGTGAAAGTGCTGCACTTAATATGCCAGCAAACTTGGAGAACTCAGCAATGGCCACAGGATTGGAAAAGGTCAGTTTTCATTCCAATTCCAAAGAAAGGTAATGCCAAAGAATGGGTGTGAGAGTTGGACCATAAAGAAGGATGAACTCCAAAGAATTGATGCTTTTGAACTCTGGTGTTGGAGAAGACTCTTGAGAGTCCCTTGGGCTGCAAGGACATCCAACCAGTCCATCCTAAAGGAAATCAGTCCTGAACATTCATTGGAAGGACTGATGCTGAAGCTGAAGCTCCAATACTTGGGCCACCTGATGTGAAGAGCTGACTCATTAGAAAAGACCCTGATTCTGGGAAGGATTGAAGGCAGAAGGAGAAGGGGATGATAGAGGAGGAGATGGTTGGATGGCATCACCAACTCAATGGACATGAGTTTGAGCAAGCTCTGGGAGATGGTGATGGACAGGAAAGCCTGGCGTCCTGCCATCCATGGGGTCACAAAGAGTTGGACACAACTGAGTGACTGAACAACAAAGTATTCGAGGCATGAGAAACACTGAGCCAGTATGCAGAGAGCGGTGTTTTTTTCTTGCTGTTGTTTGTTTGGGTATGTTTTTGTTTTGTCTCCAGGTGAAAAAACTCAAACAACACATCAACTTACCATAAGATAAAGGACACATTTCTAAGAGTACATGCCACTAATATTTTTAGAGAAAAAGGTAGAAAAGTGCTAGACATATAACCAAAACCCACAGGAATCAACCAAAACAAGCCCTGAGCATGAGAAAGTTTATGATTTCAAGAGTTATCTTATTATAAAATACAAAATGTTCAGCTTTCCACAAAAAATTTTAAAAACTTGCAAAGAAATAAAATATAACCCATTCATAGAAAAATTAATAGAAACTATGAGTAATCAAGTCATAGAAGTTACTCAGCAAGGCCTTTAATTCAAGTGGCTTAAATATGCTCAAAATACTAAAGGAAATCATGGACAAAAATTGTATAACTCGAGGGGAATGATATTCCTCAAACAGTGTACACCTCTAAAGAGATGCAGATTATGAAAAGGGACCAAACTAATTCTAGGTTAAAAATTACAATACTGGAAATGAATTCACTAAGAATTTCAACATCAGATTTGAGTGAGCAGTCAGAGTGGAAAATCAGAGAACTTGAAAACAAGTCATTTAAAATTATCCAGTCTGAGGAACATAAAGACAAGGGAATGAACAAAAATGAAGAGAGCCTATGAGATCTGTGAGACACTATCAATAATAGAACATCAAACAATGGAAGTTTTGTTAAGGAGAGAACAGAGAGAAAGGGATGTAAAAGAATTTTGAAGAAACTATGACCAACAAGACATACTTTGATTAAATACATGAATCTACACTATCAAGAAGCTCAATGAACTTTAGAAAGGAAAGACACAAGAGATCCACACTGAGACATGTTCTAATAAAACTTTTAAAAGTCAGAGACAAAGGAAGAACCTTGAAAGCAGCTAAAGAGAACTGAATGTCCTATTTAAGGAAGAGTCATTAAGAAAAAGACTGGACATCTTAGCAGAAACCATGGAGGCCAGAAGGCCGTGAGATGACATATTTAAAGCACCTAAAGAAAGAGAAAGCCCATAACTGTATACCTGCAAAACTGTCATTCAAAAATAAAGGAGATGTTAAGAGATTCCCAGATTAACAAATGCTGAGGGAATTCATCACTAGTAGGTGTGTCCTGTTTGTTCACTCGCTGAGTTGTGTCTGATTGGTTGTGACCCTGTGGACTGCGGCCTGTCAGGCTTCCATGTCCTTCACTGTTTCCTGGAGTTTGCTCAAATTCATGTTCATTGAGTTGGTGATGCTAGATGTGTCCTATAAGAAATGCTAAAAAGAGTCCTTCAGGTGGAAATGAAAGGACGCTAGACAGTAAACTTGAAGCCACGTGAAGAAATAACACAGGTAAAGGAATACATAAGCCAATATTAGTGTATTTTTCATTTGTGACTCCTTTTTCTTTCCCAGCTTGATCAAAAAGACAAATCATAGAATGATAATGATAAGCCTATGTTAAATGGGCACACAAAGTAGAAAGATGTAATTTGTGACACAATAACATAAAGGGAAGAGGGATGGAGAAATGAAGGATCAGAATTTTTACATTCCTATGGAAGTTCATATGATATTAACTCAAAATAGATTGTTACATGTTTGTGAGGTTAATTGTAAGCTCCAGCGCAACCAAGGCTAAAATGACTTTTAAATATGCAGAAAAATAAATTAGAAAGGAATCAAAATCATACACTACAAAAATACAAACACAAAAGAAGGCAGTTAATGGTGACATTGAGGAACAAACAAGATATGAAACATATGAAAGGCAAAGCAGAATTGCAGAAATAAATGTTCATTATCAGTAATTATAAATGGATGAAACTCTTCTACTAGAAGGTAAATATTCTCAAAATAGATTAAAAAGCAAAATGCTATTATATGCTGTCTAGAAAAGACTCATTTTATATCCAAGACAAATAGGTCAAACGTAAAAGAATGGAAGAGGACATTCCAGGTAAATAGTTAGTAAAAGAGAACTGAGATATCAGTGCTAAGATCAGATAATTTAGACTTAGTCGAAAATTGTTACAAGAGGCAAGGAGGAACACTAAATATTGATTAAAATGTGAACCCATCAGGAAGATATAAACCTAGGAACCTAAAAACAGAACTCTAACACATAGGAGGTAAAAATTGAGAAGTGAAAGCAGAAATATACAGTTCTAAAATAATAGTTGGAGATTTCAGTGCTGTACTTTCCATATGGAGAAACAGTTAGAAGACCAGTAGCAAATAGGGGAACTGAACAACACTCTAAACCAGCTATATCTGACAGACATAAACAGACACTCTCTCTAACCTCAGCTTAGTAGTGTTTCTGCTGAACAGATTTCCTCAAGAACTTTGTGGATCTTCTGTAAATGTCAGTGGGATTCACTCCTCTAGGCAAAAGCCACATTTATAGATAATGATAAAGTGAAAGTGAAGTCACTCGGTCATGTCTGACTCTTTGTGACCCCGTGGATTGTAGCCTACCAAGCTCCTCTGTCCATGAGATTCTCCAGGCAAGAATACTGGAGTGGGTTGCCATTTCTTTCTCCAGGGGATCTTCCCGACCCAGGGATCGAACCCGGGTTTCCCGCATTGGAGGCAGACGCTTTAACCTCTGAGCCATCAGGGAAGCCAAAAATTGTTACAGTTTTTAGATAATGATAAGCCTATGTTAAATGGGCACACAAAGGGTTTCCCTTTGCCAGAGAAACCCTACTAAGCTTTGCCCTCCTGCTGAAATAGTAGGAAACAGTACCCATAAGCTCACTAGAGGACTTATAGTTTGGTTGATATCTGTGAGGCAATCCTTATCCTCTTTTTGGGGAGGATGTAGTTAAAATGATTTTTATTTATTTATTATTTTTAATTGGAGGATAATTGCTTTACAGTATTGTGTTGGTTTCTGCCATATATCACCATGAATCAGCCAAGTATACATAGGTCTCCTCCCTCTTGAACCTCCCTCCAACCTACTATCCCACCCCTCTAGGTTGTCACAGATCACTGGGTTGAGCTCCCTGCATCATATAGCAAATTCCCACTGGCTATCTATTTTACATATGGTAATGTGTGTTTCCAAGATACTCTCTGAATTCATCTCAACCTCTCCTTCCCCTATTGTGTCCACAAATCTATTCTCTATGTCTGTGTTCCATTCCGTTCAGTGCAGTTGCTCAGACGTGTCCGACTCTGCAACCCCATGGACTGCAACACGCCAGGCCTCCCTGTCCATCACCGACTCCTGGAGCTTACTCAAACTCATGTCCGTTGAGTTGGTGATGCTATCCAACCACCGCGTCCTCTGCCGTCCCCTTCTCCTCCCGCCTTCAATCTTTCCCAGCATCTGGGTCTTTTCCGAGGAATCAATTCTTTGCATCAGGTGGCCAAAGTACTGGAGTTTCAGCTTCAGCATTAGTCCTTCTAAAGAATGTTCAGGACTGGTTTCCTTTTGGATGGACTGGTTTCATCTCCTTATAGGCCAAGGGACTCTCAGGAGTCTTCTCCAACACCACAGTTCAAAACATCAATTCTTCAGTGCTCAGCTTTCTTGATAATCCAACTCACATCCATACATGACTATTGGAAAACCATAGCTTTGACTAGAGGGACTTTTGTTGGCAAAGTAATGTCTCTGCTTTTTAATATGCTGTCTAGGTTGGTCATAACTTTTCTTCCAAGGAATAAGCGTCTTTTTATTTCATGGCTTCTGTCACAATCTGCACAGATTTTGGAGCCCCGCAAAATTAAAGTCTGTCACTGTTTCCACTGTTTCCCCATCTATTTGCCATGAAGTGATAGGACCAGATGCCATGATGTTAGCTAGCTTAATGTTGAGTTTTAAGACAACTTTTTCACTCTCCTCTTTCACTTGCATCAAGATGCTCATTAGTTCTTCTTCGCTTTCTGCCATAAGGATGGTGTCATATGCATATCTGAGGTATGATATTTCTCCCAGCAATCTTGACCCAGCTTGTGCTTCATCCAGCCTGTCATTTTGCATGATGTACTCTGCATATAGGTTAAATAAGCAGGGTGACAATATATAGCCTTGACGTACTCCTTTGCCAATTTTGAACCAGTCCATTGTCAATGTCCGGTTCTAAATGATGCTTCTTGACCTGCATACAGATTTCTCAGGAGGCAGGTCAGGTGGTCTGTATTCCCATTTTGTTCAGAATTTTCCACAGTTTGTCGTCATCCACAGAGTCAAAGACTGCATAGTCTCTAAGCAGATGTAGATGTTTTTCTGAAACTCTCTTGGTTTTACTGATGATCCACTGGATGTTGGCGATTTGATCTCTGGTCCTTCTGCCTTTTCGAAAACCAGCTTTAACATCTGGAATGATGGTTCATGTACTGTTGAAGCCAAGCTTGGAGAATTTTGAGCATTACTTTGCTAGCATGTGGGATGAGTGCAATTGTGTGGTAGTTTGAGCATTTGTTGGCGCTACCTTTCTTTAGGATTGGAATGAAAACTGACCTTTTCCAGTCCTGCGGCCACTGCCTAGTTTTCCAAACTTGTTGGCATATTGAGTGACGCACTTTCACAACATCATCTTTTAGGATTGTTTCCATTGCTGCCCTATCAATAGGTTCATCAATACTGTCTTTCTAGATTCCACATATATGTGTTAATATATCATATTTGTTTTTATCTTTCTGACTTACTTCACTCTGTATAATAGGCTCTAAGTTCATCCACCTCACTAGAACTGGCTCAAATGCATTCTTTTATATAGCTGAGTAATATTCTGTTGTATATATATACCACAGCTTCTCTATCCATTCATCTGTCAATAGATATCTAGTTTGTTTCCATGTCCTAGTTATTATAAATAGTGGTGCAGTGAACATTGGGGTATAGATGTTCTTTCAGTTACAGTTTTCTCAGGGTATATATAGATAGCTCACTAATAGGATTACTGGGTCATATGGTAGTTTTATTTCTAGTATTATAGGGAACCTTTATCCTTCAAATGATAGGAAGGCCTATTTTTGTGCCTGATTCCTTCACCTTTTAATCTTTCTGAAGCTTTAGGGAAAAGTTGTACAGTCATACTAAACAGATGAAGACTGTGAATCTCTTAATTCTTACAGATGGTGAGAAATTTCAAAATTGTAAGGTCTTGATTTCGTTTTGTGTAACAGTTCTTTCCTCAGTTTATCATTCTCCTCTCACGTATTATCATAAATAGAAAAAAAAGAATTCAAGAGTCACTTTTAACCAGCTCCCTAAGTATAAAACCAGCTTTTAAGTATTTTCTTGAACATAACTCCAGGATATAATTCTGCTAAGCTTTTTATCACTTTGTAACAAGAATCTTCCTCCTTCTGTTTCTAATAGCATGTTCCTCAATTTCTTCTGAACTCTCACTGTGGCATATTTAAAGATTAGATTTCTACCAACAGACTGTTGAAAACATATAGGCTTTCTCTCAAAGTTCTTCTAGTCTCTGCTCACTTGACTCATTTCAGTTATTTTCCAAGGTTTTAGGTACCACTTCTAGGCATCAAAATCTGCATTTTTTTTATATTGTTTTATGATGGATTGCCACAAACTTAGTATCTCAAAACACAGATATATTGCAATTTCTGTCAGGAGTCTGGCATGACTTAGCTGGGTTTTATAAGGCAGCACTCCAGGTGTTGACTGAGCTGTATTTTCATCTAGAGTTTCAACTAGAAAAGCTGCTCTTAGCTTATACATATTGACAGAATTAATTTTCTTGTGATTTTAGGACTGTTCACAGTTCCTGGCCACATTACCTTTTCCATAGGCCTTCCTTCAACACGATAGCTTACTTCTGTAAGTCAGCAGGAGGGAAAATTATTTCTAAAGAAGGGCTGAGACTCTTTTTAAGGCCTTCTGCCTGATTAAGTTGAGCCTATCCAGGATAATCTTCGTTTTGGTTAAAGCAAAATCAACTGATTGGGACCTTAATTTTACCTGAAAATTCCTTCATGTAGGCTACATTCTATTGTTTAGCAGCAAAGGGAGGTCATTAGGTAGGCCCTGAATCATGGAGCTACCCTCATCTGCATGCCAAGTGGTAAAGTATATGAAGTCCTCAGTCCAGTGTTTGACGTATACTAAGAGCTCAATGAAATTAAAAGACACTTACTCCTTGGAAGAAAAGTTATGACCAACCTAGATAGCATATTGAAAAGCAGAGACATTACTTTGCCAACAAATGTCCGTTTAGTAAAGGCTTTGGTTTTTCCACGGTCATGTGTAGATGTGAGAGTTGGACTGTGAGGAAAGCTGAGCGCTGAAGAATTGATGCTTTTGAACTGTGGTGTTGGAGAAGACTCTTGAGAGTCCCTTGGACTGCAAGGAGATGCAACCAGTCCATTCTGAAGGAGATCAATCCTGGGTGTTCTTTGGAAGGAATGATGCTAAAGCTGAAACTCCAGTACTTTGGCCACCTCATGTGAAGAGTTGACTCATTGGAAAGACTCTGATGCTGGGAGGGATTGGGGACAGGAGGAAAAGGGGACAACAGAGGATGAGATGGCTGGATGGCATCACCGACTCGATGGATGTGAGTCTGAGTGAACTCCAGGAGATGGTGATGGACAGGGAGGCCTGGCTGCTGCAATTCCTGGGGTCCCAAAGAGTCGGACATGACTGAGCGACTGAACTGAACTGAACTGAACTGAACTGAAGAGCTCAATAAATGTTAACACTTCCTGTCTTCAATTGTTCTAAAGTCTCTGTTGGAACCACAATCTCAGTGCCCAGAGGGATATGTTACTCAATGAAGCAAATCCCACTGAAGGGGAGGCGGCTCTAAAGGAGTTTGCCACCACCTAGCCAAAGGAGAATCAGATTCTCTGACTTATAAGGGCATGCTTCACAGTTTAGGAAAATCTGGAGAGAGGAACTATTACTGGAGACTTGAAGACCTAAACCAGAGAACTTGGAAGGAATACATATGCAGATTAGGTTCCAGGGAATTTTTCAGTGCATCAAGGTAGAGTAGAGAAAGGAATTAAGAGAGAAGCATAGCCCAGGGAGTGTATGCCATCCAAACAAGTAAGATGGCTGTTATATGGAGATACATATAACCTTCAAGATATCCTCTTAGTTGACTAATGGGACTTGGAGTTTAGGTGGTTTAGGATTATAACTGAGCTATTGTGTACATGGAATTCATTTGGTGCCTATACCTATTCCAGGTGGTAGAGGCAAATTTTAAGAGATGATATTCAGTTAAGATTGGCCTATGAACTAAAGTAACCTGAAAAGTGGCAAGTGCATCAGGGAAAACATCATGAAAAGAGACAAAGGCTGTTTGAATGGGATGAATAAATTCCAAGGACTAGAGGATCCAATGGGACCAAGAATGGAAATGTAGGAAGAAGAGAAGCTCCCCAAGGTAGAAGCAGGTTTCAATCTCTAGGAGACCATGAAGACTGAAAGTAGAATGTCAGACCCACCATTCCAAGGAGAATAAATATAGGGCTTAATGATAATATGTCAAGTCCAATAAAGATTAGGAAGGTTACATACATTTGGGAAATGAATGGAAAGATCAAGACTTAAGGGTCTAAATTAAGGCCAAGGTTTGTTTTTTGTTTGTTTGTTTGATTGATTTTTACTTTAACTAGAAACTACATACCACAACTGCAGTCAGGAACGCTGATCCTGTAGGTTTTCTTTCAGAAGTGGCTTCCCATCTTCTGAAGCTTCTGCCATGAGATAATAGGTAATATTAGTTATGGAAATTGCTGCAACATGGAACATAACTTTCAACATTTTGGTATAGACTCAAATTAATGGAGATGCTGTGGGTCTCTTCTGCTGCTGTTTTAGCAATTCTATTATTTTCTTGTCTCAAAATGGAGGGATGCTTTTCTTTAGGAGATATGGGAGATTGTAACCCAAAGAAGGCCTCTTAAGCATTTGAAATTCCATAGTCATTGACCTCCATATGGGTTAGGAAGGAACAAAAAATGTAGGACAGTAGCTCTTGCTACTTTTTCCTTCTAAGACTTTAAGACTAAGCCTACTGACCTAGAATTCTCAGAGCTGTCAGTTTGAGGGCGCAGACAAAGACACATAGGGAGAGGGTAGACTTCTCAATGATCATCTCCACTAGATGGTCTGCTTCATATTTGGACAGATACTGTGACACTGGAAAGCTGGGGAGTTGGTCTGTCCTGTTACACTCTCATGCTCCTATCATTATTCATTCTGCAAGAGTAACTGTGCTGAGTGTTGGGTAGGAGTTGAATGTGTGAGAAGACAATTTTTAGATTACCTTCCCTGAAGGAAACTGGCACACTATGGATATATCCCCACATTAGGAGATGATCTGCCTGTGATTTGAGAGCATTGGTTTACACCCCAGTGGACACAACGTTTGATCATGAAGCAGCATGGTAAAAGTAAGATTTTATATTGACTGCAGAAAGTGTAACATGGAAATCAATCCATATATTCAATTCTTGCTGAAGACTGAATCCTTGGTATCTATTATAACCTAACAAAATGATCTCTGCTGAAGATGAATGTAGAGGCCTTTACTAGGTGTATGTAGGTCCAGAACACACTAGTATTTCCCTCAAGAGTAAATAAATTTTACAGTTAAGGTGTTTACCAGGATCCTTCCTTTCCACTTCCAACTAGAATGTCTGGGAAGAAATCCACTGAAGTCACATAAAAATCACCTTTGTCAGTTCCAGCAGGGATCTAGTAATAGTCATAGAACTAGATCGTTGTTGAAGATCCTTTTTTGTCTTTCACTGACTTATTCTCTAAGAAAAATACATATAAAATACTGTGTATATTGAGGACTTGTATATAAGGCACTTTTTCTAATAGTTTCCAACGTCAATGAGTCATTCCTTGTAGCTTCATGTGCCTCAGAGCTGATACTGGTGTTGTGTCAATGAAAGAGGAGCAGAGATATGTGTAATAGGAACAAGGATGAGGAGAAGAAAAGATTCTTTTAGTTCTTGTCTACTTTGTTGTTGCCTACAGTGAAGGACTTTTGGGGTAGAGGTAGAATATTTACCCATTCTTGGTGGTACTGGAAAGATTTTATCGATGATTTCTCTACCTTGCTTATCATATGAAAATGAAGTGAAAATATTAGTCTCTCAGTCATGTCTGACTCTTTGTGACCTCATGGATTATAACTTGCCAGGCTCCTCTGTCCTTGAAATTGTCCAGATAAGAATACTGGAGTGGGTTTCTGTTCCCTTCTCCAGGGAGTCTTCCAAACTTAGGGATCAAACCCAGGTCTCCTGCATTTCAGGCAGGTTCTTTACTGTTTGAGTCACCAGGGAAGCATATAGTTTTGGTCTATTTGAATGCCAAATTATAGAGATAGATTTAAAGAAGACAGGAATCTATTCAAAATAGGCAGAAATTGCAGCAAATTAATGCAAGTGTTAAGGGTTGTAATGTCCTCACTCTTCTGACTGATTGAACTTGACTTGGTTTTAAACCAATTTAAAGTTAAAAACATGAGTTAATCTTTCAAAGTAGTTGTTGTCAGACTTTATATCGAATAATGTTTACCTGAGGATATCTTAAAAATGTGGATTCCCACCCCACTCACAGAGAATCTGACATGGAAGATCTAGCTTGTTGGTCAGGAACTATGGTTTTTATAAACACCTCAACTTCCATTTTGGAAATGTTGCCAAGTGGTAAATCACATTTTGAATAAAACTCTCTTCTAAGGAAACATTTTTAGTGGAGAAAGGGTGGGAGTGTAAAAAATAAATTTGCCATTTCTGTTGGCCTGAACATGATGATGTATCATTTGACTCTCTTTACTTCTTAGTTTCCAGTTGAGGTACTCTTTCTGTCTCAGTATTTGAATGAATACACATGAAAATTCAACTACTGTGCTAGAATGTTCAACTGAGTTAAATTTTTTAAGACTTTAACTTCAAAGGATAAAGAAATGGAAAGGCCTGTGCAGAGGTATAAAGCTTTTTAAGGAGACAGGTAGGCTAGATCGAGAAATGCTGCTGACATGTGACTGGGTCTAATATGGTCAGAAAAATTACCTGAAATTTCTGATAATTGCATAAATTATCGAAGAAATAAAATAGACTATTTCCCAGAGCTGTAGTAGGCCTGAGTGTCCATAATTAAAATTTAGATCAAATGTTGTATGAAGTTAACAACAACAGAAACAACTCTGTTTACTATATCCTGGAAATACTCTCCTATTCGTAGAATAGATAGTAAGGAGTTTGAATACTAAACAAATGAAAAATCTTGGTTATTTACAGATATGTTATTAATGAAAGCAGGCAGATGTCAGAGTTCCCAGTAGCAGCATGGTATTGCTACATGATATTATAGCACTATTTTTAATAGTCTTAAGGAATATGATTTTGATCCTAAGATTATCTGTCAACCAAATTAGTAAAGAAAAAAGTAAAGCCACTAGTGTAATGATTTTATTGTATAAGGTAAAAACTGAAAACAGTTATAATGAAAATTCTATCTAGTTCATACAAACAATGAATGCTTGAGAGGGTATTGAGAAAAGGGAAACCCTTTGAACTGTTGGTGGGAATATAAATTGATATACCCATTAAGCAGAACAGTATAAATATTCCTTAAAAAACTAAAAATAGAACTAAAATGTGACCCAGCAATCCCACTACTGGGCAATTACCCAAAGAAAACCATATTTCAAAAGGACACATGCACCCCTGTGTTCATTGCAGCACCATTTGCAATAACCAGGGTATGGAAACAACCTAAATGTCCATCAAGAGAGAAATGGATAAAGAAGACGTGGTACATATATACAATGGAATATTACTCAGTCATAAAAAGAAATGAAACTGGGTCATTTATAGAGATGTGGGTGGACCTAGAGACTTTTATACAGAGTGAATTAAGTCAAAAAAAGAAAAACAAATAGCATATATTAATGCATATGTGTGGAATTTGAAAGAATTGGTATAAATGATCTTATTTATAAAGCAGAAATAGTGACATAGATGTAGAGAACAAATATATAGATATCAAGGGGGAAAGGAGGACGGGATGACATATACATACTATGTATAAAATAGATAACAAATGAGAGCCTACTGTACAGCACAGGAAACTGTATGCAGTGCTCTGTGGTAACCTAAATGGGAAGGAAATCCAAAAGACAGAGGATAAATGTATTTGTACAGCTGATTCACTTTGCTATACAGTAGCAACAAACACAATATTATGAAGCAACTATACTTCAATAAAAACTAAAAATTCCAATTAGCTCAATACAGGACTAGGTGGTATAGGTGAGGATACTCTGTGTGTGTGCGTGTGTTTGGTGGTAATGACAGTGAAAATGTACCAAGCTGGTAAAAATTTATTTCTGAATGTGACAGATAAGAATGAAAGTTAGTAATGACATGAAAGGGTGATTCCTTTCTCTCTGTGTGTGTGCATGCTCAGTCATGTCCCACTTTTTGTGACCACATGTATGTGTCCCTCAGGCTTCTCTGTCCATCATCCTAACTAATGAAATCATAAAATGAAATAAAGAAATCTCAATTGGTATCACAAAAGTAGACAAAAAGAATTTCAAAAGAAGAAATTATGGGTACATATAAATAAGTGACAGGAATGAGTCAGGTTTTTCATCCTTATGTATATGCCAGTAGAACTGTTTTTAAACACACATCAAGTCATATCCACCAGAATGTTCATAGCAACACTATTCATAAAAGTGAAAAATTGGAAACAATCCTGATGTCCTTTTACAGTCACATCATAACTAAAAAATGACATATTCATACAATAATAAAAACAATATCATAGTGATATACAACAATATGGGTAAATCTCACAAATTTAAGTTTGAAACAAGCAAATACAAAAGAATACATATAATATGATTCCATATACAGAAAGATAAATACCTGCCAAAATGAATTTATAATATCACAAGTTTGAGTAATGACTAGTGTAAACTGTTAGGAAGTAGAGAGATTAATGATAAGAAGTAGCTAAGAGTATGAGAGATTGTTCTGGAATATGGGCAGTGTTCTAATACTCCATCTGGCCATGCTTAAGTGGTCAATTTGGGATACTTCATTAAACTATAGATACTGGTAGACTCTAATCTCATGGCATCATCTTCTCTATGGTTTGAAAAGTCATTGGTCATTGGAGGAAGGATCAAAGAGACCAGGAGAAGAGACCAAAGCAGTCTTTGTTCCATGCCAGGAGGACTGTCAAGTTAATCTGTGTTCTTCCTAATTAGGGTAAAGTCACAGGCACATGTTTTATGGTTATTGGGCTCAAATCTTTCATAGTCACATAAACAGAAAGCAGAGAATCTCAGACCTTATATGGAAAAACCTCTGAGAACCTGTTTGTTATTTCCTGAGCTAAAAAGACTGAACATGATTGGTCTGAGACAAATTTGAGGGTACAGTTGGACAGGACTAGAGAAAGACTTATAGCTCTTTAGGGTAAGGGTCAGGCCACTGGGAAATGGAGATTTTCAGAGACTAGCAGGTAAACTTAGGCTTTTTATTAAATGACTTGTTCCCTGTAAAAAAGGAGGAGAGGGTAATTCTTTGTTTAATTTCCTGTTGTCTAAGAAAAACACAGATAAAGTTGTGTGGACATCTATGTGACAGGAAAATAACATCAGGTAACTTGTATTCCGAGATCTTCTGTGACATTCCCTAACTCAAAGTTTCCTTTCTATCGCACCTCAGGTTCTAAAGAGGAAGACTGTGGAGAATAGGCCTCTCAGCCATATTTAGCAGAAATTCAGTAGAAGGGATATAGTTGATGACACCCATGTTATAAAGGTTCAGATATTTGTTCATTTATCTAATCTATATTGATCTCTAGCTTGTTAAAGTTCATGAATACTATTAATTCCAACTTGCTGAGATTGTCAGGAAGCTTTGAGCTATTCAAACTCAAGATATCTTCTCTCAGAAATAGGAATTTTTGGGACTCTTTTGTCCTAAGGAAAGTGCACATGTATATGTGGTTTGAGTGTGTATGTAGAGATAATTACATTGTCTGATTTTAAGACGTACATACTGCTACCAAGAACAAGATGGTATTAATGACGACAGATATAGGTCAATAGAAATGGAGGTGTACAGAGGATCTAGAAATACACTCATACATATATCCTACACCGATTTGCAAAGAAGAATGGAAAATCTATTCAACAAATGGTGCTGGGACAATTGTATATCCATGTGGAAAAAACCTGATCATTGAGCCTGCTTTATACCACACCCAAAATAGCTCATCACACCACACCCAAAATAACTCAAAATAGACCAAAACTTAAATGTAAAAATTAACCTATTAAACTTCTGGATGAAAGAAGAGTGAAAAACATTAATATTCATGCCCTTGTAGTGGGCAAAACTTTCTTAGGACACTAAAATCATGAGCCATAAGAAAACTGATCAACTAGAGAATAAAAATGAAAAATTTGGCTCTCTGAAAATTATATTAAGGTCTAAAAAGAATGGCAGAAAATATTTTCAATGAATCTATCTGACAAAAAAACTTGTATCCAAATTATATAAAGACTCTTACAGTTCAATAATATGTAGGAGAATGCAGTAAGAACAGGGCAAAGTGTTTAAATACCTGATTTCATAAAAGAATATAGAGTGGTCAGTAAGTGCCTGAAAAGATGGTGAACGTCATCAGTCATTAGGGAAATTCAGATTAAAACTGCAATGAGGAACCAGAACAAACTCTTTAGAAAGGCTAAAATCAAGAAGACTGACAATATCAAGCATCAGAGAGGATGTAGAGCAGCTAGACCATGCCTCACTATTGGTAGTCCATTTCAGAAACTTGTTAGTCTCTTGTGAAACACGCACACACCATATGACTCAGACATTTCACTTCTAGATATCTAAACAAGAGAATTAAAAATTTCATCCACACAATGATTTGTGTATAGATGTTCACAGTAGATTTTTGCATAATATTTAAAAGCTGGAAATACTCAAAATGTCCATAAATAGGTAGATACTGGGTTGGCCAAAAAGTTCTTTTGGGTGTTTGTGTAACATCCCCTGAATGAATTTTCTGGCTAATCCAATAGCTAAACAAAATATGCTATACAATAAAATACTGCTTAATAATAGAAATGGATAACTACTCATACAAGCCACAACATGGTTGAATTTAAAATTTATTCTGCTGTCTGAAAGAAGCCCTCAACAAAAGAGTACTTCTTGTATTATTCCACTTATATAAAATGCAAACTAATTTATAGTAACCCGAAGAATATCAGTGGTTGCCTGCGACTGGAACAGAGGGAGGAATCGACTGCAAAGGGGCACTGTAAATTTTGGGGGATCATGAAAATATTTTATGTCTTGATTGTGGGAATAGTTTCAAGGGTTTAGTGGTTTCAACTTGGCAAAATTCATCAAAATGTACAGCTTAAATGCATGCATTTTTTTGTGCTTAGGTTATTTCACAATAAAATTGACATAAAAATAAAATAATTTTAAACTAGGATAGAGGAAGTCTCATGATTCCATCTTCTGTGGGACCTTTCTAGTGTGAGAACATAGGTTCCTTTATGTGGGAGTGTATGCTTACACTTAGATGTGACTTCCGTGAGACTATTTTATTCCCATATTCTAATTTGCTTTTAGACTAGTGAAGCTTCTAGGAGCATTCTAAAGCCACATAGCAAGAGAAGATCTTTTCCTTTTCCTTGGTTTTTACATTTTTGTCTTCACGTACCTAGCGATTAGTAGCAAATGCCTTAGCTACAGTTGCAATATGAGGCATTGTCTTGAGGACAGAAAGAAACTGAACTGGGACCTGAGCCAGGAGCAGCCAAGTGTGCAGAGGATGTTTATGGATAACTGAGGAGACTGAAGAAAATAGTTGAATCCCTGGGGGCCCAAGGGAATGTGAAGCCAGCATGGGAGCAGCCTAGGACAGAGTTGTACTTCTTACCAGCAGGTGAGACCCTTGAGGTGGAACATACATGCATCCCAGCTTGCACCCAGTAACTTGTTTAAACCTCTCTCTGCCTTTCGTTTTCTCAACGCATCCATACTATTGCCATCTTCCCAGTGTCCCAAAAGAGTCTAGTTTGATTCTTTTTCATTCTCTTCTTCACTTTCCACAATCAAACGACTCATCTTCATAATTTTACATATAATTTACACTTACTGGTCTACACCTAAGTGCCAGGCACTTTTCGAGACAATGGGGTTAGAGAGATAAATAAGAAAAAGGCTGAGTAGGTCCTTTGAACCGATAGTCCAGAAACATTGAGAGGGGTCTATGAATGCAAGAAAGATTACATCAAAGAGAGCATTAGTTGAGGCTCCTCTCACATTTGGTGACGTCCCTTTCCATTTCTACAAAGGGTAGAAGCTATGTGGTCAGACCTTCCTCATCTTCAAAGGTTGTCACCTTCAAATTTAGACTCTATTCACTCTTGTGTTCTTCCCTCTGGTCCCTAAGGAAGAGGCATCCCTAACCTCTTTGCAATAATAACTCTGTCCTCTAAATCGTGCTATACTCACCTCCCATTGGGCTTTTTCTTTCTTTTTTTTCTTTATCTTGGGTCTAAAATATCTTCAGATTTTACTTTTGTGGTTGCTTTACTTTGGATAAGAAAACACATATCTTCCAGTTTTTGTTTAAATATAGAGTGGATCTTGCCTCCTCCATAAGCTTTTCTTTATATTTCTTTTATTGCCAGATTTCTCAAAAAGGAATTTCAAATTTAGTACTTCTGGCTCAGTAAATATTTGTTGATGAAATAAATTGCTGAACGCATCCTATCCACTTATTATTATTTAGTTTCACTTTTGCCCTCACCTTTTTCTACAAAAAGTTTTCTAGAAGCCTGATATTTACATTCTAATTATCCAGTCCAGGGAGCCTTTCCAGCTTTCTATCCTGTTAAACTTGGGAGCTCCTCTTTGTGGACCATCTCTCCTCTCTTATACCTATCATGATGATGTGCCGTTGAGTGAATGAGATCATACAAGTACCGCTGAATGGCAGTTTGGTAAAGATTTTTAAATGTCAGCATTTATTTCACACATATTTATTGAGGGCTTTCAGCATGCTGGGAAATGTTTTAGGTACTGTGTGTTGACCAATGAATAAGGCAGGTTAGCTCCCTGCCTCTACAGTGTTTACCTCTACTGAGGGAAGCAGACCATAAACTTCAAAATATTTGAAGAACGAAAATAATTTAGGTTATGTGTTAGCAAAGAAACAATGAGATAATTGGATGGAGAGTAACCTGAGACTGCTTTTGATCATGTAGTTAGAGAATATGTGTTCAAAGACTGCTGCTAATTGTGAGCTGCTTTAGGCTCTTGATGCAGTGTCTAGCCTTGTCCAGTTTCTATCAAATATCATGATCCACCAGTGACACCAGTGGGTATTTATCTAAAGGAAAAGAAAATACTAATTTGAAAAGATCCTCCCCATCCCTGACCAGGTTCATTCCAGCATTATTTACAATAACCAAAGTTGAAAGCAACATAAATGTCCACTGATGGATCGATGGATAAATAAAGTGTGGTACATTTCTAATGGAATATTACTCAGCAAAAATAAAAAAAGAGAGAGAGAGAGAAAGAAATCCTGCCATTTGTGACAACATGGTTTGACCTTGAGGGCATTATATTAAGTAAACTGTCAGACAAAGATAAATACCATATAATCTCACTTACATATGGAAGCTAAGACAAAACATAACATAACCAAAAATGAGCTAAATGATACAGAGAACAGATGGGTCGCTGCCAGAGGGTGGGAGAGAAGGATGGAAAACTGGTGAAGGAGGAACAAAGGCTGACATTTGTAGTTATAAAGGAGTGAGTCCTGGGAATGTTATGTGCAGCATGATGACTGTAGTGGATAGTACACTATTGTGACTTGAAAGTTGCTAAGAAGACCTTAAAGTTTTTCATCATAAGGAAAAGTAAAGTATAACTGTGTGGTGATGGATTTTACTAGACTTGCTGTGGATTATCATTTTGCAATATATACACATACGGAGTCATGTTGCACAGCTTAACTGATATTATATGTCAATTATATCTCAATAAAAAAGAAAAAAGTAACAAAATGTTAGCTTACCTCTTAATCTCTACCTCCTATTCTAGATATTACTATTTCTGTAGCTCCTCTTTGTACTTGGATTTATGGTGTTGAGTGGCTTATCCAGTTAGAAACTTAATTTGAATTCCTAACTCTGGCTCTTTGGGGGTATTACTGCATTTTGATAGGGAAATGGTGATGTGGGCACCTTTTATTTCTTGCAAGCCATTTTTTCCTACTTCTTCACCTAAACTATGTCCCTGTTAGTAACCTACTAAATGCCGAGCATTAGTTTCTGCTATTTGACTGCTCTGTATAAGAAGCTCTTGAATCTGTATCTCTATCCTTGTATGGTCCACCTTTCACAGTGCATCCTGAAACTCATTGGTAAATCATTAACTTGTTTACAAAACTCGAAAAGTCCTCATTGGTTTATGATATGATCAAATTACCTGGCCGTAGCATCCAATCCCTATCACAATCTGGCAACAATCAACCCAGTCACCCCTTTTTTTCTTTGAAATGAAGTGAAATGAAGTCGCTCAGTTGTGTCTGAATCTTTGTGTCTCCAGGGGCTGTAGCCTACCAGGCTCCTCTGTCCATGGGATTATCCAGGCAAGAGTACTGGAGTGGGTTGCCATTTCCTTCTCCAGAGGATCTTCCCGACCTAAGGACTGAACCTGGGTCTCCAGCATTGTAGGCTGACGCTTTACCGTCTGAGCCTTCTGTTATGATATTACTTCTCTCTTATGATTTGGTCATCTGGCTGCAAAGCAGTTGGCATCTTAGCTCCCCCACTGGGTATCAAACCTCAAAAAGTGAAGTCTTAACCACTGGACTGCCAGGGAAGTCCCAACCCAATTATTTTTGCAACCACTCTTTTTCCTTTTCTAAACTTCTAGTTCACTTTCTTCCCTTAAAAGCTGTACTCTGTCATCTTTCCTCAATCTCCTAGTTTTGTTAACCCTGTATGTTGAGGTGCAGCAGAATATGCCACCTCCAAATCTGCCACTCTGACATGTGGATTGTTCTGAGCAGAAGGCAATTAAGACCCAGCAGATTCGGGAAAAGCTTTTTTACCTCTCCTTGAACTGCCTAAAAGAATTATATAGAGGGCCTGTACCAGAAAGTCTTGGAGAAGGAAATGGCAACCCACTCCAGTATTTTTGCCTGGAGAACTCCATGGACAGAGGAGCCTGGTGAGCTACAGTCTGTGGGGTAGCAAAGAGTTGGAGTGACTGAACGACTAACACTGTGCCAGAAAGAGCTATTACCAGAGACAGCTTTTTTATCAGAAAGACATATCTGCACGGCATTGCAAACATTTGCTTACCAATCATTTGCTCTTCCCATCTGCTTAACTGTCCCCCTCCTCTTTGAAGCCCCAGACCCCTACTGCCTCCTCCTTAGCTTGAGATGGTATATATGCCTCACTTGCCAGACCATCTTTGAGTCTTGGTGGGGTTTCTGTAAGTATGTAATTAAACTTAACTTTGTCCTGTTAATCTGTTTTATATCAATTCAAATATTAGATCAGCAAAATATTATATTAGATGAGCATTTCCCAGGATACTATACTGCTAACCAATTCTCCTTATTTGTGAAACCTCCCTTTATTCTTCCAGGTCCAGTTAGTTCCCTTCTTCTCTGTATTTACTATAGCACCTCTTACTTACCTGAGTCATAATAAAGTAAATTTTCATGAGTCCTTTGCTCTTGGAAAGCAGTGATGGTTAAAAGAAATCCATGCAACCTTTTGTGTTCTGAGAATTAACTTACTGCAAAGAGCCCCCGTTTTGCATATGACTTTGGTAGAACTCATTTGTGTGTTCCTATTGCTTAAAGGAGGCCAGACACAGAGGCCCTTTTTTAAAATGAACTGCTTTTCTTTCTCTCTGTATTGTTATACAGTAGATCTTTCTTGCTTACTTGTTTTAAATGTGAAATCAGACAAAGACCCTTTAAATTCCATTCTTTGCCTCATGAAACTTTCACTAAGCTGTTTGTCCCCCTGATCAACTGCAGTGTTTGAAACTAAACATTAAACTTCTCTCCTTTTTAGCCCCCTTAAGGTTGACCCATCCTCGTTTTGATCCAGCATACAACCAACCCCTCCTTAATGATCCCTCCTAAGAATAAAAATATTTCCTTTTATACACACCCTCTCTTCTGTGTTCATTCTAGCCTGTTCACCCTTCCCTACAGACGAAAATTGCTTTCTACCTTTCCTTTGAGATGCTTGCAGTTTTGTTTGAACTGTTTTCTCAATTACAATAGTCTCTTTCCCTTGATTGCAATAATCCTTTCAAATGAAGTCTCTTCTTATGTCAGTGTAGATTTATTTTTATTTGACAATAGAAGTTAGAAAATTGTTTGTCTCTTTTGATAATGTACTCCCTTTCCCTCAGATTTGGAGCTGTTTATTGGAACAATGAGAATATTAGATTCATATTTGTGTTCTCATCGTGCCTTAATCTGCCTTGATCTATGACTGTCTCTATTCCCGTTTCCATCAATTTCTGTTTTTATTTTAGTCTCTTAGTATGTTGTTGTATCTCTCTGTCTACCCAATTCTCTCCTTTTCCTTCACTTACCTGCCTCCTTGAGGCCAAGCTTCTGTCTTCAGGTTGCTCCAGAGATGAGCGAGAAAACAGAGCAGGTTCCTTCCCTGAGTCTGGCAGTTTGCTTACTGAAATCTCCAGCCTAGACCTCAGCTCCTTCTGTGGTAAAACAGCAAGCAGGAAGTGAAAAACTGGTTTCACTTTGGTTTTTTTTTCTATTTTTTTTACCTCTTTTAAAAAATCAGGATACAGGATGCTTGGGGCTGGTGCATGGGATGATCCAGAGAGATGATATGGGGTGGGAGGTGGAAGGGGGATTCAGGATTGGGAGCTCGTATACACCCGTGGTGAATTCATGTCAATGTATGGCAAAACCAATACAGTATTGTAAAGTAAAATAAAGTAAAAATAAAATTAAAAAAAAATCAGCTGATTTAAAAGAATCCTACTCACTTATTTATTTATTCAATCATTCATTTATAACTGTGATTTATATTTATTTATATAATTATGATTAGATAATTGTGATTTATAATTGTGTTTGCATTGTGATTCCTGGGTGTTATGGTTATTGCAAATGGAAGACTAACGTTGGGGGAGTGGTGTGTGTGCATGTTTATTTATGGTGGCCTGGGGTGAGCACCAGATAAAGAACATGGGAGAAACGGGATACGGAAAGAATTTCAGAAAAGAGACAAGGGCACTTTAGAATGTCTTCCTCAGGAAACTTGGTTTAACTGCTTTACTGTTCTAGCTGTGTGATTGATTTGAAAATTAACAAAGTTTCAAAATTGTATTAGCTGATGTGGATGCTTCAACACTCACATGAGCTAAATTCTTAAAAGCATATTGTGTGTTTATAGTGAGAAAGAGAATTTTACTGTTCTCTAATGACTGAGCGACTGAACTGAACTGAACTGAATTTTATATTAGAGCTTTTGTAGTAGTTTAGTTGCTATGTCGTGTCCGAATTTTGCAACCCCATGGCCTGTAGCCTGCCAGGCTCCTCTGTCCATGGGATTCTCCAGGCAAGAATACTGGAGTGGGTTGCCATTTCCTTCTCCAGGGGATCTTCCCAACCAAGGAATTGAACCCAGGTCTCCTGCATTGCAGATGGATTCTTTGACTGAGCTACAAGGGAAGCAGAGCTTTTGAGTAATGTTAAAAATCTGTCTTCCCTTACACATCTCATGTAAAGCATTTTGTTTCGTAGATTATTATCTTATCCCATGATTTAATTCATTATAATTTTGCTTGTAAACAGTACTGCCTGCTCCATTGTTTCTCTGTTTGAAGCTGTATATGTCTGCACACGTCTTCTTGGAGGAGAACGTCATACTCATTTTCCCCAGGACCTCTAGAAATGCTAGCCACGTCATCTCATATTTCCCCTTTCCACTCCCAGTGCCCCTGTCCGTCTCCCCTACACGGCCTGGACTGAGCTGTCTGTGCTGCTCTCAGAGCCCTGACTCCACCTGCGGATGCCCCGTCACAGTGTGTGCACTGTAGCTGCTGCTGGTCTGCCTCATTTCTCCCATCCCCCAACCTCAAACACCCCACCTCCCTTTGTTCCTCCCAGTTGTGGGGGATTTGTCTTATTCATCTTTGTATCCCAAATGTAGTGCATGAACCATATGAACAAAATATCATGATTGAGTAAGAAAATGGTTGGTCTGTTTGAGCCTGTTTCTTCAGTAATTTGTGAGAATATTAACAGGCATTTCAGTGAGTGACATGAAACACAAAGAAGGAATAAGAAGAGCTGGAGTGGTACCCGTCCATCACACTTCCCTTTTCCTACTTTTAGAACAGGAATGGAAGTGTTTTCTAGTAGGCCAGAGTGTAAACGTCAGCCATCAGTCTGAGTCCAGGATCCAGCAGTTCCTAGCTGTATTTGCTTATGAGTGTGGAGAGGGGGACCTAAGCAATGGCGAGCAGTCGAGGAGCGAAATGAATCTGTGTCAGCAGCACCATCCACTCGCAGAATATTAATGAGGATGAAATGAGGGAGGTTAATCTCACCCAGTGCTTGACCTGAAGTACATGTTCACATATGAATTCTTTTCCAGCACACAATATGTTTGAAGATCAAATCTGTCAGAGCAAGAACTATCAAGGGAGGCGTCTTTAGCGGCAGAGTTCCCTCCACTGCTCAGTCTGCACCTCTGAGTGTTTCTGTGCTCATGCGTGTTTTTGCGTTCTTGTGCTGGGCTTTGTGTCACTGGCCGTGTCTTCTCTATTGCTATGCGTCTAGAGATCATAGAGTCTGTCTGATGCACCTCAGATGCTCTCACAGAGTGAGTAAACTTTCTGCGTATGGTAAGATTTCAGTAAATGTATAAATTAATGAAGGAGTAAAAGCAATCCCTTAGAATAAAATCAGATTTGAAAACAGGTTTATTTTACCACACATTTACCTCCCATTACTCCATGTCAACACCCAATACAGGAAACAGACTTTTGCTTTCTTTTTCACTTTTCTCTCAATTCCAGGAAATGTTTGTTTTTAACATGAACTTCTGTTAAATGACTGCTGCTGCTGCTGCTGCTAAGTCGCTTCAGTCGTGTCCGACTCTGTGCGACCCCACAGACAGCAGCCCACCAGACTCCCCCGTCCCTGGGATTCTCCAGGCAAGAACACTGGAGTGGGTTGCCATTTCCTTCTCCTATTGAATGTTTTCTGAAAGATGTTTTCTCTGGGCTTTTTTGTTTTTTATTGCCAGTTTTTAACTTAAGTTCTCTTTGAAAAATAATAGTCTTATTCTGAATAAACTGTGGAAAAAGGAAGTCAGCCAGTCCTCCACAGTGATACTTGAGAGAGCCAACCATCCAGGGCTGGAACTAGGGTGAGGCAAGGGAAGAGTTTAGGGCACAAGGGAACTTGAGAGTGAGAGAGATTTAAATTTTGTAGTCTGGGTGCCTCACTTGCTTCACCCTAATTTCAGCCCTTCTTTCAGCTTCAGCTAAAAATCCTGGCATGAACCAATCCATCTCTAACCCACTGATTACTGAGAAAGGGGCAGCTGAGATCACTGGGTCTCTCTTGTCTAACATTTCCCCCGATTCTTTCCTTCTAATTGGCTCTTCTTTGACTAAGAGAATATATCCATTAAGGGGCTCTGTTGGCTTCTTCTGAAACTATGTGGATGATACTTGCCAACAAAAAAGGGGTGGTGGTATTTTTCTTTTTCCCCTTTTATTTCTTTTGGCTAGTCAAATAATTAAAATGACATAAGACATTCACAGTAGAAAATAAGTTGAATACATATGTCTGGAGAGTTAACAGGCATGCGAAATTTGAAAGAGAGTAAGGTAAGGTGAGGTAACTTTATAAATCATACTGGACTAAGGAGAAAGTGGTAGGAGTCTGGGCCTTCAAAGGGAAGTAAAGTAATTCACAGGAAAACATAGAGATTTAATGTTTGTTAAACAAATGTTTGCTGGTCAATCTAGAGAGAATAGGACACAGAGAAGACTGTGATCAAAGTGGCCTTGCTAAGTTCCTCCCTGTTTAGCACACCTAGTTCATAGTTGACTATAGTTATGTATAGTGTTGTAGAGTACTCTCGGGTGGAGGAGCCTGGTAGGCTGCAGTCCATGGGGTCGCTAAGAGTCGGACACGACTGAGTGACTTCATTTTCACTTCTCGCTTTCATGCATTGGAGAAGGAAATGGCAACCCACTCCAGTGTTCTTGCCTGGAGAGTCCCAGGGACGGGGAGCCTGGCGGGCTACCGTCTATGGGGTCACACAGAGTCGGACACGACTGAAGCGACTTAGCAGCAGCAGCAACAGCATAGTTATCTTTAGCGGTATCTCCCTCCTGGAACAGGCTCTATATTCTGTTCTCTTAGGCAGTTAGGTAGAAATTCAAAGTTTCTGAGTCTTTTGGAACTTTCTTCCCTTCAGTTTTGAAATAATCTAGACACTCAAGTGGCACATGTTGGGTCTCCTGCACTCTATCCCATCAAAAGAGAGGAAGAAGAGGAGAAAAAAAATCAGACAACCTAGGTGTTTTAGACAAAAAGAAAAAAGAAAAAAACGTTTCCTTTGTTTCAATACCAGATGTGTGGGGGGCTTTCCCCACAACAAGCAATTCCACAGCACAGCCCGGTGTCCTACAGTTTACCTTGATTCTGACACTATGCGTCTTTCTGAATGTACTGGCAGGTCCCACAGTTTAAGGGCCCAGTCCCAGGAGACTGCGCCTGGCTTCATGTCAATTGCAGGCAGTAGATCCCCAGATTACCCTCAACTTCTGTGTGACTTGGCTATAAATCAGAAGTTCCCAAAAGCTGCCTCTTCAGGTTTGATGCACTTGCTAGCTGCTGCTGCTAAGACATTTCAGTCGTGTCCGACTCTGTGCGACCCCATAGACAGCAGCCCACCAGGCTCCCCCGTCCCTGGGATTCTCTAGGCCAGAACACTGGAGTGGGTTGCCATTTCGAGCAACTTCTAAAACTCAGGGAAGACGTATGTTTACTAGTTGAATAAAGAATGTGATAAAGGATACAGATGAACAGACAGATGAAGAGATACATAGGTTGAGGTCTGGGTGTATTCTGTCCCTGTGGAATAGGGGTCCATCCCTCTCTTGGTATATATGGATGTGTTCACCAAACTGAAAGCTCTCCAAACCCCATGCTCTTGAGATTTTATGTAGGCTTTCTCACATAGGATTTATCTATTATTAAGTTAATTTTCAGCCTTTCTCTGGAGAATGGCTTTGTCTTTCTGGTGGCCATTTCCCATCCAGGGGCCTACCCAGACTTGCCTCATTAGAACAAAAGTACTTCTACCATTTTTACTACTTACGAATTTATAAGCATTTCAAGAACCTGTTTTATGAACTGGGACAAAGGTCAACTATGTATTTCATATTATAAATAACAGTATTACACAGGGAAAGACACAGAGGCATCGGATCCTGCCTTCAGTGGACTTCTCCCTCTACCTCTCAGGGCAGTGCCCAGCTGCAACCAGTAGGGCTTTGCTAGCCCAGGTAGAGGTAGAAAGGAAGAGTGTCCTCTTCTCCTGTGAACCCTGAGATTTTCCTGCCTCTGCTGTCTGATCCTACTTCCAGTCTACTCCCTTTAGAAAACATGAATTTCTAAGCGAATATTTAGGTGGCATTATCCTCGCAGATGACAGGGATATAAAAATTTAGGCTGATTTGTCAAGTTTAGGAATGGCTATCAGTACTAGTCTCCTTAAATGAGTGTATTTACATGGAAAGTGGACCCAAACGCCATTGTTACTTTCTAATTATGCAAACTTTGGTCACTCATTTAATCTTTCTCCGTTTTTCAGTAACTAAGTTGGACCCTGTAGGGCTTTCCCCAAACCAAACTGCCCACCCTCCCATGTGCTCCATCTGCCTCTTGGTAGAAAAGCTTTAATCTCCCAGGTCTCCCCTGAGTCACAAAAGGCTGGCGCCAGGCTTGATTTAAAGACTGTGAATTTGTAGTCACAAAAAATAGCAGCTGGGGCAGGAGAACTGGTAACAATTTAAACAATGGATCAGCAATATAGCAAGGTTACAGGATCTTTAGTTCCTTCCTGAAGTACATAGATAATGGTGTCTGATACAACTTCCTGAGTTGTTTTGCAAATACTAGAAAACCTGGACCAGATATAACAAGTTAACTGCATTATGACTATGAGAACATGGCCCCCAACTGATTGGAGTCTGAGGATTGATGGTATTAACCCCTATGACACTAACTTGTTATATCACCATCAACCAATCAGAGAATTATGCACAAGCTGATCACTCACCTGCGATTCTCTCCCTCACTTTGCCTTAAAAAGGAAAAAAAAAAAAAAAAAGCCTTTTCTGAAATCTACTGGGGAATCTGGACCTTGGAGTCCATATGACTCCTTGTATGGACCTGTAATAAATGCAGTGACAGTGTTCTTGCTTCTTGACATTCATGACAGAGCACTTTTCTAGTTTCCCTCCTTTCCAAACCTGGATGGACTTTTCTGTTGGCTTTGCAGGCTCAACAAGCCTTATAAAGACATGCATACTGTAATTCATTTTGGCATTGTTGTACAACCTTCTTCATCTACTTCATTGTCTCTCTCTAAATGACCCCTTGGCTTCACTGGCCAATTTATATGTAAATTATTGTTTTGTCTATCAAGCACTGTATCAGAGTTCTATGTAAAACAAAACTGTTACTTTGAATAATTTGGAATATGGGATTTATTATAGGGTTTTGATTTCATGAAGCAGTATGACTATTGCCTCTGCGATTAGTGGTGGGCCTAAGTCATGGGGACAGGCACTTGGGGAGGAAAGATAAATATGACATGGGGAAGGATAATGATAAACTGGAATTCATGAGGATGAACCATAGACTGTTTTGGTCTTTTACAGCCTCCAATCATCCAATTACCTGACTTTGATAATTCAGGGAATCTACAAAAGAAGCTGGTGCCCTTGGTCACACTATTAAACTCTCTACATGGCTCATAGGTCAGTGAAGATGAAGCAGGGGAGCTGGATGGGAACTGATGGAGCTGTCAACTGAACCACTGCCCCACATCTACAAGGCGAGTCAGTGACAACATCCGTGAATTGAGATAGTGTCCCTAATCAACCTCCTACATGGAAGAAGAATACAAAGAATATTCCTACTGCAACAGCTCTGCCTTCTAAATCTCACACAAAATATCTCTGTAATTTACACTAACCTTGAACTATTAATGAAGATGGTGACTGCAGCCATGAAATTAAAAGGTGCTTGCTTGCTGGAAGAAAAGCTATGACCAACCTAGACAGCTTAGGAAAAAGCAGAGGTCCGTCTAGTCAAAAATATGGTTTTTCCAGTAGTCATGTATGGATGTGAGAGTTGGACTGTGAAGAAGGCTGAGCGCTGAAGAATTGATGCTTTTGAACTGTGGTGTTGAAGAAGACTCTTGAGAGTCCCTTGGACTGCAAGGAGATCCAACCAGTCCATTCTAAAGGAAATCAGTCCTGAATATTCATTCAGTAAGGACAGATGATGAAACTCAAACTCCAATACTTTGGCCACCTGATGCAAAGAACTGACTCATTTGAAAAGACCTGGATGCTGGGAAAGATTGAAGGCAGGAGGAGAAGGGGATGACAGAGGATGAGATGGTTGGATGGCATCACCAACTCAATGGACATGAGTTTGAGTAAGCTCCAGGAGTTGGTGATGGACAAGAGGGCCTGGTGTGCAGCAGTCCATGGGGTCTCAGGGAGTCAGACATGACTGAGTGACTGAACTGAACTGAACTATTAATAACACAAGGAAGGAAGTTCTAGAGAATGTACTTTCAGTTTAACTAAGTAGACACAGGACAGCTACACTACAGTCTTGATTTTCAGCCCCATAAACCTATGGTGATCACATACTTTGCTTTTAAAATGGGGCATTTTAAAGAGTGAAAGATGATGGGGCAAATGCTAAAATCCTCATAGCAATCCAGGCCATCTATTTAGAACATATACTCTAAATCTGCAAATTGCCTGCTTTAGACTGGACCTCTTGTAATATTTCCTCCAAGTTCAGTTTCTGATGCTAGTCAAGTTTATTCTTAGCATCATGTTAAATTGTATTAAAGAGACACATTCCTGTGGCAACCAAAATTTCTTGCCTGGCCTTTACAGTCTTCTGCCATGGTGGTCTCTATAATGTGTGCATGTTCTTAGTCATTCAGTTGCGTCTGATTCTTTGTGACCCTGTGGATGGTAGCTTGCCAGGCTCCTCTGTCCATGGGGATTCTCCAGGCAAGAATACTGGAGTGGGTTGCCATACCCTCCTCCAGGTCTCTAAAATAAGGAGCTCTAAAGATATTGCTTTCCTGTTTTCCATTTACTTCTGCTTTTTTCCTCCATGGAATCTTCTCAGTTTAAGTGAGTTTTAAACTTTAGCTTCAGGACTTCCCTGGTGGTCCAGTGGTTAAGAATCTGCATGCTGGTGCAGGGGACATGGATTCTATCCCTGCTCTGGAAAGATGCTACATGCCTCAGAACAACTATTCGCACAAGCTACAACTGAGCCCACATGCTGCAGCTACTAAAGATCATGTGCCTAGAGGTTATGCTCTGCAACAAGAGAAACCACTGCAGTGAGAAGCCCAGGCCCCAAAAGGAAGAGTAGCTCCCACTCGCCACAATTAGAGAAAGCTAAAGAAAGCCCTTACATAGTTATTAAGACACAGTACAGCCAAAAATTAAAAACAACAAAACAAAACGAAAAACTGGCTTCTTTCTCTTTAAATCGGTATATGGGCTTGGTGTCGCTACTAATGGTCTTAGTGTATCTAGTTAATTGGGGGCTATCTGCTATCTACTAATCTACCATAATTTCTGGAGTTGATCTTGTTGTTGTTCAGTCGCTAAGTCATGTCTGACTCTGCAACACCATAGCTACAGCATGCCAGGCTTCCCTGTCCTTCATCATCTCCCAGAGCTTGCTCAAACTCATGTCCACTGAGTCAGTGATACTATCTAATCATCTCATCCTCTATCACTCCCTTCTCCTCCTACCCTCAGTCTTTTCCAGCATCAGGGTCTTTTCCAATGAGTCGGCTCTTTGCATCAGGTTGCCAAAGTATTGGAGCTTCAGTTTCAACATCAGTCCTTCCAATGAATATTCAGAATTGATTTCCTTTAGGATTGACTGGTTTGATCTCCTTGCAGTCCAAGGGACTCTCAAGAGTCTTCTCCCACACCACGATTTGAAAGCATTAGTTCGTTGGTGCTCAGCCTTCTTTATGGTCCAACTCTCACATCCATACGTGACTACTGGAAAAACCATAGCTTTGACTATATGGATATTTGTTGGCAAGTATGTCACTGCTTTTGAATATGCTGTCTAGGTTTGCCATAGCTTTTCTTCCAAGGAGCAAGCATCTTTTAATTTCATGGCTGCAGTCACCATCTGTAGTGATTTTGGAGCCCAAGAAAATAAAATCTGTCACTGTTTCCATTTTTTCCCCATCTATTTGCCATGAAGTGATGGGACTGAATGCCATGATCCTAGGTTTTTGAATGTTGAATTTTAAGCCAGCTTTTTCACTCTCCTTTTTCACCTTCATCAAGAGGCTCTTTAGTTCCTCTTCACTTCTGCCATTAGGGTGATAGCATTGTATATCTGGGGTTGTTGATATTTCTCCCATTTATCTAAACTACATCAATTCACTTGGTTACTAAAAGCCTAACTTTTTTAGAATTCACATTTGAAAGTTTTTAATTGTTGATCTCAGGGGAGCATCCAACTCTAAATGACTATTCATAACAGAGATGAATGATTGGAAATTCCTGAGTTCAGTGGATCTTTCTTTCATTAAACAAGACTGTCCTCTCTCTTCAAGAAGTTCTCTTTGATGATGTTTCATCATTCTCAGGAAAATAAGAGAAATTTAAACAGGAATTAAAAGTCACATAGGAAAGCAAAGATTCATGCCTGAGCTAAAAAGTTTATCTCAAATGACTGCTTTATGTTTATACTGATTATTTAAGAAATATGTATACACAGAGACTTGGAGAAAAAAACAAGAAGAACAGGAAACCAGGTCAGGAACAGACTAATGTAAGTTGAGCCATGGTCTGAAGTAGAAAACAGTTGAATCTGTATCCTATGCATGGAATCAACACATATTGGAACATATCCAAGAAGCAACCTATTCAACAGTATGATTCAGAGACATGTTTGAAATAAGAGGAAGTCATGTCTTTGAAAGGTATTGAGAAATAGCCACTTTAAATTGTTATAAATATCATTTCTAGCCACCTTGGGAAGTATACATTATTGAAATGATAAATATGATAAATATTTATTAGCAACAGTGTTCCTGAAAACTAGATCATGAAGACTAGAAGTGGTCAGGTGATCTGGGAGTGATCAGGCTTACCAAATATGTCAAGAAAAACTTTTTGTCCTCCTGCCTTCAATGCTTTTACCTGTGTAGGTGGAGAAGGAGCCCCAGAACTGTTTATCTTGGCAAGATCCCTTTACTTCTCAGTATATCCCCAAACTCACAACTTTGCTGTCAGCATCTGCCGAGCCTTAATGGTTAAGCCCAGTTTAATGGGTTGAATTTTGTCCCCTAAAAGATATGTTAATAAATCTTCACTCCCTGTTGCTCAGAATGTGACCTTATTTGGAAATAGGGTGATTCCAGACGTAATTAGGTGAGATGTGGTCATATTTGAGTAGGGTGGCCTTAATTGAATATAACCGGTATGCTTGTAAGAAGAGGAGAAAGAGATCCACAGGGGGAATACCACGTGATGATGGAGGCAGAGATTGAGTTGCTGTAACTGCAAGTTCAGGATTGCCAAAATTTGTTAACAAATCACCAAAAGAATTGAAGAGACAAATGAAGATTCTTCTTTACTGGTTTCAGATGAAGGATGGCTCTCCTAACACCTTGATTTTTAACTTCTAGCCTCCAAGAACTTGAGGCAATGAATTTCTGTTATTTTAAGCAAAAGAGTGTGTGGTACTTTGTTAATGAAACCCTAGGCGACTAATGTACACAGTATATCCTTACACCCTTTATCTTTATTTGTGCTTGTTACAAAAAAATCCATGACATACAGTATAGCACATACCTCTGCATGTTAATTCTCATACAGTTTATACAGCCTTCATTTGACTATATCTTACGCCCTTCACTCAGAGGTTCAAGCGTCTGCCTCTAATGCAGGAGACCTGGATTTGATCCCTGGGTCGGGAAGATCCCCTGGAGAAGGAAATGGCAACCCACTCCAGTATCCTTGCCTGGAGAATCCCATGGACGGAGGAGCCTGGTGGGCTACAGTCCACAGGGTCACAAAGAGTCGGACATGACTGAGTGACTTAACTTTTAACTTTATGCCCTTCAAATCCTTTTCTTGTGTCCTGTGGAATATAAGGTCAGACAGCAAAATGAAACCAGGCTTTCATGAAAAGTCAAAGCTTCCTGTACTAACATCTCAAACACATCTGCTACATTCCCTTCTAAGGAATTTTAAACTTGCTGTTAGCTTTGTCCAGAATGCTCGTTCCTCAGATAACTGAATTACTCCCTCTTTCAATTCCTTTAGGCCTTTAATTCAAAATAACTTTCTTAGAAAGGCCTTTTATTTTTTTAAAATAGTTTTGTTTATGTATTTGTTTGTGGCTATGCTGGGTCTTTGTTGCTGTGTGGCCTTTTTCTCTAGCTGCAGTGAACAGGGGCCACTCTCTAGTTGCAGTGCACGGGTCTCTCATCGACGTGGCTTCTCTTGCTGCAGAGCCCTGGCTCGAGGGCACCTGGGCTTCAGTAATTGCGGCTCCCTTGCTCTAGAGCACTGACTCAGTAGTTGCGGTGCATAGGCTTAGTTGCTCTAGGCATGTGGGATCTTCCCATGTGTCCTGCGTTGGCATTCTTTATCTGTCACTAAGCCACCAGGGAAGCCATGGGAAGGCCTTTCTAATTGCTTTACGTGAAGTTGACATCCTATGTTTGCTATTCCCTTTTCTACTACCCTCCCCTGATACGTTTTTTAGATGTATAGCTGATTTACAATGTCATATTAGTTTCAGGTGTACAATATAGTGATTCAATATCTTTATAGGTTATTTAAACTTACTATAAAATAGTAGCCATTTCCCCCTGTGCTGTATGGTATATCCATTTTGCTGATTTATTTTATGCATATTAGTTTGCATCTCTTAATCCCGTATCCTTTTCATCCCTGATGTTTTTTTTTTTACCTTATACTTTTCACCATAAAATATGATTTCACTATGAAATATAACTTGTAATTTATTTATTCTGCTTGGAAGGAAATTTCAATAAGGTATAAAATTGATTAAAAAACACCTAATAATAATGTAAATGATTATTAAATGGTGCTGAAACAAATAGACAGCAAGACACTTCTCTAGCAAGTATGGGCTTACTCACGATCAGCAGAGAACTACAACCTGGGGGCTGCCATCTTGACAAGCCACATGCAAGTCCCCACCCACACAGCAAGGGAAGGAGAATGCTTGTATAGAAGGAAGAAGGACATTGCAAAGGTCATAGTGAAAAAAGGGATCTGTGGCTTTTCATGTGTGAGTCCAAACAGGAACAGGAGGCGTATCTCTTCTTCCTGTTGGACTCTGCTATTGCCCCAGTGTTTGTGAGCTTCCTCTCTGGTCTGTTCTATTTAATTAAGGTTTCTATTTATTATTTTTTACATCCCGCCCCCCCCCCATTATTGCCAGGATTTTTCTCAGAAAGCATTTCTGATCAAGAGTTAGATTTTCTGATTTCAGTGTTTTTTTGGTCCATCAGTGCCAGGAAGAATCTTTCTTCCTATAAGTGTAGCAGGAACATAGTATCTCACATTGGAGGGAAGGTGCAGATTGGAAACCTGTCAGAGTCACATTTGAGTAATGAGGGGTAGGATGGAGAATGTTCAGAAACTTTTAATCTGAAGTCCATATGTTATCAAGATCATGGACACTGGGGTCATCTGAAGCTTTATATCATCATCAAAGTTTTATGTCACAAAACTTTATGTGACAAACTCCCGACAAACCTAATTTGGATATCTTGGGAAAACTGTCTCATCCAATGTCTCCTGCTTCAGTTCTGGGAAATTTTTGCTATCAAGTCACCAGATGATGTGCAGTCCAGTCAAGATGTGGTGCTTTCTTTAGGTATGTTATGTGAATCCAGAGTCTGTCTATTCCTTCGAGTTTGGTGGCACAAATGTTGCTTAGCCGTGCCTGAAACAGGCCTTTGCACCTAGGTTGAGGAGACCTCTGCTGGAGGCATCTTTTCCAGTAGTGAAATCTCCAGGTTGCAAACTGTGATGTTTAAGGTCTTCATTTCTTGAAAGTGCACTGTGAAACGATTGATCTACCAAAATATGGTTACTGTTAATAGAAATAATTGGGTCTTTGCAATATTAGAATATCTCTTCTTTTATCAGTTTTGAGTCAAAAGAAGCAGGACCCAAGGGCACTGGGCATCCTATCACTATCTGAAAAAGTGAGAGCTTATAAGTTCCGAAAAAGGTGGATCCAAGATATAGAAGAGCTAATGGCCATGATATTTGCCAATGCATTTGGAGAGCCTGTACAAGTTTTGCGAATGAAATCTTAAGAATCCTGTTAGTATGTTTGACTAAACCAGAGGCATGAGGGTGTTAAGCACAGTGGATGTATTGTAAAACCAGCATAGCCATTGAAGTATCTGGCCAGTAAAACGAATTTCTTGATCATTATTGAGATTGAGAGTAGTTTTATAGGTATGGATTATCTTCTCCAGAAGGACTTTGGCCACAGAACAGGCCTCTTGCAAGGGGAGGCTTCAGTTCAGTGTCAAACCATACAGATCAGATCATGATTAAAATATATTTATATTTATTAGATAGATGAAATTATGAAATATATTGGCCATATTCCAATGATCAGTTTAAGTTGTTAAGGAACAGTACAAACAGGCTTGTTTCTCTCGTGCTTTGGACAAGTGGAATAAGTGAGGTAAGCACTCTTTGCAACCTTGTTAATGCTTTCCCACCAATATTGATTTATTAAGGTTATCTTTGTGTGAGCGGACCAACAGTATCCCCAACAGTGTTGAGGCATAGGAATTTAGAGCCTCCAGGAGGACTGGTGATACTGAGACAAACTTGGGTCTGCTTGTTCATGGACAGTAAAGTCAATATGCTGACCTCTAACTGTGGTGAAGAGAACTGCAGCATCTATTGCAAGGCCTAGCAAGGAGTTCAGTTCAGTTCAGTTCAGTTGCTCAGTCTGTCTGACTCTTTGCGACCCCATGAATCACAGCACGCCAGGCCTCCCTGTCCATCACCATCTCCTGGAGTTCACCAGACTCACGTTCATCGAGTCAGTGATGCCATCCAGCCATCTCATCCTCTGTCGTCCCCTTCTCCTCCTGCCCCCAATCCTTCCCAGCATCAGAGTCTTTTCCAATGAGTCAACTATTCTCATGAGGTGGCCAAAGTACTGGAGTTTCAGCTTTAGCATCATTCCTTCCAAAGAAATCCCAGGGTTGATCTCCTTCAGAATGGACTGGTTGGATCTCCTTGCAGTCCAAGGGACTCTCAAGAGTCTTCAACACCACAGTTCAAAAGCATCAATTCTTCAGCGCTCAGTCTTCTTCACAGTCCCAACTCTCCCACCCATACATGACCACAGGAAAAACCATAGCCTTGACTAGACAGACCTTAGTCAGCAAAGTAATGTCTCTGCTTTTGAATATACTATCAAGGTTCGTCATAACTTTTCTTCCAAGGAGTAAGTGTCTTTTAATTTCATGGCTGCAGTCATCATCTGCAGTGATTCTGGAGCCCCCAAAAATAAAGTCTGACACTGTTTCCACTGTTTCCCCATCTATTTCCCATGAAGTGGTGGGACCAGATGCCATGATCTTCGTTTTCTGAATGTTGAGCTTTAAGCCAACTTTTTGGCTCTCCTCTTTCACTTTCATCAAGAGGCTTTTTAGTTCCTCTTCACTTTCTGTGATATGGGTGGTATCATCTGCATATCTGAGGTTATTGATATTTCTCCCAACAATCTTGATTCCAGCTTGTGTTTCTTCCAGTCCAGCGTTTCTCATGATGTACTCTGCATATAAGTTAAATAAGCAGGGTGACAATATACAGCCTTGATGTACTCCTCTTCCTATTTGGAACCAGTCTGTTGTTCCATGTCCAGTTCTAACTGTTGCTTCCTGACCTGCATATATGTTTCTCAAGAGGCAGGTCAGGTGGTCTGGTATTCCCATCTCTCTCAGAATTTTCCACAGTTTATTGTGATCCACATAGTCAAAGGCTTTGGTATAGTCAATAAAGCAGAAATAGATGTTTTTCTGGAACTCTCTTGCTTTATCCATGATCCAGCGGATGTTGGCAATTTGATCTCTCGTTCCTCTGCCTTTTTGAAAACTAGCTTGAACATCAGGGAGTTCACGGTTCACGTATTGCTGAAGCCTGGCTTGGAGAATTTTGAGCATTACTTTACTAGCACGTGAGATGAGTGCAATTGTGTGGTAGTTTGAGCATTCTTTGGCATTGCCTTTCTTTGGAATTGGAATGAAAACTGACCTTTCCAATCCTGTGGCTGCTGCTGAGTTTTCCAAACTTGCTGGCGTATTGAGTGCAGCAGTTTCACAACATCATCTTTCAGGATTTGAAACAGCTCAACTGGAATTCCATCACCTCCACTAGCTTTGTTTGTATGATGCTTTCTAAGGCCCACTTGACTTCACATTCCAAGATGTCTGGCTCTGGATTAGTGATCACATCATCATGATTATCTGGGTCATGAAGATCTTTTTTGTAAGGAGTATGGCCTACTAATGCTGAAATGACCAGAACTCCTTGGTGGATTTGATGGAAGTTTTTTTAAAGACACTTTCTCATGTAAGTGAGAGGATTGTAGGGTTCCTGATCAACTTATGGGCATTCTGATTAGTTGGTGGTGAGGTATATAATTGAGAGTCAGTATTATTAACCTTAGTACCAACAGTTCTGTGGTCTATGTGCTCGTGGTCAGCATGCAGTTAACTTCTATCTGATGGGGCTTTCAATATCTGCAAGACAGCTCAAGGATATATCTGAGAATATTCAATATAGCCTTTGAGAGGAACTGAAGTCCTTGATTTGGTTGTATGACTGACCTATTATTATTTTGTCTTACTTAACTGTTTCCCTTTGTTTCTGTATTTTCTCACTTTTCTGATTAAATTTGCTCTTTTGAACTTGGCATGAAGATAGCAGAGTGATCACTCTTGTCTCCCAGCTCTGAAGATCCAAGTCCTTTGATTGTTCTTCTTTGTACTGTATGTTTTTATACAGGCTGTGGAGGGGTTGAGAGTGTACTCTTAAAGGGAAGCCAATGAATGGCCCTATGTCAGACATGAGTAACTTTTTTCTTTGCATCAGTGTTCCTTCAGATCATCAGCTCTGAGAACCTAGCATAAGTCATTGTTTCAGAAGGTATAGGTTTGCAGAGTGGAGATTTCCTCCCCTCTCAGGTCCTTGGTTGGCTTCAGCATGTTCTTTATTATTTCTGATCATGACTCTATGGCTCAAATAATGTGAAAAGTCACAAAGGTGCTTGATTGGAGATAGGCATTTTCTTACATTTTAATATACAGAAACATTTCTTATTGAATTATCACTATGGTTTTGAATTATCGCTTATGGACACTAAGACGTGTCCAACTCTTTTGCCCCCATGTACTGTAGCTAGCCAAGCTCTACCCATGGGATTCTCCAGGCAAGAATGCTGGAGTGGGTTGCTATTTCCCTCTCAAGGGGATCGCCTAATCCTGGAATCGAACTTGGGTCTCCTGCATTGCAGGCAGACTCTTTACTGATTGAGCTACAAAGGAAGCCCTGACCTGGCCCACAGCCTTAATTAAAATGGCCCTTTTTCCCTGGTCGTAAATCTCATTCCCAAAATGGGTCCTTCTCAGACTTGTACAGAAATCTACGCTTTGGATACCTAAACTCCTGTGAATTTTTTCTTTACCTTTTTAAGAAAATGTGCATAGGCAAGTGCCAAAGTGCCCAGGAGGAAGAGAAAAATGATTAAATTACAAAAAGTTATTTAACTTCTATTTTTCATATTTGTTTAATATCATTTCCTGAATTGATGCAGAATCTATCCTGGCCAAGTTTCTTTCTTTCTTTCTTTTTTATTCCTATAATAGAATAGCTCTAAATGGCATTATATTTGAGAATTGGAAATCTTGAATTTCCAACGAGCGTTTTTGCATTCAAGCATTAATAACTCTTCCTCACAATTTCAGGCAGTGAAAAAATACACTTAGAAATGAAAAGAATTTCTAACTTCCAGTTAGTAACTGTATATTGATAAAAATATTCATATAGTTGTTCTAGAGATTTTGAAGCAGTCTGCAATGATTTTAATTTCCCTCTATGAAAATGAATTTCTTGAAGCTTTATGTAACATTACATATTTAAAAACAAAAACATTCAGAATCATAATATAAAATATGCAGTTGGTATATTAAATGGACTTTATTCGATTTTATCATGTACTCATATATCTCAGTTATCTGTTTTTAAAGAAGAAGGAATTGAGGCAAAGAAAAATAAGGTTCTTACTCAAGAAATCTTTAACTCTTACTATGATTGATTTAGTTTTAGATGTTTCATTTGAAAAAAAAATGATATACGGAAGGTTTTCATTCTGAGTGGGTGGTTTTTTAAGCTTGTTCTGGTAATGTGCCTTCTTTGTTTAGATACTGGAACCCTTATCTGGTCATTGAGTATTAATGTTTTTTCAAGTGATCAAGCACCTCCTGCTTTGTGATTTTCTTCCAGGCATCAGGAATTTCACCTTTATTGATAAATCTTTTGTCATATTTTTCTTCTAGCTTTGATCTGAAGTGACAGACAAACCATTTCCAGTATGGCTGGGTGGATGTGTCTGGGGTGATGCTCCATGTGGCATATTCCCCCCCTGCTTGTCGGTAGGTCTTAAATGGGATTCTCCTGCCATCATTCAAAATGAAAAAATCATCACTTGCTACTGAACTAGTACAGTAATTAAGGGTAAAATGGTCTGTTTGATCCCACCTCCATCCACCGAGAGCCTCTGGACGGTGGAAGGGAGCGCTGTGGTCTCCTTCATGGGTAGGGATTGTATTGGTACAAATTGCTTTACAGAAGGGACACTG